>NC_139389.1:71220000-71845000 GCF_054392235.1 Sus scrofa | reverse complement strand
TTTCTTTGGGCCGCTCCCGCGGCATATGGAGGTTCCCAGGCTAGGAGTCCAGTCAAGGCTGTAGCCACCGGCCTACGCCAGAGCCATAGCAACTTGGGATCCGAGCCGCGTCTGCAACCTACACCACAGCTCACGGCAACACCGGATCGTTAACCCACTGAGCGAGGGCAGGGACCGAACCCGCAACCTCATGGTTCCTAGTCGGATTCGTTAACCACTGCGCCACGACAGGAACTCCTGGATCTGACAACATCTTTAGTCCATTTGAATGGCTGGAAAAAAAGTTACCTGCTTTGAGTCAGCGACTGAAATCTGAAGACTTTGCGATAAATAGTGGGTGGACAGGAGAGGGCTTAACATTCTCAAAATCTGACCCAGGTAGAAAAACCAAAAAGGAATGGAAAAATCACGAATCCTGTCTGCCTCTCCTTTTTTCCCCTCTGAGTCACCTCCTTGTTGGTTTTGCTGTTATTTTTCTAACTAGTTTGCAGAAAATGTTTGTTTGGAAGACATCTGTACTAGAGAGCTGGACTGCTCCTACAGGCAGGCTAGGAAATATCTGAAGTTGCTGGGCTGGTAAGCAGGGTTTTGGCCTCAGGAGCAACAACATGGAATCTTCTTCTTTGTGGCTCCCAGGGAGAAAGGGAAACAGTGTAGCTGCTTCACAAGTGACCTTTAGAGGGAGTCATACCCTGTTGTCTATCAGAAAGGTTATCCTAAAGCTCACCTGACAGATTACTGAGAGACGATATGAAGAAACCGTAAAAGAATTATCTTCCCAACCTAAGAGCGGAAGAGATCACTGCACAAATCTGCTGCCTGTGGAGACCAAGGCTTCCCCTGGTTGTTGGAGATGAAGGGCTGTGGGGCCCAAACTGCTGAGATTCATAACCTAGGTCCAGCAACCATCACGCTGAACGCCAGGATGGAGGTGCACATCATCTGAGCCTGAAAAGGCCAATTAAAGAAATGATTTCCAAGCTGAAAAGCCCTTTTCAAAGCCACCTGCAGCATGCTCCCATACAGCACGAGACGGATGTGTTCACCTGGATCCTACTTCTTTGCCAAAAACCTGGCATTCAGTAAGAGTCCAGAGCGGTAATAATTCTCACCAGTGAAGCATGAAATAGGAGCGACAGGGAAAGTGACACCAGATCTCCAGTTGGGGAAATTGGAAAGCATTAAGATGTCTGTGTACCTAACAGAGCACAATTACTACATTTTATTTTGTTTCAACAGTCAGGACCTAAATGAACATCACCATTCAGTTCTGTTCTGGGCAATGATCCAAGCTCATCTTTGGTACAGTTGATTTTGAAGCCTTACAGTCAATCATATCTTCACAATTTGTTCTTCTTTCAGGCTTCAGGCATCCTCCTGATTTCCATTTCTTGTTTGGAAGCCTTGAGTCATCTCTTCTGGCAACACGACCAAACCAAATCAGTCATTTTCTCCAAATTATATTGAAATAGGGCTCTTACTAGTTTGTTTTCTTCCTCCTTCTTTCTTTCACATAATTTTCCCTTTAAGGATCTCCTAATACAAAGCTGATTGAAGGCGTACAATATCTTCTTTCTTCTGCTGTAGTCAAATCCAAGTTTGTGAGCCACACTCCATAGCTCTGTAATTAAAACAATGAGGGTGGCACTCAGCCCTGGGTTATGAGCGCATGGGTCCTATATCCCAGGGAAGAATTCTGGCCTTGACACTACACTTTAGGGCAAAATTCTGACATCACTTACACTCCACAAGTCTCAGCGGTTCACAGACTCCAAATGAAAGAGTGGAGTTCCACGGCTCTGTTATTTGAATTATGTAGAATCTGCAATCTGAAGTTCTCAAAATTGCATGCATCTTGGGGCCATTTTCATTTAGGCTAAGGAGAGAGGGAAAACTAGATATCCTTCAAAGGAGAGGAAAAACCGCTTAAAAAGAGCAAGTGACAAAGATTCTTCTTTTAAAGGCAGCAACTGAACTTCAAGGAAGTGCAACATCAGGAAAGTTTCAGCTAAGTTTCTAACAAATAGAGCTAACACAAGTTTTCCCTGCTTCAACTCATATCATGTCTTCAGGCACAAATAATACAGTTATTATTTTTCATTATAGAGAATTAATTGAATTGAGTTTCTGCATATGGTCCTTGGCTATATCTGTTACCCCAAACCATGCTACTTTCATTACATGCTGTATGGAGGAATTCTTTAAAGTTTTCCTGAACACATATTTTAAACTGAACTTTCAGTATGATTTTACCACCACAATTAAACTTTGTTGATGTGTCTAAAATAAACTACAACTTTGATTTTCTAAGATACAAAAAAATTAGTTTAGCTGTCAGTATCATTTAGGAGGTAGATCCGTGGCTCCATTCCCTGGAAAGTTGGCAGGGCATTCGAAGCACTAAACATGTTGCACAGCTCAGCCCAGGGAAGGCATTAGCGTGATATGAGAACCAGAACCCTGATGGAAAATGCTAAGGCAAGAAAAAACAAAAAAAGATATTTGAGAATCAACTAACATGGTAAATAACATAGAATAGTATGGTGTTAACCGCTCCATTAATCTATAAGGGAAGAGACTGATTTAGATCTGATTATGCAAAAAGTAGAGCAGTTTTCAGTGACAGCAGATCACCTTGCTTATAAAGATGGACATATTTCCACCAGGAAGTAAGAATCATGTAAAGGGCTTCACCATTGTGGAGGGTAACCACAAAGAAGAAGACTTAAAAAAAAAAAAGTCACCAAAGCAACTTTGTTTCTTGGACTGAAACTGAAAACCAGGAAAAAAAAGGACCTGACTGTGGAGTCAAAAAGTCCTTTGCCAGACAGCTCCCAGGTCTCTCCTAAATAAGTCCTGCTAAAGAAATTCCTTGCTCCAGTCTAGTCACTTCCATCCTCTCACCAATCCCCTTTTTCTTAACCCCTCTGTCTCTGATTTCTGTTCTTCCCATCCATGAAGTCATCATTCATTTATTCACTCATTTATTCAGTGTATTTTGTTCAAAGAACCAAGCTAAACACCCCTTACGAGGGTTAAATGTTGATAGACTAGTGCCATTGTCCCCAAATCAATTAAGACCTCAATTTTCTCCAGGAAGCCTTCTCTGAGATGGTAGACAAAAATCCTGAGATTGTACCTGCTTGCAATATTTGACCAAGATGTCGTCCTTTATATAACAGTATGTGCTTATTAATACATAGTAAAACTAAGATAATGCTACACTGAATGCACTAATATTCAAATAAGAAATGTATATACTTATTTATGTATATATGAATACATGTACATACACATGTACATATGTTGTCCATATACACAGACATGACTCAGTATCCATATTAACAATCTAAATGACGTGTATATTTTTAACTGAATAGAGTATGTATTGTTTGCATGATTACCATATTTAATGCAGGTTATAAATTACTTGACAATGGCCACTCCTGTTCTTTATCACCACCTCTGGCATTTAGTATTAATTCAATCCTATCTGTCAGTCAAAGCAATATGATGTGGCTCTGGAGCCACACTCCTTGGGTTAGAATTCTAGCTCAACCATGTGTTAGCTGTTTACCCAGCATGAAAAACTGTTGGCACAAAAGGTGAGCAAATTAATTCCAAAAGATTACTGCCAGAAAAGAGATGTTTTTTATGTCAGCTCTCTCCACAAGTGCTTATGGAAATGAGTTAGTACACTGTTATAAGTGGCCTGGTTTTATAGCGTGACCTAGCTGCAGGGCTGTGTATGACCACAGCTGGAGCAGAAAGCTTCAGAATTCAGAGATGTCCTTCACAGATGGAACCTTACCTAAGTGTGTGACCCAGTGCCTTAGGAATTCACACCCTGTTGTGGAATTCTGCTACAACTAATTCATATGTTTGAAACCAAAGGTGTTGTGCACTAAGTAGGCTACTCCCAAAATATAAGCCACTTTTGGAAAGGTATTAACTCCTTATGGCCATCAGTTTTCCAGTAGGTTCCAAATTAATTTCTTGCAGTGCCCCCTAGTGGTATCACAGTTAAATGCAACTCAACAATTGTCCCACCCCTACTAAAGAGCAAAGCCTTGGACCAGGGTATTTGTAGGTTACAAATTACAGTCTTATTTAGCAGACTTACAATTCACCCAATTAGGCTCCAAAGGAATAGGATTATAACAGCTTGGTCTTCTACCGGAATTGAGATTACTGTGAGAAACTTTAGAAACAAAACCAGCACTCACTGTGCTTAATGCTTTACAGCTATATCCCATTCAACTTCTACATGAAATAGATTTTCCTCCTTCCATTTCATAGAAAAGATACAGAGACTCAAGAAAGTTAAGCAGGTTTCCTACTAGTCAAACAGCTTGTAAGTGGTATAGTTGTGATAAAAACAAAGTCTGCTTGACTCTAAAACTTCTGGCCTTGAATGCTGTGCTTGACTCTTGGGTCCTCAAGGACAGAGTTAGGTCAGTGAGAAATGTCACTCCACCTCCTGGCTTTAGATCCCTCTTGCGCTTGTGTCTCCTGTGCTTGGGCCTCAGGCTCTGCTTGGTTTCTGGAAGGGGCTAAAATGCTGGGTTTTGAATGGAGGAACAGCTGAGCCAGTGTTAACGGCCCTGTTTGTCATCCCTAATTCTCTGCACCAGTTTTTTGAGTGGCTGAGTTCTTACTTAAACTGACTGAAACATAAGATAAATGAGCAGTCACTGAGCTTTATGGATTTAATCAGACAGAGTCTATCCATACTTTATGGACTTCTGGATGGTCATTCTTCTTTTGAAAAATTGTTTCGCAGTTCCCATTGTGGCTCAGCAGAAATGAATCTGAGTAGTATCCATGAGGATGCAGGTTCTATCCCTGGCCTCGCTCAGTGGATTAAGGATCCTGCATTGCCATGAGCTGTGGTATGGGTTGGCGATTCAGCTTGGATCCCACGTTGCTCTGGTGTGGTGGAGGTTGATTGGCGGCTACAGCTCTGATTCGAACACTAGCCTGGGAATCTCCATATGCCACAGATGCAGCCCTAACAGATTTTTAAAAAAAGAAGAAAAAGAAAAATTGTTTACTTCACACCACATTATTATCAATGAATAAAGGGTAATTAAGAGTTAACTATTGGAGCTCCCATCGTGGCTCAGCAGAAATGAATCTGACTGGTATCCACGAGGATGCAGGTTTGATCCCTGGACTCCCTCAGGGGGTTAAGAACCCAGCATTGCCATGAGCTGTGGTGTAGGTCTCAGACACGGCTGGATCTGGCATTGCCGTGGCTGTGGTGCAGGCCAGTAGCTACAGCTCTGATTCACCCCCAAGGCTGGGAACCTCCATAAGTTGTGGCTGTGGCCCTAAAAAGACAAACAAAAACAAAAAAGAGTTAACTATTTTTTGAGAAGTAAGAGAGGCTACAACTCTATTGTCTGCAAAAAGGAGACCACACCAAAAACCTATGATAATGAAAAGACAGAGAACCGTAATGCAGATAAGGGAGCAAGAAAAAAAAAAAAAAAAAAAAAACAGAAAAACAGCTAAGTGATCTGGAGACTATCAGCCTCCAGGAAAAAGACTTTAGAGTGATGGTGCTGAAGATGATGCAAGGCATTGGGAATAAACTGGAGGCAAAGATTCATAAGTTACAGCAAACATTAAGCAAAGAAATACAAGATTTAAAACTTTAGCAAGCAGAGATGAAAAATATAACAACTGAAATAAAAAATTCATTAGAAGCAACCAACAGCAGAATCCAAGAGGCAGAAGAACGAATAAGCAAGGTAGAGGACAGACTAGTGGAAATCACTGATGCAGAACAGAAAAGAGAAAAAAGATTGAAAAGAACTGAAAAGAGTCTAAGGGAACTCTGGGACAATGTTAAATGCACCAACGTCTGTATTATAGGGGTGCCATAAGGAAAAGAGAGAAAGAAAGGAACAGAAAAAATATTCAAAGAAATAATAGCTGAAAACTTCCCTAACATGAGAAGGGAACCACTTACTCAAAACTAGGAAACATGATGAGTACTATATTAAAAAAAAAACAAGGAGGAATACCTCAAGACACATATTAATCAAACTGACCAAAATTAAAGACACAGAGAAAATACTGAAAGCAGCTAGGGAAAAGAAACAAATAACAAACAAGGGAACCCCGATAGGTTTATTGGCTGATTTTTCAGCAGAAACTGTAGGCCAGAAGGAAGTGGCATAATATACTTAAAGTGATGAGAGGAAAAAACCTCCAACCAAGATTACTTTATCCAGAAAGGCTCTCATTCAGATTTGAAGGAGAAATAAAAAGCTTTACAGATAGGTAAAAGCTAAGAGAATTCAGCAACACTAAACCAGCTTTACAACAAATACTAAAGGAACTTCTCTGGGCAGAAAAGAAAAGGCCACAACTAGAAACAAAAATACCACAAATGACAAGGCTCACCAGTAAAGGCATATATACAGAAAAGGTAAGAAATCACCAACGTGCAAATATGCTACCAAAACCAGAAATCATGAGAAGAGGAGGGTACAAATGCAGGACACTGGAGATGCACTTGCAATTAAGAGACCAACAACTTAAAACAATCTTATATATAAATAGACTCCTATATCAAAACTTCAGGGTAACTGCAAACCAAAAATCTACAGTCAAACCTCTTCTCTTCCTATTTGGATGCCTTTTATTTCTTTTGTTTGTCTGATTGCTGTGGCTAGGACTTCCAATACTATGTTGAACAACAGTGGTGAGAGTGGACATCCTTGTCTTGTTCTGAATTTTAGTGGGAAGGCTTTCAGCTTTTCTCCATTGAGTACTGTATTTACTGTGGGTTTGTCATAAATAGCTTTTGTTATGTCAAGGTATGTTCCCTCTATACCCACTTTGGTAAGAGTTTTTATCATGAATAGATGTTGGACTTTGTCAAATGGTTTTTCTGCATATAATTGAGATGATCATGTGGGTTTTTATTGTTCTTTTGTTAATGTGGTGTATGACGTTGATTGATTTGCATATGTTGAACCAACCTTGTGAACCTGGTATGAATCCCACCTGGTCATGGTGTATGATCTTTTTTTTTATATGTTGTTGGATTCAGTTGGCTAAAATTTTGTTGAGAATTTTTGCATCCATAATCATCAAAGATATTGGCCTATAGTTTTCTTTTATGGTGGTATCTTTGTCTCGTTTAGTGTGATGGTGGCATCATAGAATGTCTTTGGGAGTGTTCCTTCTTCAACCTTTTGAAAAAGTTTAAGGAGGATGCATACAAATTCCTCTTTGTATGTTTGGTAGAATTCACCTGTGAAGCCATCTGGTCCTGGACTTTTATTTGTAGGGAGTGTTTTTATGACATATTCAATTTCATTTCTAGTGTTCAGTCTGTTCAGTTGATCTACTCCTTGATTCAGTTTTCACAGGCTGTAAGTCTCTAGAAAGTTGTCCATTTCTTCTGGATTGTCAAATTTGTCAGCATACAAGTGTTTACAGTATTCTCACATAGCTTTTTGTATTTCTGTAGTACTGTTATGATTCTCCTTTTTCATTTCTTATTTTGTTCATTTGGGTTTTTTCTCTCCTCTTCTTGGTGAGTCTAGCCAGAGGTTTGTCAATTTTGTTTAACTTTTCAAAGAACTAGGTATTAGTCTTATTGATCTTTTTCTGTTGTTTTTTTAATCTCTATTTTATTGATTTCCTTTTTGATCTTTATGATCCCTGTCACTGTATGCAGATGACATGATACTATATATAGAAAACCCTAAGGACTCACCCCAAAAACTACTTGTACTGATCAACAAATTCAGCAAAGTAGCAGGATATAAGATTAACACTCAGAAATCAGTCGCATTTCTGTATACCAACAATGAAATATTAGAAAAGGAATACAGAAATACAATACCTTTTAAGATTGCACCCCAAAAACATCAAATACCTGGGAATACACCTGACCAAGGAAAACTTAAAACATTAATCAAGGAAATTAAAGAAGATGTAAAGAAATGGAAAGATATTCCATGACCCTGGGTTGGAAAAATTAATATTGTAAAAATGGCCATACTATCCAAAGCAATCTACAGATTCAATGCAATCCCTATCAAATTACCCATGACAGTTTTGACAGAACTAGAATGAACAATCCAAAAATTTATATGGAACCATAAAAGACCCAGAATTGCCAATCCTGAGGAACAAAAACCAAGCAGGAGGCATAACTCTCCCAGACTTCAGGCAATATTACAAAGCTACAGTCACCAAGACAGTATTGTACTGACACCAAAACAGACATACAGACCAATGGAACAGAACAGAGAACCCAGAAATAAACCCTGACACCTATGATCAATTAATCTTTGACAAAGGAGGCAAGAACATAAAGTGGGAAAAAGACAGTCTTTTCAGCAAGTATTGCTGAGAAACGTAGCCAACTGCATGTAAATCAATGAAACTAGAACATATCCACACACCATGCACAAAAATAAACTCAAAATGTATTAAAGACTTATAAGACAAGACACCATCAAACTCCTGGAAGAGAACAAAGGCAAAACATTCTCTGACATCAACCTTACAAATGTTTTCTCAGGTCAGTCACCCAAAGCAACATAAATAAAAGCAAAAATAAACTAATGGGACCTAATAAAACTGACAAGCTTTTTCACAGCAAAGGAAACCAAAAAGAAAACAAAAAGACAACTTACAAAGTAGGAGAAAATAGTTTCAAATGATGCAACTGACAAGGACTTAATCTCTAAAATATACAAACAACTTATACAACTCAACAGCAGAAAAGCCAACAACCCAATTGAAAAATGGGCAAAAGACCTGAAAAGACATTTCTCCAAGAAAGATATATAGATGGCCAACAAGCACATGAAAAAATGCTCAACATCCCTGATTATTATAGAAATGCAAATCAAAACTACCACAGGATACCACCTCACACCAGTCAGAATGGCCATCATTAATAAGTCCACAAATAACAAATGCTGGAGGGGGTGTGGAGAAAAGGGAACCCTTCTGCACTGTTTTCCACTATGGAAAACAGTATGGAGGTACCTTATAAAACTATACAAAGAACTACCATATGACCCAGCAATCTCACTTTTAGGCATATATCTGGACAAAACTTTCCTTAAAAAAGACACATGCACCCACATGTTCATTGCAACACTATTCACAATAGGCAAGACATGGAAACAACCGAAATGTCCATTAACACATGATTGGATTAGGAAGATGTGGTATATACACATAATGGAATACTGCTCTGCCATGAAAAAGAACAAAATAATGCCATTTGCAGCAACATGGATGGAACTAGAGACTCTCATACCGAGTTAAATAAGTCAGAATGAGAAAGACAAATACCATATGATATCACTTATATCTGGAATCTAATATATGGCACAAATGAACCTTTCCACAGAAAAGAAAATCATGGACTTGCAGAATAGACTTGTGGTTGCCAAAGGGGAGGGGGAGGGACTGGGATGGATTGGTTGTTTGGGGTTAATAGATGCGGACTATTGCCTTTGGAATGGATTAGCAATGAGATCCTGCAGTGTAGCACTGGGAACTATGTCTGGTTACTTATGATGGAGCATGATAATGTGAGAAAAAAGAATGTATACATGTATGTTTAACTGGGTTACAATGCTGCACAGTAGAAAATTGACAGAACACTATAAGCCAGCTATAATGGAAAAAATAAAAATCATTATATAAAAAAAATCTACAGTTGATACACAGAGAAATAAGAAAAATTTACTCAAATACAACACTAAAGATAATCATTAAATCATAGAGGAGAGAACAAGAGAAGAAGGGAAGAAAAAAGAGCAACAAAAACAAATCCAGAACAGTTAAATGGCAATAAGAATATACATATCAATAACTATCTTAAATATAAATGGACTAAATGCCCCAACCAAAAGATGTAGACTGGCTGAATGGATACAAAAACAAGATCCATATATATGCTGTCTTCAAGAGACCCACTTCGCTTCAAGGGACACATACAAATGGAAAATAAGAGGATGGAAGAAAATATTCCATGCAAATGGGAATCAAAAGAAAGCTGGAATACCAGTACTCATATCAGACAAAATAGACCTTAAAATAAAGAATATCATAAGAGACAAAGAAGGACATTACATAATGATCAAAGGGGCAGTCCAAGAAGAAGATAGGACAATTATAAATATATATGCACCCAACACAGGACCACCTCAACATATAAGACAACTGATAACAATCTTAAAAGGAGAAATTGATAATGTCACAATAATACTGGGGGACTTTAACACCCCACTTACAACAATGGACAGATCATTCAGACAGAAAATCAAGAAAGAAACACAGGCCTTAAATGAAGCATTAGACCAGATGGGCTTAATAGGTATTTATAGGACATTCCATCCAAATGCAGCAGAGTACACATTCTTATCAAGTGCATACGGAACATTCTCTAGGATTGATCACATTCTGGGCTACAAATCAAGCCCTGGTAACTAAGAAAATTGAAAGCATATCAAGCATCTTTTCTGACCACGATGTCATATGACTGGAAATCAACAACAAGAAAAAAACTGCAAAAAACACAAACATGTAGAGAGTAAACAACATGCTACTAAACAACCAATGGATCACTGAAGAAATCAAAGAGGAAATCAAAAATTACCTAGAAGCAAATGACAACAAAGATATGACACTCCAAAACCTATGAGATGCAGCATAAGCAGTTCTAAGAGAGTAGTTTATAGCAATACATGCATACCTCAGGAAACAAGAAAAAGCTCAAATAAACAACCTAACTTTACATCTAAAGCAGCTATAGAGAGAACAGACAAGACCTAAAGTTAGCAGAAGGAAAGAAATCATAAAGATCAGAGCAGAAATCAGTGAAATAGAAACAAACAAACAAACAAAAAACACAGCAAAGATCCATGAAACTAAAAGCTGCTTCTTTGGAAAGATCAACAAAATTGATAAACTCTTAGCCATACTTATTAAGAAAAAAAGAGAGGACTCAAATCAATAAAATTAAAGAGATGAAAATGAAGTTACAACGGACATCACAGAAATACAAAGGGTCATAAGAGACTACTACTTGCAACTCTACACCAATAAAACAGAAGGCCTAGAAGAAATGGACAAATTTTTAGAATAGTACAATCTTCCAAGAATAAACCAAGAAATATAAAAGATGAATGGACTAATCACAAATACTGAAATTGAAATTGTGATTTAAAAACTTCCCACAAACAAAAGTCCAGGACCAGATGGCTTCACAGGTGAATTCTACCAAACACTTAGAAAAGGGATAACACCTATCCTGAAACTATTCAAAAAAATTGCAGAGGAAGGGACACTCCCAAACTCATTCTATGAGGTCACCATCACCCTGATACCAAAACCAGACGAAGATACCACAAAAAAAAAAAAAAAATTACAGGCCAATTTCACTGATGAATATAAATGTAAAAATCCACAAGAAAATACAAGCAAATTGATTCCAACAATACATTAAAAGGATTGTTTATCATGATCAAGTGGGATTTACCCCAGGGATGCAAGGATTCTTCAATATCTGCAAATCCATCGGTGTGTGTGATACACCACATTAACAAACTGAAGAATAAAAACCATATGATCCTCTCAATAGATGCAAAAAAAGCCTTTGACAAAATCCAACACCCATTTCTGATAAAAATCCTTCACTATTTGCAAATGACATGATACTATACCTAGAAAATCCTAAAGACACTACCAGAAAACTGTTAGAGCTCATTCATGAATTTGGCAAAGTTGCAGGATACAAATTAATACATAGAAATTGATTGCATTTCTATATATTAACAATGAGAGATCAGAAATAGAAATTAGGGAAACAATCCTGTTTACCATCACATCCAAAAGAATAAAATACTTAGGAATAAACCTACCTAAAGAGACAAAAGACTTGTACTCTAAAAACTATAAGATGCTGATGAAAGAAATCAAAGATGACACAAACAGATGGAAAAGACATATCACACTCTTAGATTGGAAGAATCAATATCATCAAAATGACTATACTACCCAAGGCAATCTACAGATTCAATGCAATCCCTATTAAATTACCAAGGACATTTTTCATGGAACTAGAACAAAATATTTTAAAGTTTGTTTGAAAACACAAAAGACCCAGAAAAGCCAAAGCCATCCTGAGAAAGAAAAATGGAACTGGAAGAATCAGGCTCCCTGACTTCAAACTATACTACAAAGCTAAAGTCATCAAAACTGTATGGTACTGGCACAAAGATAGAAATACAGATCAGTGGAACAGGATAGAAAGCCTAGAATTAAACCCACGCAACTATAGTCAACTAATCTATGACAAAGGAGGCAACAATATATACTTGAGAAAGACAGCCCCTTCAATAAGTGGTACTGGGAAAACTGGACAGCCACATGTAAAAGAATGAAATGAGAACACTTTTTAATGCCATACACAAAAATAAACTCAAAATGGATTAAATACATAAATATAAGACCAGATATTATAAAACTCTTAGAGGAAAACATAGGCCAAACACTCTCTGACATAAACCATAGCAATATCTTCTCAGATCCACCTCCTAGAATAATGATAATAAAAACAAAAATAAACAAATGGGACTTAATAAACTTAAACATTTCTGCTCTGCACAGCAAAGGAAACCCTAAACAAAACGAAAAGACAACCCACAGAATGGGAGAAAATATCTGCAAATAAAGTGACTGACAAGGGATTAACCTCCAAAATTTATAAACACCTCCTACCTCTCAATACCGAAGAAACAAACAACCCCATCAAAACAACCCCATTGAAAAATGGGCAGAAGATCTAAACAGACAATTCTCCAAAGAAGACATACGAATGGCCAAAAAGCATTTGAAAAGATGTTCAACATCACCCATTATTAGAGAAATGCAAATCAAAACCACTATGAGGTACCACCTTACACAGGCCAGAATGACCATCATCAAAAAGTCTACAAACAATAAATGCTGGAGAGGGTGTGAAGAAAAGGGAACCCTATTACACTGTTGGTGGGATTGTAAATTGGTGCAACCACTGTGGAAAACAGTATGGAGATGCCTCAGAAAATTAAAAATAGAATTACCATTTGATCCAGCAATCCCACTCCCGGGCATCTATCCAGAGAAAACCATGACTCAAAAAGACACATGTACTCCAATGTTCACTGCAGCATTCTATCCAATAGCCAAGACATGGAAACAATTTAAATGCTCATAGACAGAGGAGTGGATAAAGACGATGTGGTACATATACACAACAGAATATTACTCAGCCATTAAAAGGATTGAAATAACAGCATTTTTAGCAACATGGATGGATCTAGAAATTATCATGCTAAGTGAAGTCGTTAGTCAGACAGTGAGACACCTGCATCAAATGCTACTATCACTTACAATGTGGAATCTAAAAAAAGGACACAATGAACTTCCTTGCAGAAGATACTGCCTCACAGACTTTGAAAAACTTACGGTTTCCAAAGGAGACAGGTTGGGGGGTGGGAGGATGGGCTGGGGGTTTGTGATGGAAATGCCATAAAATTTGGTTGTGATGACTGCTGTACAACTGTAAATGTAACTGAGTAATAAAAAATGATGTAAAATTTAAAAACAGGAGTTCC
Source organism: Sus scrofa (assembly GCF_054392235.1). NCBI lineage: Eukaryota > Metazoa > Chordata > Mammalia > Artiodactyla > Suidae > Sus > Sus scrofa. The sequence continues at coordinate 71,831,351 of NC_139389.1, read as the reverse complement.
CCTCATGGCTCAGTGGTTAATGAATCTGACTAGGAATCATGAGGTTGCGGGTTTGATACCTGACCTCGCTCAGTGGGTTAAGGATTTGGCGTTGCCATGAGCTGTGGTGTAGATCGCAGACACGGCTCATATCCTGTGTTGCCAGCTCCAATTAGACCCCTAGCCTGGGAACCTCCCTATGTCATGGGTGTGGCCCTAGAAAAGACAAAAAAAAATTAAAAAACAAACAAACAAACAAAACTATTTTTCTACCTCCTTCAGTCAATGTTCTAAAAAACTACATGTTGGATAACCAACATAGCATTCAAGACATTTGAAAAACAATGCAGAAGCCAACCCTAGGGCTCAGTTTCTGGAATTTTTCTGTCTCTCTCTGGTGATTTCATCCAGTCATAAGACTAATTATCATCCTCATGCTGTAAACTGTCATCTTCAGGTCATCTAGTCACCTACTTGACACCTCCCGCTAATTATCTAATAAGCATTTCATAATGAACATGTTTGCATTAACTCCTGATTCTTCTGCCACAAACCTGCTCTACTCCCACTCCTCAGACCCCTGAAAATAAAAAAGACATTCCTGATGTGGTGCAATGGGATCAACTGTGTCTTGGAAGCTGTGGGACACAGGTTTGATCCCTGGTCCAGCACTGTGGGTTAAGGATCCAGTGTTGCCACAGTCGGTCTGATCCCTGGCCTGGGAACTCCATATGCCATGGAGCAGCCAAAAAACAAAACCAAAAAACCTATCTACCCACAGTATTCTCCACCCGTTATAGTAACTCCATCTTTCCAGTGACGCAGGCCAGAATCTTTGAAAGCGTACTTGAATGCTCTCTTTCTCCTGTCCATGTCTATTACCCTGGCCCAATCCCTCATCATACCTCAGTTGAACCTTTGTGCTAGCCTCATAACTAGTTTCCCCAGACTCTATTCTCACAGCAGTGACAGGATAGTCCTATCAAGATTAAAAAGTAGATTAGGCCACTCCTTTGCTCTCAACCTGCCACTGTTCTCCTATCTCCCTCAGAGCAAAACCCAAATTCCTCCAAAGGCCCAGGCAAACTGCTCCCAGCACACCAGGCCTCTCAACTCTTCTCCTACTAGGTCTTCCTTGGTTCATGCCCCTCAAGCCCCAGTGACCTTCTTCGTATTCCTCGAACCAGACATACTCCCATCCTAGGGTCTTTACACTTGCGGCCTCTTGTCTGGGATCCCTCTCCCTCACATACTCCCATGTCTCACTCCTCACCATCTTAAACTGCATGAACTCACTACCTTCTCAGTGAGGCTTGACCTCACCTCCCTTCTATTTAAAACTGCAACACTCTCACCTGAGTACTACCTATCCTTTCTACTCATTTTCTCTTTATAGAGCTTATGCCCTTCAAACATGCTTTGTCATATAACTGCTTGCTTTATTTATTGCCTGTTGCCCCCACAAGGATGCCAGCCTCATGAGAATAGGGCAGGAGTTTTTATCTATTTTATTTCTATTTTATTTACTTTTTTTTTTCTTTTTAGGCCACACCTGTGGCATATGGAAGTTCCCAGGCTAGGGGTCAATGCAGAGCTGCAGCTGCAGCTGCCAGCCTGTGCCACAGCCACAGCAACACGGGATCTGAGCCGCATCTACAACCTACACTGCAGCTTGCAGCAACACGGGATCCTTAACCACTGAGCAAGGCCAGGGATCAACCCTGCAGCCTCATATCCATACTAGCAGGGTTCTTAACCCATTAAGCCACAAGAGGAACCCTATATATTTTAGTTACTAATGTATCCCTCTGGCTAAATATGGAACTGACATATAACAGGTGCTTGATAAATACTTGTTGGATGAAGAATAAATGATTATTTAAATGGTCATCACAATGACCCAGTGTGATGGTGCCCTGAATAGAAAATTGTACCTGGCATTTTGAACAATTCCAAGATTGATCTCTTTCACTTTTCTACCAAATGTCAATTCTTCTTGGTTTCTTTGGATTCGTCTAGACTTCACCAAAATGGCTATCTAGGAGAAACGTTCTGGGCATTTGACCTAGTGAACATGGGTCAAATTAAAAAAATACTAACTGAGGATGCCTAGACTTCCCGGGAGTTATTATCCTCTCTCAGCTGGCAAGGCAGGTAGCAAATGGCATTTTTTATCCACCCATCTTGCCTCCTTCCTCCTCTGTGTTGGCAGAACCGAATTGTAGTGTTCACACCTTTGAGGCCATGTGCTCAGGGAAAGTGAACCCTCGCCAGTAAATCACCTTGTCTTATTCTCCTGGCTTATAATAGTGTGAGACAATGAGCACGCAACTTAATTAGAGCCAATAAAACTTGAGGGGGCTTTTGAGAGAGGATTTCTCCCCTTCCTAAAAAGATAGGATTGGTGTGCCTTACCTCTTAGAAATTTGGATTTGGTAGGTTTGAGTGGAGGTTCAGGAATTTGCACCTCTAATTACAGAAGGTCCAGGAACCACACACTGAAAAATGGAAACAAATACTTTCCTATATGGTTAATGACCTAGGGCTGCTCTTTAACCAGATGTCCATCTGTTGGGAACAGGCCAATTACTCAGCACCATTATCAGGTAATTCTCCCAAGAACATCATGAATTCATCCTCACTTTTCAGTCTAGAATGTATTCACTTTTTGAGCCAAAAATTGCTAACTGCAAGTGTGGTCCAACTCTCCTCCAAGTTCAGGAAGTGACAGACATTCTTGCCATCAGTCACTGCTAAACAAGGTACCAGGTTGCGTTCCTGTCCCACATCAAGATCTGCTGGTCAGAGGTACTTTGTTCCTATCTCCTGGTTTCCTCTCTAATTTATTTACAAACAACCCTGGGGCATGTAAAAAACAGATTATTATCTTACCCACATTTTTTCAAAAGAGATTAATACTGCATTCCACCTCTATCAGGACTAGCAGAAATCTTGGTTGGCATAAAGCATGTTTTCACTGTTTAAATACGAGAACAAAATTCAAATGAAGGTACTTTGCTTTCATTCCCTGAGTTTTGCACTTTGCAGAACAGGTACAACAGGAAGTAGACCCTGGTATAAAGCAAGCAGGACCACACCTGTGGCTCTTAGAGCTGAAGAATGGAAGAAAATGCTTCCCTTGCTTTAGGGAGTGAAGCAACAAAGAAGTCAGGCTTCTCTGGGATTCTGCAGGGGACTGATTTTTAGAGAAGCCACATTGCATGGGAGTGTGGCTACAGATTTAGCTTCTAAGTTGATTACTTATTTGAAGAAAAAAGACCTGTGAATTGCACACTAATTTTGATGTTGACATTTCCCACCAAAGCCTCTAAGGTTCTAAGGCTCTTTTCTCCCAAGGGGTGTTTCATGTCTCTTATACCAGGTCTGTATTTTTAGCTACCATTTAGCTACCATTTTCAAGACCATTCACTTATTTATTAGCAAGTATTTCTTGAACACCTACTATAATCTAGTACTGACTACCAACAGTATATCTAATTTTGTCACTGAAATAGCAAACATGCTATAATTGTGTCAATTATTAAGTCTATAAGCTAGAGAGATCCAGCTACAACATTCTATCAACCTGTGTAGTTTGTGCATGTGACAGGGAAGACACGAGTATATTTTTCTCCCATTTTTTAAGGAACATGGAGTAATAGAAAGGTTACTTTTACTTATTTTCTCAGGCAAAAAACTGAGTGCTTGAAGAGTAATTTGGATTCCACAGACGGAGTTTAAAGTTTTCTGTCTAGTAAAATTCTCTCATCTCTTCATTCATTAACAAATAACTGAGTGTTTGCTATTTTCCAGGCATGGCTCTCTGGGTCAGAGATAAGGCAGTGAATAGGTCAGACAAAATTCTCAGACTCACAGAGCCTACATCCTGTTGAGGGAGCCAGACAATAGACAGGCAAAAAACAAATGAATAAAATGATGTCAGATCAACATCACTAATCATTAGAGAAAGGCAAATCAAAACCACAGTGAGATACCACTTCACACCCATTAAGAAAGATGGCTATTATCAAAAATGCCTGAAAATAACAAGTGTGAGGTAATTTGTGCAATAACTGAAACTTTGCTACATTGCTGATAAGAATGTAAAAGTGCAGGTGCAGCTACTGTGGAAAATAGCACAATGGTTATTCACAAAAACTAAGTGTAGATTTAGCAAATGATCCATCAATTTCACCTCTGGGTATATAGCGGAGACTCAAACACACATTTGTATACCAATGTTCACAATAGCATTATTTACAATGACCCAAATATTCAGCAACAGGTGAATGGATCACCAAAATGTAGTATATACATACAATGGAATACAATTCACCTCTAAAAAGGAAGGAAATTCTGATCATGAGATAACATGGATGAATCCTGAAGACATTATTATGCTAAGTGAAGTAAGCCAGACACAAAAGGACAAGTATCACTGATTCCACTTAGACGAGGTACCTAGAATAGTCAAATTCTAGGTGAAAAGTAGAGGGGCAGTTGTCAGGGGCTGGGGGAAGAGGAGAAAGGGGAATTTCTATTGAATGGTATTTAGTTTAACGGCAGAGTTTCATTTTTACAAAATAAAATAGTCTGGAGATGAGTGGTGGTGATGGTTTGCCCAGTGTGAATGTACTTAATGTTGGTGTACACTTAAATATGGTTAAAATGGTAAACTTTATATTATGGATATCCTACTTCAATAAAAATGATACCAGAGAGTAAAAATCACAAAGAAAATAAAATAGGAGGGCAACTGGTGGTTTTATGAAACAACAGGAGGCTACTGATTCTAAGTGGGTCTTAAGGCCTCATTGAGAAGATACCTGCTGAACAAGGAGGATTTGTATTTAGAAAAGGTACAATCTAGTGGGAGAGAAAATTTTTGTCTTTTTGTCTTCTTAGGGCCACACCAGCAGCATGTGGAGGTTCCCAGGCTAGGGGTTGAGTCGGAGCTGTAGCCACTGGCCTACACCACAGCCACAGCAACGCCAGATCTGAGCCACATCTGTGACCTACACCAACAACTCACAGCAATGCCCGATCCTTAACCTACTGGGCGAGGCCAGGGATCGAACCTGCAACCTCATGGTCCCTAGTCGGATTTGATAACCACTTAGCCACAACGGGAACTCCTTTTTTTGGGGGGGGGGAGAAAATTTTAGAAGTGGAAAGCTTTATGTAAAAATCACTACACGCTGGGAGAATCTAAGGCAACAGATCATAAGATTTTGCTTTGCTCTTCATATAAGGAGGATGAAGAAATTGTGATTTACAAGGTACTCTCTTGGAATGTTTAAAAAACTACTTTTAAAAATAGTTTCTGCTCTTTAGATTCATTCTTCTACCTATAGGGAACTCAACCCACAGGAGTTGCATACTATGATGATACTAAACCAAATAATTGAGTATGACCCACCAGAAACGAAGCCAATATTAAATACAGAATTATAGAACTACAGCATCTCTGGACTAGGAAGGACCCTTCATAGTCATCAGTATTCTCTTCTGAAGTTTGATTTCTCTCTAAAATGTCCTTTCCAAGTCATCACACAGCTTCCTATTAGGCATCTCTAGATGCCATGATCCTACAACCTTTCAGGATGTCCATCTAGTCCTGGAATGATTATTTTGATGGAAAGAGAGACACTTCTGCTTTGAGCTCAGCTCCATTTTCAGCTGACCTTCATCTGACTCTACTCAGCAGGTGAGATGGTTAATTTCATGTGTAACTTGACTGGGCTAGGAACAGACTGAATAAAGCAGACTGCCCTCTCTAATGTGAGTGGACACCATTCAATCAGTTGAAGGCCTGAAAAGAAAAGAAAAAAAAAAGCCAACTCTCCCTCAAGTAGGAAAGAATTCTTCTGCTTGATAGCATATGAACTGAGATTTCAGTTCTCCCTGGTTCCAGTCTTTGGACTTAAAGTGGGATATTAGCTCTGCAATTTTGGACCTGCCAGCCTCTATAAACTTGTAAGCCAGATTTCTTACAATAAACCTATCTATCTATCTATCTATCTATCTATCTATCTATCTATCTATCCATCCATCCATCCATCCATCTATCTACCTATCCATCTATATTACCTATCCATACCCAGCCATCCATCCATCCTATGGATTCTGTTTCTCTGGAGAACCCTGGCTAACACTCTGCCATAGAAAGTAAGTTTAATTCCAGCCCTCTTCAATATTTGAACATGGTTATTGAGCACCCTGATGCCTCTCTTCAATAAGCTGCAACATCAGCTCTTCTTGCAACAGGGCTCCCCATCTCTCATCAATCCACCTCAGATTCCTTGGACCAAAACCCACATTTAGTGTGGGCTGATCTGGGCAGAGGAGAGCAAGACCATTACCTCCTTGTTCTAAATGTTATACTTATATTCATGTGGCCTAAGAGCAATTGAGCTTTGTTTTACCCATGCCATTCTGTGGCGTATACCTGCAACACACACATGCACACGCACACGCACACGCACGCACACAGAACCTGCTGTTGTAAACTTACCACTCTTCCACTTTCTTAAGGCCATGATAGAAGGAAAGAACGATGAGTAAGAATAAATATGTTCCAAGCACATTAAAGGGAAGGGAAAAAAGGGTTTAACAAGTGTTGCTTGACATATATGATCTTATTTTATCTTTATTTACAGATGCAGAATAAAGAAAGCCTCTTGGAGCCTAAGTAACTTATCCACATCCTCATAGTTAGCAAATAATTAAGATGGGATTGAAGCCCAGGCCTTTCTGATCCTGAAGCCCATGGTTTGTCCACTGCTCCATACCATATGGCATGCATGCTGTAGGCACTTAAAATAATTTCCAGAGTAATATAAGGTGATGATGTCAAAATACGTGAGAAAGATAGTATTCAAAAGAGGAAAAAAGGAAGAAAAGTATAATATGAGGAAAAATTTAATTGCAAAGGTATTATTAATTCATCTACTGGTTCTTTGTACATTTTCCCACAGAATTCAAGAATTTGCATAGGGAGTTCCCATTGTGGTACAGTGAGTTAAAAACTCAACATAGTGTCTGTGAGGAAGCAGGTTGCATCCTTGGCCTCGCTCAGTGGGTTAGGGATCTGACGTTGACACAAGCTGCAGTATAGGTCACAGATACAGTTTGGACCTGGCGTTGCTGTGCTGTGGTGTAGGCCAGCAGCTGCAGCTCTAAATCAACCCTTAGCATGGGAACTTCCATATGCTGTAGATGTGACTGTTAAAAAAATTAAATTAAAAATTAAAAAAAATTAAAATTTAGAAAGGATTTTTATAGAAAAATTCTTACCACCAATAGCAGAATATTTGACAAAGGAAGCATAATTTTATGTTTTTCAGGTGAGCTAAGGGATGGGGAAATGGAACTAAAAAAAATGCACACTCAATAATCATGAGTGTTAACTTTTAAATTGGTATTTATGATGAAAACTATAAGCATTAGGGAAAAATATTTTAGCAAAATAAAAGTTTTAAATTAAAATAACATAAACCCCTATCTACAATTCTAAAATAAAGAGGAAAAGAAGGAAAGAAAATAGAGAATGCAATTTAGTATTGACACTTGAAAATCATGGTTCAAACATACCACATTTACATTAAATAACAATGAATGAGGACAAATCTGCTATCTGACTACATTTTAGAAAAAACTGACACAGAACAGTTTTTATCCAGCCATAGGCATGGAAATTCCCTACTCACTGAAGAAAGCAACAGCATGACACCTGAGAAGAATTCACAGTTACCATCCATCACGAAAAACCAACACTATATTCAGAACGTAGGCATTTTGCATATAGAACAATACCATGAATCACATGTGCAAGCACACACAGGCACACTGACATACATGGGGGCCTTTTCTCTCCATCTCTGTCAGTGCCCTGCGGTGATGGTCTCTGATCCCTAGGAATCCCACTCCCATGTAGCTTGGCAATGCACCTCTGCTACAGAGCTACTAGCCGATGTGCCTGGTGACAGCTTCAGAGCTGTCCCTCTACCCCCCACTGGAGACCAAGTGGGTTCTGTGTCAAGGTCTGGCATCTCTACTAGGACAGCAAATGAGAGCCTGGGACTCAGAGCTGAGAGTGGATTTCCTGACAGCTGAGCCAAGGGCTTCCAACCGTCCAGCCAGATGTTTCTCTATATGGTCCTGGCAGCCATGGCTTGGGAAAAAGCCAGAATTTGGCCTGATTTCTACACTGAAAAGCTTGATGGAATGCTGGGGTGGTGCCATCCCATAATAAAAGAGGTGGTCCTTCGGATTGGCATAGCATTCCCATTTGCTTCGGGAGTCCCTCTAAAAGGAAGAGGTGGTTGAGTAAAAGTAGGTGTGTCCACCCACTCTGTGCCAGGGCCAGGTGGAGGAGGGGAAGGCGGGGGCTGAGGGAAAGTGGAAGGAGAAGAAAAGTTCTGAGTGATTGGAAGCCGGTGCCAGATGGAGCTGGAAGACAGCACGTTGCCGCCTCCCTCTGCACATGTGTGGCCACCGGGGGATTGCCTGGCTATGCACGCTGCTTCACATCTGTCAGCTAAATCAAAGATGCATAATTGAAGATGCAAAGCGAGAAACATTACGTGGTTCACAAGGTTCCCCAGAGGATTTTGGATCTGTAATCCAGTGAGGAGATTTTAATGAGACATGAGCCTAGCGTTCTCATCTGTGAGAGAGGATCTCACTCCAGCTGTGTTCAAGGATGTGGAAAACTTCTCTGGCAAAATATGGACCGTCTTTCTTGATTGGTCACTGGCTGCCCATTTCTCCTGGAACACTTTGGCTTTCCTGCCAAAGAAATGCTTCTTTTGAAGCCTGGGCAATTTCTGAGAATGAGGAAGCCTTGAGAGATGCTATGATTGAGGCTTCAGGACAAATGTGTCAAGGAAGGATGTGCTAGATAAAACCATGGGCCTGGTATAATTTCTTAGACCCAAATTTAAACATTTCCAAATGTTTAATCAGAAAAGTAATTCAAGGTTTGGATTTTTATTCAAACAATATATAAATATGGAAAGTGTGAAGTAAAAGTGTAAGTAGGATTTCTTGCCACATTCCTAGGACAGTGCTTCCCAGATGTTTTGTGGTAAAGGAATAAATTTTCCTTATCTCCAATCCTCATGGACCAATACGTTTGGAAAATACAATAAAAACGAATTACTAGAATATTTACAAAAAAGCACGCAAAGGCATAAAAAATACAAATCCATTTTTAAAAGGTTAAGATCAATAGATCACACACTTGGGTGCAGTGAAAATATCAAATTGTGATACCATTTCTGTACTTATGGTGGACCACACTTTGACTACTCATCTTCCACTGGGTATTTTGAAAATTTTCTATACATATCAAACATGTACATACACATACATGTTTTTTATTTTTTATTTACTTATTTTTCTTTCCTTTTATGACCACACCTGCAGCATATGGAAGTTCCCAGGCTAGGGGTTGAATTGGAGCTGCAGTTGCCAGCCTATGCCATAGCCACAGCAACGCTAGGATCCAAGCCATATCTGAGACCTACACCATAGCTCATGGCATCACCAGATCCTTAACCCACTGAGCGAGGCCTGGGATCGAACCTGCATCCTCACAACACTATCTTGGGTTCTTAATTTGCTAAGCCACAACAAGAACTCCATGATACACGTTTTTAAATGTAAGAGGAATCATAGTATACACATTGGTCTATGACTTGCCTTTTGTACTTAATATATTCTTACATCTTTCATAAAAAATCTACCTCATTCTTTTATGTGGCTGCCAGGCATTCAACATTATGAACAATTAGTTTTAGCCAGTCTCAATATTTATGGATGTGCAAATGGTGTCTAGTTTTTGCTTACAGACAAAATCTAATGGCATAATCTACAGAAATGGACAGTGGGATTCCACATGCCTTTTGATGTCAAATTCATCACTAGAAATTGTTAGACTTTGTGAGCAAAAGCAACATTTTTTTTTTGCAAAGGTTCTTTCCCTTCAAACAAGCTTGGTGAGCTCTCTGAGAGTCACACTGGTGGTAAAATGATTGGAATAAGCAGTTTCACCACTTAACGGCATAAAACACAACCTTCTCCAGAGGTTTTAGGACTAAAGGTGGGGGGATGAATCGTTTAAAGGACAGGCATTGCCTTTTCCATTGAGTAGCAGAAAAGTGAATATGAAGTAATGAAACAGGCTGCCTCGGGTGTCCCACACACCACCCTCATTCAGCCAAGGCCCAGCGCTTAACTTTGCGGCTCAGACTTCACCTGAGAGCCTGCGTGAAAGGAAGGTGGGCCTGGTAACTAACCCCAGCTTGGCACCCAGTTCCTCCCTTGAAGTATTTTTGCTGAATTTGGCACTCTTCATGACTACCTGCATGATTTTTCATGTGACTGCTAGGGCTTCAAGTGGCCCATTGTGGGAGCAGTCAGCTTTGTGTGTGGAAACCACACTCCCAGGCAGGCAGGTCTAGTCAAGATGAACCTGAGCATTTGGCTCCGGCAGTCTCGCTCCAGGCACAGGGCATGACCCAGGGAGGGGCGTAGTGTTTCTGATGTTTATATTTCAGATGTCTCCAACACAGCCGATTATGTCAGGTCTCCCAGCACGTATGGAGATACTGGGAAAGATTCTGTGTGGAAGCAAAACTGCTCAAGCTGAAAGACAAGTTTTCCTTTTGACTGGGCTAACCCAGTCAAAAGGAAAAGGAGGTTCTAGGTTTGTACCATGAAGTTCATCAAGTCGGGTTTCGTTAACCCAGAAGGGGGAAACGCAGTAATAACTTCCTTCTGTATTTTCAGTCAAGAAGAGATAATCTGGGATACCATGAAGGCTCACCTGAAATTCTCTTGCATGAGAACTAAACACATACTGAGAGGTGGTGAGGGGATCTAAATTTTTGGTCTTGGTAAAGCCCCAGGTGGTCCTAGAGAGAGCACCTGGGTGGAAGCATCCAGGCTAACAATCAAACTTAAGTTTCAAAGAGGATGGATGTGTTTCATCAAAGGCTGATTCAGCTTTACTTCTGGAGCATGCATTATCACCATCAAAGGAGGCTGAAAAGAAGTTCAGGTAACAACCTGGAGATAAGGGGGCATTTGCATTATTACTCTCCTCATCAGCCTAGGCTCTAAGATGCACCCTGAATCCCAGGCAATGCCTACACTGGACAAGGATTCGGGGTTCGGCACTTCATCAGTGACCTGCCAGCCCCTAAACATGCAGCTCCTGCAGGATTTTTTTTTGTTAAGTCTGCAAAGATCCCTTTAAGTGGAAACCTGCCCCAGCAGGCCTGCCTTACATATCCCTTCAGAAATGTTTTCTTTTACTCTGAACATGCTCTTTTGAGTGGGCACCCTTCCTCCTCTCAGCCTCTTGTATGAAAGTAAGGTGGCAATCTAAATCCAGGGACAGTACTTTCAAATGTGTATCTAGCTTTCTTCTCAGAAAGCCAGAAGACCCTTTTCCTATAAACATCACCTCCATTTCAAAGTAATTAGAGGGACATTTTGTTGTACTTATTCTTGCGTTCGAACACCCTGATTTTCCAAACTCTCTGCAGACAGGCTCTAAGTGTTTTGCACTGCTGACATAATCCCTTGGCTACAAGTTAGCCCTCACAGCCCTCATGTTCTTTCACTGCTGTTTGGCCTAAGGTGACTTCGTTTATGTCTTACAGAGGAGAAAACCACATCCCTAAGGGGGAAAGGTCAGGATTACAGAATAACTCAGTTAATATGGGCAGAGAATGATGGCCCATCTCCTCCTCACAGCAGATAGGTCTCATGTCCAGATGATAATGATAAAACAGTTACAAAATTAAACTGGGCGATTTTTTCCTTACATCATCTCATGAAAGGATTCGGTGTGCATCTTCCCGTGCATGTTTTCAATCTGGATGAGTGAGGAGAAAAGCTGGCCCTTCACTGGCAGCTCCCTGAGGACTCAATTCTCCTGGGATACCCCCAGGAGATGTGGACACTGTAATTCTAGGGGCCCCTGTGAGGGGCCCTTTGCAGTGCTTTGCTTTGTATCACCACAGGCCGTGGCAAAGTCACAAGTCACATTTCATGAAGCATAACTAAATACCTACTGTGACTTTATTACTATATTGACTTATGAAACTCGAGTTGGGTGGGCACCTTGTAGGTGATAATATCTGGAGAAGAGATTCTACAATTTTTTTTTCTTGCATTGTCTAATGAAAGTAAGGAGAAGCTCAGTCCCTACCATCCAAAGGCCTCATAAATTTGATGGGAGTGAAAAATTAAAATTAAACACAAAACTAAGCACATAGCTGGCTGTCACAGGGAGGGAACTGTCGGCTCCACCCTGGCACACTCAGAATTTGCCTAAGCACCCATGACTTTTCTGTGCTAAAGGGAATAGCTTAGCCAGAGATGTCTGAGTGAAAAAAAAAAAAATTTAGCCATCTGGGCAAGTTATTGAATTTATAGATTAATTTTGGTGGATTTGACATCTTCTCAGCATTAAGTATTTATCTAGGTCATATTTGATTTCTCTTAATATCTTGTCATTTTCAGTATAGAAATCTCACACATCTTTATTTAGTTAGATTTCCTCTCAGACATTCAATGTTTTCTTTGACGTAAGTGTAAATACCATAAACTTTAAGCTTAGTTTCTGATTATTGCTGCTACACAGAAATACAATTAATTTTTTTTTTTGTCTTTTGTCTTTTTAGAGCTGAACCCATGGCATATGGAGGTTCCCAGACTAGGGATTGAATTGGAGCTATAGCTGCCGGCCTATGCCACAGCCACAGCAACACCAGATCCAAGCCAAGTCTGTGACCTACACCACAGCTCACGGCAACACCAGATCCTTAACTCACTGAGAAAGGCCAGGGATCAAACCCGCATCTTCATGGATACCAGTCGGGTTCATTAACCACTGAGCCACAATGGGAACTCCTGAATTTTTAATATACTGATTTTATATCCAGCACTGATTTATTTCATGTTAAATTAGGTTCGTGATGTATTATCTTATTTATATGCCACTGGTTCAGCTGGCTAATATTTTACTTAAATTCTTTGTGTCTAATTATACCAGTTATTTAGAATAGTGTTTTTAAATTATTAAAATATCTATTATTATGGATTTGTCTACTTCTTCTTTAAGGTCTGTCAATGTATGCTTTATGTATTTTGAAGCTATGTCACCAGCCCATGCAAACCTCATTAATTTTTGAAACTATTTCACCTCTTGTCTAACTCCCTCACTCACTTCCAGACCTACCAATGGCATGGGAGGCCAGGGCATGTGTTTAGGAGGATACCCCTTGGGAGAGTACTTGGTTCCTTCCCAAAGAGAGGGAAAGAGGAAGGGAGGAAAGATCATCACAAGAGAAGAGAAAGCAAGGGGAAAAAAAGGAAGGCAGGGAAAGAAGAGAAAAAGAAAGGAAAAGGGGGGGGAAAGGGGGTATCAAATGGTTTCTGCCTCATTATTTTTCATTCTTGCCAAAGTTGCTGGCAGATTCTTAGAGACTGCAGAGCCTGTTCCTTGAAAACCAACTAGATGTCTAGACCAGGCTTAAAGGCATTTCTTTAATTACAGCCACAGAGATGTTCCTCTTCCTTTTCATCTCGGGCCTTTCTGGGGCTCGGCTCTGGCCCTTGCCATTATCTTCTGAAAGGTTATACATACCCTGTCACCATTCAGATTGTGCATCCAAACAGAAGCCTTGAAGCATTTTTCTCTTGCTTAGGTTGGCAAGGCCAGCACACGGGGTGTGACTCTGCTATTCTCCCTCGTCTTTTTTTTGTTGTTTTCTTCTTGAGCACATATCACATTAGTGTCCTGCCCTGTGCCAGACATGTCTTTACAACAGCATTCACTTCAGACAGCTTCCTTGAAGGGGCAGTAACTATGCGTCTCTCCATTCACTTCAGACAGCTTCCTTGAAGGGGCAGTAACTATGCGTCTCTCTCTCAGAAGATGCAAACCAGGAAAATATGGGCTCCTCTCTTTATAAAGTTGGCTCGTTTTTAAGCTGACCCAATCAAGTTTCAGAGCCTGCTAATGAGCATTTTAAAGTGATTTGCAACAATTACTGAAAGTCAGTTAATCTGCACAAATTTTCATGGAGGATCCTAAATTGCATTTTGTAAATAAAGTAACAAACCAATAATCTTAACTGACTTCTCAGAGGTCACGCAGACAGTTGGAAAAGAGGCAGCTTAAGAGCTGTTTGTCAATCACAATTATGGTCTATTAACATTAGGATATATTTGCATGAAAGCAACTTAAAGATTGGGATCAACCTATAGAATAAAAAATAATAAGGAAAGGTGGACTACTATTGCATTTAGTAGTCTAATCAGGTTATTAAATCAACTACAAAGAAATACAAATTTTTTATAATAGATCAGGGATTCAAGGACACAGTGTACTCTGGTGATTAGATGCTAATCATTCATGCTGTATAGATAATATCTGGGGTTGAAGTTTAGTTTTAGGTCTTTTTATCCTTCCTGCTGTCGGATTTCTGTTTATACTCTCACTTAAAAATAGGGTGTAGGAAGTTCCTGTGTGGTGCAGCGGGTTAAGGATCTGGAGTTGTCACAGCTAGGGCGCCCACAGCGACTGTGGTACAGGTTCAATCCCTGGTCCAGGAACTTCCACATGCGATGGGTGTGGCCAAAAAAATGAGGTACAGACAAGAGAAGAGAAAATATATAGCTTGAATCTGCTCATTTTTATTATCAAAATCTTTCAAAATACAGGTACCATTAGGGATAATAGGTATATTTCAGTAACATGAATATATTTGCATGTGTAAAGAAGGTACCATGAGCAATAAACTTAGCAGAGGCAACATTATCAATGCTAGTTCGACTTCTTATACAACAGAGATACTCTCTCAGATTTATCATATTATCAAAAAACTTTTATCTCAACAGTAAAAATGATCACATCTATACCAATTCATGGGGGGGTGCTTATTACTTTATTAGGCACTGAGTTATTTTACATATTATGCCACCTAAATCTCATGATAAGAGATTAGATTTTCTTAATTCCATTTTTTCCAACTGAGAAAACTGAGCCCAGTTGATAGTGCTGGCAGAGGGGAGAGGCAGCCTGGGTCAGTGTACTGCCTTTCATTGAGATTGCTCACCTATCATTGAGATTTGCCCTCAATGCAAACTGTGTCTTTGTCCTGGAAAAGACACCTATGAGACTTGTCAAAAGTCACAAAGATAGCAAGAATGTGAAACTATGTGTGTTAACACCACAATCATGAGGTATTTAGGAAGCTCAGGCTTCCCTGAATATTGCAAACTCATCTGAGTTTGAAAATATAAACTGTAATCAATTCTAGTACAACATGTGGTTATCAAGCATTTAAAATCTGGAACTGGATCCTAGTTCAAACCCTGGCTCTGACACTTAGCAGCTGTGTAACTTTGACATGGATCTTTCTAAGCTTTAGTTTCTTCAACTGTAAAATGAGACATTATGCTGGTCTCTTTGAGTTGGTATGGGGATTGAGATAATGTTTGTAAAGAGCTTACACCTTTGACCAGTGCACAGTAAGCCCTTAATAAATGTTAGTAACACCTTTGACCAGTGCACAGTAAGCCCTTAATAAATGTTAGTATTATTGTATCTCTGTAGCATAAAGTAGAGTTTAAGAATATGTCATTGAATTAATCCAACACACTTAGACAATTTAGCAAAAATAAACCCATTACCTAAATTACATAGACTCTGGTAGTTATGTGGATGCATGAGCTTATAACCTACTGTAAGGTGAACATCATGTGATAATTATCCTCATCTAAGTTTAAAGAGCCTGCATTAAACCATGCAAGGCAAAGAGATTAGATCTTGGAATTTCAAAAAGTAACACTGTAATTTTAAAAAACAAATGAAACACGCTAATTAAATTATATTCAATGTAGGCTTCCAAACAGCAGATTAAAAAAAAAATGGGCATACTGACTCTGGGGTGGGATTGAATTAGTACTACAGAGGCCCCAGACAAGGGTTTTTCTCTAGAAGGATTTAGGACAGAGGGAACATTCATTTATTTATTTGCTTGTTCACTCATTCCTTTGTTCATGTAACAAATATTTATTGAGTGTTGCTAATCTGTCCTCGGGTGGTGCTGGAGATACTGGGGTGAATCATGAGCTTTTCCCCTGTCTTTATAGGGTTTACAGTCCATTGGGGAGGGAGAGGATATTCTAGTATTAACAAATAACTGATTTATTACAAAGGTGATGAATGCTTTCAATGAGCACTATATGTCTCTTAGTCACTCTACCACTGGAGGTGGGACCAGGAAGAAACTTGAGCTGCATGTGCTGGATAAGAAATGCTTGCTAGACTGCTTCAGGTATTTGGGTGGGAATAGTGAGCTAAAATGGTAGATGTTCATTGTTGGGGTGTGGTCCCTGCTTGGCTCCAAGTGGTGTTCAGGTAGTTGCTGGACACAGTGGGGCACATTGAGAAGACCAGAAAAAGCAGCCCCATCAAGTCCATTATCATAGACACTGTATACCCTCTCAGGACTAAATGCATTCCAGGGGAGGAACCATCTAGGAACTGTCACTTGATCCAATAACAATGCCCCAGGCTGGGGTCAGTGCTGTTTTTCACTGACATGGCTCCCTAGGCCCAGCCCCCAGTATAAACTAGGGCTGGGTCCTGGGGACTTCCATTAAAAAACAGAAACAATGAAGAAAAAAGTGAGTACAAGAAGAATAGTTTTCATATACAAACTCCATGAGACATTAAAGCATAAGGGGCATTGCTCAGAGACCAAGGTAATAGAAACAAAAGTGAATCCAGACACACAGACACACACACACACACACACACTCTCTCTCTCTCTCTCTCTCACACACACACACACACACTCCTCTGGCACAGGACCCAGCATGGCTTTGATGTATCTGGAGCTCCAACTGTTCAGATAGTGGCCCAACATGAAACACTCCACCATCAGTGGAGGCAGTGAGTGGAGCTTTCTCAATTGATGGCAAGCCCCTTAGCAGGGTCCATGACAAGGTAGCCCACATGGCTTCACATGTAGCAGGAGACCTTCTACACAGGGGGCCTAAATCCAGAGGAAGGATGTGGTGGGAACCACAAGATAACTGGCCGTCATGCTCTTGAACACACTTGAGATCCTCTGTATAGACTGTGGGAACAAGTTGAGTAGGAGGGCCTGTGTCCCTTCTCTTTAAATCTGGGTGGGCTCTGTGACTACTTTGACCATAGAATATGGTAGAAGTGATGCGGGACCAGTTTTGAAGCCCAGCCTTTATACAACTAGATGCTTCCACTTCTTGTATTTTAAGAGGGTTGCTCTGGTGCCCTGAGCTGTCATGTCAGAAGTCTGACTACCTCGAGGCCACCATGCTCTGTGAAGATGCCCTGGATGATGAGACTCCATGTGGAGAAAGCTAAACTCCAAGGAGCCCTGAGGTACCAGATCTGTCAGTAAAGGAACTGCCTTGGAAAGGATCACCTAGCTCCCATCATCCAAGCTGACCATGTGGAGCAGAGAGGAAGCTCCCTGAAGGCCCTTCCCAAATTCCTGACCCATAAAAGAGTGAAGGAAATATCAGGGTTGTTCTAAGCTTTAGTGTTTTGGGGTAGTTTGTTACATGGCAGAAGATGACTGGAACCTGAGAGCCGAAGGCAAAGTATGAGTGATGATTCAGCTGATGGTGTGAGAGAGCAGAAGCCAACCTTGTTCGTTATTGTTTACTGTTTGGGTCCAGTATGCTGTGGCCTGTCAAAACTCAGAATGAACTAGAAAAGATGAAAAGTTAAAACAGGAAGAAGAGACACACTGTAGGGTTTGGGTTTTCTTCCTGCATTTTGGTGTTTTGGGCTCCTCCTATGTATCCTTTTCCTCTGTTACCTCCCAGTCATAATACTGGGTAATCTACTCAAAACTCTATAATAACCTACATGGGAGAGGAAGCTGAAAAAGAAAGGATATATGTATACGTATAACTGATTTACTTTGCTGCACACCTGAAACTAACACAAGTTTCTAAGTTAACTAGACTCCAATAAAAGTTATTTAAAAAAATAAAAAAAAAATAAAAAGTTGCATCATCAGGGAGCTCCCATTGTGGTGCAGTAGAAACGAATCTAACTAGAATCCTTAAGGATTCGGGTTTGATCCCTGGCCTCATTCAGTGGGTCAGGGGATCTGGTGTTGCCATGAGCTGTGGTATAGGTTACAGATGCGGCTTGGATCTGGAGTTGCTGTGGCTGTGGTGTAGGCCAGCAGCTGTAGCTCGGATTCAACACTTAGCCTGGGAACTTTCATATGCCGTGGGTGCAGCCCTAAAAAAGCAAAAAATAAAAAGTTGCATCATCAAAGGAAAAAGAAGGGTCTGTTCCTGGACTTTTCCCTTCTCTCACTTCTTCAACTTCAGCTCCTCCTCTTTACAAATGGCAATATACAACACTCAATACAGAAGACTCTAGCTCCAAAGTCAATCTTGGCCTACAGGAGTTTTTTGTTGTTGTTGTTGTTGTTTAAATTTTTTAATTTACTATAGTTGATCTACAATGTTGTGCCAATTTCTGCTGTATAAAAAGGTGACCCAATCTCTCTTTCTCTCTCTCTCTCTCTCTCTCACACACACACACACACACACACACACACACACATTCTCTGTCTTACAGGTTCTTACTCAGCTGTCTGCTTGATACCTCTTAGAACCTGCTTGATACCTCTTAGAACCTTGATACCTCTTAGAACCTGAAATCTTTTTAGAACCCAAAACTCAGCACATCCAAAATCATACTCTGTTCTCACACAAAGCCACTTTCTCCACCCATCTTTCCAACATCTGCTGATGGTCATCAATCCTGGAGCATCTTGAATTGCCTTCTGAAATATCTTTTTTACATGCCCCTCCCATTTCCCTGGATCTGGCTTCCACTCCTGCCAGAATCTATCATTGGTTTCTCCACCCTGTCCCATGTCTCTCAACTATGATCTAAACCTCTGTTTTTCTTACTGTGTTGCAACCCATGGCTAAGTTATGAAAACCAATTATAATTAGTACTATTTAAAAAAAAGAAGTAGAATATAATACAACAGAATAGAAAGTATCAGTATTTTGCATAAAATAAAAGTATTTATTTAATACAATTTTGGCTCCCATTAAAAACAAGTTTTAAATATGTATGCACAAGGTTGCATGGAAAATGTATTTCTTACCATGGACTGCGATCAAAGAAAGGTGAGAAAACACTGGTCTGAACTGTACGTTCCTGTCAGACTAATGTTCCTAGAGTACAGTTCTGGTCACACTGCTCTCTCCCTCAGTGCCTTTGATGGGTAACTACTGCTAACCAAAGGACAGGCCTGCTCTCACTCTGGGTTCCACGGCCTTTCTGCCTTGGCCTAAGCCCTTTTCTAGCTTATTTCATATTACTTGTCATCACAGGTTCCGACCCAGAATAGGGCTGCTGACTGTTCCCTGAACATACCCTTGGCATTCTCTCTCTGGGTCTTTCCTTCTTCTGCTCCCTGTGCCCTGCCCTGGTCTCGCCGACATCGCCACATGTTGACTCTGTTTTAGCAACTCCACGTTTCAGTGCGGTATAGCGGAAAGGGTCGGGTCTTAGAGCCACACAAGGTAGAAAATGACTCCAAGGCTCTGTTACTAACGATATGGACAAGTCATATAATCTTGACACCAAATTTCCTCATCTCTAAGAGGGACCTTGTAGGGTTGGCATGAGGATTACATGAGGTAAAACACACAAAGCATTCAGCACAGTGCGTGGCAACCAGTGGGTGTCTATGAATGGGAGCCAGGGTCGTCAACATGCCAACGCTGGGTGATGATATCCACGTTCATCACAAAACAGCTACCACTTATACTGTTATAAGTGTACACAGATATGACATAATATCAGGCATATTGGAGACACTCAAATATTCTGGTTGTTTTTTTTTTTTTGTCTCACTCCAAACTTTCTAATTTTATTCTCTCTTAAACTGGATAATTCTTGTGCTTATTTTTCTTTAAGTGGATTTAATACTCCTAGATTAGGGATTTTTAAAAAGTCCTTCTGCTGTATCTCACAGTGCTTAGAAAATTGGCTTTTATACAGGCAGTGCTGAAAAAAATGGAATGGGATTGGAAGCAGAAATGCTACCACACTGTAGTCTAGCCAGAGGAAAGTTCTACATTTATGGGCCCTGCATAAATCAACTGAGAGTGAATCCTGATTCTTTATTCTGATTTTATTTTGAATGCACAGGATGCTTGTGTGTGTGTATGTGTGTGTGTGTGTGTGTGTGTGTGTGTGTGTGTGTAATCTTAAACTCTATATCCATGAGTACTTCCTCTCAAAGTAAAAAATAGATTGTAGTATTATGAGTCACCTTCGAGGCTATAAGATGAAGTCTATAAATTCTGTGTGGTACTTGGGGAGAGTCAGCATAAAAGTAAAGAACGTGAGAATCTGAAACTACCTTTTGTAGGAGAAAAAGGAGCCATCGAATCTTGAAAAGTTGGAGTGAGTCAAATACGCCAAAGATCAAATGTGTAAATCCCAGGACTGCACTTACTCACTTCTCATAGTGAATGCTCTTTTCCTCCTAATCCATTATGCTAATACATATGCCACATTTTATGAGGCCAAGGTGAAAACTAATCAGGCTCTATTGTAACTAAACCTGTTTAGCTGACACATGACACCCAAAAGGATTTCTAGCCCAGCAAATCAAGCCCGCTGGTATCTGCTGGGAGGTGATGAATAATGAGGTAATCACAAAGGATTGTCTCACCAGGGCACTTTGGGAGAAGGTGGCAAAACAGGCTTCGGATCTGAAGTTTTAACCCTTTTTTACTGGACATCTGGTGCCACAAATTCTGCTGTGACGAGGCTGTCAGAATCCTGGCACACATCTGGGTCCACTCCTGCAGCACTAAGTTGAATTCTACAGTGTGGAAAGACATGTAGCTGCCTGCAGAGCTGTACTCTAAGAATTTTCAGGATTCCAACTGGCTCTTCATATTCTGTGGCTCTGGAATCACCTACTAGAAAGAGCCTTTGTTTAATGGCTTCAGTGCATTAGGGATGGAAGCATCAGAGAATAGGGGGCCCAGTAACCGAGTGACCTAGAGAAGGTAGTGGAAGGAAGCCAGGTACAGTTCGAGAGCCAGCAAGAGAGATGCACCTAACATCAGGGTCAGCATCAAAATGAACAAGGAGAGAAGCAATTGTGTCATTTTCTATTAGTGCTGAAAGCCCTAAAACACAGGGAGAAAACGCAAATCAGTAAACTGATAGTGACCAGGGCTTATCTCCCAATTAATATATTTTTAATAAATTAATGATTAACATTAGTTTAATGTCCATCCTTTTTTTTTTCTTTTTTTTTTTTTTTTAAGAGTAGCACTGCATGTCTCTCTTATTCTGACTCCATTGTCACCTCTTCTGAGTTACTTAGGCTTTCTAATTGTGGCTTCAGCATCTCTACAACATCCCTTATCCCTCTGGCTGAGGCAATAAGACATAAATTGCTTTCAGACAGACCTGGGTTCAAATCTCTCCAGATTCTATGACAAAGGGAAGGTTACTTAACTGCTCTAAATCTTAGCTTCCATGTCTGGGAAATGAGATGGTAATAGAGGCCATATTTTCACGTTGTTTAGAAGATAAAATGGGTAAAGCATGCACAAGGCTAGCACCACACTTGGGGAGGTATCCAGCAAAAGGTGGCTACTATTACAATGGTTCAAGGTGATAAAAATCCATGTGCTTAGATGCTCTTTATACTCCTTCATGAAGCAGTACGGTATCACCTGGTATCACTGCAGCCAGAGATAAAGGGAACATGATGGCAGGACATCACTAAATGTGGATAAAACAGATTTATTTGGAAGTGTAACAGTGGGGCTCTTATCTAGAAAAGACAATTCAAGTTTCCTTTGTCTTTATTTTCTATCTGGTTCTATTTAACATTTCTATCATATTTCCAACAACTACAAACGTTTTCTCTCTCTGGGAATTGTCAGGCAGGCATACGTTCTCCCTCTCTCTTCAATATTCTCAGGAATGGAAGAGTTTGTTTTACAAGTAGTTTTCCTTTCTCTCTTTTTTTAAACATCACTTTCTTGAGGCACGACTGACACAGAGAAAGCTGTACATATGTGATGTACAATTAAGTGAGTCTAGAGATAAGTACACACCCATGAAACCATCTCCACAATCTATGGCATAAATATATCTAAAAACCTCTAAAAGTCTTCTTTTGTCCTCTTTATTTATTTATTACTATTTTTAAAGGAGTTTTCCATAGTCCTTCAAGTATTACTGTTTTTAAAACTGTATACATTTTGAAGGTCATTCGTAATTTGGAAAATTTTTCATCTGTCAACATCAGAAAAGTATTTTAAAATAAAATACCAGTGATTACAAAACAGAGCTAAATTTCTAAAAATCCCAAGGAGAACAACTCTCATCACATTATTTCCATATTATCTAAAGGCTTAACAAGGATGGCAATTTATCTTTGGATGACCTACGTTTACATATTTCTCCTCCCAAGGGCATATCAGAATTTTTAAACTTTCTTTAGTTGCTTAAAATTCTTTTAAAAATATGTAGACCCCTATTTTTGCTACAAAAATAGAACCCAGGACAAAGAAACTGAACACATCTCTCAATAGGAAACCTCAAGTGGCCCTGGAATATTTAAGTTGCTGTATCATTTCTATATTTACATTTCTTCAAGGAAGACTTCTTACGCTTAGACTTCCAGGGCCACGGTTGTCTTCTCCCTTATCTAGTGTCTCATCCTTACAGGGCCTGGCACAGCCCCTTGTGAAGAAGGAACAATCTAAGTTTTCTGCCATGGCAGACACTGGCATCTCTGAACGCAGGAGCTACACATATTCAGAGAGCTGTCTGGAGTTCATCCTCATCCAATTCAAGAGGCTCCAGTCTAGACGGAGCTTGTCTCTAAGACTGGGACCTGAAGGACTGCCCTGCTTGGTTTATATCTATTTCAGAAAGCATTACACTATGTATACACAGCATTTGGTGTTGATTATTTATGATTTCTGGTGATTTCTAAGAAACGTTAGGCATCATGCTCTTGGTGAGGCATATAATCCTCTATTATAACTGTTTCTATGAGGAAATCAGATTTGACACATGTCTTTCCTACTTATGTTACCTTTACTGGGAATGTAGGTAGATTTGGAAGCTGCTTGTATTTCATTTTGCCATATGTAATTATGTTATAGGTGTAATCAGTCTTAAAAATTTTGTTGGCTATATTCTACTTCTCTTGGAACCTCCTTGACTTTCTGCATATCTATTTTATTTAGATGTTGTTATATGCTGATGTCCACCTTATGCTCAAGTCTAGATTTCAAGGCCTTGCCTGGGGATCAGGTTTAAGGTGCCCGGTTCTGGGAAGAAACCGATATGTCAACATTCCACTGAGATAAACGACAGGTAAAGATGTGGGTCTTCAAGAATAATCTCTTGTTAGCTCAAGTTTTGTTACCTGACAGTCCATTTGGTCTTCAGTCTGCGGTTATATTTAAATCTTTAACATGCTTTTGAAAAAATGTTGCCTAAAATGTTGCTTAATTTGTCAATCTCACCATCCCTCAAGTACTGTATGAGTTCTACAGAAACAGAAATACTACAACCAAAATAAATAATAAAAAGCAAAGAAAAGATACAAAATAAATCATAGATTCAATCTCTTTTTTCACAATTGTCATTTTTGGATGATACCCAAGAATTTTTTTTTTTTTTTTTGGATGCGGCTTATGAATTCAAAATACGACTCCTTCCATTGTTATCGGAACAAAGATCACTTACTTTGAATGGCTCAAGATATGTAAACACAGCTGGTCTAATAGCTTGAGTGGCAATGAAGCACACTGCCACAGAAGCGTTGCGTTCAGGTGTGACCCAAGGACTTGGAGGTTCTTGTGCAAAAAGCCCAGAGGCCGTACATACTATGTCTATTCCTGATTGAGATGACAAGCTTGTGATCTCTAGAGAAGTTTCCTCCTTGTTAAGCCTTAGGATCTTTGAACTAGACAGAGTCTTTTGGATTTCCCAGATAAAGCAAAATTTGAAAAAATGTAAGATTTACATAAGATCACCACCTTTTTAATCATGCTAAGTAAGAAACATAAAAAAACCTACCATCTACCACCTCTATCATTTTATTAAAAAGGACATTTTAGGAGTTCCCGTTGTGGCTCAGCAGGTTAAGAACTCACCATAGTATCCACAGTACTGGACTCATACAGTACCTGAGGGATGGTGAGATTGACCAATTAAGCAAAATTTTAGGCAACTTTTTTTTTTTTTTGGCCTCACTCAGGAGGTTAAAGATCCAGTGTCGCTGCAAGAGGGGGTGTAGGTCGCAGATGCGACGCGGACCCTGTGTTGCCCTGGCTGTGGTGTAGGCCAGCAGCTGCAACTCTGATTAGACCCCAGGCTTGGGAACATCCATATGCCACAGGTGTGGCTATAAAAAAGAGAGAGAAAAGGACATTTTAACATAAAAATATAATAAAGAACAGACCTTTTGAATCGAGAATATTGAAGCTTTACCAAAACCTTTTGTCTTTGTATTCTGCAGTGTGCCAGAGACAATGTTACACAGCTTGGCACCTGGGGCCAGCAGTCTCACGGCTGTCTGCCAGGTGCTCATTACTGATAAGCCCGTGTCTGAACCCACAGGCAGCACTGGGTGAAGCAGAACTTTCCTTAGGGCCCAGCGATGGGAGAGCTTGTCTGACCCTAAGATTTCACATTCCTAGAACATGCTACTTCAAGGCCATACTCTGGCCACAGGGCACTGGTCTTACGTAGCCTGGATTCCTTCAGGAGAGACTTCATTAGCAGGGAAAAGAGAAAACTCTTGCAGCCTGGGACTCGGCACTCATATTTCGTCTGTACCAACAGCAAAGCAAGGGAAACTTTTCAGTATTTTAAAAATCTCATTCAGACCCTCCAAACTACTTGTCTGGAAATCCTTGATACTGGCAAGGGATAAATCCTGACACACACACACAAACCTCCAAATCTGTGAATATGGAGATATTTGCACAGGCTCCTCACTGTTTAAAGAATTAGTTTGGGTTTTTTATTTTTTTGAGATGTATTCCCAAAGCATATCGTCTTTTGAAACCAGGCAAATGTTTTTGAAAGATTTACTCATTTATTCATTTTATCTTTCATATGATGACTATTTCTCTTTTTCACTGAAACCCAGTTTTTTAATCACCTTAAGAGTTACTACCTAGGCCAGGGGTAGAGAAAAAAATCTGATTGGAGAGGATTGCTGAGGGGCTGATGAGGCTAACTCACTAGCTCCTCAATCACTCCCTAACACTAGCTTCAAAGTACATGTGATTCAAATTTGAACCTCAGCAAAACTGCCAATTAACACATCACAAACCTTCATGGTCGATTGCAAATATTCAAAACCTAGAGTGTTAAATCTGTGAATTCCAAGGGTCTCCTGCATAGTTCTCTGGCAGTTCAGTGTTACATAATTTGGGGTGAGAAACCCAGGCTGCTGTTGGAATGGTAATAATCACTAACGACATCTTCTTTTGTTGCAATTCAGAGCACAGCAAAATAAGAGCAAAATACATTTTTAAAAAACTAACATACTAATTGCCTCCATGAACTTCTCTTGTTTTCACTCTGCACTGACACAGTGGTCAATGGATATTATGAAATAAGAAGCTGGGAGATGGCTGAACATTGTTCAGGAGGAAAAGCTGGTTAAAGGTCTCTTTATTGCCGTGGTACTAGGTTAAAGAAAAAAAATATCTCACATTTACCAGCATTCTTGAGGATTTCATGTTCTTTCAAAATAAACTTAAAATACTTTGCCTGGTTGTATGCATGATGACAGATTTTGAGAGAGGGAGAAAAAGTCACCTACCAGCCACTGAGTGGCTAAATAACAATGTGGAATGTTTATGTCTTTGCAGCTGTGAGTGATGAGTTAGTCCTCCCAGACACTGCTGTGATCCGAGGCTCACCAGCTAAGGCGCCCATGTCACCAAAGGCCATATGAATTCACATTCGTCTGGAAAGACCCCAGTGGGCATATAAGTGATGTCAGAATATGTGATGGAAAAAGACTCTCTGCTTGGCTCATCCTCAGATTTCATCAGGCTCAGAGGAAGTACGTCCAAAAGTTTAAAAGCCCAAGCAACATATAATCATTTAGTATTCATTCAAAATCTAGAACTGTTCCGAGTAAGTTATGAAAGAAAAATAAATAGTCCCTGTCCTAAAGGAGTGCAGCACACTAACAGCAAATATAATAGGAACATTTATTGAATGCTTACCAGATGGCTGCCACTGTGCAATTTCATTTAATCCCTGTGATAATCCTATGTGGAGAGTTTTAGGGTTGTTGACAGGTTATAGATGAGAAAACTGAAGCTTAGAGAAGCTAAATAATTTACTTGATCATGTCTGTCTGACTTCAAAGCACATGCTCTCAACCATTACATGACATACATACACATACATGTTTACATACATGCACACATGACAGCAGGGAAAATGGAGATGTAACAAGGTGAAGAGTCTTGGTACTCACTGATGCTTTATGTAATGAATAAACATGAACTATATTAATTGTCTACCAGATGGACACTGGTAGATGTCTTGGATTAATATGTCTACTTTGAGGTTCCCACTGTGGCTCATTGGTAATGAACCCGATTAATAGCCATGAGGATTCGGGTTTGATCCCTGGCCCCACTCAGTGGTTTAAGGATCTGGCGTTGCCATGAGCTGCGGTGTAGGTCACAGATGCAGCTCGGATCTGGCATTGCTGTGGCTAAGGCATAGGCTGGCAGCTGTAGCTCCGATTCCACCGCTAGCCTGGGAACTTCCATATGCCTCAGGTATGGCCCTAAAAAGACCCCCTCACAAAAAAATGTCTACGTCTAGATGTTCCTGCTGTGGTACAGTGGATTAAGGATCTGGTGTTGCTGCAGCTGTGGCATAGATTGCAGCTGTGGCTCAAATTTGATCCCTGGCCCGGGAACTTCCACATGCCATGGGTGCAGCCGAGGGAAAAAAAAAAAAAAAAAACTGTCTGTCTCTACTGAGCAGGTGAGGGGAAGACCCAGATACTGGCTCAAATTCCTCCTTTCCAGTGCAGAAGAACAACCAGGAGTGCTTCCCTTGCCTTCCTCCAATTGTAAATGTTATCCTTGCCATGTATAGTAGTGATCTATGTATTTATTATACTTCTGCACTAGACTGTAAGCTCTTGGACAAAAAAGCTTTGATTGCTTTCTTAATACTTAGCAAGTGCTTTATATATAGTAAGAACTTGAAGTCTGTAAATTCTAATACTTTTAATTACTCAGCAAGTCTGGGGAGCAGTCACCTCATACAGGCTCTTGATTTCTTTGATTACATTGTTAGTTTCTACAGATTGCTTTGGCTTGCATGTTAGCAGATATTATTTTCTGTGACATTGGAAAAGATATTTTAAAAGCAGGCAAAAATAAAATGTTTTTCCAGGATTTTTCTTTTCTTGAGATCACTCCAGGTAAAGCCACTAAGAGGGAAAGAGCTGATACTTTGCTAGATTTTGATAACAATATATTTATTATATATCCAGACTCTGAATTCTAAGAGGAGAGAAGGCTCTATATTCATCTTATTAACAAAAGTTGAGTAATTGAAAAGACCAGTTTTAAATGAAAAATAAAAAGGTACAATAAGAATTAACATTATCTTTTGGTTTTTGAAGACACTGACTAACTCTAGAAATCTTTCTTTCCTTAATAATATAAATTTTGTCAACTATCCTCTCATTTTACTTAAACAAATTATTGAAAATTAAAGGAAAAAGATGTTTCTATTTTAAATATTTTTAAAATATACTTAAAGTGTTTTCATGAAAATTTAAAATTAATCCAAATGGTATTGATGTGCCATATCACTTTAATCACCTTTATTATATTAATAAGTATAGCAGTAATCACATACTTCATTCTTATCATTCATAAAATTTTCTTCTCCTTACTCATGAGTTGCATTTGGAACATTTTGCAATTGCTCATTTCCAAATAATTGAGTAGAAATTAATTCCCAAAGGACTTGGAAATTAATGAAGAGGTATGTCAGCTTCAGTGAAAGATAAATGATTGCCACTCAGGAAATCAATGGCAGAAAAAGGGAAGAGTAGAAACTCAGCCCCATGTTTAAGTTTGGTTCCCAGAATACTTAGATAAATCTACCCCTAGAAGCTACATATAAGAATGATTGAAAGGAACCAGGGATGTGAGGGCTGTACAGAGCTCTGGAAAAGATCTATTCCCAGCTAATTTGTATAATTTTACAAATTGTCAAATATTTAAGGGCTTTGCAAGTCAAAAACAGTCATCTCTGGTTGTGGAAAGAGAAATACTGGTTTAAGCATTGGGTTGCTGGAAGGCAGATTATTTAGTTAAGCAAGAGGTTCTGCTGAAGTTGCTGGCATAGACATTGAAAACAAGGTGTGGAAGAGGGGTGTGTATAAAACCCACCAAAAGAGAAAGAACTTTCCCTTCTCCCTAATCAAACAACCAATAACTGTTTCTTGAGTGGAGCTGAGGGGGGCTCATTCTGCTTCTTCCCATTGTTTCCGGCTGTGAGTGACCTTTGTGTCAGTGGCTCACAGTTAGTGAGGACTGATGTTCTTTTATTTTGCGCTCATTCATACCAGCCATTGCATGGGACAGTTCCCTCACCTCCACCCAAACACCTTAGACTAATATATCCTTAACATCTTCATTTCAAAATTCTTTACTACCACCTCATTTTAGCAGTCTGTTCCTGAGGCCTGGGCATGGCATCTCCTGGAATTGAGACATTCTGAGACACTAAGAATGTGTCTATCCTTGCCCTGCTCCTCTCACTGCTTTGGTTCAATAAGACCTGCCTTTCAACCTCATTTAGACTTGCTCCTTTCATCTCTCCCATTCATCCCAGTCTAATGGAACTTCTCTTGGATTCTCCTCTTTTTCTTGGTTATGTTCTCTTATTTTTTTTTGCAATCACACTCAATCCATCAATTCTAAACTTTTTCATCAGCTGCTTTCTCTGCCCCTATTCTCAGCTTCTAGATCACTGGAGAATACCACACGGCCTGAAAATTGGTACCATCCCAAATGTATGGTGCCACATGTCACCAGGGAGCTCAATGACTCTTAACAATTCTGCGATGAGTTCCTGGTCTTTTTTTCTATTCTCACCAGTGCTATTTCTAACCTTCACACCACTTTTCTCAAGTTCCTTCTTCACTATCAGCAGATAATCTTGCCTTCCATTTCAGAGAGTAAATAGTGGTTATCAGGGAGTTTATCTTTCAACATCCAGCTCCCCACCCTTAACTCTATTTACCTTCACACATCCTGTCTCAGAGAATTAGAGAGCTCATCCTGTTACAGTGTATTTACTAGCATGGTCAACGCTTGCCTCCTTAGAGGTTTAGATCTGGCAATTACCCCTTAAAACCTAGCATAAGTCCCTCTCATTAAAAAAAAAAATGCCCTTTTAGGAGAAGGAAAGGCCAGGGAACTCTCTCTCTGCCTCTGCATAGAGGAAGGGCCATGGGGGCACACAGTGAGAACGTGGCCATCTGCAAATGAGGAAAAGAGCTCTCACCACAAACCAACCACACTGGCACCTGGATCGTGGACTTCCAGACTCCAGAACTGCGAGAAAATTCATTTCAGTTATGCTATCCAATCTGGGTATTTTGTTATGGCATCCCAAGCAGACAACACACACACACACACACACACACACACACACACACACACACACACACACACACACACACACACACACTGTTCAGTTTGATGTTCAGGGTCACCTGATAAAATAGGTAATCCCACCTTCAGAGAGAGAAATGGAGGCTTAGAGAGAATAACATACGTTTGGTGGCACACAGTGGTAGAGCCATGACTTAGCTTACCTGAGCCCAATGCCCAGGAACAAGAAACGTAAGAGTCCATTAACTAAGACCCTCAAAATTAGTTATGGGGCATACTTAAAATACCCAAGTGAGATGATGCGGGCAATGTGTAAATCTCTCCCTAATCTCCATTGTATGTTTCTGATGACCCAGAGGACAGGTCCACTTGGACATCTTCTTTCCCCTCAGCTCAGTCGCGCCCACTTCCCTCCCCAGAGCTTGCTCTCAGATGACACCATAACTCTCTTCATCACCCCAGTAGAAGCCCTGGGGATCACAAAGCTGATTTGCTTCCGTCTTTTATCACTTCATCCCTGTTAATCACCCCCTACAACTTCCAAAGTCTCATAGTTTCTTCCTTCCTGATGTTCCTTCATCAGGCCCCTTCCCTCCAGTCCTGTAGCACCTGCACCCACTGCAGCCCACATGATCTCTTTTCTGAGTTACTGCAGAAGCCCCTAAACTGTAGCTCTGACTTGAGCTCTGCTCTATCAAGCACTAAATTATAACTCTATTCAATTATTCCTTGTGGCATTTAGTTCGCATTAAAACTCTGACAGCACTGAGGGCAGTGACTGCACCCTACCATTTCCTTGATATTTTCTAACAGCAGCAGTGCTTCTCACCTTATTTCCCCCCCCCCCCCTCCTATTGAGGGCTATTTTGAAAATCTTCTTGAGAACTGGACTATGGACTCTCACCAGAAAAAACACAGGTTCACACCAACACTGGCTGACAGCTTCATACCTCCTGAGGTCTATGAACCCTAAGTTAAGATTCCTGGGCAGCCCTCTAAACACTGATCATGAGGCTGGTCATCAGCACATGTGCAATCCACTTCCTGCTCTAACTCTTGTGAACAAAACTGACAAGCCACTCTGTGTGATGGTTAGTGAAATAAGTCATTGGGCAAGCTCAGTTCACATGGGGCTTATCTTAATTTTCAGGTGTGGTTAGGATTAAATAAGCAGAGGGAACAGGGTATGCAAGGCAGAGGGAAAGGCATGAAAAAAATTAAGGCACAATGTCGAGGACATGGAGGTGACCCACTTGAAGAGATGTAAGAGCATGCTCGAGAGGAGCAAAGGATGTAAAGGATGTAATGTAGCATCAAATCTGATTTGGCACAGAGAAGGTAATGATGAGTGAACACACAAGAGAAGAGCAAGGGGGACAGGATGCACAAAGGCTGGGCAAATTGGCTACAAAGTAGCAGTGGGAATGGAGAGGCAGAGAAGCATTCCAGAAGTAGAATCAGGATTTGGTGAGGGATGGATTAAGGGATCTAGACTTGGCAAGAGCCAGGAAGACGGGGGGACCAGTGGAGTGGGGGGTCAAACCATTGGTGGTATCTTCCTCACAGGACAGTGTGGGTGCACCAAACTAAAACCAGCCTGGGTATTCCCTTTACCAACTTCCAAGCTAAGTCAGACACCAATGTATGGATCCAACATGCTTCCCAGAAAACTTGCAGGCAGTTCTACCAAATTTTATTAAGTGAAATAAATACAAGGGTAATGTTTCCAGGATGTACATCAACATGCTCACATTGAAAACATCGCAGAGAACTGTCTCCTGTAGCACATGGTGCTCTGCACAGGATGTGCTTTTAATGCAATAGCATCTTACCATTAGTCATGTTTTCAGTCTGCTGCCTAAAGCATTTTCACCAATAGCAGATTAATAATACCCACTGGCATTTCTACTCACAGAGCTCCACTTCATTTTATGATGAAGGCATGTTGAGGGTTTCTGATCTTGGCCTCATCTAAAGATGCACACTTGCATCTAAAGATACTCTGCACAGGAGACATCATTTGTCACCAGCCTTTGCATAGGCACAAAAGTCTGTTCAAGCAGAAGAAGCAGCACTGCTCATCCAGCTTTCCCACACACATATCAAAACTGCCCTCCAAGGCCAAGTTGTGTATATGTGTGCCTAATAACAGTTATAAGTAGAAATTAAGGATTAGGTAACTTTATTGACCCTGGGATGATGCAAACTATTTCAGTGTCTAAAACATTCTCCACTGTACTCAACCATTTTAAGTTATATTGAGCATTAACTTAAATTTGGGGCAAGGGTAGGGTGAGGAGATCAATGCAGCATCACTGTGTTACTTAAGATAATGAGTTCTGATTATTCAGAGATGACTGGATTCAATAGAGACAAATTCAAACTACAGCTGGAGGGGGCTACCACCTTACCATTGCATTGGAGGCCCAAGGGAGCCCAGAACTAGTGCTGGGCTGAAAAAGGAGTCAATGTGAATTGATGGGAATCAGGAAGACATCCTGGATTCTGCTCTTCACCTCTCACCCCCAGAGCCTTCAGCAGTCAGTGAAAGCACATTTCCCAAATTTGTATCATGCTTCTGGGATGAGTACATTAAAAAACATGTGTTTACACCAAAATATGAAGGAAAATTTAAGGGCTTGGATATTCCTTTCACCTTTTTTTGGTTGAAAGTCTCTCTGCACCACCAAAAAAATGACTCCTCAGGTTGTCAGATACACTGTTGATGAAAGTTATTCGTTAGTGGAGGAGTACAGACAGCAGAGATGGTGCTCTTAATGGTAGACTTGAGGAAGGTTTAAATCAAGCTGTGTGGCATTTTCCAGCAAAGAATTCAGAAGACACATTTGATCTCCATGACTATTAGCACAAGAGATAGTGTTTTAAATTGGGCTTGTTATGCAAGAAGTTCAATAGTTCCTGATGGAAACGTATTACATTCATGGAGTCTGGATGATCTATGTGCTACCAGAACATTGGCCCTGGCTGATCCTAATATCTGGGCTGGAGAGATCTTGAGAGTCAGCTCATCGGTGGTACAGTTCTGTGTGACAGAAGCCTGGGATCTCCTCTGGGTAGCACACTGTCTTTTCTAGAAGTAACCTCACTGTCCCTAGTCAGGTTTAAGTCATCATCTCTTTCAGGGTTTGAGTGAGCTAGACAGGGTTAGTAACCCCAGGTCTCCCCAGATGGGAGCCTATCTCTTCCTTTTAGGAACAGACCTGTAAGCTTAAGGTCAGCCAGACAACACCAGGAGATAAGAGCAAGTGTAGCAGAATAAGGGGCTGAGCTGCACAGGAGTGGAGGACAGGTGGGGATCAAAACAGCAATCAAGTTTTTACCAGGTGCCCAGTGCTATCTTACCCTGAGTGACGGCTGTCACCATTCCCATTTTATGGATAAGAAAACAGAGTTCTAGTACACAAAATACGACTACTATACTGTCTACATTTTTCAAAATGACATCAGAAGTAAAGGGGTCTGACACTGGAACTGAGTGCTAAAATGAATTCTTGGGTGCTTTGTGAATAACATCTATCCTTACTCTCCTTGGCCTGAGCAGCTCTCAGAAAGGGTGGGTGCCAAGGAACGATGCTCCAACAGTGTCTCAGTAAGTTTCTGTACCATCACGGGGTGAAAAATGGACTCAAGAGCACATGGCCAGGCCTCCTCCAGGAATGGATCACGGAAACTCATTTAAGACCTGACCAGTCCTCAGGCATAAAGGTGGGTGCTCGTGAAGGGAGCAGAGCCAACCATGTGCTCTTGGGCTGCTTTGCTCTTTCCTGAGGAATTAGATTCCATTTGAATCTTTGGATCTGATAACCAAACCAACCTGCAAACAAACAAACAAAAGTATGTTTGTTGGATTCATCAACATGCATTTAATAGTCTGACACATCCCTCTGCCTGTCATCCAGAAAGTAACCTTGCTATGCTGGATTTTCTCCTTGTGAAAAGTGGAAATGTATACATTTTCCCTCATCTATCTCAGAGGGATGGTGAAAGGATTACTGAGACAATAACCATAGAGCTATTTGAGCTTTTTACCAAAAGTGCTACTGGAATACCAATGACTATTAGCATTACCATTGTTGTGTGGTTTAAAACTACAATATGAGAAGCAGGGTCTATAGATCAGTGTGCCAGCCTCCTGCATCATTTCAGTTCAACTTGAAATTGGTTGTCTTTGCACTCTCGGGTCCCATATTAAAGCATTCTTTTGATGAAAGTACATTCAAGGGGCCAGATGTAGTCACCCTGCAAGAAGAATAATGAAGGTGCAAGAACAGACATGCACAGGTAACACCTGTGTGAAATGGATGCTTGCGCTCTCATTTCTTTAATGGATGTTTATATTACAAAGTCCCACCGTGATGAAGTTGGGGGACTCTTACAAGTCTTTATGAAGTGCTTAATGTACAGATTATGTGACCAGAGAACAGCTTGAAATGGATACTGAAATTTTGCTTTGATAAGTGAAGCATTTTGATGGACACTAAAGATGCGGTATCACTGAACCTTCATTCTTGGGGACAAATGTGAGATTTTTAGTTATTTAAGACCCTGCCCATGGGCCTGATCCTGGGGAGGCACCCTGGTGTACAGGCAAGAGCATGGGCTCTGGAATCAGACACGCATGGATTTATTTATTAGCTGTGGGACCTCAGGCACCTTGGTTTCCACCTATAAAATGGGGACAATAAAATCTACCTCAAAGATCACGCATTGTAATGTGTATAAAGAACCCAGCACCAGAGCAGGCGCTCATTAAAGATTATTCCTGTCCCCTGCTGTTTGGCACGTTTCAAACATCTATATTGTTCTTCAAATATAATCGATATACTGGCATGTAAAAAACACCTAGTGTTGAATACTTGAACCTAAATGCTGGGCAACCCACAGGTGATTTTCTCTTCTACCGCTACTCACTAAAAGAGATGTCTTGCAATATTTCTGCAATTAGGACAGACCCATTCAGAACAGGCTGATTAGAACAGCTCTATTTGAAAAGTAATCAGAAGAATCACCACTAAATGAATTCCAGGAGATTCCTAATTTGTGTCTAAATTCCCAGAGACATCATTCTGTTGGCTAAGCTTAAATTCGGAGACAGCTTAATCCCTCCAACAATGTCTCTGCAATGTTCTTCCTTTGAGTCCTGAGATCACTCTAATGCTTTTTTCTCTTGGAGCACACAGGTCCTATACAATTTTTGTTTCATTTATCCTATTGGATGGACCTGCCCTTTAAAATGCTTAAAAAAAGGAGTTCCTGTTGTGGCTCAGTAGATAATGAACCCAACTAGTATCCATGAGGATGCAGGTTCTATTCCTGGCCTCACTCAGTGGGTTAAGAATCCAGTGTTGCCCTGAGCTGTGGTGTAGGTTGCAGACATAGCTCGGATCCCAAGTTGCTGTGGCTGCGACCTAGGCCGGCGGCTACAGCTCCGATTAGACCCCTAGCCTGGGAACCTCCATATGCCAAAAAACAAAAATGAATAAATAGATAAATAAATAAAATGCCTTTTAAGGGCCATCTAGAAAAGAAGGGGGAAAAATGGCTGAGGATAGGGATAGGGTGGGGAAACTCTGAAAGAGTTCGGCGTATCACGCGGCACCCTAGGCCACAGCCTCTGTCCGGGAAATGTTCTGGGCCATGCTGTGGGCGTGGGTAGAGGCTCACAGCCTTCCACAACAACTAGAATTGACAGAGGTGAGGCCCTCACCCCTATGACAATTATGAGCCTATGGTAATAAAATGAACACACACAGCCACTGTCCTCTAGAAGTTTTCTTGCTTGAGGGCTGCGGCATCAACAATGATAGCCATGAGAATGAAAGTTCAAGTGTCAGGGCAAGGCCTGGGACATGGTTCTTTACTATTTACTCAGTGGCCTGGATGAGATGGATTCACACACCTGCTCTCAGTCATGTACAGGAGTTTGCATTAGTTGGCAAGAGCAGTGGAGAGGAGGAGAGTGGCCATCAGAAGAGAGTCATGGAACTAGCCCTCCAAATACACTCTCCTCAGAACAGTCTGTGATGCCATGAGAATCTTGATGGGGTGGGAAAGCAGCCATTTATTCTGCTGGCTGGGTCCTCATTTATTATAGTATTACCTCAGGGCTGTCACCATTAATTTTCCTTTTCTTCATGAAGGGGCCAATGGCATAAAAAAAAAATTACAAAAGAGTTAAAAATTCAAAGGCTTTAAAAACATACCTAGTATGCTGGTTCTAGAATTTAATTTCTGGAAATTTTCAAAAAAGACAAATTTTCTTGAAGAATCTCAAAAATTCATAGTGAAATTAACACTAGTTTAGAAAAGACGAAAAGAGTGAAAACACAGCCCTTTTCATACTAACCAGAAATAACATCCTTCCTAATAACTGTGTGTGTGTGTGTGTGTGTGTGTGTGTGTGTATTAAAAAGACATGCAAATGTTGCGTACAAAATAATATTAAATACAATATCATTTTCTGGAAACTTTTCTTCCTGAAATACATCAAGAAGTTAAAAAAATTATTACTTCTTTCTGTGATGCAGAAACGTGTCTAGATAACACAGAAATAACTAAGATGTAGAACTGCTTTGGCCTCACGCTACTTTTAACACCTAAATTTGCTGTTTGGGTTTTTTCACGCAGCAACAGATGTTTTCTTGGAATAATTCTTAGCAAGCATGCTTTTTAAAATCAGAATGCTTGCACAACTCTGAAGAGCTGTATCAAATCAAGGCAAAACATGGTGTAGACACTCTGAAACAATCACTTTGATGTGGACCCTAAACAACCACAAATGCTAACTTAAAGAACATTGCTCTTTGTACTTTGAAAGGAAAGACTAGCATTTCTGGGGAACTAGGCATTTATTTCTCAAGAAATGGAAGAGATAGAGCAGCCATTTTTGTAAGTTTAGGACATATTTATAACACCACTTTATTTTCCTAAAGCATCACAGCATCCATTCATCACTTGAGAGTAACAAAGCAGTAACCTGATATATGGCAAATATTACGAGCTTAATGGCTGATGTCCATTACTGATGAGTCCCGCTCACTCTTTGCAAGAGATTGGCACTGAAGGATTACTGAGCAAACAGAGCACCTGAAAAAACTTGCACTCCACAGTCTGTCATCAGGGCCCCGATGGAGGGCATTACCTGAGAACGGCGGCTCTTATCTGAAGCTGCAAACTGCTGCCATTGCCAACAATTCTCAACAAAGAACGGCGGTCATGGAAAGCTGAGCCACCGAGGCAGGCACCCGGGAACACTGCCTCCCGTAGCCCACCCCTTTCATGGATCACTTGAGCCCAAGCACGACACCACGCTTTAATCGCTTTAATCGTGGATGACCACTGCATCTGAGGACAGGCATCCCACACCTGTGTGTGCTAAAAAACAAAAAGGCTCCAAACATTCTCTTGTAATACTATAAAATATTTAGCATTTAAACTGCATCTTTAATTTCACAGCCAACTAAGGAATGAGTCTGTGCCTATGTTTAAAATTCTGTTGGGAATCTTTGGATTTGATCAATATTGAAAGTATGTGCTTTGCTGTCATCTATCTTTCTTCTCCTTTCCTGAAAGGACCTCATATCCCTGAGAATTAAACTTGTCTTACTGGTTTGGCCCTCAAGGAAAGTAAGTCACTGATTTCTCTCTAGTTATTTTACTCAGAAAAGATCAATTTTCCAACCATAAGGGTTTATGGCTTAATAGAGCTGTTAAATTTATAAATTTCAGGTGAGAACAGGATTTTTGTAGATTTGGTTTTACTCATCTTACTGCTCCAGCAACCAAACAAAATATCTATAGGTTTCCCAGAAAAAAAGATATTTACCTAATGTTTCTTTGTTGCTTTTGAACATGTATTTTATTTTAATTATGTATTAACATTTGACCTATTTGTTAACTTTCACTAAGTTTCATTTATGAGCTCACAAGTATAATAGACACAAATGTTAGCTTTATGACAGAAATAAAAAATATTAACTTCATAACAGAAATTAAAAAAACTTTAGAGGAAGTTGAATTGAGTTAATACTGACATTGCATTACTATGATAATCTCTCATAAATAATTAAATTCAGTGAATAAACAGAAGTCACTTGAAATTTCTGCTATTGGCAATCTGTTTTCCTTAAAGTATTTTGTAGTTTTTCTTCCAGGGTGGTGGTGGTGGGTAGGAAGCAAGGAAGAATGGACAAGTATTGGAATGAAGAAAGAGAAAACCCCTGGGAGTTTGATATGCATTATGTATTTAAAGTGGTTATTATGCTTTTGTTTTACTAACACCTTTCCTTCTTGAAAAAACTTAATTTTGTCAATCATCTTGTCTGCATGAGAATTCATCTTCCTACTACAAGTTAGGTTTACATATCTTTTTTTCCCTAGTAAATTACTCTTCCTAAATAAATAGTTGATAAAAAGAGAAAGGTATGTACAAAGTGCTGTTTGGCAGCTTTCAAGATGAGATCCACAGCTTCACGGGGTGGCATTTAACATCTGTTGGCCCCAGGATCTAGAAGTGTTTTCATTAAGGTTACATTTTCTTTCTAAAGTGTGGTAGCAGCCTAGGCTATACATATATTTACAGTGATAATTCAAGAGTAATAAGTAGAAAAATAATTACTATCTCAAAGGAAATGTCCAAACCAAAATAAATCATCATCAAAATTTCCTATCGGTGCAAGCATTCTAATTATTTCTAAACTTAATTTTTGATGGTTCATACCATCTGTATTCTGCTAAAATCTATAAATCATCTATCTCTCTCTTTCTGTCTTTAATGTTTTACCACATCCGCTTTTGCCAGGTAAAATGCTAAATTTATTCTACTTTACCTCATTTAAAAAAAAAAAAAAAAACCCTACGGATTTAGTACTGTGAATTCACGAAAGACTTTTGCTTATGAACCATTGTATATTCAAAATGGTCTGTATTTTGCTCATATTTTAACAGATAGTTCACTAAATTATGGATTATTGAGAAATGTTGTTCTCCAAAAAAGATGCAACACTTTTGAGGGTGTAAAAATAAGTTCTCTGTGAGAAGAGCCACAAAATAATGGGATTTGGGAAATCTGGTTTGAGATGAAAGGTTAGTGAGCACACACAATTGCACAGTGATGACTGCCCTACGTTTTGAAAAATAAACTTTTCAAAGCAGGAATTTGGGAAGGTTGGACTATTATAAAACTACGTATAGAATGGCACCACAGTACTGGAAACAAGGGGCTATGTATAACTAAAATCCATATTACATCTTCCAAAGATAGTATTTCAGTAAAAAAAGGAACTTGCTATATATCAATTTTGATTTAATAATAGAGTTCAAAATTCAATGCAGCAAGAAGTACAACCAAAAGATTTGTCTTTCTTTATTTAAAATTTCAAAATAAATAGTAAGAAGTTAGTGAACATAAGTAAATAACTACAGACTTTAAAACTACTGTTTATGCTTATATTAGAATGGTTAATCTAAAGTGCAGTGGATTTCCAAAATTACAGAAATTATTTATATCTAAAGAATACTTAGATATTTAGATATACTCAGATTTATATCTAATTT
Organism: Sus scrofa; assembly: GCF_054392235.1. Lineage (NCBI taxonomy): Eukaryota > Metazoa > Chordata > Mammalia > Artiodactyla > Suidae > Sus > Sus scrofa. The sequence goes on along the minus strand of NC_139389.1, from coordinate 71,792,003 downwards.
TTTTAAAAAAATTATGCTAGAAGGTGTTAATTAGTAAGTAAGCATCTTTTTTTCAAACATATTCCTATGAGAGGCAATATTTTATAAATACATCATTATTTTGAATTTAACTTAAAACACCACCACTAAATCACCTTTCAGAAGGGAAATGGTTCTGCCCTTTACAATAATATTCTTTTTTATTACTTATTACTTCCTCCATCTAAACCAAAACACTTTACCTGCTTTTTAAAGTCTAGAAATTTCTTTGACAAATCTCAGGGAAAACCTCTAGGTTTTAGCAACTAATGTCTATGGAGGAAAAACCTGGCTTAATTATAGTCAGCTCCACCAGCAGCCATTTTAAACAGAAACTGGTTTAGTTGTGTTGACAATCACATTTTAAACTGATTCTTTCCAGATGAAAAGATACTTTTTCAAACAATGTAATAAAAATGTAAACTCAGCTGTTTCACAGACATAAAAGTGATTTATATCACATGTACTGTGCTCATGGAGTTTTTCTCCTTACACAATGGAAGTTTTATTTTAAAGAAAAGTTAATAATTAACAGCTAGGAAAATCCCACAATGCAAAGAAGTCAGCTATAGGGGATTAACCACCCTCCTTTGCTCTCTCACAAAAATCAGCCAATAAACTTGGTGAGAAAACGATGTGATATCTGAAAATTAAAAAGAGTCAACATCAGGATGGTCCTTACCTTAGGTGGGGGTGGGGTGCAACAGTGAAGAGAGGGAGGTACCAGGAAGCTTCTGGGAGCTGAAAATATTCTGGTTTTTGGTCTGAGCGCTGGATACAGGGGTATCTAGCTTGTGAGAATTCACTGAAACTAGACACTTATGTGTACTTTCTGTATTACACTATACTTCAAAGAAAAATTTTAAACAGAGATTGATACGTTCTTTTTAAATGATAGTATAAAAAGAATTTTAGTGTAACTAGATAAGTACTCTTTTTTTTTTTTAAATACTCTGAGGTATAGTTGGACCACCAACTATTCCCCCACAAAAGTTATATTACCAGAACTAAAAATTATGCCAGTGGCTCATGTGATGAGTCCCATGCTAGTCCTAAAGAAGCAGAGAATAGGGTAATATTTTACATTTTAGGAGAGAGAAGTATGTGTGTGAGAGAAAGAGTGTATACTGGTGGTCTCATATATAAAAGCTCCGCAAAAAAACATGACTTTTTTTTTTTTTTCTTTTTTTCATTTTAGGGCAGCAGGTGGGGCATATGGAAGTTCTAGGCTAGGGGTTGAATAGGAGCTGCAGCTGCTGGTCTGCGCCACAGCCACAGCAATGCAGGATCTGAGCTGTGTCTGTGACCTACACCACAACTCACAGCAAGGCCGGATCCTTAACCCACTGAGTGAGGCAAGGGATCGAACCCTTGTCCTCATGGATCCTAGTTGGGTTCATTACCACTGAGCCAAGACATGAACTCCCGACATGATCTTTTTGAAGAAACTCTAACAGAGGTTTGTAAAATTCCTATTTCTAGCAGAATTTTTCTATGGCTGTGAATGTGTACTCTGTACAACCAGTTTCCAATTATTCGTGTTAATGGGGGCAGGCCATGTGGGTAATTGAAATCCATGGTCAAGAGCTGAACAAACCCCTCCCCCATTAAAACTGGGGTCCAAGTATTAAATAAACAGAAAAATTGGCCTGTGTTTGAGTTGCTAAAAAATGTGAAATGTCCAAAGCTTAGGCGACTGCAGGGCAAGTAAAGAACAACATCCAGCTAATGATCCCCTGAAAAGCTCTAGAACCGACACATTAAGTGGATACCTTTATGTAGCAAAAGCTTAATTTGCACAACTATTCTGTGAGTTTTGTTATTTAAAATTCTCAAGGTTTAATCCATCAGCACAAAAACATTTACTACTTCCGTTTTCTCAATATACTATTTCTTCCATCATTAAAAAAAATTAAAAACAACATGCCGGATTAATTTTGGGGATCGTGTACTCTGAAATAGTGCCCAGCTACCCAACACTGTGTATTTTTACCCCAATCACAGAGCCTACCCCATCCTACACCCCATATCTTAAAGGCAGTCCTCTGGTTCTCTTCCCAAAACTCCTCTTTCATGTTCTTATCTACTAATCCTTGTCTTCCTGTAGTGCCCTTACCCTCTGAAATGGGGTCTTATGCTGGCTTTATTTTTTGTGGGTTTTTTTTCAAATCTGAGTAAAATGACAGTATCTTCTTTAAGCATGCATATATATATATATATATACACACGTACAAACTGGCAACATATAGGCAAAGATGTGATCTGATCACCTCTCTACCCTGTGTGGGGAATGCCAAAAGAGAATTTCCTCATAATTTGAAATCTCCAACAGCTCTTTACTAAGAGAAAGAGAGGTAGGGTGTGGGGGAAATGGGGATAGAAGTGGTAGGCAGCAAACTGCTTTTGGCTCTGGCAAAGTTACTAACAGGAAAATCTGAATAAATAAAAAAAGTGGGAGAACCTCGGCTTCACACTTGTAAGCAACAAGGAAACGAATATATTATTCTGTACCTCACAGTCATCCGGAAGGAGAAGAAGCCTCTTCCCACATTGCTTTACCCTCTCCCACCTCCCCCACCCAGAAAGACACACAAAAACCCCCAGCATGAATACCTTGACAGTCTCATCCATGTCATGATAGGAGTTAAGGAGAAGGACAAGCATACGGACATGATGAACCCAAAGTTAAGGGACCAATTGTTTTCACAGTTACTTGTGTACCCCGGTCAAATTCAACCCACAGAAATCCACGTGCAGTTTCCATAGAAATAACTATAAACATCAAGCAGGGAAAAAATAGCTGCCGTCAATCTCTTTCTCTGTATTGACACATGGCCTTTATTCTCTCCTGGCTTTATCTTTTGAGTGGCAAGTTTTGGCTTGGTTTTATTTATACAATGGGACTTCATCAACTCACACACACCTCCAAGAGAACCAGAGTAAAATACTCATTGTGAAGTTCAGTAAAGAAGTAGAACAAAATTGGCAAGCAGAAGCAAATCAAAGAAGTTCATGAAATGCATTTATTTTATTGGGCTATGAAAAAAATACAGACGTGGAAAGTGAATGCAATGTAACCTCAAAGGCAAATAACTAGTTAATAGAGATGAAGGTATCAATCAGCAAATGTCAAGACAAATGTGCAAAAATAACACTTTCTGGCCAAGGCTAATGGAGATAAAATACCACACGGTGATGGTCACATACACTCAGGGCAGGGGCATGGGATGTTAGGAGGAGACCAGGATGGAATAAGAAGTGCTACCTAGCTAGCGATATCCACCTTTTAATTTCTCTCCAAATACAGTTTTAATTCTTCAAGTGCAGAAAGGAGGGAAAAAAATCAACACTTTTTTTTTTTTTTTTTTTTTTTTGCTTTTTAGGGCCACACCCATGGCTTATAGAGGTTCTCAGGCTAGGGGTCCAATCAGAACTGTAGCTGCTGGTCACAGCCACAGCCACAGCAACATCAGATCCAAGCCACATCTGTGACCTACACCACAGCTCACCGAAACACCAGATCCTTAACCTGCTGAGCGAGGCCAGGGATCGAACATGCATCATCATGGATGCTAGTCAGCTTCATTTCTGCTGAGCCACAACAGGACCTCCAACCCTCACTTTTTAATAAAGTTTTTGTTTTGTTTTTAGGGCCTAACCTGTGGCATATGGATGTTCCCAGGCTAGGGGGTGAATCACAGCTGCAGCTGCCCGGCCTATACCACATGTCATGGCAACGCTGGATCCTTACCCCACTGAGTGAGGCCAGGGATTGAACCCACAGGTTCTTAACCCACTAAGCTACAATAGGAACTCCTAATAAAGGTGGTTTTTTTGTTTTTGTCTTTTTGCCATTTCTTAGGCTGCTCCTGTGGCATATAGAGGTTCCCAGGCTAGGGGTCGAATTGGAGCTGTAGCCACCGGCCTACGCCAGAGCCACAGCAACGCAGGATCCGAGCCGCGTCTGCAACCTACACCACAGCTCACGGCAACGCCAGACCCTTAACCCACTGAGCAAGGCCAGGGATCGAACCCACAACCTCATGGTTCCTAGTCAGATTCGTTAACCACTGAGCCATGATGGGACTCCAGAAACTCCTAATAAAGTTTTAATAAAATAACTCACAATGAGTCTTAACAGATACACAACACCAATATGCAATATACTTGTTCCAGACAGAAACAGGGTTAGAAAATATGATTATGTAATGAGTCAAAAATTTAACTAAAGACCTGCTTATTGATGATGTATATAAACATACTAGTAAAATAAGACTCTTGACCGAGTAACAAAAACTAAAGGTATGTTTATGTAAGTGCATAAAATTAACTCAAAAGTCAACAATATAAAAATCTCATAAATTTTAAATAAACTAAGTTTTACTTGCAGCATATGGATTTATGCATTTCCGGCATTTGTTTTTACCATAAACCATGCTTCCATCATTGGAGGCCACTAGACCATTCTGGTGAAAACTTTATTTATTACAACATTTTGAATAAAAGGGAAAAGAGGGAATTCCCAGGCCACCCTATAAGACTATAGCTTATTATAATAACCTTAAAGATATAATAACAAAAATTAATCTATATAAATTGCTCTTTTTGTTATGGGGAAACTGCTTTTTTAAAAAAGAAAATTAGAACATGATTTTAAAATGCTGCTGAGAGGTATATAGCTTGGAAAACGATTTTAACTCTGCTGTTAAGTCCTAAGGATCATAAATAAAGTGGTCAGTTTGGTCAATTTAAGCTATAGGCAAACCAATCCATTCTGAGCCAAATTTGGCTCCGGGCAGAATTTTGTTGTGTTACAGGATTCCTTAGGTCCATTTCTGAAGTCCCGCTTCTTGTAGTGAGAATATAGCATACCTGGCACCACAATTCTGTCTGCCTAACAGATTCTAACGAAGGTCCAGACGTCTTAAAGCAAGTGTAAAATAAAATGCAAATCAATTAGGCTTAGCATGTTGCCAGAGGTTTTTGGTTTGGGTTTTAAAGGGAGAATGGATTTACAAGTGGTTACTTGTAACCTCTAGGTTTCTAGTCATAGAAGCCTAAGACAGAGGAAGAATTTATTTCTAAAACTGGGGAGAGTGTGCGTGCAAGACTGAGAGTGTGGATGTATGAAGCATCTGTCAGCGTGACTCACAAGCCCTAATGAAGCCCATCAGTCCTTCCTGAGACGACACGTAGTAGCTGACTGTTTACAAAGCTAAGATTCCTGTCGCCAACCCAGAGGTGGAACCAAAAGCCCAGAATGAGTTAGAGGAACATGGCAGTACCATAAGCTGTGCATGAAGAGCAATAGATAGTTCACACAGACCGGCTGAGGTGGAGGGAGCACTGGGGAAGAGCATCCGAATCCAGCACACGTAGCATAGCATGTTCAGAACAAGCACAAGATAAATGCCAAGGCCTTGTTCCAGTGTATCAGAGTCACGGGAAATGTGACAAAGGACAAAAGTGGTGTATGATCAAAGGAGGAGATGGCTTTCTTCGTTTATTAAGAAAGCAAAATGTGCACAATGTAAAACAGAAGAAGGGCCCACAAGCCTCTAAGTCAGTTTGCTTTCAAGAAGACCTAACATGTTGATGCTCTAGGAATGAAATGAAAATTCCATAGATACCATAACTAGCCACTTACTAGCAATCTCTGGATCACAGATATTATAACACTTTAAAATACTGCAGGCAGCCATCACCACCATGGACATAGTGCAGAAAGGAATTAAGAAGAAATTAAATCTATTGAGGAATACATTACATGTTCTACTTAGTAAATTAAAAAGTATGTTTAAAGATAAATGTTTTTTAAAAAGAACAGAGTCAAAAATTTTTAAAAGGTTTAGCTGAGTTCAACAAACTGTCTATGATTCAGGTACCATGTCTGGTTCCAGACACCAAGATGGTGCCATAGGATCCTGACCCTTGAACAGCTTCCTACTGTCTGGTGGTGATGGGCTAATTAGTTTAGACGCATGCTTGGTGCAAGATTCTTTGATATACTACCTCTCAGCTGTTGCAGGATTCTGATACTCCCAGAATCTCTTTGGTCTATTCACATGTATGATACACACAGCACACTTACCCCAAAACCTACCCATATCCATGGGGACATTTAGTTCCAGTAATAAAATTGAAAACTGAGCTAACTTAATGTTCACCTATCAACTTTGCCAGGAGATAAGCAGATTTGTCAAAAGGAAAAGTGTACTTTAATTGCCTTGGGACGCTGGGCTCAGCTAGTAAACCTGGTTTCCATTTCTAGCTCTACAGTCACTCCTTAGCGAGAGACCTTTAACAAGCTGCCTAATTTTTCTCTCCCATTTATTTTCCTCAACGCAAAATAGGATTAGGAGATGGTGGGGGTAGGAAGCATAATGAAGAGAGGAGTAGTAAATAGCCGACCTGAACATTGCTAGGAGGAGGTAGATGAGTATAAAATTCTCTATTTTTTGGAGAAAAGGTGTTAGGAAAAGAGATGTTAGTGGTAATTATAACTACCACGAAGTTAAAAAAACCAAAGTCAAGCATTGTTAATCGAACAACAGGTTGATGAACTACTTTCATTTAAATAGATTATTTCCAAATGCGTAGTATTTCCACATATAGAAACAAGAGTTTATTTTTAAAACATTTCGAATGTCTCATTTCAAATAAAGATCACAGTCTAATGCCGCTGATACCTGGCTAAAGGCAAAACTGAAAACAACTCGTTAACAGTTTAAAACCAGTTTTGAAAGAGGTTAACACTATTCCGGTACCGTTTCCCCAACAACAATGATTAAAAACAAGGAAAGCAAAAACAAAAACAGAAACAAATGTAAGAGCTCTTCCTATAAGTTATAGGAAACAGTAGGAAAAGACAGTTTATATTATAAGCAATGTGGTTTAGGTTTTACTTTACTGTTATCTAGCAAGTTTGCACAGCTCATGTACATTCTAAAGCAGAAATCTCTGAACGGTAGCATCTTCCCTTTCAAGATTTTACTCACTTGGAAACCTCCTGTCGTAAAACATCATTTGAGGTAGCGAAGTGGAGGGGAGCGAGTAGTGAGACAAATTAAGGGAAGAGCGTTAAAGAAATCAACACAAAAAGTTTTTATGTAGTTGATCCCAAACCTTATTTGAAAAGTCTAAATAGGATGAAAAGGTTTTCTCTATTCGGTAGTTTCACTTAATCCTCCGTCCAAACATTTGCCCCAATAAACATTAGATTATTTTTATGTTAGCTATAAAGCTGTCAGTCCTCAATAAACAGATACACTCCTGGTGGTTTTACCTTTGCTGTCAAAGAATTGTCAATATGCACACTGGCTCTTAAATTAAACAAACACACAGGAAAAGAAATGTAAAATAGAATCACGCAGCAGAGTTTAACAGGAGGCTGTTGAAATCCTAAATAGTTGGTGGTGATTAGAAGTTCAATCTACTGTGATATAAAGTAGTCAATGCGTTGTTAGCGCCTTGCTGTCTCCTTAATGGAATGCTGTGACCTCTCCTATTCAGGTAAGCCAGGTCTTACTTTAGTGTGTCTCCATTAAATTTTATGTCTGATGTGTCCATTTGTTGTAAGAAAAGAAACAAGTTCAATGAAAGGGACACTTTGAAGATTTTTATTTCCTATGGGGATAGTTTACTTCTGTCTGGAAAGTCCCTTCACAGTTTTTGTGGGTTTTTTTTTTCCTGTTACTGACAATTGTGATGCAAGAGTGTTAAGAGCTACGGACGTATTGAAAATACAAATCTATTTTCCAACTGGTCAAATCTCTACCATTTTTGCAGTTGCTTTTGGAGGAATTTTTCTGCAAAAGCCAAAACAGTCACGTGACTGAATCAAGGACTTTTGCTCATTACATAGACATTGCGTTGTGGAGTGAAGCTATTAGAAAGCCAGAGCTGTATCTCTTTTATGTACTCTGTGCATTGCCTAACAGAGGGCTGTGTATACATGGGCAGCCACTAAATACTATTTGCTTGGTGGATTACAAATGTTCCATTAAGGCTAGTAAAGAAAGAGCATAAATACAGAAAAGATGTAGATATCTGTCTTTAGCTGGCACAATGTTCATCACCTGTATGAAAAAGCTCTGTAAACTTTAGGGAATTGGGCTTTATACCAGAGAGAAATGAAGGAATATTTAATATGATTGTCTAATATTACAACAAAGTTGTTTCTTTTTAATTTTTGTTCTCTTAATTCTATCTGAAATGAGTAGGTTTTTTTTTCTAAGAAAGAAAGAAAGATAGAAAAAAAAGAAAGAAAAAAGAAAGGAAGGAAGGAAGAAGGAAAGAAAAGATCTTTTATATTGGAGGGTCCGAAATTAGAATGTGGAGCACTTAGAAATGTAACCCGGATGAACAGAGTTTGAGGAAAAGAGAGCTGAAGGCAAATACATTGGGAATCTTAAGGTCCTGATGAATACGCCCTTTGTTCTCCGTACTAAATGTATGATCTTCCCTGCCAAGGCTGAAAGAAAATGGATTTCCCCAAGGAATGTCCCATCACTGGAGAAGAGATCTGCCATCAAAAGCCATCATGTTCTGAGGTGGTGTAGCAAAAAGATTAAATTTTAAAGACGGATGATGGGGTAGAGGAAGGAGACAGGGATGTAGAAAAGGTAAAATGTCAGCATCCTGAAAATGAGATCCACAAACATGAAAGGAGGAAATTGAAAGTGTCAACTTTAAATCCACAGTTTGTATCTTGTGGCCCTGAGCAATTTGGAGTTGCAGGAGAAAGAAGGGACATTCTGTTCATTATGATGGTGTTTCTTATATGTCAAACACGCATAATAGAGCCCATGCCAAAATATATTAACCAGTGCCCCGTTGTCCAGAAGGAACATCTGAAAAAATATAAAGGTCACTTTTCAAAAAGAGTTTAGTGTCCTAGCAGATGTCACTATGAAATTTGGTTTCTCGGTTTTCCATTTATTTTCTAAAATTTGCAACTAGCCAAGCCAAAGCAGAACAATCTATATTTCTTCAAAAACTTTTTTCTTTTTAAATATTGTAAAGGCAATGATCTGGATCCAGATCACCTGGGTTCCAATTTATTTAACCTATGAAACATTACACAAGTTACATAAACTTTTTGGTCTTGGTTGATTCATCAATAAAATGGGAAGAATGATTGGCTCCTCTCCACTGATTGCTGTGAGAACTGAGTTAGAGCATGTAAAGCATTTAGTGTCTGGCCTCTGGTAAATTTTAGTTTTCTTGGTTGCTTAAAATGAGTTTTTAAAAAAAATTTGTGACATCTCTCATCAAAATTACATGATGATGATGATGATAAAGATGATTACTCCTGTACTTTTTCAATCAATTGTAATAATGAGTACCCACAACTGCACACTGGTAGGATAAAACATGGTTTCTAATATTTAAGAACTTATAAAACAGTTAACACGTTACCTGCTGACAATATATCATGTGGGTTAAAAATCTACCTACTGAATTCTTATTTTCAGGGTTATAGTATTTTTCAAGTTTTCCATTTGAGTCTTTAAAAAAAAATGATTTCAAAGCTCTGGTGAAATTCCCTATCTTTTACTTTTTTGAACATATTTTTTATATTTTTTTAAACATCTCTGTGTGCTAAAGAAAGAATTACCATATGATCCAGCAATTCCACTTCTGCATATATACCCAAAAGAAGTGAAAGCAAGATTCTGGAGAAATATTTGTACACCCATGTTCACAGCAACATTGTTCGCAATCGCCAAAAGGTGAAAATAACCCAGTGTCCACTGACACATGTATAGATAAACAAAATACAGTCTGCACATACAATGGGATATTATTCAGCCTTAAAAAGGAAGGAAAATCTGACACACGCTACAGGATGATCTAATCTTGAAGACTTTATGCTAAGTGAAATAAGCCAGTTACAAAAAAGACAAAAACTGTATGATTCCACCTATATGATATATACCTAGAGTGGTCAAATTATAGACACAGAAAGAACAGTGGTATTTGCCAGCGGCTAGGGTGAGGGAGAAATGAGGAGCTACTGTTTAATAGCTATAGGGTTCAATTGGGGAAGATGAAAAAAACTCTAGAGATGGATAGTGGCAATGGTTTCACATCATGTGAATGTACTTAATGCCACTGACCTGTACATGTGAACACGGTTAAAATGGCAAAGTTTATGTTATGTATATTTTACCAGAGTAAAAGCTAAATTAAATTTAAAAGTCTGATAGCACCAACATTTGCATCACTTATGGTCTCTGTTTCTCTTGATATTTTGGTAGTTGGTCTTTTTTCCCTAAGATTCCATGATTTTTAAATTGAATATAGGACACTGTATACCAAAAAAGAAAAAAAAATCAAAATGCCTCTGAATGGTGTTATCTCTCACTAAAGAGGAATATAATTTCTCCCAGCAAACAGATGGAATCTAACAGATCACCTTCATCTTGCTGAGGATTGGATTTAGGCTTGCTTAAGGACAATATGTTTGTATTTCACTCCCAGGGCACAGCCCTTATCTTCAGAATGGACATTCTGGTTTTTACTAAAAACCCAAACTGTTTACCAGAACTCCTCCACCTGGCTGGACATAAATGCCAACCCTTGTCTCCCCAGCATCATGAGGCTGCTGAAATTTCAGCTTATCTCTATGCTTCTCAACTTCTGGTTGTTTTTTTGTTTGGTTGGTTTTTTGGCTGGGTTTCTTAGAGTTTCTTCCTGCTCATGGGTAGTTGAGGAGTTGACAAATGCCTCAAGGGGAAACCGCTTAGAGATCTTTGGGTTCACTACTCTGCAGTTTTCCTTTTCTCTGGGATTTTTGTTTCTCTGGTACGTCATTTGTCAGCCCTGAACACCAACCTCCAACTCCTCTCCTCAACTAAGACTTGTCTCAACTCCCTCCCTCAACCCTTCCCAACCTCCAACTCCTCTCCTCAACTAAGACTTGGTCTCAACTCCCTCCCTCAACCCTTCCCTCAACCCTTCCTTTATAGAAAGGTCTGGAGAGAATGCAGAGCTCACTGAGGTGGGCTTTCTTCCCTCAGGTCATACAGCCCCTCACAAGTTCTGCCTGGTTTAGGGACTCTCTGATGCCTTGAAAAAGGTAGTTAGTATATTTTGTCCAATGCTTATAATTCTTTTCATCAGGGGAGCTGTTCTGATACAAGCTACTATGGTTGTTGGAATCAAACTCTGTTAATCTGCATTTTAAAATTCTAACTTTTGATTTGTCTCTGATTCTGTTTTAAATATTCTTTTGCTTTTATCTTAATTCTTTTTTATTGACCTGAATATTTGATTTTTATTTATATCGTTTTAGGCTCCTGTGCTTATTAAACCTCGGTTGGGCAGTGTCATAGTACAGTGGTGAATACAGAACACATTCTAAGCCATGGAGATAGACTGCCCTTTACTTGGGTCTTCATCAGCCCTTCCAATTTTCCTAACTAAACCACCCAAAAACACTTGTCAATGGTGAGTCTGCTGAACCTAAAAAACATATGCCCAAATCCAACTCCTACCTCAGTCACTGCATGACCATTAAGAATATTCTACTGTTTTTCTGAGACTATTAAAAGATGCTACTGTTGTGGAGATAGAGATAAATTATCATCTTTAGAATCCTGGTCTTAATGATACCACCAGAGCCATATATTTTTCTTGGTATTTGCTTTTATTTAACCATATTTAATTTCTATATGAATGTGGCCAGAATAGCTGGGTATAAGAAAACAGTAATCATTCAATTAAATTCAGCAAACATATATTGGATGATGATTATACATAAAGAACTGTGTGATATATTTTAGAAGCTTCAAAGATGATTTCAGAGAGTTCCACACACTTAAATAATGTGAACAGTTACAAATACTTAGTTGTAATAATAAAGCAGCTAATAAGGGAACTAGCTAAGGATTCCTGTGTACATATTTATCTAACTATACATAGTGCTAGCAACATAGTAAAGTAGATACTATTATCTCCATGTTACTGATAAAAAACTGGGGTATAATTAGATTAAGTAATTTGTCCAAGGTCCCAAAACTTATATATAGGACTCAATCCAGGCCTTTTTGACTCCAAAGGGAAACGTTATGGAGGAGAAAAGTGCCATAAGAGAAGAGATGTATGATGAGAAAAAGCATCAAAGAGAATAGAGCATTATGAGCTGGTCATTTATGGATGACCAGAATATTCAAAAGGGGAAATGCCATTCTGGCTGATGCATGTACATGACAAAAGGCATAGAGAAGTTGTTTCAGGAGTTATAATTGGTCTATAAGGGCTCAAACAGAAGATGCATGTGATGACACTAGGTAAAATAAAGTCTGAAAGATTCAAGCCAGATATGGAAGGCTCCCAATAAATATCATGTCAAGGGTTTTCAATTTGCTTTTGTGTATCGTATTAGTTAACTACTTCTGTGTAACAAATTTCCCCAGAACTTCATGGTAAAATTTATTATCACTGGAGTTCCTGTCATGGCTCAGCAAAAACAAATCTGACTAGTATCCATGAGGAAGCAGGTATTTATTTATTTATTTACTTATTTATTTTTCTTATCAAGTAGTCTTAATTGTAATCAATTGTTATTTCCCCAATACATTTTTTTTTTCTACTGTATATCATGGTTTGATCCCTGGCCTTGCTCAGTGGGTTAAGGATCTGGCGTTGCAGTGAGCTGAGGTATAGGTCATAGACGCAGCTCAGATCTGGCATTGCAGTGGCTGTGGCATGGGCCCAGTGGCTACAGCTCTGATTCAGCCTCTAGTCTGGGAACCTCCATATGCCATGGGTGTGGCCCTAAAAAAAAAGACAAAAAAAATTTATTATCACAAAATTTCTGTGGGTCAGGAGCCTGGGCATCCTTTAGCATGTGTTGCTGACTCAAGGTCTCTCAAGAAGTTGCAGGCACATTGTTAGCTGGGCTTGAGGTTTTATCTAAAGGTTTCACTAGTGAAAGATTCACTTCCAAGCTCAGTCATGTGGTTCTTCATGGGATTCAGTACTTCCAGACTGTTGTTAGACTGAGGGCCTCAGTTTCTCATTGCCTACTTCACCAGAGATACTTCTAATTTCTTGTCACATGGGCTCCTTCACCTTCACAGGGCAGGGACCTCAAAGCAATAGAAAAACAAGAAACCAAAAGAGCAGCAAGAATAAGAAAGGGCTACCAAGAAGGAAGACCGTTTTTTTAATGTACTAATCTCAAAGGTGACTTCTCATCACTTCTATCCTGTTTTCTTCACTGGAAGAGAGTCAGTAAACCTAGTCCATGCTCAAAAGGAGGGTATTATTACACAAGGACATAAATACAAGGAGGAGGGGTCATTGGTGGCCTACCAGAAGCATCAATGGGAAACCATCAAAGATTTCCAAATGTGCACATGACATAACTTGGCTATCATCCAGTTATCCATGCCCAAAGGACAAAGTCATGCAAAATTTCTCCTTCTCACTCAAAATCCATATTCATTGTTATATCACTTCAAGGAGTTTAATGGTCAGTATTTTTTCTTTCTACCGGTACATAAAGTAATAGCACATCTTACAATCATCAGTGTCTCAAATTCTATGGAAGGGGAGTCCTGTGGTGGCTTCTGAAAGAGCAGTTTGTAAACATGGGTGTAGACGGAAGCTAGATCTTCAGTATTAAGGAGTGAACAAGTGGTTAAGAAATATTTTATAATCTAACACACGTTCTATTTTATACATGAAGCCGTATCTACAGCAATTGATATGTCCTATTGCTTAGTGAATACACTACAATACTCTTAATGTTGGTTCCTTTATAAATAGTGCCAACTTCTGAGGATTTTATTTGAATTTTTCAATGCATGTTGACCTGTTCGCTGAAAACTTAAAGGATACAAAACGGTAATAACATCAAAGCATATCCTTTCCTCTTATTTTGGCTCTTGATTTTTCTAATTTAGGAAAAGTTTTAGGTTAAAAAAAATCAAAGAACACATTCACTGAACACAAACTTACAAACTCTCTTTAACAGTCTCCAAAATTCATCTCACACTTTATCTCATTTTTATTTTGTTACCACTGAAACTGAGTCTACATTAGAATTCCTGGTACCTAGGAGTTTGTTTTCCCATGGGTTCTCTGTGGCCAGAGAAGGAGAATTAGGAACACAATGTTTATCAGTGGGAGAATAGGCCACTGCATGTGGCTGTCATCTGCTCTAGGTTTTGGTGACCACATATTTCAACATGTATTGCAATCATATGATGATTTCCACCCCTTCTGACAACTCATCCAAGGAACTTTGGTTAAATGCCTTATCTCATGTTTCATGAGGTTTTCCTGGTTATTACCCAATATTTACGTTGAGTTAGGCAAAGGCACCAACAGGTCAAAGAACTGAATTAGTTCATGCAGTGAGTCTAATCTTAAACTTCATCCTTTAACTTCCTTTTGGAGAGTGCCCTGCCCTAAGGATGGAGAACCCCTACCCTGATCTCATGGGATGATGGTGCCACACTTCAGAATACAATTTTTTTTTTCCAATTTCATTTGCCCAAGATGCCATTTTTAAAAAATTAAATCTTTGTATTCTCTGAGTGGTGAGCTTAGGATCCAATCTATTATTCCGGTAATCTCAGTAAATTCCCTTCTGCTGAAATTTTCTGGTTTTTAGAATGTAACCAATCATACCATCTCTTCTATGCTTCTCTCAGATGCTATTCAGCCAAGAGAAACGAAATAGGTGGCAATGTTTTGAACCCATAATGGGAACAGTGTAAATCTGAGATATTGCTTCTATTATTACTAATGCTACTATTAAGTTATTAACAGAATACAGGGAGAATGCTACAGGATGCAGAAGACCTTAAATGAATGGCCACTCCAACAAACATCAGCTATGAAATGCTAGGCAAGGCCCTTAACATAACTTATCAGTTTTCTGACCAGAAAATAAAAGATTATATTCCCCAATTTTCTACCTGCTAGGGTTCTTATGAGTATCAGGGGAAGTAAGATATGTGGACACATCTCATGTACAGTAAAGGGCCAAAATGCTAAAAATGATTTTTGAGACAATCCCTATTACAACAATGTGTCTGAACCGTCTCCTTTTCTTCAGGTTCAAACCACCTGAAAGAGTTAGATGAGAGATAAAGCTAGAGTCATGAGACTAGACAAAAAATTCATGGGCTGGTAATGGGTGCATTGTAATTGGGAGACTAAACAGATTCCTAAGCAGAAACTGAGTAGAAGCTTATCATAATTAATATTCACAGATTATGTAATGACATCTGACTCATGGGATTTACAGAGAACACATAGCAATGTAAATTATAAGCAATTAAATTTAAATACATGTATGTGTGCATATGTATGTATATATCTTGCCAAAGCTTTTAACTTCTAAACAGTGTTCTAGAACATTAAAAATCCAGGTGATTTTTTTTTCTTTCTGAGGAAAATAAAATGAGATCAGATTTGCATATGGCCAGGAATAGAAGACTTCCTACTAAAAACAAAGTATAATGAAAGATATAATTCTACAAAATCAGAGGTCCTAGCTGAAATCAATGGTGAAGACCAAATATTAACTCCTTTAACCTCATCTATGTCAAATCATACCTAACTTATTTTCTAAGAGAATCAGACAAAGGTAGAAGAGATTTTAGAGATTTTCTTTCTCATTCTCATCTGAAAAGTTTAACAACTACTAGAAAAAGGATTGAGGTTTTCGTAAAGACATTTCTCCTCCCAAGGTGACTATGCATCTAGCCCATCAGAAACCTAGAGTAAGTTAAAATAAACACCTGAAAATATTTTCAAGAGGACATCTACCACTGACTATGGAATCTCCTTACCCCCTATTAACACTCTAATAAAGCATGATGAATATCTGCTCAGGCTCTGGATGGAGACACTAACCTTCCCAAAAGACAGCTACTTCCACCCAAACAACTGGCCCTCCTTTCCTTCTTGTCAGCACTGCATGCTGGAAAGGCCGTGTTTGGTCTCTTAATCAGGCCTTGCTGACGGGCTGACATCACTGCAAACGTTTTCACTTACTCTTTGGCAACACTTAAATCCTTGCCAAAGGCCAGTCAGTAAGTCAGAAAGCATTGTTAGTGGGAGGCTGGGGGAGCCGAGTGTGACTGTCAGCTAGCAATCTGTGGTGATGACAGGAGGGGAATCTAGGAGCTGAAACCATTTTAAAGGTCACTCCATGGGCAGAACAAAAGACCTCTGATTTAGGAAAGGAAACAGAACTCTGGCAAGTGGAAGCACCAGGATGATGCTAAATGAACACTCTGAAAATTCCTTATCTGTTCCCTGATTGTAGAGACTACCTCCAGTACAGCTTCAACCAACAACTATCTGCTTTAGCAGCAGTGTGAGTTAATTTGGTAAAATAGAAATATCATGCACCAGTGCTTCAGTTGTCTGTTTTTCTTAAAAAAAAAAAAAAAAAAACTTGCTTGAGATATCACTGATGTACAACATTATATATATTTCTACTTCTGTATATATAACAGCATGCTTGCAACCAGAATTTTAGTTCCCATCTATCACCATACATTTGATCCTCTTCCCCCATTTCTCCTTCCCCTTCCTGTCCCTTTCCTTCTGGTAACTACTATTCTGTTCTCTGTGTCTACATTTTTTTGTTTGGTTTATTCATTTATTTTGTTTGTTTTTTATATGCCACAAAGTCTTTCTGTGTCTAAGTTATTTCAGTTAGCATAATAACCTCAAGGTCCATCCATGTTGTTGCAAAGGGCAATAATTCACCTTTTTAACGGTGAAGTAGTATTCTACTGAATATACATATTACATCTTTATTTTTAAAAAAATATTCTTTAATAGTCTTTCTCCTTACTCTTCATTTTTTCATTTTCAACCTTGTACTGCTAAATAATCAGTGTTTAAAATTCTTAGTGTAAGCTTTCTCTGAAAAGCTATTGCATACATTTTGACTAAAATGACATGAATATAATTACTAAAGTATTGATAAACAAATTTTAAAAGGAACACAGATCATTAGACAATAATCATAGTAGGCCCATGCCTGGATTGAGATTATCTCTCTTCTCTCTTCCCAAAGCAGGAAAAGGCTTGGAAGAAGACAATGGCTTTAGTCTACTGAATGCCATAATCTGGACCTGGGACATCCCTTATAAGATCTGCCAGATGGATCTGCTATAGTTTATTCTCCAACTCTCAGCTGCTCTGACTTTATTTTATAGGTCCCCTTTTCCTCTTGTTCTGCCATTGAACTCTGCAGTGTGGGTGCAAGAGCAGCTAGGACTGTCTAGTCTCCTTCTCATCACCACTTAAAAACAAGGGAGCAGGGATGTCATGTAGTCACCAAAGCGTGGTGACTACAGTTAACAATACTGTACTGTGTACATGAAAACTGCTAGGAGAGTAGATCTTTAATGTTCTCACAACACATAAAGATGGTAATTATGTGAGGTGATGGATGCGATAACTAGCCCTACTGTGGTGACAATTTTGCAATAGATGTGAGTATCAAACCACCATGTTGTACACCTTAAACTTACATAAAGTTGTATGCCAATCATATCTCAATAAAGCTGGAAACAAAAGGAAACAAAACAAGGGAGTACTCAAGGGGGGTCCAGTGAGTACCACAAAGGAACTCTTTGGTAAAATAAAAAGGAGGCAAGGGAGGTACTCAAGATACCAGGAAACTCTTCACAGAAGGCACAGTGCACATGTGGCACCCACCAAAGAATGAATGCACTTAGGTAGACCAGGCTTGCAAACCCAGTTAACACCCAGTGATCTACACACCACTGCTTTATACTGTGGTTTATCCATTTTGGGCCTTGGGGTATGGTCTGCCTGTTATTCATCTGAGGGAAAACTCTGCTTTCATTAAGCG
Source organism: Sus scrofa (assembly GCF_054392235.1). Classification (NCBI taxonomy): domain Eukaryota; kingdom Metazoa; phylum Chordata; class Mammalia; order Artiodactyla; family Suidae; genus Sus; species Sus scrofa. Next base: position 71,774,125 of record NC_139389.1, on the reverse strand, counting down.
GCAGTGAGTCCACAGTGACCCATGATTCAGTGATATGTGACCTCCACTGGCTCTCTAGTCAGATAAGAGGGATCAGCTCGAGGATCCAGGGATCTGTGGTGCCAAGAATCACTTGCTCCACTGCAGCCTGGCAATACTGGGTAGATAAATGGCTTTCTGTTGGATGAGAAGCAGGGTCCAGAGGAGAGAGAAAAGGCAGCAGCAACTATCGGACCTTGTGAAGTTGGAATTTGGTTTAGACAGTGAGGATGCTGATTGTTTAAATAACTATGATTCCTGGCAGCAGGAAGACTTATCTCCTCCACTGTCTCTTCAGATCCAGTGCTTCCCCTCACTTCCCTGTGAGAGTAAGAGACCATTTCCAGAGATTACTTTACTTAGGGGGTTTTCTATTTATAGAGGTTGCTTTAAAATCGCCTGGTCCTGTTAGATTAGGTAAACTTTTTAAAATGCAGACCCACATAGACACCAAACTAAGCTAAAGATCTTGGAGTGAGTCTGCCTGTAAAAAGAAAATGTCCAAATCTTACCAGGTTGTTGTTGATTTTGAGTTGTAGACATCCCCCTTCTTTTGTCTGTGTCACAAGCCACTCATTCCCCTTCTTAATGAAAACAAGAGGGAGTGATTATACCTCCTGGGGCTGTGCCATTTATGCCGTCTGAAAGGCACTTAAATGAGTGGCACATTATCTCACACATCTGGAGTTTACCAAATTAGCCAATTACGCTGGAGCTCATAAAACGAGGCCTTAAATGTCATTTAACTAGAAAATATTATAATCACCAAGTGGTCTGATTGTAAGATGATACTTGGGGCAGCATCAGTGGTTACAGAAAACAAATCGTGAAACAAAACACAGTTCAAATGCCCCCCAAATGCAACCACATATTTTCTACAGTAATACTTTCTGAGGAATACCATATTTCTGAAGGCACCAGCAATCAACATGTTTCTCATTTGAAACGAAGTTTAATCTGACCTAGTTGTTTCCTAGTTATTTTGCCTTGGGCAAACCAATGCCCAAGAATTTTTCTCATAAGAAAACTAAGGAACAAGCAGGATGAAGGGAGACTGATGGAAAGCCATGAAGTTACCAGAGATATGGAGCTATCTGCAAGAGATGGGGCAATGATTGGATTAAGGCTGCATTAAACATCTGGAGTTGTCAGAGGTTTGTGGTGCTGCTTCAGAATCACCAAGATTTGGCTGAATGAACATATCCTGGTCTCTCACCCTTCTCTGGAAAGAAGAGATAAAAGCTCCTTTAATTGCTATGTGATTTGAGGGTAGAAATACCAAAGGTTTTTGAATAGCTATTTAAAAATTAGAGGTTTACAGCCACGACTTCCATATTGTCTTCTCTTCATGTAATAAACAACAACATTTGGTCTTCAGCGAAAAGTGATTCAATGTAATGGAAAAATCATGGTATGTTACTAATACCTGCTTGACTTCGGGCAAGTTATTTAACTTCTCTGATGACCAGTTACCTCACAGAAAATACAGACATAAGGATGCTGTGTTGTGTTGAGACTTGTGCTGTGTGGAGGTTAAGTGTATGAAAAAGTCCCTAGCATGGCGCCCGGTACACTGAAGAAAATAAATTGTAGTTTCACATCTTTCTTTCCCTATGTCACCATCACATCTTAAATTCTGTTTAGCTTTTTTTTCTCTTTATTTCGGGAAGAATGACTACTAGATGCTTTCAGAGTAGGCAGTCTTTGTTTTGTCTTAGCATCACTTATTACCTCCTCACCCATCTGTGAGCATCTCAATCACTCTTTAAAGGAATGATAAGTACAAAAGAGACTAGACGAAATCTCAGGACATACTCTGAAGCAAAGGGAAGTTAGGCGTGATGGATGAACACGTGGTAAAAAGAGATACTGGCTGCTGTTTGCCAGGGGAGTTTCTAAAACGAAACTCAACTGGTTTCGAAGGCACCTAATCAACTAGGCTAAATCTCTGTGTCTTCTGGGCTCATGATTACAGTAGATGAGTCTGTTTGTTTATTTTGTCAAACCAGAGAAAGATGAAGAATCATGGTGACCATGGAGGTACTCTCACAGTGACCAATTCCTTCCTCATGAGTTTTCTACAATGAAAGCTTTTTAAGTAAAATCTTAGTAAATATGATGATTCCACATAATGGAAATCCTTACACAGAATTTGGAAAGCCTTTTTTTTTTTTTTAAACTTAATTTCGCTTCTGTAAAGCTGGGTTAAAAAACTATGCCTTTAATAACAGTACAAGGTACCTATGCTTTTAAGAAGGAGAAAAATCTCAGAAGCAGTGAAGGGATTCAGCTCCATGTGCCTGAGCTACTGTTTCTTGGAAATGTGAATTCTGGGCTGAGAGGAGGAGAACTGCATCCCTAAGAACGGTGACAAGTAACACTTCACTTTCTTACAGTGAGGAAATAGGAGATCTGTGCAGATTCTAGGTGTATTAACAGACTTCAATGTTTTTCAACAACAGGAAAGAACTAGCTTTCGAAACCTTTAACTGGGGGTGGCGGTTGATAAGAAGAACCAAGAAGGGATATTCTCTTAATTATGCTAATAGTCAAACTGAGTAGCACCATCTCCCCTCCAGGTTACACACCTAACTGGCCTCTAGGCACCTGAGTGAAAAGAAAAAAAAAGAAAAATTGAAAGCTGACTATACTCTAAAAGCTAAATAAGAAAATAAAAAGGAACTGCTTTTACTGGGAAAAAAAAATCAACACATCATGTATTAAAAGGTTTTCTTTTCCTTTTTCCTTTCTTTTCTTCTCAAACTTAAGGCAATGAATTGCTCTCACTCTGTATCAGAAGTAACAGGCAGCTTTTTCTTTTGTATTTTTACAAATATTTCCATCTTTAAGACTAGAGCTTTCTGACTTTTGCTAACAACATGTCCAGATCTAAAGGCATTACAGAAAGAATTTCAATTTGCTCTAGAAGCAATTATACATACAGTCAAGGAAAAGGCCAATTTTACTATGCAGGGACCACACATACTGTATGTTTGTTATATCACTTGATATCAAAGCAGAAACATCAAATTCTTCCTAAAATACACATGAAATGAAGAGTTTAGCTTAAGGAACTCCCACATCCAATTCAGAGATATCTATTACAGTTTACAGAACTTGGCAGTGCTGACACTATTGTTTTACTGGAAAGAGACACTTTTATTGACTATATAATACATTACGGGTTCTTTAACTTTATATAGAATGAACATGATTTTGAGCCCAACTGCCAAAATTGCAGGTATATTATCAATGTATGACACTTAGCACATCATCAGAGGAACAGCAAGAATTTATTAATTCTGTATCACTAGATGACCTCAAAATATTTTATCAGGCTTCAGGATCATTATTATAAGTTCATAGGAGCTAGTCTATAGCAAGAATCATCTTTTTTTTTTTTAAATTTTGCATCATGATGTTGGTATGACTGACTTTCACTCATTTGTTCGGAGTGCATTTAGTGAGTATCTCTACTTAGTGCCAGACACAGGCATAGGGAATACAGAGGTAAATGAGATGTGGCCCTTAGGGAAAGACTTTCTTGGGGTGGGGAGGGGACACATATAGAAAATAAGCTCAATAAATCAGGGTGGTGCATGCTATATTTTATATAGTATATGTATATGTAGAAAGACTGGTAAAGAAAGCATGTGATAGAGAAAAGATGGTCAGGGAGAGTAAAACTTGAGGGTATCCTTGAGTGAAGAGGGGTACTTTCTTGTGGGGATTAGGGGGGTTGGTCCTCCAAAAATAGGGAATAGCATGCAAATCTGTTAGAGTGTAAGAGACCAGGGGACTGCAAATCATATGTTATTCCTAAAACAGATATGTGCATAGGCAATGAACCTGGAGAACAAGGGAGGGCTGTCCTAGGAAGCGCTCTGTGCACCTGGTAACAAGTTTAGACTTTCTACTATAGGCCATATTTTTACATATTCCCCAAATACTCTACAGATAGAATAATTAAAGCAGTATGATACTAGCATAGAAATGGATAAATTAATGAAATACAATAGGAAACAGAAAAACATAATAGAAAATTCAGCTGATACACATGTGGAAGTTTAATATACAAAAAAGCTAGCATTTCCAGTTAGTAAGCAGTGACTGCATTTTTCAACCAGTAGTGCCAGACATAGGCATAGGGAATACAGAGGTAAATGAGATGCGGCCCTTTTGAAAATAAAATTTAATTCTTAGATTCCACACTGCACACACATAAGATTCTCAGATTGGATTAAAGATTCAAATGTAAATGCTTATAATTTGGGGATTAGAGGAGGCCCTTCTTTTTTTAATGTGCCATCAAGGTCAGATGTCACAGCGGGAAAGACATAAAATCACAAAATCACAATCTTAAAAAATCACAAACTTCTGAAAGGTGTAAAACACTACAATTGTAAGACAAATGACAAATTGGGCAAAAACCTGCAATTTATGTAATAGTTAAAGGATTAGTACCTATAATAATGTATACAGAGCTTCTACAAATTAATTAAAAAATCTAACCTAAGAGAAATGAGCAAAGGACACAAATAATCAATTCACAAAAGAAATGACACCTGATGATATAAAAATATGCCCAATTCCAGTTGCAATTAAAGGAATACTATTAAGATAGCTTTATTTTTCACTTATGATATAAATAGGAGATGCATGTGACAGATAATATAAAATAATGACTGATAATGTCCAGTGTTTGAAATGGTGTGAAGAAGTTAGAACTTTCAAATACTAAGGGTATAAAATCTGTACATATGTTTTGGAAGATAATTTCCCAACATCTATGACATAAAATGTGCATATCATTCGATCCTCTAAGTCTACAGTGAGCAACTTTAAAATAGAAATACATAGGAGTTGCCATCATGGCTCAGTGTAAACGAATCTGACTAGCATCCATAAGGACACAGGTTGGATCCCTGGCCTCACTCAGCTGGTTAAGGATCCGGCATTGCTGTGGGCTGTGGTGTAGATCGCAGATGTGGCTTGGATCGTGTGTTGCTGTGGCTGTGGCACAGGCCAGCAGCTGTAGCTCCAATTCAACCCTAGCCTGGGAATCTCCATATGCTGAGAGTGTGGCCCTAAAAAGACAATCAATCAATCAATCAATCAATAAAATAGAAGCATATATATATATACACACAAACACACATACATAAATGTGCAAAAATAGGATGAGAATATGCATTGTGCTGTTTTTTATAATGGTGAAAATCTGGGAACAACCTAATAGTTGTTCCCTAAAGGGATTAATTTAATAAATTGCAGTATGTAGATAAATAAATTACTATGCTACTGTTAAAAAGAATATATTGGCATGGAAAGACAACAATGACACATGTTTAATTGAAATGGACAATTAGCAAAATAGTATCCTTAATATAATCTGCCAAGAGAGGTGGTGAACTACAGAGGTTAGGAGCACGGGCTTTGGGGTCAAACCAACCTGGATTTTAGTTCCAGCTTCACGATTTACCAGGTATACGAAAATTACTAATTTCTCTGAGTTTTGGTTTCTTCATCTGTCCAACTAAAATGGGTCCTAAGAGAACCTACCTCAGAGGTATATGGAGAATTCCTAATACATAATAGAGGCTAACCATATACCAGTTATTATTATCACTGTTACCATTTTGGTATACTTATTATTTTCAAACCATTCTCTTATAAAAACAACCTCAAAAAGCAAATCTAACATACTTTGGAAAATTATGCTGAATAGATTCTTTAACTGAATCGACACATCAAAGAAAATTTAAGCTAAAGTAACAAAAATATTCTGTTTATCTGATCATCTAGTAGATAGGATAATGAATTTGACACATCAATTTTTGACAAAGATATGTTTTGATTGAATATTTATAAACCAGAATGCAAACAAGAAACACATTTGGGCACTACATTTAAGAATCAAAACAAAGAACTATTACATTTAGATAGCCTCAGTTGTGAGAACTTTAATAAGCCTTAAAAGCACAAATTAAAAATTGTCCTCTAATCATCAAAATATTATTAATAAAGGATATTATTAATATGTGCTTTTGTGGTAGTTTCCATCATATACATATTCAATTTTCAACTGGTATTATCAAGAAAAACACACACAAAAATATGAAGGCGCTCTTTTAAATATTTTTCCCTACTAAGACTAGGGAAACAAATCATTCAAAATGAGAAAATGTGTTACGTAGTAATATATTAAAATGCCCAAATCAAAATAGAGACTATATATGAAGAACTGTACATACCCTTCTGTGCGGAAAATCATTCGAAAGCTGTCTCCTAAGCTTTTGTAACTATTTGGATCAGTTGCGCATCTCTGAATCTGAAACCTAGAAATAAAATCAAATAAAGAAAAAAATTCAAGTTAAGGATTTTGTCAAATGGTTTTTTTCACTTTTAAAAGTCTTAGGAAACTCAGCTTTTATAGATTAATCTAAAATATTCCAGTTTTTGAAGAGACTTTACTGATTTATTTGCCTTATAATCTTTACCTTATTTTTGTAGCCTTTAAAATCATGATACTTCTCTGTACTTTAATAGAAACTATAGAAAGAGGTTACTGTTTCTTAGCTAGGCAGACGCGCCCTGAGGCATTTATGTTTTTTCTTTCGTGAAAAGCATACACAGATGTCATACATTGTTTTAATGTACAATTCAGAAATCTGAATATGTATATGAAACAAATAAGTAGCTCTATTTCTTATCTTAATTAATACTCTTTGAGGGTAATTGGATACAAAGGTTAAAAATACAGAGCAGTTAATACGGTCTAACTTTGATCCTGACTATGAATTTAAGATTCATTCTGGCAGACAGGAGCCTGTGTTTAAGGCAAGAGTTCGGGTTGTATTGTGATACTGTTTACTACCACTACTTTATGACGGAGCCGTGTTGGTCATTGGGGTAGTTCAGGCTAGCTGGGCCTTCATAGAAGCACAGGGTTCTGCATATAGTTTGTATGCAATATAAACGTTCCCATTTCAGAAAGTTAAACCCTTTTCTTCTTTTTGGGTATGACTTTTCATCTCAGAACTCTAACCTTCAAAACATGGAAATCTCCAGCATCAGGGCCTTATCTTAGGTATTTTGTATCTTAACCCTGAGGTTTGTTTCTACTGAGACTTATGACAAGTACTCTCATTTCCCTATACCCCAGTTCTCCATATTCAGTTTTCTTTAGTCTGCCTACTCCATGTGTTTAACTTCCTTGTCCCAATTCTCAGTGAAGGCCCTTCTCCCTTCTGAATTTCCCTCCACAGTTAAAGCAAGCATTTAAACAAAGAAATTCTCAAAAAACGCCTTTAATATTGTCTCCTCTAAGATGCTTTTCTCAGATTGTTGCATTCATGATATGAACATAATGTCTAAAGATGATTTATTTTATAGTTCTAGGCCTCTGGGAATTATGCTGGAAAATGACACATTACAGAAAGGAGTGAATACTTTGTCTTGATTGAAGTGGTTGAGCATTTGAACAGAACATGTATATGCTAAGACTGGAAATGAAGCAGGGTTGCATTTGACTTTTGTAAAGTGGAGAGCTGCTGAATATAACTGTGCAGGAGAGTAGCCGTCCTGAGATGGGTGAGTTGAGACTTCCAGTAGAGTACTTGAAACATAAAAATTCCTAAAAAAAATTCTGTTGCCTGCCTGGGTGGATTAGAATGGAAGTATTGAGGGGAGAATAATCATGAAGGCAATTATGATAGTCTGGGTGGAGATTATGATGCCAGAAAATGAATAGAGGCAACAGAAATGTAATAAAATAGTGAGCTTGTTGGGTGATCTTTTATTCCTTTAAATCAATGGTTTTTAATTTTAATTAAATTTAAAAAATTGTAACATTTTTTGACCATGGCCATGGCATGTGAAAGTTTCTAGGCCAGGAATCGAACCCGTGCCACAGCAGTGATTGCGCCAGACCCTTAACCCACTGAGCCACCAAAGAACACCTCCATGGTCTTTTTAATGATACAGTCAACCCGATTCCCTCTTGATTCCCTTCAACACAGCAAGGAATATTCCACTATACCTACAGTTGCGAAATTAAAAGATGCCATAAATATTCATCTTTACAGTGTTTTTGCTTGTCAAACTTACATCTCTATTGTCATGATCATCTACTGGTTAGTTTTTCGACAAGAATTATACCTCTGAAATTTAAATTGCCTGGTGTTTATCAGAAGATTATGGGGCAGTACAGCTAACTCATTTGAACTGTTCTGGATCCAGGGGTGCATTTGGTGTGTGTATAACCACCGGCGCAGAAGACTTAGTAAGCAGTTCTGTCTAGAATCAAGAATGTGATTTGATGGTCAAGTAGATGAACCACGTTTGATATTTCTGGACTCCTGCATTAGATGAGGTAATATCTGGGACTTGGGATACAAAGGAACTTAATGCTAAAGACAAAAGAGTACAATGAAAAAAAAACTACGTGTAGGTTTAAACAACAAATAATTTAATTTAATTTAATTTTTTTTTTTTTTGGTCTTTTTAGGGCTATACCCATGGCATGTGGAGGTTCCCAAGGTCAAATCAAAGCTGCAGCTGCTGGCCTATGCCACAGCTACAGCAACACTAGATCTGAGACGCGTCTACAACCTTTATCACACCTCATGGCAACGCTGGAGCCTTAACCCACTGAGCGAGGCCAAGGATTGAACCTGCATTCTCATGTTACTAGACAGGCTCAGCAGAAAGGAATAATTTTGAAACATAGAGAGCTATTTCCAGAATATGACATTGATTCTAATTCAAACAAGAATCTCCATCTCTGCATTTGCATATTTGTAACCTATGTTCATTGCTGACTATGAAAATTTTCTGTGTCTAGTTGGGAAGTCCAAGATTGTCTCTAATATTATTATTTTTTTTTTACAGAAAATAACTTAAAGTAGTTTTATATATTATAAAATCATCACATGCTCATAGATATTTCTCCTAAAATCTGTAATAATTTTCATTATGTTTATTTACCTCTGTCAAATTCCTTTCTAGATGCTTTTCTCCCAAATACCATGTATTTTAAAAGTAGTTACCATATGAAATAAGATGTTTCAGGTTTTCCAAAATCCAGGGCATTATCCCCACTCTCAAGAAGCATAATAAATAAATGAGGAAAAAAATAATTGCAAAATAAGGAAAAATATCCAAAATGTCAGGTAGCATCAGCATAAGTTCCCCAAGTGTTCATCAGAGTAGGCAATGACTGCTTTCTGCAGAGGGTCAGCAAGGACCCCAGGAAGGAAGAGGGATTTGAGCTGGTCCTGCAGGATTCAGAGAGGCAAGAAGAGTAAGCCAGGAGGAAGCATTCCAGGTTAGGAAATGAGAGAAGCAACAATCTCCTTTCAAGAGAAGTGAAAGAAAAGATCTCCCATCATGAGAACCTCCCGTGTTTCATTCAGGATGGAGGTTATGGTGCCCAGCTGGTGGCATTCAGTGCTTAGGATGGGTGGAGACCTGAGTGGGTTAGAGGAGCGTACTTATGAGATAAAGTTAGACTCATATAGAACATTTGACCTTTTCCTGCTACTACGCTGGGTACTTTGGCTAATTCTATGGCTGCCTTATAGTCATGTGACCTTGTCCTAGAAGGATCTGTGAAAGAGTCTGCAGAAGGGCCAGAGCAAGTGCATCCCAATGGCAAGAAAATTGACCTTGGTTCCTCATTTACTGCTGGCATTAGAGACATTATTACCAAGGTGGGTCTTCTGTCAACTTACACAAAAATGAATAGAGTACAATTATTTCATAATTGACAAGTTATCTAACTTTGTTATCGGAAGTCTAACCTCTTCACCCACTAATTGCAATTTCTTTTTTTTTTTTTCAGAATCCAACAGATACTATTTCCAATACACTATTCTCAGTTAATGAGTTCCTGAATATTTATTGTGTATTAAGTACTCCTCTATTTAGAAAGAAATAAGACATAATCCTGCCCTTTAGAAGCTTATAGTTAGGTGAAGGAGATGTATAAATAGATGCTTACCATATGCAAGGAATAATATTTAGGAATAGTATTTTGGAGTACCATATATCAGCTGATGCGTTTTACTGGAATTGAATAAACACTAGTATTACTCTTACTGGAGATGATTTCCTATCTATGGGTGGACTGTGGTTGTCAGAAAACAGTACCATGCAGAGACATTGGAGGGAAGAGGGGAAACATAAAGGATATCTTTGGGCTAACTATCTGTGATTAAACTTTACCCTCCCAATTGAAAACAGGCAGCAAGGACAGTCAGTGGAATCTTTGAGGAGTGTTCCATTTAGAAGATGTCTAATGAGTGATGCTGTGTTAATTACAAACAGGAGCAGCAACATCAAAATAGCATTGCATGAGGAGAGTCCACAAGCTGTGCTGTAGAGCAATGCAAAAGGATGGGCAGGCATGGTAAATACTAATTCCACCATAAACCTTCCCACCATTCCTTACTATCCTAAAGCAGCTGGAGAGGCCCCATTAAACAGGCTACAGCAAGTACAGCTGTCTCTCCTCCTACACATCTCACATACGGCATATCTATACGCTGCAGAGAAAGTACATGCTGTATTTAGTTCCACTACACATGACTTATTCTGATCACAGAGTTATCAGTTCTTCTAAAGAATCTGTTTCAAGTTGATATAATTATAGTGTATTTTGGTCAATCATGTAAAACAGCAATTTCCTCCTTCCTCTTCATTACATTTCAGCAACTTAAAAGGTTCCCTCTCTTGGATTGAGGCTTTACATCGGCATTTTCCAAGCTGTGTTCTGTGCTAACAAATTCTCTCTATGCTCAGGGAGACAATTTTCCAAGTTACGTAATACAACTCTTTGTTAAATTACAAAGGCAAAGCCACACCACTCTTGATTGTATTTAGAAGAAAAGGTTAGACTTTCCCATTGTCCTAATAAAAGCAGCTTAGACACATCTGGAATCTCCATCCAACTAACTTCTTTCATTAGAATTAAAACTTGCTGCCAAACTGGCAAACACGACAATGGAATAATACTAAAGAAATATTCAGTGCCTAATATCAGATCAGAATGAAACACAAGGGAAAGGAATGTGGTTCAAACTCTATGCTCTATTGCCCAGTTGCCAGCAATTCCATCCCACTCCTTCAATGGGAAGGGAACAACCCGACCATCCACCTTACCATAAACATGATGTGAGTTACTGTGGATATGACCAGAGTAAGGAAGAGTTACTTAAGGTTCATAAGCAAATGTACAAGCATATTTTAAAAGAATGTTTTCACTCACTAAAACATTTTTCTTTAAACTGGTCAAAAACATTCCTGCAGTATTTCCCCCGACTTAAATTGTGTGTTTAGTCAGTGATGCCCAAGTCTATTGTTGACTCTCAGCATAGTTAGAAATGCCACTTGAGGCATTCAGCTTGTCTGAGCACTTCCTAAGATATCATAAGAAAGATACGCCTTGAGAAATACAATGACTTTGCCTTAAAAGCTGTAGAAGGAGGTTGTTTGAAAGTCCCTAAATCTCAAATTTATGCAATGCCTTTATTGTCAAAGTAATTTTACCTCTATTTTTTTCATCCACTATCAGCTAACAAAGTCTATACTGGGAAGTAGATGTTCTAGGATACACACACATTAGGTATATAAATATACATAGACATGCATAGGTAATCTATATATTTATATGAAGGGCAGCAAATTGAGTTGGGGTAGGTGATGAGACCTGTCTTGAAGCTATATTTGCATAGTGCACACTCTGCTTTTTAGTTAGACCATATGATTGTTTGTGGTATATTAGGGCTGGGAACTGATGGAGATTTGGCAGTGGGAGCCAAACTCATCTCAAGCCACCCCTTTGGCACTGCCACTAATCCCCAAGCAAAGCAGTGTGATAGGTAGCTTTTATTTCCAGCATCATTTCCAGATTGTTTTCCAGTTCAAGAGTGTTCCTGCGCTCTTCCCCTATTCAGCCCTACTCTTCAAAGAGCATTCATACCAATCACTTATCCTTATTATGGCTTTTAATGTGATATGCTATCTTCCAGAACTCGTCCATTTAAGGGATTTGAGCTCTCAGAGGGGAGGCAGGAAGGTTTGGTTTTGTTTAGGGTGGGGATTCAGGGATTCCTTTACCACCAGAGACAGCCCTAAGGGGTTCTTTTTTCCTGAGTGAAATTTTATGCTACCGTAATGCACTGCTACATAAAAATTACACCTTTGTGTCAAAGGAGGTGCGGCACGTAGGAAACTGAGACACAAACTAGGAGTCACCAGTTCCAATTCCAGAGCTGCCACCAGTAAATAGTGTATAAACTGGTAAAAACTGTAATTTAACTCCTCTTTGCCTTTCTCCTCAGCAATAAATTGGGACCAGAGACATCAGAAGACACTTTCATTTTGAAGGGTCAATGACACACCGACTTAACATTTGAGAGTGTTAGCCATACGAGAGAAGACATTTCATTTTGTTTTGTAAAGCCCCAAATTCCATAATTTTATAAGGGTGAGAGGCTGCTAATAAAAATTGTACACTGACAATAAGTAGTGATGAGCCTAATGAAACTCCCTGCAGAGATCTCTCTGTAAATGTGCTATGAACAAAGACTATTAGTAATTACCAGAATGTTACACGTGCTCCTTAAGGAACACTTAAGAAACCCACTAATAAACCAGAGATTAACAGACTAAAGGTTCACAATTACAGAACACATTAAAAGGATAACTGTAGGAAGATTAAATAAAGATTTTAATTCACTGTAATTAGCGTATCTTAAATAAGATGTTGCTCTTACAGAGTATGTTTGCTTGCTTACCGGTTGGCTGAGCACCGCCAAAGTCAGTGAACATGCAAAGACACGTCCAAGGCTTTGAAATTTAGGTGTACACACCTAGTTTACAAACTTTGGGGGAAAGCTCTAAAAGCACATCTTTAGAAAAATTCCCACCAGGAATATTTGTTTCCTGTACTCTGAAAAATCGCCTGGCACTGAGGCTGGCCCAAGAGAAGAAATACCTCCTTCCCATGAAAGGCTAACCATTGAATGGCAGGAAAAAGGGGAATTTGCATTTGTCACCCAGCAGAAAGACCATATCAGATGTTGGGGAGATAAGGCTGCTGATTTGGGAGATGAGTCTGTTGGTTTTCTTTAGCAAGTGCTGGGTAGAAAGGTATTCTCCTAACATTTCTCTATAGCCACAGCTGTCCTGTTGCAATTTCAAGACCCCAGTGATTGCGAATGATAATTAAAAAAAAAAAAATTAGCTATGAGTATTTTGTTTTACTCCAGATTAAATATACAACAATCTATAAAACATTTTTCTAGCAATGATGAGCACCAGAGGCCTTTAATCATGTGGGAAGGGAGTGGTTTAGAGTTCTAGACACAGGTTTCTGTCTCGACATTTCCTGAGATTCTCCATCTGCATCAGGACCAAGGTGAAGAGTTCTGGGGTGAGTAAGCCACAGGTCTTGCTTCCATGAATGGGACAAACAGGTAGGGGGCAGGGAGATGTTAGTAATTAATTATAAAATAAGGCAGAACACAAGTATTAAATAGGGATTCCAGGAATGTAGTTCATCTGCAATTTAAGCACTGCCTTTGCTTGGTGGGTTCACAATCTAGGCCTGGCATCAATTAACACCCTAAAATAATGCTAACAAATCCACAAGGGTCACGAGTTTGGCCCTGCCTCTGCAGTGATCACTGACTGAAGTTCAAAAGCTGTATGCATACATATTTGGCTGCTCATCAAATTATTCTGAAAATTCAGGGAAAAGAAAGATACTTATCCTGATTGTTGCTCAGTCATTTCCCTAAGGAAAGAGTCTTTTCTTTGATAAAGAAAAGAAACAGGAATCTTTACCTGATAAAAATTAAGATGCCCTTTGACTGTTTAAAGTCTAAATGTCTTTACTAGCTGTAGGTGGGCTGGGCTACGCTTGACTTAGCGGTCATGATATTATAAAGAAGACCAATAAATTTCTCTATGTTATTATAAAACAGTTTATAATTTGAAGAAATATATAACCTGGAGTGCTCAGTTAGCTGAGATAACTACTACCGATATGGTAATAACATCTTGGCAAGGCCACAACAGTGCGGGAAATCTGCGCCATATAATTTTGAACATGTTTTTGAACAAAACCTCAAAAATACTCTCTCTCTGAAATAGCAGAACAACTGAGATAGTCTGATTTTACTTTTGGTAATTTCCTGTGATCCTAGACACATCTAATTGCAGTCTCTTTTCACAAGCCAAGGAGATTCAAAACCTGATGGCTTGTGACTGTAGATTTTACAATTCATACTTTAACAGTACACTTAAATATCCTATAAATGGTTCATCATTTTGCTAGCTACAATAAATATTTACCTATGTGTCCTAAAACAGTGTGATGAAATAGATATAGTTTTGAACATCTTACACAACTATAAGGCATATGGTATTTCTAGTATTTACAACCCTAGTAAAATTTGACATTATAAGATGAATCATGATAAGAGAGTTTATTCTACCATCTGGCACAAGTTCTTCCAGTTGTTTATATTACTTAAGAGATAATAAGTACACTGACAATATAATTCTACAATTTATTTTAATGACAATATGCTAGTTAACAAGTCAGAGACAAATGACCATTAGAGATTACAACCTAAATCTAATAATGTTAAACCACAAGCAATAAAATAGGCTAATTGACAGAGCTGTGTGATTAAAATGCTCCAAGCATAAACTGGTCTCAATTAAACAAAAGCTTGAGTAGCATGTCTTTCAGTCATTTTGCTTTATAAAATATCAGTCACAATATAAAACTATGCTAAATATCAGATTGTAGTGCTGCCACTCTTTGAAAATACATATGTGTGTATGTATACATATATTTAATTAAAATTCATATTTAATACCAACAAATGACCTTACACCCAGATGCACCTACCTACATTTTCCCAAGTGCACTAAACTAGGCTGGTCATTAGAGTAGTTGATTAGCATGAAATCAACTTGTACTTGGGAAGTGAGAGAGGACAGATCACAGCCTAGAAATAAAACCTATTATCAAGGTGATGAAAATAGGGCTACATCAACTTCAGCAATTAAATATTAAAATAACCACACTTATGACAAGTATTGTTTTCTCATATTCCCAAAATAGTTAGTTTTTCAAAATTTGACCCACCCCCAAAGAAAGTTAGCGGTGTTCTTTCTCTGATCTTCCCTCCCCCCACCTCCTTGGGTTCACACCTTTCCTGAGTGTTCACCAATAGCACCTACTATCTCATGACAGAGGACCATATGACATCATTCTTACCTGTTGAACCACAGCTCATTGCTCTGGATGAGAATGAATTTCTTGGTTTCTAGCCTCCATAAAAGATTTCCAGGACAGGAAATTCAAAACGCTACCAGACTCTTCTTACTAGCCCTGGGAACCAAGCCACTTGACAGAAACTAATTATGATGAGAGACCGAAAGCCTGTGTCCCAATGGGGGGGGGGCGCGGAATGTCAGAGAAAACAGCATCTCTGGAGACCTAATATACACAATCCATCTTATTTCAGATGATCAAACGTGCTTATTTTATGGTTTATTTAGTACTGATAAGGAACAATGCTTTTCAATAATGTCAAGGAAAGAAAGATTAAAAGAGTGGGTGGTTTCTTTGTATTCATAAGCATAAATGCTTATGCTAGAAAGAAATCTTAAAAATGAAGATAATAAACTTGGCTATTATGGAAGAAAGCATGCTTATGCTTATCAGGGTTGAGGAAAATTTCAAGGCAAGTTTATATTTTTGTACCAAGGTTGACCTCATATGTTACCAAGATTTGGATGAGTTATCGGTTCCAAGTGAGGACAAAGTTTTCAAAAGCATTTCTTGGGTGTATAGCACCTGCAAATAACTCCCCCCCAAAAAAAACAAAAACAGGTAATAATATTGCCTGCTTGTGAATCACTTTAAATTTTGATTGTATTTTTACATTTTTGATCTCATCTCAGGGTGACCCATAGCTTCACATTTCCTTCTATTTGTAGGGTTAAAATTACTTGAAAAAGAAAGAAAAGAAAAGAAAAAGCATCAGCTTGGAGCCAGAAGGGCATCAGACTAGAAGAAGTAGGTTTCCCTGAAGTCTCACAGTTGTACCGGAAATACTCCCTCTAGTTCAGTGTATGTGGTCATTCAGTAAAATCACTATTCTGGACCCAGGCTTTTTCATTTATTAAAAAGGGAATAATGTTACTTACACATCACCCAAATGAACACTGACCATGTTCACTTAATCTGATCTCTCCCTGTCAGGGGTAGAGAGATTTATGGGGAAGGTGGAATGAACATCTTTGTAGAATTTAGATGTAATTCCATTTGAAGAGCAAAAGACATCATGTGGTTCCTTTCAGCCCTCTCATTGTAGAATTTGGATTGATACACATTCTGGACAAAAAAAATTTTTTTCTATATTTATTTAGCATTTCTTCTGTGAGGTTTATTTCCAAGTGTTTGAAGTGCCTACTGCATGTCTGGAGAATATTGTGAAGGCCACTATCTACTAACTCTGCAAATTCTCCTTTTACACTTTTTCTCTCTCTCTCTCAACTAAATGCTTTTAATGATGAACATTCCATTATGTCATGAACCTACGCTGGAGAGAGCTCCAGTAGAAGGGTGTGGTTTCATTATTATCACCAAATAACATGCTAAAAATAATTTAAAATCACTTAGAACGCTGGCAACAGAAAAGATGCATGGATTATTCCCACCCAGGAACAGACCTAACTTGTCCACAGAATTGGTATACAAATCTATGCTCCACTAATTAACCAAATGTTTAATAAAAGACAACTAATGTTTTTGGCTGAATTATAGATGAGTACTTTGGCAGGTAACAAAGCACTTCAAGACAGCTCAAGTCATTTAATTTTATAAAATGCTGATCTGTAGCAGCTTTTATATAAATTTAACTTTGCATTTTAAAACAGTTTTTTAAATAGCTCTCTCTTCTACAAATTAAGATCCAGATAATTGGATATCTTGGTTAACCTAGGCTCCCTAAAATCTTTAAGAGTACACATAAAACATTCATATAAAATGATGCCCAAGTGAGAAACCTACAGTGAATACATAAGAGTTAAACCTCCTCCTTCAAACTTCTGCTAGGACGAGCCCTGCTTGTCCCCAGTGAAACTCCACTCACTCTCATTCATTTAATCATCATGAATTCTAAGCATGATGATTAGACTTAAAACTTTTGGAGTTTTACTGCCTCCCTTCACAAGCAATATGTTAACACTGAGCATAGAAGAGCAAAAGTGTTCTGAAGCAATAAAAGTTACAGAGAATTCAGGCCAACTAGCATTTATGGGGTGCTTACTCTGTACGGGGCATTTGGGTGTGAAACTCTGCTTAATTTAGACACTGACCCTTTTCTAGGAGTTTACATTCTAATAGGGACAAACCCATAGCATTAAAACATTAATAACAGGCAAGTCTTCCCAGATTTGTCATCTTCTTGCTGCTTCCTTGAACAGCACACAGGGAATCCACATAGCATTTCTGTAGCACCTGGAGTTTGTGTGGACCCTCTGAATAGGAACTGCCCTCCTGTGCTGTTACACAGCGATCTCATCAGGCCTCACAAAGTGTGGGCAGACCAGTCCCTACACTAATGGCCTCATAGTGACTTTCTGGTTCTTGGTTTTCCATACATGGTTTTGTTTGTTCCCTTATGGCTAGACAATGAGCTATCATTTCTTGCACATCAATCTGCCCGTGAGCACTCTCCTTGCTTCCCTCCCCTCTCCTCTTTTTCTCTCCTGCATTTCTTGCACGATCTTTTACTTCATCACTTAAACCCAGGAGTGAACTAAGGACCAGATAACCCAGCTTGGTCATGACTTAGTGAGGACCAGAGGAGCCATACCATGAGTCAGGTCCATGAACATCAGTGCCTTCTCTGCATAGCATCCAATTTGGCTGTCTAGAGACTGTTTTTTTTGTGTGTGTGTGTTGTTTTTCAGTTCGGTGCCAGGGCTAAGGTTCTAAGATAAGAGGTCCCTGACTGAGTCTGAACTTCCCCTGAGAATGGGCCATCCTGAGAGGAGGAAGGGGCAGACAGCCTCTGATCTCCTCTGGTGCTCTCTTCCTGGTACTGTGGTCGCAGTAAGGTTGAGCACCTCAGGCAGGTACAGTCTCTCCTCTCGGTGGGAGGATGGCGTGCTTCTACATCCTAGTTCTTTGGGATTCCTCCACTTTGAGGGCTTAGTAAAAAGTCTTGTTGCTCCTGAAAGCTAAACAAGTCATAATTTATAACTTACGATGAGGACCTAAAGCACAGCTGACCCCAGGCACAATGATTCCTTCTTGATTCTGTTCCCATTTGTTTTGTGGGTTTAGTTTCTGTTTGTTTTTTGAAATAAAATGCCCTCCCTGCTTTTTTGTGTTTGTTTTCTACTTCTGCATTAGGGACTGTGTGGTAAGTGTCTGTTATTTAGAGTCTTATTAGACGCATGTTTAGTTTGAAAATTTGAGAACATATGAAAATTTCTTTTGAAAAATGTTTCTATTTTCAGAATTCTGACCAAATCACTGGTTTTCTGTTAGCTCTGGTGGTATCGCATAGCCCTTTAGGGGGAGAAAAGAGAAGAAAGAGAGAAAGGAAGGAAGGAAAGAAAGAAACAAAAGAACAAAGAGAAAGAAAGAAGGAAAGAACCACTGTAAAAAACTCTACTTCCCCGTACAAACTCTTTTGGAACTGCTAAGCCCACTCTCATGTATGTTACGTCAAATTCTGGCAGAAATCGCGGGACAGCTGCAATTCTATACTTTGAAATGTCTATTAAAAGAACTCGATATAATTTATAGAAAAGTTGGAAGGTGTTCCCTATTTTTTTCATTCCCTTGAATGTAGACAACTTTTGGAATAAAGTAAGGGAAGAAAAGGGTATTTTCAATGTGAAGTCAATACATTCAGAACTTTAAATATATGATGCCAAGAGAACTTTCTGCAATGAAGATTGGTTCAAATATATATGAATGTATAGATGTATACATATTAATATTACTTCTGTCAGGTGAATTTCAGCTAATTATCATGAGAATTAAAAAGCTATCCAGGAGTTTCTGCCATGTCTCAGCCGTAATGATCCTGACTAGGATCCATGAGGATGCAGGTTAGATCCCTGGCCTCGCTTAGAGGGTTAAGGATCCAGCGTTGCCATGAGCTGTGGTATAGGTCACAGACGAGGTTCAGAACTGTCGTGGTGTAGGCTGGCAGCTGCAGCTCTGATTGGATTCCTAGCCTGCTAGCCTAGGAACATCCGTATTCTATGGGTGCAGCCCAAAAAAGCAAAAAAAAAAAAAGGGGGGGGGGAGTATCCAATCTTCGAAAGTTTTCATGACTTAAGAAAAAATTTATCACAGATAAACATGTATACAATTGAAAATACCA
Organism: Sus scrofa; assembly: GCF_054392235.1. Taxonomy (NCBI): domain Eukaryota; kingdom Metazoa; phylum Chordata; class Mammalia; order Artiodactyla; family Suidae; genus Sus; species Sus scrofa. The sequence continues at coordinate 71,754,674 of NC_139389.1, read as the reverse complement.
TACTTTTAGATACAAATAAGATTAAAAATAACATTTTCTTTAAAACCCCAAGTTTAACATTCTAGAAATTGGAAGGCATAAACAGATGCTTTTTAAAAATATATTACAATACCTATCCTAAATGAGTATGGCTTCACCAAGGGCTTTGGCTGCTAGAACTGGCATGTCTCAAGGTAACTCATATTAAGGGGAGGCTGTTATTACAGCAACTATAGGTGACAAGGAAGGATAATGAGGTCTCCTGGGAGCTAGGACTGGGACATGGGAATCCATCAGGAACTATTACAACAGTGATGCCTTGTGCAAAGTTAATGCTGGGAGATACCTACACAGCTAGATAGTAAGTACATCCCCAGCCCCCTCTACATCAAAGTGCAGGTCATGTAGTCAGTCATTGTTAGTAGCATCTAAGCAAAGTAATGTATATTACTTCCAGACTGAGGGTTTTAAGGAGTGAGCAGGACTCCTCCATTCTCTCTCTCATTGTTTCTGCAAATGTTTTTTGCAAGATACATTTATGTCAAGACTAGCGGCATCTTAACATATCACCTGCGAGAAGGAAGGAGAGGTCTCTGAAGCTCTAGTGGGTACAGAGCCACTAGATGGAAAGAGCCTGGATCACCAAATCACACTCTAAAGAAAACCTCCAATCACTGGTCATACTCACATTGGACTGCCATGTGAGTATGCTGCATTAGGGAAAACCACTGAAATACAGAGGTTTACTTGTTACTACCCCTAGATTTGCCTTAACTGATCGAAGAATCATCACTACACTGTGTCTCTGTCTCTCTCCACATCCTCTCTGTAGACCAGCTTCTTCTGGTTACTCATGCCTCCTGCTTCTCCACAGCACTGAACCCCAATCTTGGTGTAATATGACACAAACCTAGTGCCCACCACTTACTCATATCTGCCACTACATGTACCAAATACCTTTCATTTGCTCCTCCACATCCACCCTCTACTCTTCCCTATCCAGTTTGTTGCCCTAAGAGGTGATCTGAACTGATTACATCAAAAGACTACTATATTCTCTGCCTTCCAGTTGGATGTGGTCAAAGAGAAGCCCTGGCAGGTGACAAGAAGAAGGGAGAAAAAATGAGTCGGGGATATTTATTTGTCTGATTCCTTCCTGTGATGCTTCCTCAGGCCTGTCTCTGTCAACAGAAATTCGCTGCTCCTCTCAAGGAGCCCTTTCTTCATGGTTTTCATCTTTCAAGTTTTGGTAACCTTTTCCTTCACACACACCTTTGAGCTTAGGCATAGTGGCAGCTTTCCTTCCTGCTGCTGGTAGCCACAGGATCCTGAGATCTTCCTTGTAATTTCCTTATACCTTGCCCATACTCTAATAATGAATCCATTTATAAACCTTCTTTAAATTATCCTAACTTGAAAGTGCTTTCTGTTTCTTCTTGGGTCTCTCACTGTAAAATCATATCGCAATTAAAATTCTTTAGGGAGTCAGCAGTCTACCCATGGCTTGCTTAGCCATGTCCAGGGGATGGAGTTTTTGTGCAAACATGGTCGTCAAACCCACCCCTTCAGCAGAGCCTTCTAGTGACGGCAACTTGCAGAGAAGGAACTTGTAGGCACCCCCAAAAATGTTTACGAAATAGTACAGCTTCATTTCTTCTGGTAAAAGTGTCCCTTCTTTTCACTCCTCTTCAGCTATATGATTGCCATCATCTGTTGTTGCATTTTTTTCCCTTGTTGGATTGCCTCACCACTGTGAGAACACATTACTGCTTTTTACAGGATTACGCACTGTGAATAGTGCATATTCCTAGTACACCATTTAGAAGCCAAGTCTCTACATTTAAAAATGGAAATGTTGGAAGTTCCCACTGTGGCACAGTGGTAACAAGCCCGACTAGTATCCATGAGGATGCGGGTTCAATCCCTGGCCTCACTTAGTGGGTTGAGGATCCGCCATTGCTATGAGCTGTGGTGTAGGTCACAGACGAGGTTCAGGCCATCTTGTCATGGTGTAGGCCAGCAGCTGCAGCTGATTCAACCCCTAGCCTGGGAACTTCCATATAACAGAGGTGCTGAGCTAAAAAGCAAAAAAAGAAAAAGAAAATGTTCATAAAAACAAAAAGGGAGAAAAAAGTAGACATAACCACAGAACCATGTATTGCCATGTTATTTTTCAGGGCCAAAAAAAAAAAAAAAAATTTGTACCAGCCTGAGGATGCTATGAATATGTCATACAGTATTTGCATCCAAAGAATTAACCCAATTTTCTCTTTCACATTTCCCTGGTATCGTTCACATTCCTTTACTGTCATTAGTTCCTAGCAAAAGATGCTACATAAGCACCAAAGTGAATGTGAAATTATAATAATTAAACCAAACATCTCATCACTTTCATTCAGTGTGAAAAGTGCCTCAGACATGGGGTAAAGTGTGTACCTGAGACGTGAGGAAGATTGTTTGTGTGAAAATCCAGGTACAGAATCCAAAATTCCATCTTAAGTTTTCTCTAAATATTTTACCCTAGGATGCTAGTAAGACATTGGTGACAAGAGTTGTGTCCTTTTTATTTCAGGAAAATGGGAACTAGAAAGCACTTTCCTCCCTTCTTCTTCTTTGGGAGAAGACAAAAATGGGAGAAAACATATATCTTCACTCTATTTCGTTTTAAAGATGCATGTCTTACATGAGGTAAAAAAAGGTTAATGTTGTAAAATAGTTATTTTTCCAAATCAATATATTCTTTTTGGCTACACCTGTAGCATGTGGAAGTTTCAGGGCCAGGGATCTAACCCACACTACAGCAGCAACCCGAGCCACTTGCAGTGACAATGCCAGATCCTTAACTTGCTGAGCCACCAGGGAACTCCCAAAATAATATTTTTCTAAGGGATGTTACCACTGCCCTTCACGAAAACCAATACCATTCTCTCCTCAATATCCTCACACCATGAATTTCATGACTTGAGATGTAAGCAAAAGCTTAGATTTACTAGAATTTCATGATGGGTTCAAAGTGGGAGGTGGTTACATGGTTTTAAAAGTCAGAGATTGACAAAATGGCCACTATTTCCATCCCTCCATCCCACAAGCCTCCCAGAAGACATGTGTAATGCATCGCTAAAATAATAGGAAATAAGTGTGCTTAGAAATCAATCCAACACAATAGCATTTTATTTGCACTGACTTCTAGTGGATCTATAGAAAGCAGTTTATCTCTGTTTTATCCTGTTTGCTCTAAACAGTAACTACATACAAAAAGAGCATTAAAATGGAACTAGAACTTTGAGTAAAATCCACAAAGGCTAAGAACTGCATTGTCCAATATGGTAGCCACTAGTCTCATGTGTCACTGAGCAGCCGAAATGTGGCTAGTGCAACTGAGGAAATGAGTTTATTTTATTTTAACTGATTTAGGTTTAAATTTAAGAGCTCAAGAAGTATAAAATATTTTCTCATTAAACATGACTTCATCATTGTGCTAGGACTACACTTTCACCATTGGATCCCATAAGATACACTGTAGTAAGAATGTACTTTTTAAGATGTGGCTAAAAGAAAATTTTAAATTATATGTATGGCTCACATCATATTTCTATTAGAAAGCTCTGGCTGAAAAGCTAAGATTTAAGGCTAAAATGCAAGTTTATTTTTGCATACAGCTGCACCCTAATATGTGCAGCATTATTGGAGTTTGTGGGGAAACATCTCTTGTACAGAGTAGGTACAAAATTAAGAAAAAAAAAATCCTGATTTTCAAAGTCAACTTTCCTCCTGTAAGCTTCGTGTTATTTGTGGCATATAGGCCCTCTTTGCTTCAGTTGTTTACCTAGGTTTAAAATAAAATGAGTTTCCACCACAAGATAATTTTATTATGCCAGTTTTGAACTGATTAAAGATGAAAATGTCTCCTTGGTGTTCCTCAAACAGTCTTTCATGAAATGCATCAACCCTTAGAATGAAGCCACAAGTACCCATTAGGCTGGCAAAAATGTTTTCTGAGAAATCCAAATTGGAATCTACTGAATTAAATTCCAAACCAAATTAGGAACATTGAAAAAGACTCTTAAATGTACAATGTTCTTTTCCTTCAAGCTATTTGAGTCCCAGCTGAAGATACTGTACAGTCTTTTCCAAGTATAAAATTTGAGAAAGATCAATACATAGATAGGCTCAAGTCATTTCCATGCTGTGTCTTTGCTAGTTTGATAAAAATTACATAGAATCTTCCAAACATAAGGGATAATAAGTATGGTCTTAAAACCTAATCCTTCACTAGAAAACAGAAAAGGTTTCTCAGAACAGTGCTGGAGAGAATTTGGAGCTATTTAAGGAGAGATAGTGATTTGAAAATAACCAGACTATAATGAAAATTAAAAGTGCTTTTTTTCTTCCAAAGCAACCGACTCTATAATACAATGCACATATCTTCATCACGAGTCATAACAATGATTTGAGATCTTCCCATTTAAATTTTATGCCGCTCTGTTTTTCCTTGGACAGGACAAGAGACAAAAACTGGAAAGTTTGGGTCATATGGATCATGGCAGCACTGCTATGTCTGGAATTTTCTTATAAATATCCTATTGCTTTGAGGCTCACAGGCTGGGCTAAAACAGCAGGGACAATCTCATTTGCACTTTTATAGTTGGAGAGGGATTTTCAAGAGTTAAAACAATTTTCCATAATAATCTGTATTAACTTAACGGATCTCAAGTGTGATTATTATACCTTTTCATGCTTTTCTGCGGGTTGACAATTTGGAAGTAATTTTAGAAAAACAAACAGAATTATAAACAAATGCCAACAAGAAGGCATTCTTGGGTACTCAAAAGAATCTATTTGCAACAAATTTTTACTGCCTGTTTTCAGCTTTATGCCTTTTAGGATTATTTTTTAATACTATAAATGACTGTTTCTACCCTTATGAAAAGCATCACTTCAAAGGAACATGCTGTGGACTCTACAATGAGGAAGCAAATTTCAGAAAACCAAGCGGATGCCACACTTTTTTGGTGTGTGATTCAATAACGCAAGAACGCTTTATCAGAATCTATTAACTTCACTAAAGTAAATACTCATTTATCAGAATGTGAATAATTTTACTTTGTTTAAAATTAGAAAAACAACCCACTAATTTCACTAAAATGTGAAACTTCCACATAAGTCCCTCAAAGTTAATTTTTCAATCCATCTATAAAGTGCATAGCAAATCCTACCAGACATAAGAACACGAAAAAAAATGAAATACAAGGAAGTTTGAAAATCAGAGTCAATGAGAAGGGAATTCAAAGTAAATATACAGTGCTATTAAAATAAATTTTACATATACACACAGAAAATAAATAAATGCTTAAAAGAGATAGGATATACAAACTGAGTTGATGGATTAGAGAAAATGTGGGGTTAAACAAGAAAACTTATTTGAAGCAGTAAGTTATGATGCCAGGAAGGACAGTTCTGAGGCAGCAAGCAGAGTGTTTTCATGTGTGGATGGGAAGCTAAAGCAGCACAGAAAAGAGCCTTGTCAGAGAGCTTTAAAAGGAGGTATATGGACATCAGTAAGGCTGGTAGCTTTTTCCTAAGAACTAAGCTTATGATTTCTGAAAGCTTAGGAGGAACGTTATAGGCATTTACAAAAAGGTACATTTAGAGCTAGAAAGAAATAAGTCCCTCAACAATAAGCAGAAATGAGACTAAATTCATCAAATAGTTGATTTGTATCTCCTTAGGAATGGGTATTGGCTTCCACTGAACTTGGCTCCATGATGGGAAAATTGTACCAGACCAATTTAATTTCCTCCCACAGCAAAGTGACAGACAATGTCAACCAACAGGAAGCAATAGGAAAAAAGGATGTTAAAACAGACCAGGCATGAGAGAACCAGTATCTGGAACGCAAATTTGATAAGGGGTTTGGCAATGTAAGGATACACATAGCTGTAATTCATGGAAAAGAAAAGTCCACCTTTCCTATGTAAAAATCATTTAAAATTGTGGCGGTAGATAATGAAGTAAGAGTAGACTTCGAATAAAGGTGTATTTGCTGGATTAAATTAGCATATCAGAAATAATTCCTAATTTCAGGAGACCCTCAATTTCTTTGAAATATCTAAGAAAAAAGAATTCTGTGAATTCTAGTGTATACTTACACACTAGAGCTCTTGAGCCCTTTGTATATTTATCTCACAACCACCTTTTAAAGTGTTATGAGTGAAGGGATGGCCTAATTTTGTAATAATGCTGTATATGGAACTACGAGCCACCTAAAAATATGGTAAAAGTAAGTCATCATGTTGCATTAAAAGAAAATACAAATTAGCACAGAGGAACATTAGTATTCTAAATTGCACCTAAGTAAATTCAAGGACCTCTTGCATTTGGTGTGTGTGGCCAGGGGTGGGGGTGGGGGGGCTGCATTTTAATCTAGCAAGGTTTCATTGATTTATTTTTAAATCTTTTATCTTTTTTTAGGATCAGGTTCTGTGATACAGTGGAATAAGAAAAGGCTTTGGAATCAAACAGACCTGCATTCAAATCCTGACTATGTCACTTACCCACTGTACAAACCTGGGCAGGAGATTTAAACCTTGCTGTTTCTTTATCTGGAAAAGTGATATCTACCTTGCCATTTGCAGTGAGGATTAAATAAGACCATATGTCTAAAATACTTGGTAAGCGTATCTCTCAGTAAACATTGGCTCCCTTCCGCCCCTTCTCAATCCTAATCTCTCCTCCCTCCTTTCTTCCTATCCACACGCCTTGGAAAAAAAGATACACGAAAAGACTAAGAATAAAGCCCTGTCTTATGAAACAAGAAAAGAGACACAGCCACACTTCTTTCTACTCTTAAACCCTTGTTAAAGGTTTCCTGACTCCACAAGGAACCATTCACACCCATTTGGCCTTCTCTTGGTTTTTCCCAGTTTTTCAATGTCAAATGTCAATACTTTGATCGAAAGAGCTTCCTTATCAAGTGACATTAAAAAAAAAAATTCTTAATTCCTACATATTTTAAGTAAAACATAGAGCAAACATGAGTATGATCATGCCAGATGGTAACCCTACGAGTGCCTAAAATACAGCCAACCCACCATGTCAGGTTTACAACTGCAAACTTGAACCGAAATATCAGTCTCTTTGTTCTTATAGATTTGTCCAGTTTTCTCAGGTAAACAAAAATCAACTTCCCAGAGTGCCCTCGATAACAATTTAGCACCTATGCATAAAAAAAGTCAGGGATTAGAAAATCACTTAGAATGTATTATTTTTAGACTGAGCAGACATAAGTCTTTGAGGATTAATTTCATGCTGAGGGTTAAATTTCACTTTCACGATAGGCTAACCATTGCCCGGGGCTGCACAGATAATGAACCTGCCAAGGGATTAGCAAGGAAACACTTGTGTTATTATAAAGCGGGTACACTTCCCTTTCTAACCAAGTTCATCCTACATGACATTAACAAATTACTCCCTCTCTCTGCCCACATTTCAATATAATGTGAGCCAGCAAGTGACCCTGAACCAATAGGACACGAGATAAGATCTTCTCGGTGCAAGAATGACTATTAAATTCGTCTGAGAAAGCTAGACCTCCTGCAGGGAAACACAAGGCATTTTATCTCCATAGGCCCCTGCCTCCCTGCAGAAACCTTTCTTTGGTCATAAAGCCTCTGAATGGACACAATGCTTAACACAAACTTTTAACCCACACAAAAAAGGCACTCTCCAGAAAACACAAATGACACAATTCGATCTTGACAAACTCTTATCTTCTAAATAAGAATTTAATGGCTTAGCATTTGTTCAAATACATGTGCAGAGAGATTTCTGATTTTTCAGATGAAAGTATCCTTTTCTCAACAGAGCCCTTCTTAAATAAGAGGAATGCTTTTCTCAGTCCTCATTCTCAGAGTATCATCTCCTGCTGGGGGTAAGGTGGTGCCTCTCCCCCCTCGCCCTTTGGAGTGGTCCTCACTCCTCTGAATGGCACTCACCATTGTCTCCCGTCAATTGTGGTCTCCAGGTCCATGTTTTGTCCCTACTACTTGACTGGAAGCTCCCTGAAGGTAGGAAGTTCAACTTAATTGGCCTTTGCATCCCCTCCCTCCAGGGACTGATGAAAAATCTCCAGCAGGCACACTCAGCAACTATTGGCGAAATAAAACTGAATCTAACCAGTCATTTGGCCATATCCTGATTCCATTGTACAATGTCTGGAGAAAAGAAAATATAATCGTTCTGCAGAACATGTGGTTTCTGTTATCTACGAAGTTATAATTTAGGAGTGTTTAGTATAAATTAAGAGTGCTTTTGTTAAGAAGCTGTTCTGTTATTGAATGGACCAACTGCTGCCAGAGTGAGACCTGCTACTTCCGTAACTTGCTAATAAGCAGCAGGAAAAAAATGTGATGCTTAGGCATCCATTGGTATTTGCTACAATCCAACTTGGTTCAAACCATGAATCTAATGGGAAAGCACAATATAGTTTTGTGATGATGTATCGGTGCACCTCTGTTCAAAATATTGTCCTGGAAACAGTAGATGACATTTTCTATACATTCATATACTTATTTGCCAGCTTGAAGGCTTTAGAATTGGGTAATAATGATAAAGATCTTGTTGAATTTCATGGATATTCATTCTCAGACTAACAGAGTAGGTAGCTCTTAAACACAGGTGTGTTGAGTACCAACATGGAAGCATTATGTAATTATGTAATGGAGGGATCTAAACTTTGACCTTGAACTCAGCTAGAGTGAAACACTACAAGGGCCATGTGTGAGAAGGCAGTTTCAATAGAATGGTAGAGGTGGCCATCAGAGTACCTGTGTAAGGAAATGAACAGGTGGCAAAGAAAATGGATGTAGCCAATATCCTTTTACGGGGTGGGGGGAACATCCACAGCATGCACAAGTTCCTGGGCCAAGGACTTTGTAGCATCAGGCCAGAGCAGTGACAATGCCAAATCCTTAACTGCTAAGCCACTAGGGAACTCCATAGGCAATATTCTTTGCCAAAAAGTTTGGCAGTTAAGAAAATGAGAGAAAGGACAAGGACAAGAGGAATTAAGAGGAAGTTTTCTTTTTAAAGAATGGGGGAGATGAGCATATTTGTATTTAAAGGGGAAAACTGAAGGACCAAAAGAAAAAAGGGACAGAGTAAATCCTAGAGGAGTAGAATCAGAAGGAACTAATCTTACAAAAGATATTGTTTGTTTGTTTGTTTGTTTGTTTGTTTAGAAACAAGAATACAGGCAAGAGAAACAAGCAGGTGTAAGCTTGAGTAGAGGAGTTTTGAAGGAAATCATGTCAGATGTCTCCAGTTTCCTCCGTAGAAAAGGCAAATGCATCTGCCAAGAGTGCTGGGAAGTGACTGGAGGCTTGGGCAGGGGGAGGGAGCCTGGAAAGGCTGCTGTGGGAATGAGATGGGGACTCAGAAAGAAATTTATCAGAAGGACTACCGAGCTGCAGTAGGACTTGAGAACATGGGGCTAGGGTTACATGTGGCTGAAAAAAGCCAACTATGGGCATCCATTAAGAGACAAGTGGAGTCAAAGGGGCGTGGAGGATTCAGGGAAGAAGGGGGAGTTGAAAAGCAACAGTCTTGAACAGGATGAAGAGAAGGTACCACACACACAAGGGAGGGGAACACAGAAGAGCAGGAAGGGGGGATTTCAGATTGATGCTAGGGAGGTGAGTTTTCACTCACCACCTTGCCTGGAGAGGAAGGCCAGGGTTGAACTGTGAGGACAAACGTTAAATGCTTGGTAAGACTGAGGCTGAATGCTATCAGGGAGGAGGCTCTGGAGTCCTGAAGGATTGTGAAGCCATGGTTAGGCTGTTGGTAAATGATCAAAGGATGAAATAGAAAGATACTGAATGAAGGTCCAGAAAAATGGCAAAGGAGTTCCTGTTGTGGCTCAGTGGGTTAAGGACACAACATTGTCTCTATGAGGATACAGGTTTGATACCTGACCTCGCTAGGGGGTGAAGGATCTGGCATTGCTGCCAAGATGCAACATAGGTCACAGATGTGACTCAGATCCAGCATTGCCGTGGCTATGGTGCAGGCTGGCAGCTGCAGCTCCAATTCAACCCCCAGCCGGGGAACTTCTGCCATAGGTGCAGCTCCCCCCAAAAAAGAAAAATGGCAAAGGCAGGTGAGGAACATGCCAGCCCCTTGTGTGAACTGAGAAGGAGCAGCAGCCTTCTCTGGAGAGTTGTGAGAGTACCAGAGTCAAAGAGGTGGAAAGAGAGGAGGAGGTGATATCTAATGAGGAGGCGATATCTAATGTGAGCAGTGGCTGGAGGTGGGACAGGTTCAGGGAGACCTAAGGCTGGTCTAGCCTGGGGTCAAAGAACAGGAGGGCACTGTGGCTTTGTAAATCCTTGGTTTTCTCAGCTCCAGTGTCCTTGTCTCCATACCACAATCCCATGACTCGCCCATATAGCTAAAGCTTGACCTTGTCACGCTGGAAGACTTTCCACTACCGTGATCTCAAACGGCAACTTGTTGCCGTCTTGCCCTTGCAATTTTTCGGGTGAATGAGCTCTTCATTCCTGCAACCCAGTGGCCATTATTATCTCCACCACCCTGTCCCCGTGGAAGCAGGGTCTGCACCTGGGCTCTGGGTTTGCATCAGCAATGAGCACCAGGAACCTAGTCATCACCCCAGAGTCAATGAAGGGATCAGAGATCCAGCTGTGTGACAGCTTTCCCCATGGAAGGCCAACAGAGGCAAGTGGTTTTATGATCATGCTTCTCAAACTAAACTCATACCACAAACACCCAAGTTAATCATGGAGGGAATTAAGTCAGAGTCAAGAGGTGGGACTATGAAGAAACAGAGATGGCCAGAGGCAGGTCAAGTGCTCACAGATGCCAGGGCCCTCACTCTGCTTTCTCTTACAGATGATTGGGCTTGCTGAGGATGGAAAAGAGAGGAGCCCAGATGTCTGTAAAGATGTCCTACCTGCTTCAGGAAGAACGAAATAAGTGCAAATCATGAAATAGCTATAGCATAACATATCGGTACCTTCTCAAACAGTGGTAGTGGCAGCTGCACACCCCCGGGGGTCTTTGGGAAGCCACACTGGGCACACTGCAACTACTCTGGATGGCCACCTAGTTTCTAGCAAATTGTGGTGTTTTTGCTAAATAAATCAGGGCTTAATACAGACTTAGAGCACGACCTCACCTCTTCATCTCTTCCTGACTAGACACAGCATCCTCGAGGTAATGTGGATGGGGAGTAAAGAACAGGATGCGATAACATAAGCCTGACATCCCAAAGAGCTGGCCTCGTCTTCAGAAAATCAACCTCAGAGATGGGAAAAAGGAAATTTCAGGGGGGGCTGGAAGATGGGGAACGATCACTGACAGGAGCAATTTATATTACTTTGACTGACATTCCGGGCTACATAATTAGCGAGATATTATTTGGCACATTAGACTGCTTTTCTGTTCGTGGTAGCGTGAAACAGTGATGCTTATCTCTAGAGTTGAGTGGGAAAGCTTATTCATTTGCTAGTGTTCGGTAGTTGCCAGAAGAAACACACCTTTCTCTTTTAATAAGCATTTTCTTTGGCTAAGTACATTATACCCAGTACTTCTACTAGTCTCTTAATGGAAACTTCAAGTTGTTACAAGGCTAGCGCCTTTTTCAACATCTTACTTGCTATGGAGTGTGCATTCTATGATCTGCCAAAAAGCATTCAGCTGAATGAAGTTCTTTAATCTACCTAATTGCTGCATAAATATTTACTATGTTTTTATTTGATGTTTCCTTTAAAGGAGGCAATGGATTTTATCCAACATCACTTACTTACAATAATTTTCCATTTTCTTAAGGTTATTAAACCTTAATTAAAGTGCATTTACAGTCAACCGTGAGAGGCTCTCATTCAAATTATATTGACAAATTTTATTATAAATCCCTATGGTCTTAACATGTTAACTCATCTCTCAAACCAAATTCTAGAGTCAGCATTTGCAATGATGTGTACGAGAGGGAATATAATAAACATTCATTGGGTATTTACTAAGAGGTGGGTATTTACTAAGAGGTGGGTATTTTTCCCAGGGAACACAGAACTGGGAATGAAAAGAACCAGTTTTGCTTAAATAATAACTGGTGGGTAAATCATCTCCGTTGCTTAAATGGAACTGACCAAAGGGAATACATTAACTTTCCTATAGTTCAATTTAGTGAAAGGCCACACCATGTCACTGAATGACATCCTTTTGCTCTGAAACATTAATGTGACATATCTGAAACAAATTTCCCTGTGTCTGCCTGTCGCACACTGACCATTATAAGCATAGGGACACAAAGCCCCTAGGCAAAAGAAATGTACTCTAAGAGATATAGAGGATCTAATTCACTTCTGAGAGGTGGCGAAAAGCTGGTGAGAAATGGACAGTGACTCGAGGGCAACAAGATGACTTATGCCCTAAACGTTCCGCAGCAGCACCGCAGAAGGGACCTTCCAGAAGGAGCTAACTCCACAAGGACATTCTTTGATAGGCTTCATTGTCATACGTCAATTCATAGTCAAGAATGAAAACAAGAATTTTTAAAGAAAAATTATTATCCAAGAAGTCACCAGGGAAAACCCAGGAGAGTCAATCCTCTGTAATTAGAGACAGGAAACTTTTCTTTTTTGTGTGTGTGTCTTTTTGCCTTTTCTAGGACCGTACCTGCTGCATATGGAGGTTCCCAGGCTAGGGGTCGAATTGGAGCTGTAGCTGCCAGCCAACGCCAGAGCCACAGCAATGTGAGATCTGAGCCACATCTGCAACCTACACCACAGCTCATGGGAATGCCGGATCCTTAACCCTCTGAGCAAGGCCAGGGATCGAACCTGCAACCTCATGGTTCCTAGTTAGATTCGTTAACCACTGAGCCACAATGGGAACTCCGACAAGAAACTTTTCTAATGGGCAATGAAAGGAAGAGTTTATTTCAACCACAGATATATTTGTTTGTCTCTCTCCTTTGAATTTCTCAAGCAAAACAACTGTTATGCTATTCCTACTTGGAATTATCTTTTATCTACCAAATATTTCAGTGTTCTCAACATTAAAAAATAAGTTTTTCAAATGGGTAACTTGAGCAAATTCCTTACTAGCCTCCCTAATGAGAACAGAAGAATCCATTTGTTTTGGACAGACTTTACTGAGATAAACCTTCTTGAAAGGTATTATCTTTCAAACAGCTTGATAGCATCAATTTCCTTAGTTTAGGCTCTGAACAACCAAATGCTGCTATCCAAAAGTTCTTCCACTTAATATTATAAAACAAAATTATGTAACACACAGGGTTCTCAAAATCTTCCTAAATTTTAATAAGCTGTGACTTCTAGAAATTGGAGATGAATAATTTTTCAATAGACCTGATATCTGATGAACCAGAAAGAAGGAAGGAGGAACTAAGAAGAAAACCAGGACAGTATGGAAAAGAATGAGTGGCAGCTCTAACATCAGTGCTTTGGGCTTTGGCTATTATTAGTTCCACCATTCAGCTATATAACCAAGAACAGCACTTACCTGCTCTGAGTTTAAAAATTAAATGTTGGAGGAAGAAATGAAATTATGTCTGGTGATATGTTAAATGTTACATAATTTATATTTTAGTTTATTGTTATTACGGCATAAATTAAATGTTCATTCTTTTCCTTTAGGAATTTTGAGTAAATGAGACTTCTTTTTCTCTTTTTGGGAAGAATGAACATAGGAAGCCTTGCATTTTTAGAAGCATATTCAAAGTATCAACCTGACTTAGTTTGTCAACCTCAGGTAGTACATAAAGATTTCAAAAATAGTTGCCTCTCTCATGAAGACTTTACCCTTAAAAAAACACAAACCACTAGGTATATTCTGGTAATACACATAGGTGAACACAAGAGCACAGTTCATGTTTCAATTAACTCAACAGAAATACATTTGGGGCTTTTAGTTCTATAGGAATTACTTACTGACTTACATCTCTTCTATCCACCCTTTACAGTTCTTCCTCAACTGTACAAAATCCTCCGGAATTTTCAGCTATCTCCTTTGGTCAAAGGCTCCACTAGTCTCCCAGGATAGGAATCTCAGAATCATCTCATATTTTTTTCCCTTTCCTCCATTCCCTCAACATCATTCCACCCCAATTTTTCTTTCAAATATCTTTCAGGGTTTTTCTTTTCCACTCCATTTCCCTTCCTTTCTCCTTTTCTTTCTTTCTTTCTTCCTTTCTCTCTCTCTCTCTCTCTTTTTTTTTTTTTTGCTTTCTTTTTTTGCTTTTTAGGGCCAAATCTGCAATATATGGAAGTTCCCAGTCTAGGGGCTGGGGCTGTAGCCCCTGGCCTATGCCACAGCCACAGAAACATGGGATCCGAGCCATGTCTCTGACCTACACCATAGCTCACAGCAGCGCAGGATCCTTCACCCACTGAGCAAGGCCAGGGACTGAACCCTAGTCCTCATGGATACTAGATGGGTTTATAACCCACTGAGCCACAACGGGAACTCCCTCCATTGATTTTTTAACACAAGGTCTGATATTAACTCACAACTATACTCATTTAGTAACTCCAGCCTCTTAACTTGCTTTTATTTGCAACTAATAATCTTTTTAAAAACACTACTTTCACTTATTGAATATGCTGCTCAAGAACCTACAATGGCTCCCTAGTGCCTTGTCCGTCAGGACCAAATACACGTGTCTTAGGTTCAATATCCTGTATAACCCATCCCCATTTCATTGTTATTTTAGTTTCTGCTTTTCTCCAAACCATCATCTCTGTCTAGTAAGGAGGCCAAGGCACTGACCCCTGACTAGTCTGCTCATTTCTTCCTCTGTGCTCTACTTGTGCTTTCTTTCCTTTGGAAAAATTCTCTCACCATATCTCATATTTAAATCTTATGCGAAGTCAGAAATCTTGGCCTGAAGATTTTGGCTCTCTTTTCTCTGAGTTCCATTTAGATTAGCACCAAAGTTTCTTCTAACTTTTCCACATATTTTACCTGCTTCAGTAAATATAATCTCCCAGGAGATTAGGAAGCATGGGAGGTATATCCTATTTTTTTATGTATTCCCCCCTCAGCCCAGAGTCTATACTCAAACGTCCTACTCAGTGAATGACATCCTAACAGATGCTGGAAAACAAGGTTGCTAGCTGCCCAGCCAGTGTTCCTTCTCTTCTTCCTAATACATTTTCTGAATTTATTTGGGGCAAGAAGGTACCCAGGGGAAAGACTATATTTCTCAAACTTCCACGCTACTTGGCAAGTGCTAGCAGAAATTATTAGGGGAGGCTCCCAGGAGACTACTTTGAAGGGGACTGACTCAGCTGGGAAGCATGTTCTTTTGACTTGGAAGCTGGATGTACAGGTGGAGTTCTGGCAGCCATTTCGTACTATGAAGTGACTTTGCAAAAATGAAGGAAGGGCAGACTATTGCCTTTGGAATGGATTAGCAATGAGAACCTGCTGTGTAGCACTGGGAACTATGTCTAGTCACTTATGATGAAGCATGATAATGTGAGAAAAAAGAATGTATACATGTATGTGTAACTGGGTCACCATGCTGTACAGTAGAAAATCGACAGAACACTGTAAACCAGCTGTAATGAAAAAAATAAAAATCATTAGAATTTCGAAAAAATAAAATAAAATAAAGTGAAGGAAGGCAGACAAAGGAGAGAGAAGCCAAAGACAGAAGGAGCTTGGGTCCCAGAGAATACTGTGGGACTATACTCCTGATTCATTTGGAAAAGAGGGCTCCCTATTACTTACAGCTAAGTATAATTCCTAACTTATTTGGTACCAATAAAGGAGAAACAGGCTTTGGTGTAAGGTGGTATAAAGTGAGGAGAAAATCACAATGCTTGGTATAAGTAGGAAAAGAATAAGGTAGAAGAGGCTTTAAAACTGGGTAGAAAGACATGGAGTATCAGGGAGTGCACCCATGCAGGTGCTGCAGAAGTGGAAACCTGGGCTAGGGGAGGGAGGAAGACGGAGGCCAAGGGACCAATGCACCAGGATCCATTATTCTAAGAGGGCTGACTCCTGGGTATTAAGAGCAAAAAAAAAAAAAAAAAAAAAACTGCTAGGGGACATGTTTGGCACCATCAGGATTGAAGCCTGGCTGATATTAGAAAGAACTTGGTTAAAAAACTTCATACATCAAGTAAGACAGCCACAACAGCTGTTCATTCAGTCTGAGAATTCTAACCAGGTAGGATATTGCACGATGGGAACTCCATGGAAGGTGAGGCTATCAAGATTTCCCTGTTAACACCATCAGACGGAATGCTCAAGAGTTCTGGCATTGTCACTGCTGTGGCTCAGGGCACTGTTGTGGTATGGATTTGATCCCTGGCCTGGGAACTTCCATACACCTTGGGTGTACCCTCCACCTGCCCAAAAAAAAAAACGCTACTAGAAATAACAGCAGAGACAGCTCATTCTGCTAATCAATATGCTAATTGTTTTGCTTACATAATTTTTATTTAATTATTAAAACAGCCCTATGAGATTAAATATTATATACATCATTTGTAAAACTCATCTAGGGTCATCTGTTTTTAATATTTTGCCACACATTTTTTTCCTCTCCCTCCCTCTCATTCTACCTATGTGTGTATCAGTAGATATAGATTTATAACATGAATATTTTGCTGAATCACTTGATTTTAAGTTGAGGACATCATGACACTTCACCCCTAAATATTCATAACATGTCTCCTAAGAACAAGGACATTCTCCAACATAACCAAATGTCATCATTTCATTCAGAAAATTCAGCATTGATACAATAATATTATCTAGTAACCAAATTTGCCAACTGTCCCAATAACATCATTTGTAGTTTGTTTGCTTGTTGTAGCCAGTATCACATATTCAGTTGCCAGGTCTTTTTAATATCCCTTAGTCTAAGAGAGTTCCTTGAACTTTCATTTGATCTTTCAAGACACTGACCTTTAAGAATATAGATCAATATATCCCATAATTTGAACTTGACTGATTGAATCCTTACAGTTTTTTTAGGTCAAATGAAATCATTTTTGATAAAAGTACAACATAGGTGATGTTCTGTCCTTTTCATGTGTCACATTAGGAGGCATACAATGCCAGTTTGTCCCATTATAAATGGGAAAGACTACAGATTTTAATATTTTATAGCACTAAAGAAGTCAGCTGTTTCAAAAGCATCAAACTTATTAGTATGCTAATCCAGCATTAATCAGGTTACTAACAATTTACTCAGCATTCATTTTCTTATCACACTTTAAGAATACAACACATCCTTCTTTTTTTTTTCTTTTTTTTCTTTTTTTGTCTTTTTGCCTTTTCTAGGGCCACTCCCATGGCATATGGAGGTTCCCAGACTAGGGGTCCAATCGGAGCTGTAGCCACCGGCCTATGCCAGAGCCACAGCAACGCCAGATCCAAGCCACGTCTGCAACCTACACCATAGCTCACGGCAACGCTGGATCCCTAACCCACTGAGCAAGGCCGGGGATTGAACCTACAACCTCATGGTTCCTAGTCAGATTCATTAACCACAGTGCCACAATGGGAATGCCAACACATCCGTCCTAATTTACAACTCCCCTTTCCATTAGAGACATGAATGTTTTCTTATTTCTGACAAGTGTTCTGTCAAGGAGAATTGCTCCTGCTCCAGACAACATGAGGTCACAGTATCTCTCACTATTTCCCTTCCATGTGGGAAGGAAAATACAAGCTGGCCCACAGGTACGCACCAGCAATGTCAGCAGCACACAAGAGGAGAACCCAGCAAACCAGATCATACAAAACTGTGCTACCCAGAGAAGGTGTGAGGAATGGATGAAGCCAAATCTGAAATACTATCCCTGAGTTCTCAATCACTGCCATTTTATTTTACCCAACGAAGCAAGAGTTAAAATGTTGACCTGATCAAAGTCAGATGGAAGCCATGTAGGGACCCCCACTGCCCTCCTGTCCCGACACCCGTTGTTACCTCCAAGTGAGCTGAGACCAGCCTGTGAACCATGTAAATAGAAGGCTTCCAGGTTAATGAAAGGCTTCAGCACCATTCAAAAACCTGGACAGAGGGTCATGACGTCTCCTAATCCAAAGAAAGTTCATGCAGCTCAGTAATAAAGTTTAATGAATGCTGGTCATTTTGAATCATGAGCCTGAGAGACTGGCCAAGGGCTAATAGTTTCCTTATAGGATCTCTTCTTTAGCTGAGACACAGCAAGTACTCAAAAGCTGCATGGGAAGCCAGAGTCATTCATACATGAAAGGTAATATTCCATATGCCCACATTTGAGGGGAAGTTTCTGAAAAGGGCAGTAAACATTTCTCACAAGCTGATGTTTTTATTAGGTGATAGCATGCTTTGTGCTGCATTTCGTTAATTATCTGCAAAAGGAACTTTCTTTCAACGCCATGTCAGATTTGACCTATTGCAATCATGTAACATTGTATAAAGTCAGACTGCAATGTCACTTCTCCATCTTTCTAGCCTCATGAGCACATAAAGCAAACTAACAATTTCACCAAAACTTACCCTAGAAAAATTCACATCTCCTAGAGAATCAAGCATGGGTTTGTTTTATATTATTTTAAAAATCTGTCTTAATTGCTTAGACTAGCAACACAGGAATGGATGGCTTTATGAAAAAAGTATATATCGTTTTCAGAGTATATTAAAAAAACCATACAGAAAAATGTAAAAATCAAATGCTAATTTCATGCAGATGGATTCAAACCTTATATCCTTAAGATGTATTTTAAAATATAGTAGCAATTATATTCCACTTACCTAGTACATGGATTTAGATATGCCATAAGTCAAATCATATTCTAAAAATGTTCCTGCTTACACACAGCAAAAGTCTAAAATGTGCCAAGCCATGTATGAGGCACTGGGATTTTCAGGAATGCAGAGAATATTTCCGCATTTAAAAGAGACTCAACTTGATCTATTTAAAATAAAACTTCTATAGAAGTATAAGATCCACTTGATGGCCAAATTATCATATTTGCCTCAAACTCCTATTTCAAGAAATAGGTCTTTCTCTTGGCTTCCACTTATTTCTGAAAAACAATTAGCCAAAATTTTAGACATTCTCTTGACAGTCTGGGAATTTAATGTAAATATTAGATTTGAAGATTTATGGGGCGGAATATTGTGATCACACACCAGCGCTTCTCCAGTTTTCCAGAGATCATAATTCCTGCCTCTGTTTATTATTCAGTTTATGGTTGGGGCATAACAGATGATTCATTTTTAATGCGATAAATGTTTGGGGGTTTGTTTGAGGGAAATAAAAGTTTATAGTTCAGCATTGGACATGGATAGTAAACTGGAGTGTAAGGCAATATATTTCCAAAACATGGTGATTAGGATATTTATTTGCTTTTTATACCCAGGGCTCCAGTGAAGAATGACTAATAGAGTTTGCTTCTAAACCCCTAAACCACATTACTCTGCTTTGTAACTCAGTGAACTTTCTAGAATATATTTTAATTTTCTCATATAAGTTAAACTACTACTTTCTAGTTGTGAAAGGAATTTATAATTCCTTATGTGCAGACAGCACTAACTGAATCTAAACAAAGCATCAGAGAACAAGATGTGACTAAAATGAAATATCCTGACCTGTAAGAACTTACAGTTCATGAAAAAAAGAATGCTCAGAAACACAACAGTCTCCATAAGTTGGATTATATCTACATTCAGCTTTTGTCAAATTCTTATATTCATCCACTCATCCATTTATTCAACAAAAATTTATTCAGCACATACTAAAAGTCAAAACAGTCCTAGAGCTAGAGATACAAGAGTGAACAAGACAAAGTCTGTGGCCCCAATGAGTTTACATCCTAGGGAGGGAGATGAACAATAAACAAATAGGCCAATTCCTTCCTAATCCCTTCCACAATGACCAAATCCAAATGCTCAAAACATCCCAAAACCATGGTTTTCCTGAGTTTGTGGCAAACTCATTTAGTGGCCAAATCTCTCCTGAAAAGAAGTAAGGCTATCTATAGTTTTTAATTCCATTCAGTGGGAATGGTTATATGCTAAGCTGCAGAATTACCGTATTTGAGTATGGACGGCTGCCCCAGGCCCTACTGGGGTGTTTGTAATACACATGATAAGTAAATGCATCATATTGACTTTTATAACATATTGAAATTTCTGAGTTTCAAAACATAGGTGGGCCCCATGAGTTTTTTAAAAACAGTTTTATTGAGGTATGATTGATATACAAAGAACTGCACATAGTTAATGTGTACAATTTGATGAATATGGACATACATAAACCTGTGATACCATCAGTACAATCAAGGTAATAGGCGTATCCAACACCTTTTAGAGTTTCCTTGTGTCCCTTTGTTGATCTACCCTCTTAAATTTTAAAATGTACAATACTATATCGTTAACTATAGGCACCATTGTACAGCTGATCTCTAGAATTTATTCATTTAGCAACCTGAAACTTTATACCTATTGGACAACTCCCCATTCTCCCCACACCCCGGTTCCTGGCAACCACTATTACATTCTTTGATTCTGAGCTTTACTGCTTTAGACATCTCATATAGATGGAATCATGCAGTATTTCTCCTTCTGTGACTGGCTTATTTCATTTAGTGTAATTCACTTCAGGTCCATCCATGTTGTTGCAAATGACAAGATTTCCTTCTTTTTTAATGCTGATGATGGTAATACCACATTTTCTTCATCTGTTCACCTGTTGGTGGACATTTGGGTTGTTTCTATATCTGAGCCATTGTGAACACTGCTGCAAAGAATTTAAGAGTGCCCTACACTCTCCAAGATCCTGATTTCAACTCTTTCAGTTACTTACCCAGAGATGGAATTGGTGGATTACATGATAGTTCTATTTTAAATTCTTTGATGAGCCTCCATACTGTTTTTCCAGCATGGCTCCATCATTTTACATTTCCACCAACCAGTGTACAAGAGTTTTGGATGAGGAATTTAGATCAGTATATCATTATGTCTAGAAGCAAGTGAATAGATGCAAGGAATAAGTAGATGTTTTAAGATTTTTTTTTCAGGTGAATCTGATAATAGCATTAAAATACTTGGGCATCAATAGATTTAGACATTTTGCATTGTCTACAACCTAAACCCATATTATTTGGCAGTTATTGGCCCTAATGTTATTGGTCCATTTATTGTACCTAACTGGTCTGCTGAGGAGACTAAAATGAATGAGGCATAATCTTTGTCTTTGTGAACTACAAACCAGTAAGGGAAACAGATATGAAAACAGAAGAACATCACACACTGTGATAAATGCCACAATCATCATCTTCTGCCCAGGAGGACTGGGTAGAGGAGGTGACATTTGAGGAGCATTGAAAGATGAGTAGCTGTTTGCCAGGCAGAGAAGGTGGGAGAGGACCATCCAGGAGGTAGATTTCTATGCTCACAGAATTCAAGAGGGGCAGGGCATGTTTGAGGAAAAGGCGAGTAGGCACTGTGGTGGCAGCAGAGGGTACACAGGAGTAGACACCTACAAGGTGGAAAAGACAAGCCCTAAGAAGGCCTGTCTGGGGCTTTGCAAAGAAGCATAGATGTTTTTTCACAGAACATTTTCAGGCATGGAAGTGAGGGAAACATTCAGCTTTTTGCAGTGTTTTATTTGTTGTTTTAGGAAGATGAATTCTGGGAGAAATACGAAGGTTAGGTTTGAACAGGGACCAGCAGCGGAAGGCAGGCCTAGGGGAGAGGTGATTAAAGGCTGCACCGAGGCAAGGGCAGCAAGGCAGGAGGGTAGATATAAGAGACATTTCCAAAGCAGACCCCAAAGTATATGGTGACCAATAGATGTGAGTAGTGACAGAAAGGAAAGAGTCAGGGTTTCTGACCTGGAACACTAGGAGGAGAAAACCAGGTAGAGAAAAATAGCATAAACTAAGATATTCATAAGGGACTGATAAATATCATCAACACCCAGAAATTCTCCTTTTTATCACCCTACCTCAAAAGGCCAATTATATTCTGTTTTACATCCCTGTGGACCCTATTCACACGGCACAGTAAGTTTAAAATTTTTTTTTTTTTTTTGTACATAGGGACCTTCTAGTGGGACAGGCAAAAGAATGAGACATTAAGTAAATTCTCCATACTGTCAAGGCCCGGATTTGTTTCCAGTGTCATAAATCATCATAATTAACAACCTTTCAACTGAATGGATCCCAAAGCACTTTCCAAATTATGCAACTCTGGAGGTGAATTGCCTCAGCTGTCCAACAGCTGTCAGCAGCACTCTGCCACAGGGATGGAACAGAAGGGAGGAGACAGATTTTCCATGGGACTCCCTGTAGCATTTAGTTTTGCGGAATGCAATTCCCCAAAACAGAACTTGGCCCCAAACAGGGTCTCATCTACTTTTAGTAGAAATGCATTCTTATCCCCAAATGGTCAACAGATTTCTCTTTCTTACCAAAGATACCTGTGCATGGAATCAATACCAGCTCTTTGCCTAAAATAATCAGTTATAGGAAGTTCCCGTGTGGCAGGTTAAGGACCCAGTGTTTGCCACAACTGCTGTGAGGTTTCAGTCCCTGACCTGGGAAATTTCACATGCCACAGTTTTAGACAAAAAAAAAAAAAAAAGTTACATATTCCAAATGACATTTCTTATTTTGGTAATGGCATCCCTAATAATTGATCAGGGCGTAATGGGTTCAGGCGGACCCTCATTTCTTTTTCACACATTGAAAGATCAATAAACAATTGTGAAATTTTATTGAATCAGGTTGTTTAGAAACTCATGTGCTCAAATATACTTTTCTTCATCTAAGTTCGGGGTTTTTGAAGACTCATCTTTGTAACCCAATCAAATCCTAAATTTTCATCTCTCTCTCTATTAGTTCAGGCCCAGCTGATCATAGTAACCCCCCTAAAATATTCTCTTAATTCTGTGCTTTTCCAACTAAGAAAGGTGGGAGGTTGCAGAGTTGTAAAATCAACCTGGTGGATATTCCTGGAGCTTCTATTTTATTCTACGATTTAGGATAAATATCAAAATTGATGCATAATAAAGTGCAATGTAACATTAAAATAAGTTTTAGAGATCAAATACGGGAATTTGAGTTTGCTGGTGTATATTACTCTGGTACATATCTAAGTAGTTCTCCTCTTATTCCTTCTGTCCCTCTCTGCCCATCTGTATTGGTTCCCCTTTCACTTGATACAAAGAGAACCTTGGCGAATAATTTTATGAGACATATTCCATAATAAGTACTTTTATTTTATTATTATTTTTTTCTTTTTCTTTTGAGGGCCACACCTGCTGCATATGGAAGCTCCTGGGGCTAGGGGTCGAATTGGAGCTACAGCTACTAGCCTATACCACAGCCACAGCAAAACCAGATCTGAGTCGCATCTTTGACCTACACCACAGCTTATGGCAATGCCAAATCCTTAATTCACTGAGGAAGGCCAGGGACCAAACCAGTATCCTCATGGATACTAGTCAGGTTCTTAACCCAAGCCATGATGGGAACTCCCTTAACTACCTTTATTTTTAAAGTATGGCTCTTTTGGATAGCAACAGAATGAATTACACATTTTTGAAATGACACCCTAATTCAACAAATCTGATATTAAGGAAAAAAACAGTGATGAAGAGCTTCTATGTTTCATAATAAGCAAAAACTATCACTATTTCCTAAGAATAATTCAAAACAATCTAATTTCAGTTGACTTAAATTATTTTACCAATATTATTCTAAATGCAGAGATAATAATGTAGCTCTTTTCATATCAATTCAATTCAATGAAAGTTTCTGGATTGCCTATCTTGCATAAAAAACTCTAAATGATACAAAGTGAAATAAGGTAGAAATGGCATTTCTAAAGCTTTGGGCTATGCCAATATTTGGAACAGTCTATCTACATCTCTGGTAGATCTTGAAAATCAGTTCCGTAGAGCTTATTTCCTGCTAAAACTCAAGCCAGAACTTACTGGATTGATGAGTCTCTAATCATGCACAGTTAATTTTCCAAAATCAAAAGCTTACACATTTTAAAAAGTTGCACTTATTTTACTTCCAATTAATTATTAATTCACTGGTTAATTGATTAAGCCATCTATCCATTAGTTCACACCTTTGTGCCAATATCTGGGGATCAGTGAATAGCAGACAGCTCCTACAGCCAAAGAACTTTCCATCTCATGTGGATACGGGGAGGTGAACAGGTACTGGCTATACTTTGCATTTGCAGTGTGTTGATAAGGGAAGTTGATGGGGGTGGGGGTGCACAGTAGCAGGTGGGTAACTGGCCCTAACATCTCAGGGGAAGGAGGCCTTCCAGTTGAAGTGATGCATAAACAAAGACCTAAAGGATGAGGTGTTATCCAGGGGAAGGAATGAGATGGAGGGAGAAGAATTCCAGGCAGAGGGACCAGTATGGTCAAGGGCAAAGCAAGACGAGAGTAGTGTTTGGAGCACAGAATTCAGGATGGGAGAACATCAGAAGAGGAGGAGGAAGAAGCCACAGGGGCCAGATTTGATAGCCCTGTAAGCAGGGATGAGGAGTGTGGGCTTTATCCTAAAGGTAAGGGGGATCTGAGCCTCAAAGATCAGAAAAGGGCTTGTACTTTACCTAAACAGAGTTAGCCTGACGTCCTGCTTCCAAAGCAAACATGATGTTCATGCATGCTTCCAATCACATCAATCCATGTTGGCAGAAAAGTAATGATTGCTACCAGTGACTGACTCTTTGCCAGAACTCCCATGGCATTTTACACATTTCATAGCATCTAATACACTGTTTCATTAGGAGGGTATCACGACTTCAATTCTGAAGGTTAGAAAACTGGAGATCAGTTAAACAACTGGTCAAGTCATGCTATTAGTCAGTAGAGTCAGGATTCAAACTTAGTCCTTTCTTGCTCTAACATTCAAATTCTTCCCATACCTTAGCTTGTCAGTTACAGAAAGCAGGAGACCATGGAAGAAAATTCCCACCTGTAGCTTATGTTCAGAAGGCTTGTGATCACAGAAAGGTAATCAGAATTCAGATTTGACTACCCACCCCCATCTCTCAAAAACGATGTTCACTGGGGTACCTTGTAACCACCTAGGAAAACTGGCTGACAGTTCATTGCTTTGTTACAACATATTACTTTCTCCATATTATCTGTACTTTCCAGGCACCTAATAGAGCTGTAGTGCACAGGAAACAAAAGCCTGCTGAAGACTCTGAATGGATTTTTAGCACCATTCAGAGGAAAAAGAGAGGGAGGATTTAGCATCTATTGAGGAAGGAATATTTTGGTCTTGATTATGCTCCACGGGATTCCTTCATTCACTACTAGAAATTCAGATCAAATGCATAATGCAGGGAGTACACAGGAACCATGGTAGGTGACGGGGAATCCTGTTTTCTACCTATTCTTTCTCTCTACTAAAATATTAGTGGTAAAAACGACGATTAAAGATTGTGACATTCTACAGTCCTCTTTAAATAAGAGATACTATTTAAGATTCTAAAGTATAGCATGCGCTCTGTACAGGGAATTACTTGGCATCTCTACTTAAAGGAAAATATTCTAATTATGAACAAGCTAACAGATGCTAGAGTCATTAATAGTTTATTAAATTTACTCTTTACTATGTACAAAGTATCTGAGATAACCTGGGAGCCATATGTGTCACATGATTTGTTAGGGCCCAATCACACCTAATTTCAGTGGCTGAAGAAAAAGAGGCGAGCAATTAAGGGAGAGTTTGGTCAGCTTCTGTTCAACCAAAGACGGAAACCTGCACAGCTGGAGACAATTCTGAGCAAATTGATCAGAATTCCTTTACCTTAACTAGACCCTGGCTAACAAGTTGGTACCCATGAGTTCCTACAA
The DNA here is from genome assembly GCF_054392235.1 of Sus scrofa. Taxonomy (NCBI): domain Eukaryota; kingdom Metazoa; phylum Chordata; class Mammalia; order Artiodactyla; family Suidae; genus Sus; species Sus scrofa. The sequence goes on along the minus strand of NC_139389.1, from coordinate 71,728,806 downwards.
TCAAGCAGCAAAAATTTAAGAACCCAGAAAGGCAAGTCACCTTGGAATATTCAATAGCTCCAACCCATGTCATTTGAAGAAGAGGGGACACCTGTTACCTTGGGATAAGGCAAACTATTTTTTTATGAATAATATAATTTTCTGGGTAACAACCTGCTCACTCTGGATGTCAGGAGAAATAATCAATTGAATGTGGCTGATTATAAAATAAACCGATAAACAAAAAACAGACCAAAAATAGAAACTAGAAAACCTATGGAAATTATTCTTTTCAATGGTGTAATATCTGGATATTCAAAATGTTGTGTCTCCTATTTAAAAAAAAGAGAGAGAGACTTACATTTTAAAGTATGTTCTCCAAATGAGCAGCTAAGAGTCTTCTCTGAGTTGCTAATCCCCAGCACCCCACGAAGCACTGTTTTATATATACTAACATTTGCTTGCTCAGTTGTTTGCCAATATGATGACCACATCCAAAAACAAAGACTTTTCCTGGGACAGATCAGCTACTTTAAGGTTTCCCTAACTCTTCAATAATGAACATGGTACTCTGGAAGAATACCAAGGATATTAAACATTTGGAAGCATTAGTGAAAACACTGTTACATATTTTTTTAAATAATAAAATAGATTTACCTCCCCCAACCTTATGATTATTTTTGCAGTTGCAGACTTTAACTCAAAGCCAAGAAGTACTGGAAACACATTCATTGCTATCCAAATGAGCATGTTATGTATCCTTTCTTCGACTGCATAGAGAAGGAAGAACCTAACAAGCAAAACCACCTACACACACAGAACAACAAAAATAATGATGAGGTCCAATCTGTCCCTACAAGCCAGCAAAAATGAGCCTGCTTAATTTGCTTTAGGGTCGAAACACTTTTCTTGGATTCTAATCTTTTCTTAAATATACAATTGCTATTTAGGAAAAAAAGAAAACTAACAATTAGACACACCTGCTTAAAGTGCCCTGTGCTCTGTTCACACTTCATGGTATATCTTAATGTGACAGCACATTAAAATGCCAATGCGATTCCCGAGCATTATGTGGCGATAACAGCTGAAGGTACTAATAGAGTCCCTAGCATCATGAAACTGAATTTGACTCTTTCGGAGTGCCAAAAATTCATTTATTACATGAAATATGTAACTTTTACAAGATTATAAAAACTTATAAAAACTGAAGTGTACTTTTACATAAATTTATAAATTCCTATTGGCTTTTTTGTTTGTGTGTCTAGAGCATGGTCATAGAATTCTTTGGGAATCTACCATCATGTGTTAGGCATAGTAAAGGGAATTTTGGATAAGAAAATTATCACTCAAATATTTCCAAAACAAACACACAGCTAACCATATGCAGCTTTAAATATATATATATTAAAAAACATACGGGAAACACTCCTAAAATCTTACATGGAAACCAAATATATTGAATTTGAATATAATGACTATCATAAACATGAAATGGGATCAAATAACTTCCATGCACTGAAAAGGGAAAATTGTAAATCTGTTAGAACATATATCCCTGGTAATAAATTAGGCGATTCTTGTGAAAACCAGGAGTGCAGCAAAGTACTTTAACGTAACATTGTTTCAGTAGACAAAATAAAACAGAATATTACAAAGGAATTTGGCGCTAAAACCAAACCAACAATAGTTCAGGGGAAAACAATATAATTAAAATGTTCTTTTGAAAGCTGTAATGATCAGATATGAATCACATATTCCAGATAAATGTTTGGGCAGAGCTCTGCTGCCATTGCAATCTCCCAAGGACAACCCTAAAATTGCAAAATCTGAGATCAAACTGAGTGAATGTTGTGCTCAAGTAAAGCATTTCACAGCAGACGGAACACTACTCAGCACAACACTACACTACTTCAATGGATTAAACTCTTATGAACAAACACTCAGCCCTCTCTGAAGTATGATGTGGGGGACACACTTTTTTGTATCTGAGCATTCATTTCTAACTTCTGGAAATCATTTCCTAATATGCTAAGCAGTGTCAGGATCAGCTTAATTCCTCCCCTCCCAGGACTCCTGCCTGCAGCCTAAGTCCTCAGCTCTCGGTTCCTCTGCAGGGCCTGCCTGCTATCTCTAAGCCCTTCCTCTGCCCATTTGGACATACAAACTAGCACTTACTTCAATAAATAAATGGTTATACAGGGAAACGTGCTCTGACGGCTGCAGTTGCTCCAGCTTGGCTACTCCTGGTTCTGCTGGACCAGTGACAAATGCCACAGCTTTTTAATGGTCTGATCCCTGGGACTTTCATCAGCCAACACCCTATTTTTCAGAGGTCTTAGGTGTCCTCTGAGACCCTCCAACAAACACTGCTGCATTATGCATCCAGTGCTTTTGTTCCACTTGGATTAGAGAGCACAGTTCTTATATTGTTTTACATTTTCCCTGTTTTATACAAGAGCAGGTAGGGTGAAAAATTTTTAAGCTACAGAAACTAGTGTATGTTTTGCTGTTCATTTCAACTCAGGCTGGACAACAGATAGATTGACGTGGACTGTACACATGGAAAGCTGCATTTAAGGCTGGGATAGATCATTCCTTTACTTATTCACTCATTCCTTCAGTTAGTATATATATATATATACCAGGCACAATACTAGATGCTAGAAGTACAATCATAAATGTGACATGATCTCATATATATATATATATATTTTTTATCTTTTTGCTATTTCTTGGGCCGCTCCCACGGCATATGGAGGTTCCCAGGCTAGGGGTCAAATCGGAGCTGTAGCCACTGGCCTACGCCAGAGTCACAGCAACGCGGGATCCGAGCCGCGTCTGCAACCTACACCGCAGCTCATGGCAACACTGGATCCCTAACCCACTGAGCAAGGGCAGGGACCGAACCCGCAACCTCATGGTTCCTAGTCGGATTCATTAACCACTGCGACACGACAGGAACTCCATGATCTCATATTTTAATAGAGGGAACTATAAAAATATAATAATAATATAATAATACTATGATGTGAAGCTTGCATATTAAATACACTGTAGACACACATGCACATGGCACATGTACCCCCATGTGCGCATGTGCGAACACACAGTTTTAACCAGAGTCAGAGAAAGGAATGGTTCATTCTACTTGAAGATGTACAAGAGGCTTCACAGAAGTAGTTATAGTTGAGATGGGTCTTGAAAGAGGTTTTCCCCAAGGAGAAGCTGGGTAAGAGTAATCATTGCAAATATAAATTATGTGTACAGTGTTTAACACAGAAAGTAAGAGATGCAAGAAAAAAGGTTTAAAACAACAGACCTTCCCCATCTGTAGCCAGCTCACCATTGGTAGTTAAGTACCAATCCAAGAAGAAGGGGTGGGGGAAAAAATGTAATTGTAATGTATACATGTAAGGATAACCTGACCCCCTTGCTGTACAGTGGGAAAATAAAAAAAAAAAAGTACCAATCCAAAAGGTCCAATGTATAGCATCAGACTGCCTGGCTCAAATCCTGACTGTCTCCTTTATTTTTTGACCTAAGTTCCAAGTTCCTATCTATAAAGGGGGTATAACAATTCATGGACTTGTGGCAAGGATTAAAACAAATAACATGGTAAAGCACATAGTAAATGTTCAATAAGGTAGATGATTATTTTTATTACTATTATCACTATTATGTGTAGTTACAGGTCAAATTTGGGGACTAATAAAGGACAGTCTGGTACAGACAGAATGTTTATGCATCAGAGTCTGTGAATACAGTGGATTCTAGAAAAGGTAAGTTGGGTCCTCCACAAAAGACCTCATATGTCATGTTAAAGAGTCTGGATTTCATCTCCTCAACAAAGGGGAACCATGAATGGTCACAGAGTTCAGTAAAGCACCTGCTAAGAAACCTACAGCCTATAGAAACCTGTAGTGTAGGAGGGTAATTGGTGTCTTTCATGCTTTTCTAGGGCATGATACTGGGGTGGGGGGGTGGTATCTTACCACTTTTGGAAACTACCAAGGGGGAGTGATGAAAGCAGTTTACCTGGGGTGCAGATAATGAGCGCGTGCATTATCTGTACAGAATTTTTTTTAGTGATAATTTTTGGCTTGCTTTTTATTATTACAATGCTCTGGTATTTATGAACAATGTCAGTGATGAAATATACTCTTCCCTGCTGGGCAAGCCACCTCCCCAATAAGCCATGGCTTGGTAGTTTGTTTTGTGAAATCTGAGGAGGATTAACAAGCACCCAGAAGTGTCCATTAGTACTTCCAGACACAGAGGCATGGGTTAAATCAAGAGCGGGAACCAGACCTGAGAAATAAGCAGCCAAACTGAAAGTCCTAGTGTGGCCAAGTCGTTGGGAAAAATTGGGGACATCTCCCATGGCAAAAAGGTCAAAGGAGGAGGCACCAACAAGGAGACCCTGAGAAAAAGACATCAAATGACCCTGGATGGTGGGTGACGAAGAAAATACAGCCACAGAGAAGGCTTAAAACAATGCAGCTTCCTCATCTGTTGTGACCTCACCACTGACAGGTCAAGTGCCAATCCAGAAAGGTGCAGCCCTGTGGCTTTCAAGAACACTGACATCAGCATCCTCGTCAGAAATGCAAATCACGGGGCCCCACCCAGACCAGCTGAATCAGCAACCCTGGGTGGGGTCAAGACGTCAGTGTTTTAACTGGCCCTCGAGGTGACTGTCACACACACTGAAGTTTGAGAATCCTAGCTCTCCCTAACTGCGGAGCAGTGCCCTAAATACAGTACCACATCCTCTGGGTTCTGACATGGTATTCTGATGCCTGACCGATATTTATGACATCTGTACATATCAATATTTATACGTATTATGCATGAGACCAATGGATTTGTTCCTTTGTTTCATTCAATCATTCTCAAAGGGGGTGGGGGTGATTTCTGCCCCCCAAGGGGTATTTGGCGATGTCTGAAGACATTTTTGGTTGTCGCACTGGGAGGAAGGTGCTACTGGCATCTAATGAATAGAGGCCCTGGATGCTGCCGAAACACTCCACGATGCCCAGAGCAGACCCCCCCCACACACCACAACAAAGAATTAACCAGCCCTTAGTGCTAGTAGAGCTAACATTGAGAAACCTGGTTAACCTTACAAAGAAAGAGATTTCTTTAGGATCCCTATTAATTGTGGGGAGGGAAAAGCAAGGTGAGGAAGTCGGCATCCAATCTGGTGTCTTTGAACACAAATCCCCTGCCTGTGTGTGAGGAATGTTTACTGACTGCTGACCGACTCTGTTTATTGTTGGTCCGTAAAGGAAGTAGAAGCTTTATGACCCTAACCAGGAACTGCCGGCTTTGTTTGCTCTCCCTCTCTTGAGCCTGTCCTTCTGTATATTGTTTCTACTCTGACTTCATTCTTTGATTCCAAAGCAGTTGGGCCAGTCCTGATCTGGATCTTGAGCTAATGCTTGAGTCCTGGCTGCTCAGACATGACATGTAAGAAGAGCGGGGGGATTCTGGAGGCTGCCAGTGGGGCTTGTGGGTGCTGGGGGAACAACCTCACTGAAATGCTGACGTCAAGATTCTCTCCCTTCTTCATTTGGGAGAAGCTAGAGGAAGGGGGGCCACTAGCACCACTTTGGAGAGATGTAGAGCTGGCGAGGGTTGTGCCAGACACAGAGGGTGATGGATATTTGAGTGCAGCCTGGGATCCCTGCGTCTTGGAAGATGGCTGGTACAGCAGAGGTGGGCACATGGGGCCATTTATTGAGTGAAGCTGGCTAGAATCTGAACAGGCAGGAACTGGGCTTAACTGTGGGACAGATCTATGGAGACTAAAAGCTAGACATTGGCAGCATGTCCCACACAAAAAAATGTGGAATCAGAATAAGTAAGAGTCACATATATTTGGCTTGTTTTTCTTTTCATGTAATCTGGGGGAGGCCTGTCCACTGTGCTGTCCAAGGAAGCTTGCTGCTGGTGCAAAAGGCCATTAAATTCCTGTGAACAACTCCTGGCAACTTTTTTTCACAATGCTTTTACAGCCCTCACATTTCCATGGAGTCTTTTCACATTTCCCCCTGTTTGACAACTCTATAGTGCACTCCAGTAGCCAAATGGAATACAATTCTATTTTCATTTTAAAGGAAATTTGTATTGAGAGTCTAAAGTGTGCTTGATCGTAGACCTGGGGTCTAGATCTGCCTTGGTTAGGGTCTCCGAACTTCTTACCATCAACAGCAATGGAGACAGGCAGTATGAAGGCTCCGTGGAGGTCAGGGCCAACAGGGGAAAGCTCACTTCCTAAAAGACACCAAGCGAGGAAGGAAGAGGCCCCGGGATGGAAACACCTTTCAGGCAGCACCCTGGGAGTCTCTATTTAAACAGGGGACCTTGCGGAGAGAGGCTCCAGATCCCATTACTGACTGGCCGGCTGAGAGGCAGATTTGTTTTTATGAGCTCTCAAGGCACACATTGGGGACCGGGAGTAAATATGGAGAAAACTTGCTGAGATCATACTCCTTTTACACACAAGGAAAGGAAAAGAAAATTATGCAAAGGCTTTTTTGAGAAGGGGGGCCTACTAGTAAACAGCCAGCAAGCCAAGTGGTTTTTTTTTTTTTTTTTTTTTTTGGTCTTTTTGCCTTTTCTAAGGGCCACTTCTGGTGGCATATGGAGGTTCTCAGGCTAGGGGTCCAATCGGAACTATAGTCTCCAGCCTACCCCAGAGCCACAGCAACACGGGATCCGAACTGCGTCTGCAACCTACAGCACAGCTCACGGCAACGCCAGATCCTTCACCCACTGAGCAAGGCCAGGGATTGAACCCGAAACCTACCTCATGGTTCCTAGTCGGACTCGTTAACCACTGCGCCACAATGGGAACTCCTAAAGTTTTAAATTTACTCTATCGAGGGGGATTTTAAACAAAGAGAGGATCAGATCACTCAGCCCTCCTGCTTCCTTCGGGGGATGGTGGAAAGGGGAAAACAGCTGCTTGGACATGAAGCAGTGTAAGGGTCAAATATTGCTCTGCCCAGCGCTGCTGACATCACTTAACTCTCCCCAGGAGAAGGGGCACTGGCGTCATCTGCTGAGCTGGCTGGCTACAGGCCTGTAGATGGGCCACCGCAGCTCTCATGTTGTTTCTCCTTGAGCACCTACCGGGTCAACAACTGCAAATGAATATGGCAATTAGATTCTAAAATTTGTTTTTACTGGCTTTGGGGGGAAATTTTTTTTCCCCAATTTATGAAAACACAATGTAGCCAGTAAGTTACAATATGAATGTGAGTTTCAAACGTTGCATAGTCATTAGGCTAATCATTAGTCATTTGCGGTTGACAAGGAGGGTTATAATTTGACACCTGGCAAAAATCAAGCAGATTTCAGAGAATTCAGGGCTGGGAAATGAGATTGGAAAAAAAACACCCTCTTTTTCCCTAGGAGGTCCCATGAAGTAAGCTTGCAAACCTCTTTTCTCTCCATAGATGTGAACTGCCCGCGATTCAGGGCTGTGATGTCTCTCCATCTCTGACTATTGGACCACCACCCTGCCAAGAGCCTTGTGAGCCCTGGCCAAAGAATCCGCCTCACAAGGCTCCCAGAAGTGAACCTTTGGGAGTTCCAAGAAGGAGATAAATAACTTCTCAACCTGATGCTGAAGCAACAAGAGACCACCAGAAAGTTTCAGTGTCCATTCTGAAAATATTTTTTGAAGCATCAGAGTCATGGGAGAAAGGAGTTATAGAATGACAGAATCCTTAGGTCCTAACTTCTCTGTAAAATTCCAGTTTTTCTTCTGTCCACTATCTATGACCATTTCCTTCTGTGTAATATGATCAAAATAGTGAACCCTGAGTTTGTCTTTTCTGACCCCTGACCTCTCACAGGTGTTCTGGCTCATTTCCTGAGAGTTATGTTTGATTTGGGAATGCTTCCCTCTTTTCTCCTGTTCCCTTGTTACAGTTTGAAACCTGGAACACCCGCATACAAGACCCCGACTATCTCCCTGTGCTACCCAAAAACACTCTTAAATGTTCTCTCAGAACTTGGCAAGCATCTGGACAGGGACAGTTTTCTCATACTCTGGGAAATCAAAACGTAAAACACTAGTTCTTTTCTAATTCTTCAACCTCAGAATGAATTTTGAGGTCATTTCTTTTTCTTTTTTCTTTTTTTTTCTTATTTAACCTAAAAGTTTCTCTTTTAGTACTAAAAGGAAATCAAATAAATAATCTACTTAAGTTTTCAGTATATACCAAGGAAATAGAAAAGTTAATTTGAGATTCTTTAGGACTAAGCATAGCAAAAAGCTAAAAAATTGTTCCAAGATTATTACTTCAGAAGCAAAGATTAACATTTTCTTAATAAATCTCTCTCTCTCCCTTTTCTTCCCCCTACCCTAAGCTACCTCTGCCTCTCTCAGATTCCAAGGAGAAGAGACTAGAAAATACTACTTTTGGAAGTCATGCATTATTTTTATTTTGAAATGGAGCTAGAGCCCTGCTTAATCCTGGTTGTCTTTGAAAAAGGAAAAGCTTAAGATACCTAACAAATCCTGATAAAAAAGAGATTTCCATACCTTTTAATTCAATAAGAGGTTAAGCCAATTCACTGAGCAATGCAACAACCTCTCCCTACTCCATCTGGCATTATTCATTAGAAACAAGTACACAAACAAACAAAAAAACCCTAGCCTTATGAGTTGTGCAAGTTAAAATAAGATATTGTGTGCACTAAAAACATTTCCTTAAGGAGTGTCCAGGCTAGCCTCATGAAGCCTACCTGTCACCAGCATCATGCTCACCACTCCATGCATCACCCCCAAGAGTGAGTCTGTCTCTTTCTATGCTAGTGGGAAGGGGCGGTCCCTGCAATGGACTGGAAAAAAGAGTCTTGAACTTGGGTAGAAGAGAATGGACAAGACCTAGAGAGGCTCAACTCTCCTGGGTCTAGATGGCAATTTCTTACTGTCAGAAGCAGTCAAGGAGCAGCTGGTATGGAAGCTCTGGAATATTCACTGACACAGAGTGAATTTACGAATATCATTTCTAATTCTCTGTGGTATAAAGCTATAACGCACAAGTTAAACACCAAAGAAAATACAACGTATGCTGTATAAAATGCCTAGGTTACATGGCCAAAGAAATATGTGAATTCCATAAAGTAGGTGAATTGCCCTTGTGTGAAGCCTGGCTCATGATTGGAGCAAAAGACAGGCTTAATGTTTTCGTTTGTTTTATTTTTCCAAATATATAATTTTAAAATATACACGCATCAATTTTTAAACTACCTTCATTCCATAAGTGTTTATTGAATGCTTACTTTGTGCCAACACCCTGCCCAGACACTGCATACATACATCAATGAACAAGAGAAAGAAGGTTCCAGCCTACATTCCAGTAGAAGTAGACAGTTAATGACTACACACATAAATCATCCCCGAGACATCAGAAGACTAGAGCAAAGATAAATAGAGTAATGAAAAAGAGTGAAACACAAGAGGCCACTTTAGATGAGGCGGCCAGGGAAGACCCTCAGGGGAGATGACAAGCAAGCCAGCGTCTGAAGGTTGAGAAGGAGCCAGTCATTCCAGGAAGAAGGGATACCAAGCACACAGGTTCTGAGACGGGAGAAAGCCTGGCATGTTCAAGGAATAGCGAAATCACACTGGTGGAGGTGTACTAAGATCATGTTTTTAAGCAATGAAAACATGGCTTTGGAAACACAGAATATTAAACTGGAAGAAGCCTCTAAGGTCATTTAGGGGAATACTCTTAACTTCCAAGTGAGGAATCAAGTCCCAGAGCAGTTCCATTAATTCCCACTGCTGGGGCCGACAGCGACAGCGTTGAACTAGAATGCTGGCTCCTGTATTCATCTTCCTGCTTGATTAAATGTCTCTCTGAGTTAATGTGTTAATCACATTCTGACTCAACACTAAAAGCCTGTCTGCAAAGGGGTCATTTCTGCTAACCTCTCCTACTGGAATGAAAATGGGTCAGAATTCTAACCAGCGCCCACTTTAGAACATCTGAAAAAAAAATAAAAATTTTTATGTGTACTAGTTATTTTCAGAATTTAAAAGGACACAAGTGCAGAGAATTTAAATTCTAAAGCCTTTTATTTCCTCTGAGAATTTAGCAGTACTGAATTAGATCTGAAAGACGTTTTGCCATGATATGTTGTGTTTTTTTCATAAAAAAGAGAAATGCATATTCCAGATAGAGTTTGATTACCAAAAATTGAGGATATTCAGCTTAATTTTGGATTGTTTTTGCTATAAAAGTACGTAACCTATTAGGTACTCACAAAAGTTTCACTGGAGAAAATATTATTCAATAACCCCAAATGGGAAAATTTTATTCTGTAGGAACTTGGCCCAGAGTATGTAGAGTTGCATCCAGAGAATATATAGCTCTATTTATCATCTTGCAAACTTCTTCATTATGTCAAAACTAAATCTCAGCTGTGCCCTGACTGCAATGCAAGAGCAACACAGGCTATTTTAGCCATCTCAACAAGAATGTTTTGAGAATTAATCGATTTTCCAGGAATGTTTAAATAATTTTATCAATTTTTGGTCAAGGTTCACAGTTATGATATTACATTATCAGCTTTGATTTTATGTTTGTCTAAAGAAATTTATGGCTTTTATTCTTGCTTTGCAAAAAGGAAAAACAATCTTCTAAAATGTCCATGATAACCATAGTTTTCAGTCATGCTACAATCCCAACAATTCAGATCTCATTCGGCTTCATTCCCACTCTACGCTCAACTCAAAAGCAGCTTTCCCATGGGCAGGACCTGAGGTCCCAAGGGTCAGCTCATAATTGTGCTTTTTCTTCTCAAGCAGCTCCTTGCTCAACACGTTAAGTTCTGTCATGATACAGGAAGAGCCCAAGCATTTCCTTCATGGCACATGACTTTAAGGAAGATTCTAGCCCTTTGACACAGGCACCTGCTCTTTACAGATGCAGATGAGAAGCAAATATCCCTGATAATTTTATTCTCACTGATTGTTTAGAGCTTACAAATCATTTAAAATAAAATAAGCACTACAGCCAAATAAAGAGCAAACATTTTGTTCTTGAATTTAGAGCTAGAGCTTATCTCAAACAGTCTTTGGATAGCTGCTGAAAATAGACATGGTTATTAGTTTCAAATTCTCCCTTCCCCCCCAAATCCTCTACTTAAAATAGATGATTATCTGAGAAAAGTTGATGTTTGCATTAAAAACACTGAAAAAATCCCATTTGTTTAATTCAAAATAATCCCAAATCAGTTTATTTTATAGTCATAATAAATTCTAATAATCTAAAATTGGAATCTAAGCTATGGTTAAGGCAAAATATCCCATTATAGGGGACCCTGTGATGGGCACTGGCTAAATAAGACGGTTAATGAAGTTGCCGAAAATTTTAAATTTGGGACAAAACTCAACTTAGGGATAAATTGGGGAAAAAAAACCCTGGCTGAGGACTGGGAGGTGGGGGGGACAGAGGAAGTCACATCATGCTGATGCTCACTTTAGAAGCAATTCACTTTTCCCATGACAAAGATAAGAAAGCCATTTAAGAAGGATTTACCTTTCAGCCCACCCCCCCCAAAAAAGGATGTCTGGAGAAGCCCATTGATGGGCATGAAGAAGGCGAAGAAGGGACAGAGACTGTTTCTCATCCTCCAGACTGGGCTCAACATGGAAGAAGTCTTTGCCATTGAGCAGAGGGAAGGGAGAAATGTCAAAACAGAACACACCTTACATTATTAGCTAAGGGAGACTTCTAAGCCCATTTCATTAATTGAGGAATAATAGCTACTGTACTCTAAACAAACACCAAATCTCTATTTTAAAAACTTAGACAAAAACCCAAATTAAGGAGTGATTAAACATTTTACAAAGGTTCCACAATGTGAGTCATAAAAATAGCATGCTTCTCTAGGGAGTGAGTTAAAAAAGAACTCTAGTTACAAAAAAGAAAAAAAGAAAAGAAAAGAAAGAAAAATTAGAAACAACATTTCAAGATTATGTAGGGAGTTACAGTTGATTTAACCTAACAGAACTGTGTTATTTATATAGGGGGAACTGGTTGGATATTTTGAAAAAGAAAAGATTTTCTCCTTATTAATAAATCCGAAAAATAATTTCAACCTACAGTAGCAAGATTATTCTGCATAAGATCTTTGGGACTAATTTTTTTCTCCAGTGCCACAGAACAACAGGTTTTTAGATTGTTCTCTCATTCTATCTCTTCCTAATTATTACTGGGCCACTGGAGAAATGGTTAAAACTGTTCAGTAGCAGCAAAGGCCAACAACACGTGAAGCGTTCTCTATGGATAAGGAAACTCTTGCAACCAACGCACCCAATGGCCTGGGTTTATGTTCAGTGGGAAGGGTCACCAAATATAAGGGAGGGACGAGACTGTCTACAGTGAACCCTTCTGAGTTTTCTACAGTGTAGATAAAAACCCTTTTCCTCCCAAAGAGGCAGAACATTGTCAAAGTAAAAATCCCAAGAGTAATATTAATGAAATCTCTTCATGGGATTATGGTCTCTCATCCCCAAATCTTCTGTCTTTTTCCAGAAAGTCACACCTATTCTAGAAAATCATGCAGCATTTTTTTTTTTTTTTTTTTTTTTTGCTTTTTAGGGCCGCACCTGTGGCAATATGGAGGTTCCCAGGTGCTAGGGGTCCAACTGGAGCTGGAGCTGCCAGCCACAGCCACAGCCACAGCCACGCCAGATTCGAGTCATGTCTGTGACCTACACCATAGCTCACGGCAATGCTGGATCCTTAACCCACTGAGCAAGGCCGAGGATCAAACTTGCCTCCTCATAGATATTAGTTGGGTTCATTACTGCTAGGCCGCAATGGGAACTCCTAATGCAGCATTCTTAACAGTGCACAAAACAGGATTATTTTCTCATTTTAGGGTCAAGCTTAGGTTATATTAGTCTTTTAATCACTATATAAGTGTAGGACCTTTAAAGTGTGCATGAACTCATTGGCAATGATGAGTTTAATTTGTAATAAAGCACTTAGGTGTGAGAAATGGCATTTTAAAGCACACATTTATTTAAAATCCATCCTGTGTACCATTTTATTGGGCTATGCCCATGGCATATGGAAGTTCCCAGGCCAGGGATCAAACCCACACCACATCAGTGACCCAAACCAGTGCAGTGACAACACCAGATCCTCAACCAGCTGCACCACAAGGGAACTCCCTGTACACCATTTTTACTTGATTATATTAATAAATAAAATCTTTAATGATGACTGCATGGAAAGAATGACATAATCAATGCAGAGCCACAGTGCTCCCACCACCCAGGACGTCCTTGCTTTGGCTCAGTAACTAGAGAAAGACATTTCAATTAAATAAAACAATCCCCCCCCCAAAAAAACCCCTAATATGGTCATGAAAATTCAAAGGTAAAGTTGAAGTTACAATCACAATGTATTTCAGGATTTTGTAACCATTTCATACTATTATAAGTCACCATTGACTGATTTAGCTATATGCCAAACACCCAAAAAAAGTATAGTTTATAAAAATGTGGTTCTACTCTTTGCTTGCTTTACTTCAGACACATTCTCTCCATCGTTAGAAACAAGCCATGACAGTGGTCTAGCCCTGGATTTCTATGCATGGTGAGAAATCAGGCATAACCATGGTCTAACCCTGAATGTGATCTTAATGTTTTATACCATGGACAAATCATTAACATATGGAAATAACTCTCTCAGCTGCTCCATAACTTTTTTTTTTAATCCTGTAGACTATTCCCTCCACTTTCTGCTCTATCCTGACCTTTTTCCACTGTTTCCTCCCCATTATAAATGAATTCCTTTTTTTTCTTTTTTCTTTTTTTTTTAAGGATCTATTGGGGGAAAATTTTTTTCGTTCCTTGTTTCCACCCTGCTGTTCTGTTGGCCCCAATGTCTGCTCAACGTCCCCTCTCCAACCTCTAAATTAAGTGTTCATTTTCAAGTTCACTGCTGTGCTCCCCTCCCCCTATAAAGGGAGGCTATGGATGCTCCCCAGCCCTGGCTCCTTGCTCTCTGCTGGGCTCCCCATGAAGCAGGTCTCACCATAGCATGTCCTCAGATTTCTCTTTTTAATAAAGTTTGTGGTGGGCTTATGCCTCTAAATCATTTTTACCCCTCAGAGCCATTTACCTTCCCTCTGTAACAACCAACACTCACTCCTCTCCCATCTCTTGGCACTGATTTTTGCCCCTATAACCTCACTCAGTAGGACAAAATGTGTTTTCTCTGGCTGCAGATAATATATTCCCATATCACTCTCACAAACCACAGAATGAGCTCTGCAAGGAAACCTCTGCCCTTCCACTTCCCGTCACTGCTAACAAAGCGGTTTACAGAAATGAGACCAATGAGAACCACAGGTTAATGAGATGTTTAACACACACACACAAGGAATTCTTTGCATGAAGACTTTTTACATAACTGCCTATGGGGTATTTAGCCATGGTTCCCAAAAGCTGACCCAATGACCAATCAGGCTTAAGATTCACCCAGAAGGGTGTTAAATATAAATATCCACAGGCCCCACCCCCAGAGTTTCAGATTCAGCAGGTCTGGGGTTTGGGAGCCACCGAGACAGAGAGAGAGAGAGAGAGAGAGAGTTAATCAACCTCAACAGCTTGAGAAAAAGCCACATAAACACATATATAACAAACTGTGGAAGCCAAATTTTCAACCCATGTGAGTCTTTAGAATCCACACAGTGATTAATAAGTTTGGAAAGAAGAATGATAAGACTTTTCAGTGCAAGTTAAGTCCTGATGTGAGGGAGGATGAAAGCCAAGGTATGCACTGGCCTGTCCACTCAGCAGCAGTCTCTGTGTCTGTGGGGACAGCAGGGACGCCGTCTCACCTGCCTCCCATCCCCGCCTTCCCCTACACCCACCTAAAGATGTGCCTTGAAGCTCTTTGACAGGACATGCTTTTAAAAGATCATCTTTACATGATGGGTAATTTAGTTCATTTGTCCCTGATTTATGTCCTGTGCGAAAGTGAAACAAAACAAAAATGATGAAAAATGACCGTGGACAAAACATAATGAACACCTCAGTAATTCGGTCTTCCTGAAGCACAATGAGCCATTTCCTTTCATGGGAATAAAAGTGTGAAGGGGAGGTAAGCTAAAACCCACTTGCGCTGTGACTTCGATAAATCTGAGGGGGTTTAAATACCACTCTCTCCATACAAGTACAAACCTTCAAATGCCTATGGAGTGAAACTCCCTCCCACCCAGGACCTTGGTTATTTGTAACTGTCAACCCATTTTAAGCAAGAGTATTCTTCTTACTAAGGAACCACCGGACCACCTCTCTTTCCCGTTTAAGAATTCCTTTCCCGGAGTTCCCGTCATGGCGCAGTGGTTAATGAATCCGACTAGGAACCATGAGGTTGTGGGTTTGATCCCTGGCCTCGCTCAGTGGGTTAACGATCCGGCATTGCCGTGAGCTGTGGTGTAGGTTGAAGACGCAGCTCGGATACCACGTTGCTGTGACTGTGGTGTAGGCTGGCGGCTACAGCTCTGATTAGACCCCTAGCCTGGGAACCTCCATATGCTGTGGGAGCGGTCCTAGAAAAGGCAAAAAGACAAAAAAAAAAAAAAAAAAAAAAAAAAGAAAGAGAAAGAATTCTTTTCCCCCTTGCATTCTAGGCCTGTGCTGTCTAACCCCATAACTACTAATTACATGTGGCTATTGAGCATTTGAAATGTGACTATCGATACGTAGATGCACTCTAATTGCAAGATATGCACCAGATTTCAAAGACTGTGGGAGGAAAAAAGAATGCCAAATATCTCAATAATTTTAATATTGATTAACATGTTGCTATGACAATGTTTTGGATATATGAGATCAAATAAGACATACTGAAATAAGATACATTGTCAAAATGAATTTTATAAAATATTTCCTTTTTATTCTTTGAAATGTGGCTCAGAAAACTGAAAACTATGCATGTGTCATACATTTTGTTTCAATTAGCCAGCGTTGTCCTGGAGGAAGTCCAGCATTTCGCTTTCCATCCCAAAGCGTGCCACACTTGCTCCCTCAGCCCCTTCAATGTCCTGCACAGGTTTACTGCACCTACCTCTCATCTTGACACACCTATTGGAGACTCACCTCACTTTTGCCTAGTCCATTCCTGAAATGTTTTTGCCCATCATCCTATCATTTCTCCCTTATTATCTCAACAGATTCTTACCTTCTTCCTCCTTCACGAACTTTTATGTTTTTCAATAAAGACAACAACTGCATATTATTCACTTTCTAGACATTCCAATTTGGCCACAGAACTCATAGGCTCTCTGCTCCAACTATACTGAATTACTGATTGTTTCCAAACACTCATTGATCCATTTGTTCAACAGCATTCACTAGGCACCTCCTGGAACTATGCTTGCCATGGGTGGTTTCAGCACACAGCCCTAAAATGATGTGTGGAATGATGTCAACAGGAACGCACAGATGAAAACGAAGCTCTCCTGTTCTCAGACCCGGAAGGACTCTATACTTGCAAACACCCCTCTGAAGAAAGATTTAAATGCAGTGGTCATATAACACAAGTCTTCCGGCTTGGAAACCTGAAGCCTCCTAACTCCATATTAAACATCGCCCCCCTCTCTCTCATACTTTGTATTCTCCCTAGTGTTTCCCTGACTACCTTATAAACTCCATTTGTCTTGGTAGTTCCCATTTCCTTTGCTGACACAGTATTAAACACCATTCTCTCTCTCTCTCTCCCTCTCTCTCTCTCTCTCTCTCTCTCTCTCTCACACACACACACACACACACACACACACAGTCATTTATTTCCTGAAATAATGGTAGGTACCATTATTGTTTCTATTTAAAGATGAGGAAAAAATGAGGCACAGGATAATAAAGAAAGAAGCAGAATTTGGAGCCAGGCAACCTAACTCTAAAGCCAGGGTTCTTAATTACTAGGTAATCCTGTCTTAGAGTACAAACAGTAAGGATCATGTAAAAGCTTGAAGCTGTTGAGGCCATCTGGTGCTACATGAGAGAAGCCACACCAAAAATGAAGCACATATAGGGAAAGGAAAGCTGAAGGGAGAGAGGGAGAGACAGGGAGATAGGGAAAGAAGAGAGACAATATGATAGACTGTATGAGATACTACTAATTACTTTATTTGAATTTCTAGAGGATATGAAGCCAGAAACTAAACTACTTTTGGTCTTCCTAGTTATATAGTGAATAAAGTCTTTTGTAGCTATGGGTTCTTAACTGGGAGTCCAACCACAATTGTACACAAAGTTCTTTGTATGTAAACATAACTATAATACAGAGTATAGGCATGTCTCTGGGGAGAATCTCAAAGGAGATCTTGATTTTACCTAATTTCCCTGTTTACATCATCTTAGCCAAATCTTCTCTGCTAAAATCAGGTGGAGACACTTAGAATAAGACTGTTGTCATGTGGTTAGCCTATGCTCACATTAGGTCTCTCCCTGGAGCTACACTTCCATGAAGAATAAGCTATCCTTATATAAAGCCAAGTGCCACAGTGCCTAAAACCTTTTCAAAAAAGATTTATCAATTATAACTTCTAATCATCTTCTAAAATGCAAAGTGAATTCCCATAAAACATGCTGAATTGAAAATGCATGCTTGCGTAGTTCCCATCGTGGTTAGTAACAAAGTCGACTAGTATCCATGAGGACACAGATTAGATTCAGCATTGCCATGAGTTGTGTGTAGGCTGAAGATGCAGCTCAGATGCTGTATTGCTGTGGCTGTGGTGTAGGCTGGCAGCTGCAGCTCCAATTCAACCCCTAGCTTGGGAACCTATATATGCCACAGTTGGAACCCTAAAAAAGACAAAAAAAAAATGCATGCTTGCAACCTAAGTGTCCGCCAATAGATGAAAAGAAAGAGAAAATGTACTATATGATATAGATCTACATTGGAATACTGTACAACCATGTAAAAAAGGAAATCCTGCCATTTGCAACAAGATGGATGAAACGTGAAGATGTTAGGCTAAGTGAAATAAATCAGGTCAATGTAAGACTGTATGATCTTGCTTATATGTGGAATCTAAAAAGAAAATCAAAAATGCAGAATACAAATTGTTTGTTTGTACTCCACCTGGGGGTAGAGGTTGGGTCAAATGGATGAAGATGACTGAAAGGTACAAACTTCCAGTTATAAAATAAGTAAGTCCTGGGGATGTAATGTATAGTTAATAATACTGTATTGTATATTTGAAAGACGCTAAAAGAGGGGCTCTTCAAAGTTCTCATCACGAGAAAAATAATTGTAACTGTGTGGTGATGGACGTTCACTAGACTTACTGTGGTGACCACTCAGCAATATATATAGACATCACATTATTATGTTGTACACTTGAAACTAATATAACGTTATATATCCACTATATCTAAATTTTAAAAAAGAAAATGCAAATGCATATTTATATCAGCTTTCTCCAAATCCCACTAAAATGACTGTGCCAGTTATTTTTCTGTTTGTCTTCAGACTAGTTTTCACTCTTCCCTTGTCCTTCTCTGCTCTGTTATGCAGAGGGACCTGGCTGGGCTTTCAGACTTCCACGGGTTCAGCATATAGGAGCACTGGTGAGTGACTAAAGAGTAGGAAGAAGAGAGAAACCAGAGGATTTCCCCTGTCCCTGTTTGCTTCAGACAGGGAATCCTGCAGTGGCTGGGGCTCCCCTGAGACAGCTACCATTAGACACATCTACTATGGTTCCAGCTTTCATAAGGTAGCCCTGGCCCCTGGGCTTGGGTAATACCACCATCTTACCTGTCCCTCCAGCCAGGGGTTATAGAACTGATCATTTACAGATTGTGAAAAAAAAAAAGGAAAAAAAAATCCCTGTGAAGAAAGAATTTGGAAATACACTTTTAGAATTTGTTATTTTTCAGCAAAAAAAGAGGATTAGGCACAAACAGAACCCCAAAAGGAAAGACCAGGCATTCCCCAGGGGCTTAGCCATTAAGGACTGGGTGTTGTCACTAACTGCAGGAGCTCAGGTTACTGCTGTGGTCCAGTTCAATCCCTGGCCTAGGAACTCCTGCAAGCCATGGACATGGCCAAAAGAAGAAAAGACCAGACTTCAAGAAGTAAATACAGTTATTGATTCTGCCACATTCCAGTACATGAGCCATTTCCATACTCAGACTAATTCACTATATCACCCTTCAAGGAATAATATCCAAGGAGAGGCTAAAACAACTGTGAGGCAAGTGAGATTTGGCCTGGTGTGTCCCATGTCTGACATGGATGATGCCTGCAACAACTTAGAATCCAGTGCTCTTAGATGTTGCTAAGAAAAATACCTTGCTCAAATCACTAATGAATATGGTTTCATGTATTATCCTTCACAGTTTACAGTTTATCTTATTTAGAAACATAATTATCTCCTACACAATATAAGAATGACAATTTCAGCAATAATTTAGTCTGTGTGTTAATAATTTAGCACCTGTGTGTTAGCGCCCGGTGATAAATGCTACCAATCTTGCATATTCTACTTCAGATGCAATCAGTTGAAAAGTTTGGGTTTTCAGTTTACTCTCTGATGTTGAGTCTTTATTCAATGTACTCTTTATTTTTATGCAGGTCAAATGCCATCCACTACCCAGTTCCCTTCTCCTTCAGTCCCTTGAATGATCGTATTTTCTTTCTTCCTTGAAGTTGGTCAAGGCACGTGATTAGTTCCAGTCAATGAATGCCCTTTTCATTAAAATATCTACATAACAAAGAAGAAAGAAAAGCCCTCAAAACTTAGCACATCCATTTTAAGAAATATTCTATTCAAATCAAACACCATGAAATGATATAGTTTTTGAAAATCTAATGGGATCCCTATTAACTCATCAGATTATGAGCTCTTTGAGGGCAGAGCTAGCCTGGAACTCACACGCACTGGATACTCAACTCATGTCACTGAATGGATGAATAAAGGATTGAGTGAATGAATGAGTATAAAGTCAATATCTTGTCTTGTTTAAATAATTCTTATTTCTCCTCAATACTCATTTGAACACTGCACTAATTTAGGAAATCACTGTTGAATGAAAAAGATGATTTATTTCTCAGCAAGACTAACAGCAATAATCCAGTTTTTCAAAGAAAAAACTACAAAGGAAATGCCAGTAAGGAGGAGGACAGAATCAAGATGCAGAGGAAAGGATGTGTAGCTCACCTTCTCCCATAAACACATGAAACAACGACAACTATATGTAGATTAATTCTCACAGATAATCCACTGGCAGAAGACCTCAGACTTCCCAAAAGGGCAAGAAAACCTCCACAAAACTGTGCAGGATAAAAGGAAAAAAAAAAGAAGAAGAGAGAAAGTGAAGAGAAAAAAAGGAATCAGGACAGGACCGGCACTCCTGAAAAGCAGCTGTGAAAGAGGAAAGGAGTCTGAACCCTGGGAGGCCACCTGCTGTCACAGAGATCAGAGGAGAAAGAGATGGAGCCTCAAAGCCTCAGAGAAAAGCCTCAGGCAGCAGGTGTGAGGAGGGCAAAGCAGAGAGAGAACCACACAGACGATGGGTACCACCACCCAGTGTATCACAGCCTGACACACTTGGGTGGGGGCTGCGTGCTGAGGCTTAGGGTTGGCTGTCTAGAAACGGCCTAAGGGGGTCAGGGAGTGGTGCATCACAGCCCAGGGAGTGTGGGAGGGGGGCCTCTGCCCACCAGAGAAGTAAGACACCATTGTTGGGGAGTGCAAGGAGGGGGGCACACGGGCTCTCAGAAGGCAGGGTGCTTCTTGTGCAGGCTACAGGGGTGGGTGCAAGCTGCTGCAGTCATCTCGGACTGCAGAGGTGGGTGCTGCCCACCACCACTAAGAGTCCCTTGACCAGGCACTGCCCACTGCCCCAGACATCCCAGGGGTAGCCACCACAGAGGGCTATGCAATCAAGAGCCACCTGTTGCCCCAATATCCCTGGGAATGCACACACCCTAATCTTGCTGCCACCAAGGGTCCTGGGCACTGCCACTACTTCCCTAGGGGTCACTGCCACTGCCAAGGGTCTGGCAGGCAGGCGTTGTCTGCAGGCACTACCCATTTCCCACACCTCCCTGGAAGCACATGCAGGCCATGCACCTGCAAACCCCTATCAAGGGGATGATGGTCTGCACATACTGAGGAAAGAGACAACAAGCATCCAAACCAAAAGCAGCCTGCATGACAAAAAAAGTAAACCCACACAAGCTACTCAGTGATGCTTCTGACTATCAATAGCCCTACAAGACTACAGTAGACAACTGTTTTAAACTCACAGAGAAATATAAGCAAAATAAAGAAGTGCAGGAGAGTTTCCATTGTGGCTCAGTGGTAATGAGCCCAACTAGTATACATGAGAATGTGGGTTCGATCCCTGGCCCCACTCAGTGGGTTAAGGATCCAGAGCTGTGGTATAGGTTGCAGAAATGGCTCAGATACTACGTTGCTGGTGCTGTGGTGTAGGCCAGCAGCTGTAGCTCCAATTCGACCCCTAGCCTGAGAACTTGCATATGCCACATGTGTGGCCCTAAAATTTAGCAAACAAACAAAAAAGAAGTGCAGAAACCATTCCCAGGTAAAAGAATAGGAGAATTCCCCTGAAGGAGCAAATCATGAAACCGACCTCTGCAGTCTAACAGACATCAAATTCAAAAAGGAAGTAATGAAAATACTGAAAGAATTAAGAACATTACAGCTATCAACTGTAATACAGATTACTTTAAAAAGGAACTACAGACTATAAGGAGTCAAGAAAAATTAGAAAGTTCGTTTGCAGAGATGCCAGCTGAGCTAAAGGCATTGAAGAGAAGAATGAATAATGCAGAGGAATGAAAAAGTGACTTGGAAGAGAGAATAATGGAAATCATCCAATCAGGACAGCGGAGAGAAAGCCAAATGAAAAAAAAAAAGAAGAAAGCAACACAAGAGATCTATGGGATAATATAAAGCATGCCGACCCATGCATAACAAGGATCCCAGAAGGAAAAGAAAGAAAAAAAAAAGGAGGATAGAAAGTGTATTTGGGAGTTCCCGTTGTGGCGCAGTGGTTAATGAATCCGACTGGGAACCATGAGGTTGCGGGTTCGGTCCCTGCCCTTGCTCAGTGGGTTAACAATCCGGCGTTGCCGTGAGCTGTGGTATAGGTTGCAGATGCGGCTCGGATCCCGAGTTGCTGTGGCTCTGGTGTAGGCCAGTGGCTACAGCTCCGATTTGACCCCTAGCCTGGGAACCTCCATATGCCGTGAGAGCGGCCCAAAGAAATAGCAAAAAAAGACAAAAAAAAAAAAAAAAGAAAGTGTATTTGAAGAAATTATGGCTGAAAATTTTCCAAACCTACAGAAGGAAATAGATATTCAGATACAAAAAGCACAGAGGGTACCCAACAAGATGAACCCAAAAAGACCTACATCAAGACATACTATAATAAAAATGGCAAAAGTTAAGGAGAGGGGAATCTAAAGGCAGCAAGAGAAAACAAAGAATTAATTATAAGGAAACCTTCATAACACTATCAGCTGACTTCTTTATAGAATCACTATAAGCCAGAAAAGAGTGGCAGGATATATTCAAAATTCTAAAAGGGAAAAATCTGCAACCTAGACATTCCACCCAGCAAGATTATAATTTAAAATAGAATGAGAAATAACGAAATTCTCAGACAAGCAAAAATCTAAAAGTTTACAGCAACAGTAAACCTATCCTAAAAGAAAAATTGAGAGATACCCACTAAATAGGAAAGAAGTAAGAAGATACAGTAAAGAGGAAATCACAATTGGAAAGTAATCACCTAAATAAGCCAGTATACAGATCAAAAAGAAAAAAACTATTTGTGAAAGCGATAATAAACACAAGGAACAGCAAAAAGAGAACACGAAGATATAAAAAAGCACATCAAAATCATAAAATGTGGAAAAGCAGAGTAAGAAAATAGAGACCTTTTTTTTTTAAAGAATGTGTTTGAGCTTATATGACCATCAGTCTAAAGCAAGCAGATAGAGGAAAGGGTTAACACACTCAAAAAACAGGGCAACTGCAAATCAAAAACTAATAGATTCACAAAAGTGAAAAAGAAGAGGACACAAGCATAAAAGAGAAGGAAATCATCAAATCACAAAAAGAAAAAGAAAGGAACAAAGGAGAAACAGAATCAACTGGAAAACAAGGTGTTTGTCTTGTTCTGTTTTGTTTTTGCTTTTTAGGGTAGCACCTGTGCCATAAGAAAGTTCCGAGGCTAGGAGCTAAATCAGAGGTGTGGCTGCTGGCCCAGGCCATAGCCACAGCAATGTGGGTCTGAGCCACATCTTCCACCTACACCACAACTCACAGCAACACCTGATCCTTAATCCACTGAGTGAGGCAAGGGATCAAACCCATATCCTCATGGATACTAGTCAGGTTCATGACCCACTGAGCCACAATGGGAACTCCCAAAAACAAGGTTTAAAATGGCAATACATACATGTCTATTAATAATTACCCTAAATGTCAATGGGCTGAATGATCCAATCAAAAGACATAGAGTGGCAGACTGGATAAATAAACAAGAGCCTACAATATGCTGCCTACAAGACAGCCACCTTAGGGCAAAGGACACACATAGATTAAAAGTGAAGGGATATTGGGGAACTGTTATTTTTTGAAATGTTCATTTCTCCTCATTTAAATTATGACCATATGTAGCTTTGATAATAACTTTAAAAACTTAAAAATGGGAGTATTTCAAAATTGAAAAATACCTATTGAAAAATTCATGCATCAGACTATAAAGACATGAATGATTCAGCAAGCTACATTTCATATGCCTAAGTTTTCTAAAAAATAAAAATTCGTACAATAAGACTGGAGGCTGTTAAGAATTTTAGCCTTGGATTTCAGTGCCTCAGAAAGTGGAAATGAAGCCCTCTCAAAATAAAGAGCTATAAATTCTGGATATGTTGTCATGGTAACTGATCCACTTTAATAAACTGCATGTTTGCCTAAAGAGCTATATTTACTGTGATAAGCCTTTCAAAAAGTACATGTCAAGTTGGAGTATTTTTCAAACTATATAATCACTGTGCCCCTAGTCTCAGTACACTGCCCACCTCTTCACAAGCAAGGTATTTCTACCAGAGTCTCCTCAATACAACTGTACAATGGTATTTTCATTACCCTAAAAGAAACCCTTCACTCTTAGCAACTCTACCTGCCACTGCAGGTCTCTGTATCACCCTTAGCTCCAGGCAAACACTAATCTACTTTCTATCTCTATGGACTGGATTATTCTGATGTTTTATATAAATGGAATCACACACACACACACACACACAAGAGAGCATAGAAAAAGGTATTTCATGCAAATGGAAATGACCAGAAAGGATGAGTCATAATATTCATAGTAGACAAAATAGATTTTAAAATAAAGTCCATAAAGACAAGTATCTACAAAACAGAAACAGACTCACAGACATAAAGAACAGACCTGTGGTTGCCAAGGGGGAAGGGGAAGGGAGTGGGATGGACTGGGAGTTTGGGTTTAGGAGATGTAAACTATTACATTTAGAATGGAAAAATAATAAGGTCCTACTGTATAGCACACGAAACTATATCCAGTCTCCTGGAATAGACTGTGGTAGAAAATAATATAAAAAAAAGAATTTGTATATATTTATGACTGAGTCACTTTGCTGTACAGCAGAAACTGGCACAACATTTTAAATCAACTATATTTTAATAAAAAGAGTCATAAAGCAGAAAGAAAAAAAGAAGAAATGCCAGTGAAGAGTTCGAGTTGTGGCACAGCAGAAATGAATCTGACTGGTATCCATGAGGTTGAGAGTTCGATCCCTGGCCTTGCTCACTGGGTTCAGGATCTGGCGTTGCCATGAACTGTGGTGTGGGTCGCATATGTGGCTTGGATCCTGTGTTGCTGTGGCTGTGGTGGAGGCCAGCAGCTGCAGCTCCAATTTAATCCCTAGCCTGGGAACTTTCATATGCCACAGGTGCGGCCCTAAAAAGCAAAAAAGAAAAAGAAAAAAAAAAGAAAAAAAAGAAAAGCAATGCCAGTGAATTTTGTTGTTTCTAAAGCCTATATAAAAGATGGTCCAAAGACTATACACCACCTTATATTTGAATGTCATTTTAGATTTCCTTCATCCTCTGTTTGGGTTTGGTGACTTGAGGTTGCTATGGATTGAATGTTTGTGTCCCTGAAAATTCATATATTGAAGCCTTAACCCCAGTGTGATGGTATTTGGAGGTGATGCCTTTGTTGGGAGAGGCGTAATTAGAGTTAGATGAGGTCATGAGGGTGCCCCCAGGATGGGATTAGTGCTCTTATCAGAAGAAGGAGAGACCTCAGAGCTTCCTCTCTCTGTCATAACCATGTGAGGATACAGAAAGAAAGTGAATGTCTACAAGTCAGGAAGAGAGCCCTCGCCAATAAGGGAATTGACTGGCACCTTGATCTTGGATTTCCCAGCCTCCAGAACTGTAATAAGTGTCTGTTCCTTAAGCCACCTACCCTACAAAATTTTGTTATAGCTGCCTGGGCTAAGGAAGGGGCCAAATTCTCATCTTCTCTATCAGAAATGTAACATAATTTGCATATCACAGTTAACTCCCCTTGCTTTCAGTAACCAGCCTAAGATTCTATTGCTTCTTTAGGTAAATTAAGCAACATGTCCATTCAATGACCAATTATTTCCTAATTGTGGCAGTAAGGGTTTGTTCGACTCTCATCGTTTCATAGCTCTGTTTGCTATTAAGCTTCAACTTAGGTATGGTGGTGTTAGGTTTTACGCAATGCAAATAAATTGAAACTTTCACCATCATTTCAGAGCTTTTAAGTTAAGAAGAGAGTTGAGTAGTTCAGCAACAGTTTTAACTTTTTAAAAAATTCTCTAGATCATATTAAAACACACAAGATTTTTTTTCCTTTGGTAAACAGATTTAATACTTTGTCCTGATTTGATTCTCCCTTTAAGAGTAAATGAATTTTTCAGGAAATACGGCATTTTGCACTGGCAAACAGTTGTAGGAATAAACTCTTTAAGCACTGTTTAAGAAGTTTTCTTGAAATTTTGGAGTCTCACACCATAATGCCGACTATTATACAGCAATCTGTTACATGCAATGCCAAATGGAGGTCTGCTGTCATAATTCACTATGTTGAGTTTAGTTTTTACATCATTTTGATAAATTTCCCTCCCTTTCCAGTTAAGTCACAAATCATACCTTATGGTTGTCATGCAAAGGCAGTAAAATGTAATATACCTTCGGATGACCTCTATCCAGAAATGCTTTTCACTGCTCACATTTTATCTGTCAAATAGTACTTTCTTTAAGAAGTAAATATAGATTCCATTATTGAGAGAAGCTACCAGCCTAGGACAAGTTCTAGCATTTAGTGTTCTGAATCTTAATTTGAATATCAGCCAAAGTCAATAAAACTTGTTTATGCAGAACCTTACCTGGTTTTCACCACATCGAGAGGGTGCATCAGGCAAATTTCTACAAGACCTGAAAGACGATAAAGAAAATTCCAATAAATACTTATGTAAACACTGGTTCTTATTTCCTTGACCTTATTGATTTCTCAAGTATGAAGATTCAAAGAAAAAACCTGGGACTCTGGACATGACAGGTAAAAGAGGCTAATAACAAAAGACTAAAGTATAATGCAATTTTATTTCAATGAGAACAAGATATGTGAGTGAGTTTTTTTTATAAGTACTCTGGCACAAGCAGGGATTTTTAAGCAGAAGAGTGATATTAACTTCTATTAATTTGTCCTCCCAGCAATCTAATCATCTGTCCATTCATCCTCCCACTGCTCCCAGTCACACTTACTAACATGCAAACACATGAGCAATGATGCTCCAACCCGCCTCCCCTTTGGCAAATGCACCATCTCTCTCATCACAGCATAGAGTTACTTAGCTTAGGTGTCCCAAGCCAAGTGCAAAAGAGCCAACGCCTATCTAGAAGAAGAGAACACTATCATACAAGGATGAACTATGATTGGTCAAGAACAGTTTCTTCTCAGTGTTCAATGCCCTGGGCTTTTCCTTCTCCCTGGAATATTCTCCTCCTATGAGGACACACACACACACACACACACACACACACACACATACAGTTCTGAGAATCCTACTTATCTTCAGATCTCAATTTGGGCAACTATTTTCGTAGAAATCCCGGGGCAGAGACTGTTAGTTGTCCCCTAGCATTCATCCTCTTTTCTTCCTGGTTGCCCAGAATAAATACTGAATTTCCCAACCTCCTTTGCTGCTAGGTCACCATGAGACCACGTTCTGGCCAATGGGATGTAAGCAAAAGTTGTCTGAGCAACCTCCAGAAGTCTTTTAAAGTTAGAGAGCCTGTTCCTTTCCACCCTTTCCCTACCTCCCTCTGAGGAATGTGGACCTAGGGCAGGAGAAGCCATCTTCACAATGAGATGACCTGGGGAATAGAGGTCACACACAGCACAGCAACAAGACAGAAGTAGTCCCTGACACCATGGAGTTCTGCTCTGTCTACCTCCAGACAGTCCTGTTGAAGAAAATTTCCTATTCCCTTTAAACTACTACCATTTGGGTTTCCGACACTTGTACCTAAATCTAATTCTTAACTGATAGAGGTACCTTTTGATGTGCTCCCACAGTGCCCTGAATTTCTGTTATTATAGGCACTGCAACTGTTTTCTTACCCAAAAGTTCCATGAAGACAGAGACTTCACCTGCCTTATATCCCCATCACTTTGCATGATAGCTGGTACTCAGTAAGTTTGATAAACACTTGTTGGAAGTTACTAAGTTAATGCTCATTAGAGTAACTGCACATGCCATTATGTCAGCTCATTCTCTAGGTAACTCGCTGCACTATCCTGCATTTATTTCATTAGCTTGAACATTATACAAATAAGGAAGTAAGGACAGAGAAATATTGGTAAAAATGATATGAAATAAACCAAGGAAATCCTCAAATGTGGAACTGCAGTACTGTTGATCACATATCCAGATGTTCAGCTCCCAAGTAAATGTGAGAAAGCAACCAGTAACTCAGCACCCAACACACTGGATGATTCACAAATGATTCTGGAGCACTGTGTGCATGCAGGGTATTGTGTTATATGCTGGGACATAGCCTGATGCAGCATTCAAGATGCCTGATAGGATGAAGGATTTCAAAGGTGGGCACAGAAGTGACACATTGAGAACAATCTTCCATGTAAAGGGAAAACAATAAGCAGAGAACAGCAATATGCATAAAATTAAGTTTCCGCCTCATGATTTAGAGGTGCTATTTACAAAGTGAAACATTATGTTCTACATCAATTCTAGTCTTGCACAACTGTTTACTTTTATTGTCAAATTGTCAACTGTCATCAATGAGCTATATGTCATGGTTCTCATAAAATGAATGACAGAAAACGCAGACAAGTATTTACAATTTTTAAGTAAAGTTTAAATTCTGTGGCCTAAGTGTGCTTTATATTTGAAATTATTCATTCTAGGTCACAAGGCTTATTTTTTTGTGAGGTGAAGCTCATTCAAAAAATTTTAAATGTATATATATATTTTGCCAGGAAGCATTTTCTACAGTTTTCACCTACTTTGCCAATAACCACTGATGGATGACTCAAGAGTGTCCCTTTTCCTTACATTAATAGAAAGAGAAAATCACATTAAAGAACCATCACTTCCTTCCAGAAAGTGATGGTTTTTTTTCTTTTGGAGATTTAGAATGCTTACAATGTAACGCAGAAGACCAATTTTTTAAAACCACCCTTTTACAACCTAAGCCACTTAGGTTGTAAAAGTGGCTTAGGAGAGTAAGTCTAAGCTTAGTAAGCCTAAGCTTAGGAGAGTATGGGACCACACCGATGGACTAACTATGGGACACACCACCCCTGCCAACTCCTAAAGCATTGAAACCTAGAATACCGTCATCATTCCTGTACCTTCCCTCCTGGCCCATCTCTGCCCTCACCCATGAACAAAGTTGCAATGAGTGGGCCTTAGCTGCAGGATGGAGGATGCAGAAAACAAAGTGCCCAAAGGTAGACTTGAACATAGATTATCAGAGGACAATGTCAGGCGATCCTTTCGTTAAAGTCTTAATTTTTTTTTTCTTTTTGTGGCCACCCTATGGCATATGGAGTTCCTCAGCCAGGGATCAGATCCAAGCCACAGTTGCGATTTATGCCACAGCACTGCTGCAATGCTCGATCCATTAATCTTTGGTGCCAGGCTGGGGATAATACCTGTATCCTGGTGCTGCAGAGATGCTGCTAATGCGGGAACTGCCAAAGTCTTAATTTTGATTTTAACTGTATACAATGTTCTTGTACGTTAATCTTCTCTAAGACACTTTGAGAACAGTCTTGCAAATTTATTCAAACTTCTTATCACTGAGTCAATTCATACTTCCTTTCTCTACAATCCCATGACATATACAAGTCATGTTACATTTTACATTACCAATATTATATTAAAATTCTACTACATATATCAAGAATAGCTTATATCATATTATGGATAGTAATATACACAGATATATATATATAACTGTCTCTCCACACTGCTCTCTCCACCCCCAGGCTTGCCATTGCAATAGTCATCTCCAGACACTGTAGTCTATGTCAATGGCATCGCCTGCACTTGTGAAAATGCGTAGTCAAATACAAACCATGAGTTCTCAAGAAGAGGGAGTATTTAACTTTATAGGCCCACTGAGTAGGTAATACCAAATACATGAAATCTACTCAGGAAGTTTGCCAAATACATGAAATTCACTCAGGAAGTTCTCTTATCTACACTCACTCCCTTGCTTATCTTACTCCAATCCATGGTTTTAATTACCATCTACATGTTAACAAATTACCAATTTACATTTCCAGTTCAGACTTCCCTTTCAATATCCGATTGCTTATTTGACATCTCTGCTTGGATATCTAAGAGCCATCTCGAAATTCACATATTTAAAACTGGACTCCTATCTTACCCCATACCACTAACTCAACAAAATGACAAAACAAGAAAACAAAACAAAACAAAACCCAACCTGTTCAACCTTAAAATTACCCTGGACTCCTCTTTCTCTCAAAACTCTCTTCTAATCCACTGGCTCTACTTCAAAATATAACCGGACTTCCATCATTTGTCATTTCGATTGCCCATGCCCTCACCCCGTTTCTGGTCAAACTATGGTCCTCACTTCTCAACTGATCAACTGCAGCTCCTCATTTATGGATCTCCCATCTTTGACCTCTTCCATCTGTTCTCCCCCAACAGTCTGAGTGATCCCTTTAAAAATATAGGTCATTTCATGTCATTCCTGTGGTCAGCAATGGCTCCCCATCTCACTCAGAGAAAAGCCACGTGTAATCTGGGCCTGTATAACTTCTCTAATCAACTCTCTTAGCACTCTCCCCCAGTGGTCTTTGCTGTCGCCCAAACATGCCAGGACTATATCAGCTCTAGGCCTTTCCACTAGCCATTCCTTCTGCCTGGAATACTTCTCCCCCCGATTCTACTTGGCCAGCTTCCTTCACATGGTCACTGTGTAATGTGACCACTCTAACACAGTGACTGCTCCTCTTTACCCCAGCACTGATAAAACTCTTCATGAGGCTCTGCTTTTTCCTTTTTCTGTAGTACTTATCAACACCTAGCATACCACATTACTTATTTCTTTTTTACGTTTATTGCTGTCCCAGCTGGATATAAGCATCATCACAGAAGAGAGCTTTGTCTGCACTGTCCACCAATATGCACTAAGTATCCAAGACATGCCTGACACCTGGTAGTTTCTCAGTAAATGTGTGTTGAAAAAAATCCCAAATTATATAAAACAATAAACCAGTCACAACGGTGGGATTCCTCTTCAATGGTATGTAGAAGATGCAGCTTTAAGAATTTAGTGTAGAGATGGAGAACTCACCCATTCATTCAAGGAACCCATGATAATATCTAAAATAGCAAGTAAGTCTACTGAAACTTTCTGAGTTTGTACCTATCCTCTAAGTAGAATGGATTATTCCAAAGATAATTTTGTTAAGCAACATTTTGTGAATCAGAAAACATCTCAACATCTCCATGAAGTTGCAAAGGAACAACAACAGTAAAGACAGAGAAGTTGGCATTCACACATCCCCAAGACGTCAGTTACAAGACCAATGTTTCCCTTCATCAAGCCAAAAATTTTTTTATTGTCCTATAGCCCCTTCCTTGGCATTTTCAAATTAAATCTAAGACTTCTCTTTTGTTCTCCGAATTCACATTGTTCTAACCATTACTTTAACTGATTTTACGTGACATGATTAACTCTTTAAAATTTAAAAGAATCTTTTCATGATTTTAAAGAGAACCACAGAGGAATAAATGGTTTCGAACTGTGCAAATTTGAAATTCAAAAATAGAACAGCTACAGGCAGAACTGATATTTTTTCATCTACTCTACTAGTCAAGCAAATCATTACAACATCCTATTTGATAGCCTGCCCAGAAAATGTGGTAGCCCTACTGAATTATACGCAATGTGAGACTCATAAAGGGAAATAAAATATATTATACTTTCCTCTAATAACAGTTAAGGCGCACTACCTTTGTGGCACAGTAAATTAATATTATGTGCGCTGAACTGGCTAAGCAGGCAATGTGATTTGGCAGGCTTGAAAGATGTTGTTAAAAGTTATGCTTTTGGGCAAGCCACAGTCTTGAAAATTCTGAAGCAAATATTTTCATGGAAGTTTACTATTAGCATGTATTTTTCTAAAGAAACTAACTCTAAGCAATGGCTATTAGCATGATCTAATATGAGGGCAGTAATTTCCTTGGTGCATACTTCTTGCTCTCAGAGAGTTTTTAATCTCATTGACTTAAGAATTTAGGAAAATATATTTCAGTGTTATAAGTATACATTATGGCCTAGAAAT
Organism: Sus scrofa; assembly: GCF_054392235.1. Classification (NCBI taxonomy): domain Eukaryota; kingdom Metazoa; phylum Chordata; class Mammalia; order Artiodactyla; family Suidae; genus Sus; species Sus scrofa. The sequence goes on along the minus strand of NC_139389.1, from coordinate 71,696,876 downwards.
CATGGTAGGATGAGTAAGTACAAGGGAGGAAGAGAAGCTGAGGCAGAGCTTAAAAATGAGTTTTAAAAAGCCACACTTTGAAGGCAAAGACATAAAAGTTGAAAATTATTAAACTAATGAATATCTCACATGTGAGCAAAGTTTTTTAAACAATTTCAGCTCAATGTAATATATTTAAATTTTTTTTTATTTTAATTCAGTGGAAGTTATCCTTTCATTTTCCTTTTGTTATTAACCTTTATATTAGACCCCAAGCAATCTCCAAGTATACTTAGGTAAGAAGTCTAATTTTCAGATATGCTGCTCTTTTATGGAAAGTTAACTGCTATATATGGGCCTTAACACAATTAGTAATGCAAGGAGAAACACCAGGGGAAAAATAAGTGTGGATTAGGCTGGCAGATGGTCAAATACCTTTAGAAGTGCAGAAAAAGTCTTCAAAGAGAAGGAAATGGAAGAGAAAGAGACATCACTTGTTTTACAGATTATCTGTGTATACAATATATATACATTCAGAAGAAGTTTGCATCATGTTTTGTTTATCTAAAGGGAAAAAAATTGTTCAAGCTGACCAGTATTTCAATATTGGAAGTTTATCAAAATACAAAATGGAGGCTGACGGAGGGGTCAGGACTTCATGGTAAGGCGTGTCTACCAAGTACCAGGACCTCTCTTTCTACTCGGCAAAAGACTTACCCAATCCTGGGAACTTCTTTATCCACCAGAAAGATAAAGATGTTTTGCTCTGCCTCAGCATTGATTTTTTTTAATTGAAATATGTGTGACATATAAAAGTATGTAAATTTAAGGTGTACAACATGATAATTTGATATATTTATATATTGTAATGTGATTGCCACTGTAGCAATAATTAGCCTCCCTATCACATCACAATTATCCTTTCTTTTTACTGGTTGGAATAATTAAATTCCAGTCTTCAAAAGTTTTATAACTTCTTCAGGATTGGTATTCCTTTTTTTTTTTTTTTTTAATGAACTGCCTGGGAAGAAGAATCCCTTTATATTTCTCAAGAATCAGGAACAGAACTCAGTCCCTCCTCGCCCACCCCTCCAATCCTGGGCTGAAGTTGGCTCTTTCAGGCCAGATGGTACACTCCTCTTCCTGACTATGCATTTAGTGGCATCATCTTGGTAGCTTGAAATTGGCCATGCTGGGAATATTTACACTAAGGAAAGTGGCAAAAGCTACAAATTGAAGTTTTTGCTTAACTGTCTGTTTTCCAGAGAGACATTTTTTAAATATTTACCAGCACAACACTGCCCAAATCTAACCACAAATTCTGGTGCCTTGCCTATTAGGTTCAAATAATTTTAAAAGTATAGTATTAGGAGTTCCCATTGTGGTTCAGCGGAGCTGACTAGTATCCCTGAGGATGTAGGTTTGATCCCTTGCCTTGCTCAGTGGGTTAAAGATCCAACATTGCCATGAGTTGTAGTGTAGGTCACAGATGCAGCTTGGATATTGTGTTGCTGTACCTGTGGCACAGGCTGGCAGCTGCAGCTCTGATTCAACCCCTAGCTTGGGAACTTCCATATGCCACATCTGCAGCCCTAAAAAGCAAAAAAGCAAAAAAAAAAAAAAAAAAAAAAAAAAAGTATAGTATAGTTTTTAATTACTAGTAGGTCTTTAACTCTGCTTGTTACGAGTTTCCAAAGGTCCCATAAATAATCTTTAGCTTATATTCTCTGTTCATAACAATTTAACAGTAAGAATTATGATCTTACACCAGAATTTTTAAGAAGTCCTTAGGACTGATATTCAAGAAAACCAACCATCCCACAAAACTACCCACCACACCTGTGATTCACCATGCTGCTGTGTAGATGCTCCTATTATCTAGACCACATAGAAATTTGGTAAAGAGAACAACTTCATTTCTCAGGAAAATAGCTTCCTTCCCCCGTCCTCTCCCAAGAGTATGAGCACCTTAAAAGAAAGGAGAAGAAATGCGGCTACAAAGCCAGCTTTGCCCTTAGTCACTGGACAGATGTCCAGAAACAGGAAGAAGATCTCAGGCAAATACACAGCATTTGGCTAAGTGAAGAATTTTCAATTTTGGGGGTCACAAGTAGCCAGTTCTTTCTTAGAAAAGGAAGTCACTAACACTAATTACCTTCAAAGAAAAAGAAGAATGAAATTATAATGCTTTCTCCCTAATTAGTACTACTTCTTGTAATCATATTATTCCTCATGAAAGAGTAAAAGACCTAGAACTTTTAAAATATTTGACACCAATGCCTTAATTAATATATAGCTAAGTTATCTACATGCAATCCCACTGCTTTAATACTTGTCTTTAGGTGACAGCTCTTAATTTTTTATTGCCAAATGACCTAGAACTATAGCTACACAAATTCTTATCTTTGAACTGTTATACTATACCAGCCTCTGTGCCATGCTCCTAGGAAATCCAACTAGCTTATTGAGTCAAGCATTTTAGGTAAATTCCAATATACCACATTCTTTATCAAGGTCTGTTTTATGGGGAAAAAACAAGAAAAATGATTCATTTTCAGGGACTCCTCTTTCAGTTACACAGGCAGCCATATAGTTTAATCACATAAAATTTCTACTAAGTATGAATTAAGCTAATCTTTATTTCTACATGAAAAACTTGCAAAAATGAAACTGACTGCACTTCAAGTAAAATAAGTGGCAGCTGAAAAACCAGTATTTAGATATTAAAGTGTGAGACATTACATAAACACGACGGCAGATAGATTTCATAATGCAAATATTTAATTGTAATAGCAATGAATGTATTACTACTCACAGAAACATTATCTAAATAATAACCAATGTTTGATTTCAGTTAATATTCTTAAATTACTAACTCACTAGAAACAACATTTGCCTCCCTGGCTTCCATCCCAATGAACACCATGGTTTCTTTGCTACTGCACAACCTTAAATGTGCTTAATCTCAATTTTCTAGGTGCCAGACAAGTCCATATCCAGGAGGCCATGAGCGTTTTCTTTCTTATTCTTTTTTTTTGCTTTTTAGGGCTGCACCTGAGGGATATGGAACTTTCCAGGCTAGGGGTCAAATTGGAGATGCAGCCGTTGGCCTATGCCACAGCCACAGCCACACTAGATCTGAACCGCACCTGTGACCTATACCACAGCTCACAGCAACACCAGATCCTTAACCCACTGAGCTAGACCAGAGATTGAACCTGAATCCTCATGGATACTAGTCAGGATCGTTACCACTGAGACACAACGGGAGCTCCATCCAGGAGGGTTTCTGTTCAACAGGTTTTTTTGAGTGCCCTCTGTGTAACTAGTTTTTCTAGCATAGTTCTAGATGTTGGTTCTCTTCTGCTTGCTTCCATTTTCCATTTTCTCAGGAAGCAAGGTAATCAGTGAGAGAGAGGATGAGGAAGGGGACGCTGGAGAGAGCAGAGAGAAGGTATGAAAAAGTTGTCTATAGGAGGTAGGAAAGGGATGGATTGGGGAAATGTAATGATTACTGAGGGTCGACTTGAGGCCAAAGGTCATGAATTTAGTGTTATTTTCTGCAAACACATTCAGTCATGTGTGTACAGGCGAAGTAGGCAAGGTAATATTGAACCAACATGAGGTTGTGCCAAATGAATATGAGGAAGTGAGAGAGGGCAAAGAGAAGAATGTGTGGCAGGAAGTGATTAGAATGGTTGACCATAGAACTGAAGCTAGAAAGGAGGGCACAGAGGGCAAATGATGATGAGGTATGGTGGTTAGATCAGTGGCTTGATTCTGTTTGGAGTCAGGATACTAGAAGAGAGAGCTGGAAAGAGAAGAGGTGAGTTAACAGTGAGATAACTACCAATTTCCATTCTTATTAATACGTAGCAGCTAAAATTTGGGGTTTTTTTCTCTGAATCTCCATTATCTATCACAATATATGGTACATCATCTATATACTGAATAAAAATGCTGAATGAACAAAATGAAGACCCTATTATTAAGTAATATCAAGCATGTGAAGAACAAATACACTGATGAACACTCACCATTCCTTAAACTAAATTCAGCAGATACTCTGTTTTGATCGCCAAGGTTCCTTTGAGTTTATGGTTTGACAAATATTTAACTAAGATCCCACAATGACCAAAATGTGCACACCTTTAGCAGTTAAAATACCTAATAGCCGATGTAAATCATACAGAAATGTAGAAAATTGAAACACTGACTAAAATAATTGTACAAATAAACACAGGCCTCCAAAGATGGGTTATTTACGAACCCAAACAAAACTACTTTAAGAGATTTTGAAACTACAGCAGAAAGTCCTCAAAAGTAAAAGGACACATTCATATTTATATTCAGAAGCAAGGTTAGATAATGAAAACATTATGAATTAATGAAACATTTTAAAATAATTAATCATCTTTTCTAGGGAAGGCAGCCCTAACTTTTTGTTTAGCAACTTAAAATGCATCCTCACTAGAAGAATCTCTTGATGGATAAATATTAAAACTATGACAATCAAGCCTGGAATTCTACAGGGTGCCTACATAGTCTGAAAATATAGATGAATAAACACAATTTCATGAAAGGAATTATCAATCTGTAAAAAGGTAAATTGTTACTATCTATTTTCCAGACTGCTGATGACTAAACAGGAGAAGTATGACTTCTATATTCACTCAAGGACTGGATTTAGCTACCAGGTAATTTTTGAATAAATAAAGAGTGAAGCGCAATATTTCTGTTTTAACTCTGATTTCTTCATGTGATACTTTGATGCTCCACAGATCAATTTCTTCATTTTTTTCTTATAAAGTAATACAGGGGGTATGTGAAATAATGGCAGAAACTAAAAGGGTACTACAATTTTAGGAACAAAACCAGAGCTCTACCAAAATTCATTCTCTTTCTTCCATGAGTCGTGACATCTCAGAAAGATGGCATTTCCCAGCATCTCTTGTGTGTGACCACATGACTAAGTTCTCACCCATGGAATGTGAGAGGCAGAGAGCTTGAGACCATGAGTATGCCTCTTTCCTACCTAATTCCCCTTCTCACTAACTAACTTCAGTGTGGCGGTAACTCAAGCTACGCCTTATGGATAACAAGACAGTGCCCAAGGGAATGACAGGGCGACCACTGGAAGGGAGCTGTGTCCTAGAGTAATTATGAGGAGCAGAGATTCCATGATGAACTGAAATACTACCATCAGGATGGATGCATGAAAGAGAAATAAACCTTTTGTTCTTTAACTCACTATATTGCTGGGTCTCTTTGATATAGCCCTTTAGTTTTACCCGACACATACAAAAGCAAAATTAAATAGCACCATCACACAGCTGCTAACTAGATTATAAATTCATAAATGTCACCTTTTATGAACTAAATTCAGTATTTGTTTCACAGAGTTTTAAAGATACTCCTAAAAGGAGCCGTTTATGTATTAAAATGGTGTTTTCCAGGGTGAACACATATTCCACATTTTCTGTCTTACCTTACCACTGAAAAGCTAGAGGAGTTTGTGTGAGAGAAACAATGCTTTCTTATTCACACAGGTGGTCAATTCTAACAAAAATCATTTGTCAGGTCTCCTTTGGTTGTTTAAAACAAAATTCAATACAAATCAGCTTAAACACAAAAAGGGAACTTGCTGGCACGTAACTGAAGTGTCGGAAATGGCAGGGATGCCTGGCTCCAAGGCTTTCTCTACCCTTTCCTCATCTGCTTGTCTCTGCTTGTCTTTATTAGTTCCTCTACAGAGAGGTATATTGCCTCAGAGAGCCCCAGTTCCCACCCTGTCCTCTTTTAGATGCAAGAGGCAAGCAGGACTCTTCACTGCTGGCTCCAAGAGAAACATCCTGGAAGGGCTTTGACTGGCCTCACTCTGGTCACATGTGAACCCATGGTCCAATCACTGTGGGAAGGAGGTTGTGGACATTTGATGGTGGTCACATGTTTACTCTTGGATGGAGGGCTATAGGAAAGACAATTCCAGGGCTTTAAAACACTTTGTAACATTTTTCTTATAATTTAAATCTCTTTGTAACATCATCTTCCTTATAATCTGGAAAATAAGACTGAGTTTGATATTTAAACAACACTCTAGCTGCTTCCTTATCTAAGTAATTAAGTTTTAATCCTAATTAACTGACTTCTTTCCCACACTGTTGACCATCTAGTGACAATGGTACTGGGACTAATTAATTGCACTTCATCTCAAAAACCACTTTTCTGGTAGAAGCTCTAGTTTATGGTTTGGTTATTCTATATTCCTGTGAGATTAGCAAACTTGGAAAGAAAGTGAAATGACTCAAGTTTTAAATATACATATATTGCATAAGTATGTTAACTTGTGAATGAGGCCCTGGCTCACCTAAACTTATCGTGTATAAAGTATTTATTGTATTAGAAAAAGAGTGCAGAAATAGGGAAGACACAATCCCTATTTGAAAAGTTTACATAATAACTCTGGAAGCCACTGCAATAAGGCATCCTAATTATTAAAACTGTACATTACTTCCTAGAAGGGCAAACAGAGGTAACTTTGGCTGCATGTTACAATCCACGATTCGGATTGGCATAGCATCTTGCACAAAAGTGTGTCCCAAAACACTTTATAGAAGTGAAATTTCATTCTCAAGCCAATATATGCTATACGTTACAGAGCAGCTGTATGCAAACATTGCCTCATGGAAAAAAAAAAAACAACAACAGGAAAAAACCTAAGGCATTAAATCATAAGATGAAAATTCAAAGAAAAACTTAGAAGACATGGACCACTAGGGCAGAGGAAGAAGAATAAAATGATAAGAAAGGAAACAGATCTCTGATAAGCTGAAGATACATCACACACTTTCTGTCCCCAAAAAAGTTGAGAGTGAGACAGTCTTTCATATGATTCAAAGGAGTAGTAGAAGTCAAACATAAAAAGTAAGAAGTGAGGGCTGATGAACTTTCAAAGTAGCAGTAAAATTACACCGTATTGGTAATCTCAACTGAGATGGGATAAAAGCAACACAATGATGTATTTTGAGTTCATTTGAATTATGGAAAACTATTATCTTGGAAGGTTAGGGGATGAGATGTACTGTGAAAACTAATTTCATAAGCATAAACACTATACCTAATTGTGCAGTATAAATAAATAGAATTTTATAACATAACTATTAATAATGATATGAAGATAAGCCAACTAGACCACATAATTTCAGAAGCTCACTTGGTTTTAAGAAATCATAAAATACAAATTTTTATCTCATTTTTGAGTCCTAGAGTACCAGTGAATGGGGAACTGTACTTAATAGTTGGCAACAGAGAACTCAAACTGTATAACTTAAACTGGATTTCCAACAGAAAATCTTGCTTTTAAAGCTAAATAATTTTGGGGGGATTGAGATGGCAGAATAGAAGGACTGGAGCTCTACTTCTCACCTAAAAACAACAAAATTTACAACCAAATGCTGAGCAATCTTCAACCAAATGGACTGGAAACTTTCAAAAAGATATCCTACTCCAGAAGACAAAGAGGAGGCCACATCAAGAGGTAGGAGGGACGATTATGTGATATAAGCAACCCCATACCTCCTGGGTGGGAAGCCCCACAGACTGGAAAGTAACTGGTTCACAGAGACTCACCTAAAAGAGTAAGAGTTCTGAGCCCCACATCAAACCCCCATGCGTGGGGATCTGGCACTGGGAGAAAGAGCCCCTAGAACATCTGGCATTGAAGGCCAGTGGGGGCTGGTGTGCAGGAGTTCCACGGGACAGCGGGAAGCAGAGACCCCATTCTTGGCAAGGGCACACAGACTTTCGTGTGCACTGGGTCCCAGGGCAAAGCAGGGTCTCCATGGCAATCTGGGTCGGACCTGGCTACGTTTCTTGGAGAACCTCCTGGGAAAGCAGGGGTGAATGTGGCTTGTTGTGGGGGAAAGACATTGGAAGCAAAGCTCTTGGGAATCTTCATCAGCATGTGTTTCTCTGGAGGTGGCCATTTTAGGAAAATCTGGACCCACTCATCAGCACTGAGAAGCCCCAGGGCAAACAACAATCCAGGTGGGATCACAGCCCCGCTCCTTAGTAAGCAGGCTGCCTAAATACCCCCCAGGAACACAGCCCCCTCTAATCTCACCCAGAGACAAAGCCCCATCCACCAGAGGGATAGGAATCAGCTCCACCTACCAGGGGGCAGGCATCAGTCCCTCTCATTGGAAAGCCTACAACAAGCCCCCATACCAACTTCAGCCACAGGGGGGCAGACATCAGAAGTAAGAGAGGCTACAACCCTATTCTCTGTAAAAAGGTCACCACGCCAAAAACCTATAAAAATGAAAAGACAGAGAACTAAAACTCAGATGAGGGAGAAAGGAAAAACCCCAGAAAATCAGCTAAGTGATCAGGAGAGTCTCAGCCTCCAGGAAAAAGACTTTAGATTGTTGATGCTGAAGATGATGCAAGCCGTTAGAAATAAACTGGAGGCAAAGGTGGATAACTTACAGGAAACACTGAGCAAAGAGATACAAGATATAAAACTCAAGAAAGAAGAGATACAAAATACAATAACTGAAATAAAAAATTCACTAGAAGCAGCTAATAGCAGAATACAGGAGGCAGAAGAATGAATAAGTGAGGTAGAGGACGGATTAGTGGAAATCATGGACGCAGAACAGAAAAAAGACTGAAAATAGATGAAGAGAGTCTCGGAGAACTCTGGGACAACATTAAATGCACCAACATCCATGTTATAGGAGTGCCAGAAGGAGAAGAGAGAGAGAAAGGGACAGCAAAAATATTCCAAGAGATAATATGGAAAAACTTCCCTAACATGGGAAAGGAACCACGCACTCAAATCCAGGAAGCACAACGAGTACCATATAACATAAACCCAAGGAGGAATACACCAAGACACATATTAATCAAACTGACCAAAATTAAAGACAAAGAGAAAATCTTGAAAGCAGCTAGGGAAAAGAAATAACAAACAAGGGAACCCCAAAAAGGTTATTGGCAGATTTTTCTGATGAAACTCTGCAGGCCAGAAAGGAGTGGCATGATATACTTAATGTGATGAAAGGGAAAAAACCTCCAACCAAGATTACTTTACCCAGCAAGGCTCTTATTCAGACTTGAAGAAGAAATCAAAAGCTTCACAGATAAGCAAAAGCTAAGAGAATTCAGCAACACTAAACCAGCTTTACAACAAATACTAAAGGAACTTCTCTAGGCAGAAAAGAAAAGGCCACAAACAGAAACAAAAATACCACAAATGACAAGACTCACCAGTAAAGGCATATATACAGTAAAGATAGGAAATTATCCATGCACAATTATGCCACCAAAATCAGAAATCATGAGAAGAGGAGGGTACAAATGCAGGACACTGAAGATGTACTTGCAATTAAGAGACCAATAACTTAAGACAATCTCATATACATATAGACTCATATCAAAACTTCAGAATAACTGCAAACCAAAAATCTACAATTGATACACAAACAAATAAGAAAAATCAACTCAAATACAACACTAAAGATAATCATCAAACCAGAAGAAGAGAGAACAAAAGAAGAAGGGAAGAAAAAAGAGCAACAAAAACAAATCCAAAGGAATTAATAAAATGGCAATAAGAACATACATATCAATAATTACCTTAGAAACCCTAAACAAAATGAAAAAACAACCCACAGAATGGGAGAAAATGTTTGCAAATGAATCAACTGACAAGAATTAATCTCCAAAATTTATAAACACCTCCTACCACTCCATACCAAAAAAACAAACAACCCCATCAAAAAATGGGCAGAAGATCTAAACAGACAGTTCTCCAAAGAAGACATACAGATGGCAAAAAAAACACATGAAAAGATGTTCAACATCACTCATTATTTGAGAAATGCAAATCAAAACCTCTATGAGGTATCACCTTACACCAGCCAGAATGGCCATCATCAAAAAGTCTATAAACAACAAGCACTGGAGAGGGTGTGGAGAAAAAGGAACCCTATTACACTGTTGGTGGGATTGCAAATTGGTGCAACCACTGTGGAAAACAGTATGGAGATGCCTCAGAAAATGAAAAATAGAACTACCATTTGATCCAGCAATCCCACTCCTGGGCATCTATCCAGAGAAAACCATGGCTCAAAAAGACACATGTACTCCAATGTTCATTGCAGCACTATTTGCAATAGCCAAGGCATGGAAACAACTCAAATGTCCATCAACAGAGGAGTGGATCCAGAAAATGTGGTACATATACACAATGGAATATTACACAGCCATTAAATGAACAAAATAACGACATTTTTAGCAACATGGATGGACCTAGAAATTATTATGCTGAGTGAAGTCAGTCAGACAATGAGACACCAACATCAAATGCTTTCACCGACATGTGGAATCTGAAAAAAGGACACAATGAACTTCTTCGCAGAACAGATACTGCCTCACAAACTTTGAAAAACTTATGGTTTCCAAAGGATACAGGTTGCGGGGTGGGGGGAAGCTCTGGGGGTGTGGGATGGAAATCTTATAAAATTGGATCGGGATGATCATTGTACAACTATAAATGTAATAAATTCATTGAGTAATAAAAATGAAGTTTTTTTAAAAAAAGGAAAAAACAAAGCTAAATAATTTTTAAATGGAAATTAGGCCCAAGAATAAGAAATTTTGACTTTATTTCCCATCATGTAAATAAGAATAAAATATTTTTTTAAAATTCAAATGCTCCATTTTGGGTATTCACTTGAAGGTTAAGTTTCTATTTCAAGTATCATCCACAAAGCAAATTAATCTTCTATACATTGTGTGCCTAAACATTATTCTGGTTCTATAAACTCCAAGGTTATCCATTTAGCAAGGGTTTTATGTAACTTATTAAAAACTATGCACTTCTTTTAAGGGGATATATTCTTGAGTACTGGAGTTTTCCACAAAAAAAGTATGATTAACTCTGTATCTTGTAAGTTATTCACATTTGGCATCTACTCATTTTTATTTGGCAAGTATCACATTTTACATAATTCATATAACATATTGCATGAAGTGAAGAAATTAAACCTATAATATATATTATTTCCCCAAATATTTAGAAATACTGAATTCTCAACAGTGTTGTAAATGAATTTGGTATCACTATCCTTTAAGAGGCTGAAGATGACACACATTATCACTAATTTTGGCAGTTTAACAAGGGTTTAGCAATGGGATATATATGAAGAGTCCCACTAGACTAGGTACAAATTTTTCCTTTACCTTCTTAAATGCACAGTATTTTTAAAAAATCCATGCCATCTGAAAAAAGAATCATGTCTTAAAAGGAAAAAATAATTGACTTTTCAGAAATTTTTATACAATCACATATCTTAAGAATGATGACAGAATAAACGAACCTCCCCCTTCGCCCCCACCTTCCTCTTCTTCATATGCTCACTCTAAAATGAAAAGCAGTATAACAGAGTGGTTAATAGTGCCAGATCCAGGAGTTCCCCTTTTGGTAGAACGGGTTGAGAATCCAACTGCAGTGGCTTGGGTCGCTGCAGAGATGTGGGTTTTAATTCTCAGCCCGGCTCAGTGGGTTAAAAGATCTGGCGTTGCCCCAGCTGCAGTTTTGATTGCAGCTGCAGCTCAGATTCAATCCCTGGCCTAGGAACATCCATAGGCCATGGGTGTGGCCATTAAAAACAAGACTAAACTAAACAAAACAGCACCAGATACAGAGGCAGGCTGCAAATCTTGGTTTAGCAGTTTATCTGTGTTGGAGGTAAAAACAGTAATGACTTTAGCACTTGGCACAGTGCCTGGCATATTACAAGCCTGGGACAAACAGTGGCTACTCTTATAGCTGCTTTGCAACTCTGAGACTTCCAAGAAAACCCTGAGTTTTCCAGAGACAATGGCGACGAGGGTTCCAGCAGCACTGCTGATGTCAGCCTCCCTAGTCCCAGCATCATCTCAGAGTCAGCAATTCTGGTGGTAGTGGCACAGGTGGGACTGCAGATGATTCTTCACCCTGGTCCATTCTGGTGGCCACTGTCCATTATGCCCTTCTCTAAAGACGGGAAAATCAAGGAGTAGAAAAAGACACACACACGGCTCTGAAAACCTCAGTTTGAGTTCTGAATCAAGTTTCACAGATCGCTTATTCCACGGGTTCTTAGCCTATGGCTGGACTTTGGAAAAAGGAAGGTGTCCATGAACTCAAAGAAATTATCTGTCAAGTTTTTAATTTAATGTTCAATTATATGGCAAGAGACGACTATGACTTTCGAGAATTTCTCCAAAGATTCCGCATCCTTAAAATGATCAAGAACCACCCACTAAGCTTCGGTTTCCTCCTCCGTAAAGTGGGAATAAAAATCATAGTCCTACTTGCTCCACAGGGTTGTCCTGAGGACCCCTTTAAATTGAATGTGAAAGCACACTAAAGGCATCACCATACATTTGTTATTTCTGACTTTGCTGTCATTATTTTTTTTAATCTATTTGCATGAATATTTCTGATTGCAGAGTGTCATCTACAAGGAACTCAAAATCTTCCACCTACTTTTTCAGAGTCGTGTCATAGCTTACCCAAGCAGTAAGCATTGAAAAGAAGATTGAGGCTCAATCTCCAGAAAATAGTCTACAGATGTGTTTTGTTCAGTTCACAGTGTTCTTTTCACAATGAATTGGTTGTCAAATATTCAGAAATCAGAAGTTTTCACATGAAATAATTAGATTTCCAGGTTATTTGAAAAACTGAAATATCTTGCAGCCCTGAGTCACTTTCCCACAAGGCTGCAACTGGCCAGAGCCAAGAACAGGGATGTGTGTCACTACCTACCACCCGCCTTCCCCCCACTGAAGGTGAATCTGGCTCTTTGGTTCCCCTCCTTTAACCAGCTGGTCGTATAAGTGTCCCCAGCTTACAGATGTTAATTCTAAATCTTAACTGAGTTTAATTATGGTTTTGAAAATATACAAGGTGCCCCCCGTTTTGTTCTTAGAATGTTCTTTCAAACTTCAAATATAGAATAGTTAGAATAGACATTCAGGCAATTGAGAACAGTGCTTTTATTTTCCATATATGTTATTTTTTCTATTAGTGAATTCTCATATTTTGAAAGAACATCCTCCAACAGGAATATTAAAGAACAAGACCCATGACATGATTAAAAGATCCAAGAAAGAGGCAAGTGATGTGACTGAGAAAAAAATCATTTTAGCCAAGGAGAAGGTCTGACTGTGACTCATAATTTGTCAACAGGAGAAAGAGGTGGATTGCTAACATAGCACCGGGAAGAACCTGAAATGAATCAGCAACTCAAAAAGCCTCCTATTTTCATCTTGAGCAAAAATGTTACTTTTAAGGATAAGAAAATTGTGAAATATTGATGGTGGAAATATTGATTTGTTTCTCTTACATTTCATTGGTTGCAAGAGATTGCTTACACAAGGCTGACTTTTCTCTGGAACTTATGGAGAGGAAGAACTACCATAAAAAGTGAACATGCATGGTGGAAAATGAAGGATTAGGAAGTCCTTGATCTTCCTTTTCAAGTCAAATATTCTCTCATGTTATTAAGGACCCCCAAATAATGATGCTATGGGTTATAATAAAGAAGAAAAAAAAGACAACAGAAAACCCACTTAGATATGATTAGAATGGACTTCTTTCCAAAACAGTTCTTTTTTTTTTTTTTTTTTTTGGTCTTTTGTCTTTTTAGGGCCGCACTCGCGGCATATGGAGGTTCCAGGCTAGGGGTCTAATTGGAGCTGCCAGCCTATGCCACAGCCACAGCAATGAAGGATCCTTAACCCACTGAGTGGGGCCAGGGATTGAACCCTCAACTTCATGGTTCCTAGTTGGATTCATTTCCTCTGTCCCATGATGGGAACTCCCCAAAACAGTTCTTAAGCTCTAGTCCAAGATTATTTGCTCTAAGGAATATTCTATTTTTTAAAAATTGATGATATTGGCACTGGAATTTTGATTCAAAAGATCAATACCTATACCTATAAAAGATTTCAAGATTTATACAGCCATTATCAAACTAAAATTTATTCTGGATCATGTACTACATAGTGGATACTTTGGCAAAAGTTATATGGATAAGCGAGGCCATCCACATCAGCAGTATAGACCACAGGAAGTTTTTCTAAACCTAATTGCAGGGGCCATTTGGGTTAGAACAAGGTTGCACTGTAAATCTGCCATTCTTAGAGGGCCAAATTTCTCAATGCATATTGAACCAATATTCCTGCTATGAAACTGCGTAAGCTAGATTCTGTGCCACTGTAGTAAAACACTCCTCAATAAACTTGTTTTCACAAGAAGTTTGCCCACTCATGTGTCCCAAAGCTGTTGTAATCTTCATTGTTGAGGCTGATCTAACAGCAGGAACATTATTCCATTTCTTGACAAGTTTAAAGTTCTCTAATGAATAAAGCTAACAGCTTATGGCTGCTTCGCCTGTCCCCTGATTACCCCTGAGGGATTTTCTTTTCTTTTTTTTTTGTCTTTAAAATTGGCCTCCTAGTTTGTTTTTAACTACCTTGTGCAAAGAGGTCTGACGGGGATAGCAGATCAAAGATCAGCTCGCAACATAAAAAACAGCTGTTGTTAATTAAAGGCAAATGAAGGACATTTGACCAGATTCTTTATGAGACGCCTTGTCACACATTCAACAGTCTATAATCCCTGTGACCTTGTCCCTTGGTCCTGAACTGTCACTAAACCTGAGAAACTGATACCTCTCAAATACATACAAATAGAAAAAAGGAAGGAATGTTCAGGGTGTGGCTTAAGAAAGAGGAAGTGATGTGAAGGAAGTATACTAATGAAAGTGAAATTACCTGGGACAGGTGGAAGTCACCTGGGGTTTCCTTTGGAAAGCACTGAGCACTTTCCCACATTAAAAGTAAAATGACTTGTTATAAAGAGGTAGAAGTAGCATTGAGAGATGAGTTACTCTGCTATGATTTGAAAGAAAATGAACTAAAGAATAGTCTTATACAGTATTTATATCTTAAAATTCTTTTTCAATTTTTCTGATTTTTAAAATGTTATTAAATCTAAATCACTCAAGTAAAATAACTTTTTATAATTTTTAAAGCAATGCATTTCATTCTAAATATTTCAGAAATCCCAGAGGCATGGAAGAAAGAAAATGAAATTCTCCCAAATCCCAGCTTCAGGGAGAATCTCATTAGGATTTATATGTAAATCAAAAGAAAAAACTGAACAGGTACCAGAAAAAGTGAAGCTGCACAGTACCTATGTTTGTGAATGGCCAAGATGGCTACAAAGCATGAGGGATGGAGTGAAAGGTCTGGGTTCTGACAAGTCATTAACCTCTATCTACACCAGAAAAATGGCTGTCAGGGTCTGCACTGGTTCCTTAAAAGTGCATCTCCAGCATGGATAAAAGAAAAGGCACTGCATCCTCTGTAATTCCCAAAGTGATTGGATAGCTTGTGGTCCACCTGTTAGCGTACTTGCTATAGCCCAGAATAGC
Organism: Sus scrofa; assembly: GCF_054392235.1. Taxonomy (NCBI): domain Eukaryota; kingdom Metazoa; phylum Chordata; class Mammalia; order Artiodactyla; family Suidae; genus Sus; species Sus scrofa. The sequence goes on along the minus strand of NC_139389.1, from coordinate 71,681,406 downwards.
AAGCTCCATACCTGACTTCCACTTTCTCTTTACTATAGATTAAAGATTATAGGAAAATGCCTACTTCAGAGGACTATGTAAAGAAATAGGAGATCAGGCCCCTCCCCCACCCTCTTCTGGCCGAGGCTTATTTCTTCCGCCTCTGCCTCGGCTCATGGTCTTCCGGCCACAGCACTGTGTCAGGGGCTGTGCCTGGAACTGGCCAGGGCTGTGGCCAGTGGCTGGGTCCTGGTGGTGGGCACGGATAGCATGGCTGCAAGCTCCTAAAAAACCCCTTGTGCTCAGCGGTTTCTCACACATCGACTCGATTGATCTGGATACTATTGATGTCAGCAACCTCAACAGACAGTTTTGTTTCAAAAGAAACATGTTGGAAGATCAAAGGCCCAGGTTGCCAAAGAAAGCGTCCTGCAGTTTTACCCAAAAGCTAATATCATAGTCTACCTTGACAGCATCATGAACCCTGACTATACTGTGGAATTTTTTCGACAATTTATATTGGTTATGAATGCTTTAGATAACAGAGCTGCCTGCAACCATGTTAACAGAATGTGTCTAGCAGCAGACGTCCCTCTTACTGAGAGTGGAACTGCTAGTCATCTTGGGCAAGTAACCACTATCAAAAAGGATGTGACTGAGTGTTATGAATGTCATCCCAAACCAACCCAGAGAACTTTTCCCAGCTGTACAATTTGTAATACACCTTCAGAACCTATTCATTGCATCATTTGAGCAAAACATTCATTCAACCAGTTGTTTGGGGAAGAAGATGCTGATCAAGAAGTATCTCCTGGAGTTCCCGTCGTGGCGCAGTGGTTAACGAATCTGACTAGGAACCATGAGGTTGCGGGTTCGGTCCCTGCCCTTGCTCAGTGGGTTAAACCATCCGGCATTGCCGTGAGCTGTGGTGTAGGTCGCAGACGCGGCTCGGATCCCACATTGCTGTGGCTCTGGTGTAGGTCGGCGGCTACAGCTCTGATTAGACCCCTAGCCTGGGAACCTCCATATGCCACAGAAGCGGCCCAAAGAAATAGCAAAAAGACAAAAAAAAAAAAAAAAAAGAAGTATCTCCTGATGGAGCTGACCCTGAAGATTCCTGGGAACCAATGGAAGCCAAAGCCAGAGCCAGAGCATCTAATGAAGATGGTGACATTAGATGTATTTCCACTAAGGAATGGGCTAAATCAACTGGATATGATCCAGTTAAACTTTTTAACCAAGCTTTTTAAAGATGATATCAGGTGTCTGTTGACAATGGACAAACTATGGCTCAAAAGGAAACCTCCGGTTCCCTTGTACTGGGCCAAAGTGCAAAGTCAAGGAGAAGAAACCAATGCATCAGATCAATGAAACGAACCCCAATTAGGTCTGAAAGACCAGCAGGTTTTAGATGCAAAGAGCTATGCACATCTTTTTTTGAAGAGCATTGAAACTTTGAGAGTTCATTTAGCAGAAAAGGTGGATGGAGCTGAGCTCATATGGGACAAGGATGATCAATTTGCAATGGATTTTGTCACCTCTGCTGCAAATCTCAGGATGCACATTTTCAGTATGAATATGAACAGCAGATGTGATATCAAACCAATGACAGGGAACATTATTCCTGCTGTTGCTACTACTAATGCAACGAGTGCTGGGTTGATAGTATTAGAAGGATTGAAGATTTTATCAGAAAAAAATAGACCCATGTAGAACAATTTTTTTTGAATAAACAACCAAACCCAAGAAAGAAGCTCATATGTCTTATGCACTGGATCCTTCCAATCCCAATTGTTATGTATGTAAACCAGAGGTGACTGTGTGGCTGAACGTCCATAAAGTGACCATTCCCACGTTACAAGATAAGATAGTAAAAGAAAAGTTTGCTATGGTAACACCACATGTCCAAATTGAAGATGGAAATGGAACAATCCTAATATTTTCAGAGGAGGGAGAGGCAGAAGCTAATTACCACAAGAAGTTATCAGAATTTGGAATTAGAAATGGGAGCTGACTTCAAGCAGATGACTTCCTTTTGGACTAAACTTCATTGATCAACATCCTTCATAGTGAAGACCTAGGAAAGGATGTGGAATTTGAAGCTGTTGGTGATGCCCCAGAAAAAGTGGGGCCCAAACAAACTGAAGGATGCTGCCAAAAGCATAACCAATGACAGTGACGATGGAGCTCAGCCTTCAACAACCACAGCACAAGAGCAAGATGATGTGCTCATAGTTGATTCAGATTAAGAAGATCCCTCAAATAATGCTGACATCAGTGAAGAAAAAGAAGTCGTAAGAGGAAATTAGATGAGGAAGAGAATGTCAGTGCAAAAAGGTCACGCACAGAACAGACAGAAGAACTTGATGTTACAGTGTTAGATTGAATGGAAATGTCTCTGAACAAAACTTTCTTCCGTGTTAGGCCTTCTGGGCAGAACCAGGTTAATTGTTATGTCCTTGGTTCCAAAAGGAAAAATTTGACACCAGTGACTTAAAGATGATTCTGCTCCCTTTGAAAGCATTCATTTTTTTAGAACTATTAGAAACATTGCAGTATGCTGTATTGAAAGTAGGAATATAGTTTTAAGACCCTTTGAACAAAGTGTGGGCATAACCAGTCATGAGATGAAACAACACAATGCATGCTGCCTTTTTAACAGTGTTAAAATATTGTGGTTTAGTAAAGTTGATACCTGGTTATAAATATTATGCCTTTACTTTTGGTTAGAACGAGAATTATTTTTAGCCTAGATCTAACCATTTTCATTCTTAACTGACTGAAACAAATTCAAAGAAGTATTAAGTGCTGTACATTGAAACTTGTTTTTAAATGTTAACTTGGCACTATGTATATTAATGTAAAACAGTTGTTAATTTACTCAAGTTTTCAGCTTATACTGCCTGGTATGTCCGTAAGAAGCCAATTTTGTGTATTGTTACAGTTTCAGGTTATTTGTATTTGATGTTTGGTAAAACCTAAATACAACTATAATGTACTTCTGCACCAAATAAATGGCATCTGCATACTTGTTAAAAAAGAAAAAAAGAAATAGGAGATCATATCCCTAGGGATGCTTTGGAAATTGCAAAGTATTAATTATTTACTAACTATTACTAGTGGTAATTAAGGTGTTGTGGAAAACACTAAAAATGAATAAGAACGTATCTTTAAGGATCATGTACTTGGAGATAAAATATAGAAACAAATAAAATATTAATTAAAATTTGAAACCAGGTCCAACTTACAGTGCAGTGTGTCAGATAATCATAAACTGAACTGTAAAAATCTGAGAAGGGATAACAAAATAGAGTATAAGTTTGGGGTTTCCTTATTTGTTTCTAACAAATGTATCAGAATGAATGAACACAAGTGATTGCTATCCTTTTATAAGTTGTCAATTTTGCCCCCCTACAAACATACTAAAAAGGTACTGCCACTGTTTGAAACATTCTTGTACCCTACAGAATTCCCTTGAGCCTATGCTATATAATTTTTAAAAACTTAAAGTGATAACTGGTGACAACAGATTCAGTTTCTGGAAAGAACCAAGCATCAGATGGAATCAAGAGTGGTGAATATAGAAGCTGATCAGACTGGCTCAGACAACCTTAGATAGGGAAAAAAAAAAAAAAACCAACAACAACAAAAAAACTGTGACCAGAGAATGATGAAATTACTAATTAATAATTGTATGTAAGATATGTTATTTCTGAAGAGTATTCCAAAAGTGGATATCCCAAAAATATTTTGATTAAGGCAGTACCATAAAATAAGCTACTAGTTAAATGGGCAACATTTAATTGAGTAATTAAATCCTGATTTTTTCTTCATTTAATAAAGTACAGGTTACTTTATGTTCACATTCTGTAATTACATAGGAGTTTAGAGGAGGAAGGAATGGGAAAGCTTTACAGTCTAATTTGGGTATGCTACTATTGAAGGATAGATCAGACATGGTTGGGAGAGCAGGCAGAGAGTGAATTTCAGGGAGGGGAAGTGATGTGTGAAAAATGATGGTGAGTTGGGGTTATAGATCAGTGGTAGAATATTTGACTGCAAAAAATGATGGTGGGGTACGGAGGACTTCTGTGGCAGTGAAGCTATTCCTTAAAATACTACAATAATGGATATATGTCATTATATATTTGTCAACACCCATAGATGTATAACACCTAATATAAATATGGACTTTGGATGATAATGATATGTCAGTGTAGGTTCACCAATCATAATAAATATATTCTCTAGTGGGGGATGTTGATAAGTGGGAGGTTGTATGTATATATGTAGGAACAGAGGGTATATGGGAACCTCTCTAGTTCCTCCTCATTTATACTCCACAAAAATAACATCTATTAAAAAAAAAAAACAGTGGGAAAGCATAAGGCATTAAGGAAACTTGAGGAAAGAAGAATTAGAAAGTATTCCATCCATGTTGCTGCAAATGGCATTATTTCGTTCTTTTTGCACAAATGAACCTTTCCACAGAAAAGAAAATCATGGACTTGGAGAACAGACTTGTGGTTGCCAAGGGGGAGGAGGAGGGAGTGGGATGGATTGGGAGTTTGGGGTTAACAGATGCAGACTATTGCCTTTGGAATGGATTAGCAATGAGATCCTGCTGTGTAGCACTGGGAACTATGTCTAGTCACTTATGATGGAGCATGATAATGTGAGAAAAAAGAATGTATACATGTATGTGTAACTGGGTTACCATGCTGTACAGCAGAAAATTGATAGAACACTGTAAACCAGCTACAATGGAAAAAAATAAAAATCATTATACACACACACACACACACACACACACATATATATATATCTATAAAGCATTCCAGGGAAAGCATAAAAGACTATAAATGAGAAAAGAAGGAAAAGTTCCAGGAAACAAAATGATTTCAGTAAACCCAGTGTTGTCCAACAGAACTTTATGCAATGATGGAAATATTTTATAATTTGGGCTGTCCAATATGGTAGCCACTAGCCTCATGTAGCTACTGAGTACATGAAATGTGTCTAGCATGACTGAAGAAATGACTTTTTTAAATTTATTTTTAATTAATTTAAATCTAAATAGCCATATAGGGGTTATAGATACTACACTGAATAGTGTGGGATAGAGCATGGAGTGGTGGTCTTGTGAACTAGGGAAGGAGAATTATATAGGAGATATAGAGGAAAGTTATATAGGGATATATGGGAATTACATAGGAGATTGCTAGATACAAGAGGATCAAAGAGTAAAATCCACAAAAAACTAAAGAAAAATGAAGAAAATCTGGAATTTAGTTAACAGTACACACCAGTTTGATTTCTTAGATGTATTCTGGCAATATAAGATGTTAATTTTAGGGGAAATGGATGAAGGGTATATGGGAACTCTCTGTAAACTTTTCTGTAAACCTAAAATTACTTCAAAACTTAAAATTTATTTAAAAAGTAAAATAAAATCTACAAGTATTTCTCTCTCCTGTAAATTTATTATCAAACAAATGTCCAATGCCCTTCCTACATCTGGTAAGCCATCAAATAAACTACTAACAACTAATTGTGAAACAAGGAAATATACTGATTTTTAAGAGTGGAAGCATACCAAGGTACAAAGAGAAATGTACACAGAAGGAGCCCTGTATGTGCAAAGGAATGGATGCAGCCCCACCATAATAGCCTCATTCTCAGTGTGCTCATCATGGGTGGGTCTCCATCTACAAGAGCTCTGTGAGCACTAAGCTCTGGTGGGTTGTCCACATGCAGAGGTGGGTATAAAATCTAAGCCAGTCCCCAGGGGCTGTGCTACCCATGGATTTAAGCACCACCCAGTGGCATTGTAACCTCAGCACCTATGGGACACCTAAGTGAATTACTGGTGCTCCTGTGGCCGAGGCAGGTCTGTTGTTAGCAGATGTAGACATGCATAAATGCATGTGGAAGTGGGGCTGGAGTCTAGGATGATTCCACAGCTCCCACAGCAGGTCCAGGTTCTTGACTACAGTAGTCCTGGCACCTGACTTCAGCAGATATGTGCTAACAAATTTGTGCTGGTGGCATAATGAGCACAGCACCTGAAGGATACTTAGGCTGACTGCCTGCATTCCCACAGCTGAGGCAGGGCAAGGGCAGTGCTTGTGAGTCCACACAACAGGGGCTACACCACAGAGTGCACCTCCAGATGGACAGCTCCTGTGAAGGAATACTCAATGGCTCCTCTCCTAGCAGGAGTGCTCCAGTCCTGCCTACCCCACAGTACAGCTCAGAAATAGATCTGGTTGCTTCTACTCTACCAAGTGGGGAGCAGACAAGGTCCCCAACAGACCTGTGATAACCACAGAGCAAAGAGGAGGACTTGCTTAATATCCACTGCAGGCCCTGGTCACCACAGCAGCACTCAAACCCCATCAAGGAGACAGAAGCCAGCACACACTGAGGAAAGATGTGGCAAGCATCCATACTGAAAATAGTCCTCTAATTAAAAAATATTAGCCTCAAGCAGGCTACATGAGGATGCTGGCACATAAAAACAGCCCTCTAAGACCACAATAGATAATTATTTTCCCCAAACTCATAGAGAATTATAAGTAAAATGAAACAGCAGAGACACTACTCCCAAACTAAAAGATCATGAGAATTCCCCTAAAGGACAAACAAAACAGACCTATCCTGTCTATCAGATCCCAAGTTCAAAAAGGAGGTAATGAAAATATGAAGGAATTAAGAATGGATATCAATAGTAACACTGATTACTTTAAAAAGGAACTAGAAACTATAAAGTCAATTAAAATTAGAAAGCTCATTTCCTAAGACAAAAGCTGAGCTAAAGACAATAAATAGCAAACCAAATAATGCAAAAGAATGAATAAGGGATCTAAAAGATAGAATAATGATTATCACCTAATCAGAAAAGCAGACAGAAAGAAAAATGAGGGAAAAGAAGCAGTATAAAAGATCTATGGGATAATAAAAAGTGTGTCAATCTACACAAAATAGGGATCCCAGAAGGAAAAGAAAGAGAAAGCAGGAATTAAAATATATTTGAAGAAATTATGACTGAAAACTTCCCAAACCTAAAGAAAGAAACAGATATTGAAGAACAGGAAGTACAGAGGGTTCCAAACAAGATGAACCCAAACAGATCTACACCAAACAGATTAAAACTAAAATGGTATAAGTGAAAGATAAAGGGAGGATTCTAAAGGCAGCAAGAGGAAAACAAAGAGTTGCAATGGAAACTTCATAAGGCTATCAGAAGATTACTCTACAAAAACACTGCAGGCCAGAAGGGAGTGGCAAGATTTATTCAAAATACTAAAAGGGAAAAACTTGCAACCTAGGATAGTCTACCCTGTAAGATTATTATTTAAAATAAAAAGATAAAGAATTTCTCAGACAGGCAAAAAAAAATAAAGGAATACAGCAATACTAAACTTATTCTAAAAGAAATATTCAAAGGTCTTCTCCAAATAGAAAATAAGCAAGAATCTACAGGAAAGAGAAAATCACAATTGGAGAGTTTATCAATTAAATAAGCCAGTACACAGATGATGACAATGAGGATGATGATGAGGACAGTAACTGTTGTGAAAGCAATGATAACTACAATGAATAACAAAAGGATAAACACGAAGCTGTATAAAAAGGAACATCAAAATCATTAAATATGGGAGAATAGAGTAAGAAAATGTAGTTTTTTTTTTTTTTTTTTTTAGAATATGTTTGAGCCTATATGCCTACCAGTCTAAAGCAAGTAGGTATAGTAATGGGTTAACATACTTGAAAAATGGAGTAATCATGTACCAAAAACATACAGTAGATGCACAAAAAACTAAAAAGAAGAAAACACATGTTCCCACTGTGGCGCAACAGGATTGACGGTGCCTTGGGAGCAATGGAACACGTGTTTGATCCCCACACCAACAGTGGATTAAGGATCTGGCATTGCCACAACTCCAGCTTAGGTCAAGACCATGGCTCAGTTTGCTAGTATTTTGTTGAGGATTTTTGCATCTATTTTCATCAGTGATATTGGCCTGTAATTTTCTTCTCTTGTGGTATTACATTAAAAGGACGGTACATCATTATCAAGTGGGATTTATCTCAGGGATGCAAAGATTCTTCCATATCCGTAAATCAATCAATGTGATACACCACATTAACAAACTGAAGAATAAAAACTATATGATCCTCTCAATAGATGCAAAAAAAGCCTTTGAAAAAATCTGACACCCATTTTTGATAAATAAACCCTTCAGAAAGTGGGCATAGACGGAACCTACCTCAACATAATAAAAGCCATATATGACAAACCCAGAGCTAACATCATTCTTAATGGTGAAAAGCTGAAAGAATTCCCACTGAGATCAGAAACAAGACAAGGACGTCCGTTCTCACCACTACTGTTCAACATGGTTTTGGAAGTCCTAGCCACAGCAAGCAGAGAAGAAGAAGAAATTAAAGGAATCCAAATTGGAAAAGAAGTAAAACTATCCCTATTTGCAGATGACATAATATTATACCTAGAAAATCCTAAAGATGCTAACAGAAAATGGTTAGTGCTCATCAACGAATTTGGCAAAGTCACAGAATACAAAATTAATACACAGAAATCAACTGTGTTTCTATATACTAACAATGAAAGATCAGAAAGAGAAATTAGGGAAATAATCCTGTTTACCATCGCATGAAAAAGAATAAAATACTTAGGAATAAATCTACCTAAAGAGACAAAAGACTTGTACTCTGAAAACTATGAGATGCTGATGAAAGAAAGCAAATGGAACCAAACAGACACAAACAAATGGAAAGACATACCATGATCTTGGATTGGAAGAATCAGTATTATCAAAATGACTATACTACCCAAGGCAATCTACAGATCCAATGCAATCCCTATCAAATTACCAAGGACATTTTTCACAGAACTCAACGAAATATTTTAAAGTTTGTTTGGAAGCACAAAAGACCCAGAATAGCTGAAGACATCCTGAAAAAGAAAAATGGAGATGGAGAAATCAGGCTCTCTGACTTCAGACTATACTACAAAGCTACAGTCATCAAAACCATTTGGTGCTGGCACAAAGACAGACATATAGATAGGTCAGTGTAAAAGGACAGAAGGCCCAGAATTAAACCCATGCACCTACAGTCAACTAATCTATGACAACAAAGGAAGCAAGAATATACAATGGAGAAAAGACAGCCCCTTCAATAAGTGGTGCTGGGAAAACTAGACAGCCACATGTAAAAGAATGAAATTAGGACACTCCTTAACACCATACAGAAAAATAAACTCAAAATGGATTAAAGACCTAAATATAAGACCAAATACTATAAAACTTAGAGGAAAACATAGGCCAAACACTCTCTGACATAAATCACAGCAGTATCTCCTCAGATTTACCTCCTGGAATAATGATAGTAAAAACAAAAATAAGCAAATGGGACTTAATTCAACTTAAAAGTTTCTGTACAGCAAAGGAAACCCTAAACAAAACAAAAAGACTCCCACAGAATGGGAGAAAATGTTTGCAAATGAATCAACCAACAAGGGATTAATCTCCAAAATTTATAAACAACTCCTACCACTCAATACCAAAAATAAACAACCCCATCAAAAAACAGGCAGAAGATCTTAACAATATTCCAAAGGAGACATAGATGGCCAAAACACACATGAAAAGATGTTCAACATCACTCATTATTTGAGAAATGCAAATCAAAGCTACTCTGAGGTACCACCTTACACCAGCCAGAATGGTCATCATCAAAAAGTCTACAAACAATAAATGCTGGAGAGAGTGTAGAGAAAAGGGAACCCTATTACACTGTTGGTGAGAATGTAAATTGGTGCAACCACTGTGGAAAACAGTATGGAGATGCCTCAGAAAACGAAAAATAGAACTACCATCTGATCCAGAAATCCCACTCCCAGGCATCTATCTAGAGAAAACCATGACTTGAAAAGACACATGTACTTCAATGTTCATTGCAGCACTATTTGCAATAGCCAAGACATGGAAACAACCTAAATGCCCATCGACAGAGGAGTGGATTAAGACAATGTGGTACATACTCAGCCATTTAAAGGAATATTACTCAGCCATTTAAAGGAAAGAGATAATGGCATTTTTAGCAACATGGATGGACCTAGAAATTATCATGCTAAGTGAAGTCGTTGGACAGTGAGACACCAACATCAAGTGCTATCACTTACATGTGGAATCTAAAAAAAGGACACAATGAACTTCCTTGCAGAACAGATACTGCCTCACAGACTTTGAAAAACTTATGGTTTCCAAAGGAGACAGGTTAGGGGGTGGGGGGTTGTGCTGGGGGTTTGTGACGGAAATGCTATAAAATGGGGTTGTGATAACTGTTGTACAACTATAAATGTAATAAAATTCACTGAGTAATTAAAAAAGTCTACAGCTCAGAATCCGATTCCTGGCCCAGGAGCTCCATATACTGCAGGGTGAAAATAAAATAAAATTAAATTAAAAATTAAAAAATAAAACGAGAACACAAGCTTAATACAACAGAAAACCATCAGGAATTCCCGTCGTGGTACAGCAGCAATGAATCCAGCTAGGAACCATGAGGTTGCAGGTTCAATCCCTGGCCTTGCTCAGTGGGTTAAGGATCTGGCATTGCTGTGGCTCTGGTCTAGGCTGGCAGCTGTAGATCCAATTAGACCCCTGGCCTGGGAACCTCTATACACTGCAGGTGCAGCCCTAAAATGCACAAAAAAAAAAAAAAAGAAAAGAAAACCATCAAATCAAAGAAGGAAAAACAAAAACAACAAAGAAGACAACAATATTAACTAGAAAACAAAGTATAAAATAGCAATAAATATATATTTATCAATAATTATCTTAAATGTTAATGGACTTAATGCTCCAATCAAAAGATATAGAGTGGCATATTGGATAATAAAACAAGAGCCTACAATATGCTGCCTACAAGAGACCAATTTTAGGTCAAAGGACATACATATATTGAAAGTGAGAAGATGGATGGAGTTCCCATTGAGATTCAGATGGAACAAACCTGATTAGTATCCATAAAGATTGTGGTTTTATCTGTGGCTTCATCCAGTAGGTTAAGGACCTGGTTTTGCCATGGTCGGTGGTATAACACAGACGTAACTCGGATCCCGCATTGCTGTGGCTGTGGCACAGGATGGCAGCTGCAGCCCAGATTCAACTCCTAGCCCAAGAACTTGCACATGCCTCGGGTGCAACCCCAAAAAGACACTTACAAAAAAAAAATGAGAAAGTAAGTGAGGGGATGGAAAAAAATATTTCATGAACACAGAAATGACAAGAGAGAAGGTAACAATACTCAGACAAAATAGACTTTAAAACAAAGATCACGAAGAAGGATAAAGAAGGGAACTATTTAATGATAAAAGGATCAACACAGGAGGAGATTTTACACTCATTAACATATATGCACTCAACATAGGGGCACCTAAATACATAAAACAAACACAGACATAAAGAGAGAAATTGAGGGAATGCAATAATAGTAGGAGATGGAGACGTTAACACCCCATTCACATCAATGGACAGATCTTCCAGAGAGAAAATCAGTAAGGCAATAGAGATCCTAAATAAAACAACAGAACAGTTAGACTTAATTGATATGCTCAAGGACAATACCAAAAAAACCAGAATAAACATTCTTTTCAAGTGATTGCATAGCACTGTGAATATACTTAATATATTTTGTACCCTTAAAAACAGTTAAAATGGTAAGTTTCATGCCACCTATATTTTGCCACAATTTAAAAAAAGGCACCACCCCCGGAAGTTTGAGAGCTGTGATGAGTATGTTATTGTAGAAAGAAAAATTGATATGGCTAAAAAATAAATTTTAAAAAATTTAAAGGTAGAAGCATAATAAAACTCTCTGAGCTAAAAGCAAATAATGATATCATTTCAGAGAACTGTAGTTTACTTTACCAACAGTTTTCACTATGCAAATCACAGCCTTAACAAAGACTGCCACTTCTACATAAAACCTGTGATGATGCAGGGTAAAGGTATGTTAAGTACTCTTCTCAATGATTTTGGTGTATCAGACTATCAAACACTCTTATTTGGAGAAGCACAGCTAATGCATTAGCTGAAATATTATTTATTGTACTTCAAATATTCATAAAAACTAGCAGATAATGCAAATGTAAGTTTAGGGACTACTATGGGTCATTCTTATTTCAGACCCCATGTTGGGCTATTCTTTCAATTAACCACCTCTTATTAAGCAGAGGTTTTGAGCATTACATTGAGCAGTTTGGACTTTACAGGTATGAGAAAAGAAATCATCAAAGTGTTGAGATGAGACATGGTGTGGTAGTGACAGGATTTCTTCTACGTTTTCAGAGAGAAAACACTAGGTGTAGAATTAGTGCAGAGACCCCAGCCTCATGAGCCTCCTAACTGGAGGCTTTTATATTAAGCTAGATGAGAAAAGATTAGGACCTGAAATTGGGAAGTGATGGTAGGGATGGAAGGAAAGGGATTTATCAGAAAGCTATTTAGAAGTTAATTTGGAAATTAAGAAATAATTCTAAGGTTATCTGGGAGGACTTGGTAGATGTTTTTGATCCCAGTAGGTACCTCTAAAAATATTAATTATTTCTCAGCCTCTATCTGTGGTACTCCCCTACAAGTACCATGGAAGTGCTAAGCACTCATTAGCGGCTTATTTTGGAATTACACTTATTTCTCCATTGAACAGCCCTGTCAAGAAGTTAATGACCTGTAAAACTCCTAACTGAACCGGGAAATGCTCTTTAAATTAATTCTTTAAATCAAAGATCCTTTTATTGTATTTTGCATGTTCTGATTTGCTTCTCTAAATGAAACGTACCTATATATTTCAGTGTGTGTTTTCTACTCCCTGAATTGTCAGGATTTATTAAAACTTACTAAAATTTTTAAGTTCTTAATATGATCAAAGGGAAACTGAACTCAACTTAACAGTTACTCAACCTGTAAGTATCAACACACCAAAGATTTTTAAAGCTCTAGTGAAACTAAATCATCAGCAGTCGTCATGAAGCTCTCTACTCTATCCTAAGATGATATTTCTTATATATATGCCTATTACTGCTACTACTACTACTAACACTACTATTACTCTTATCATAACTACTATTATCATTACTATCAGTACTAAAACTGGCTTACTTTATTAAGTGCTCTTACATACCAGAAACTCCTGCATGAATTGCATGTGTATTAATTCATTAACTCATTGCTGGTGTATTAACATCCACAATAATGCTCTGAAGAAGGTGCCACTACTTTCCCTATTTTATTAAAGAGAAGATTGAGGTAAAGGGAAGAGAACTTGCACAAGGTCACACAGCTAATAAAGGTCAGAGCTGGGATCCAATCCTGTTGTAGACCACTACTTTGATGGTCACCAGTAAACCACATCCCTGGTGGAATGCTTTCTAGCACTGATGCCAAGCTTGGCTACATGATGTGCTTTGAATAATGAGGCATTAACATGTGTTACATAAGCAAGGTGTGATAAGATGCTTGCACGCAGGTGTTCGCTTGCACTTCTTTTGGGGACCCAGCTGTCATGCACTGAAAAGCCCAAGCCACTTGGAGGACAGAGGCCCTGTAGTCCCAGCCAACAGCATACACCAACTGCCAAGCATGCAAGGCCACTGCAGCCCTAGCCACCATCTGATTGTAACTGCAGGGGAGACTCCAAACGAGATAAGCAGAAGTGCCCATGTGAGTCCAAGCAACCCACAGAATTGTGAGAGATGACAGAAATGGTTGTTGTTTTAAACTACTAAATCTTAGGGTGACTTGTGATAAAGCAACAGAAAAATAAAACCCAGTCAAGTTTGGCTCCAAACTTAACTACTTTACTATCCTGAATTGAAGGTACCTTCCTAAATAATCATTTTATATATGTACATAATAAATATTATATATAAACAACTTGATGAACATCTCTTGTATACTTATCATAACTATGTATTTTATTTTATTTTTTTAATTATTTCCCCAATACAATTTTTTTTCTACTGTACAGCATGGTGACCCAGTTACACATACATGTACACATTCTATTTTCTCACATTATCATGCTCCATCATAAGTGACCAGAGTTTCCAGCACTACACAGCAAGATCTCATTGCTAATTCATTCTAAAGGCAATAGTTTGCATCTATTAACTCCAAGCTCCCCATCCACTCCCTCCCCTCCACCTTGACAACCACAAGTCTATTCTCCAAGTCCATGATTTTCTTTTCTGTGGAGAGGTTCATTTGTGCCATATATTAGATTCCAAATATAAGTGATATCATATGGTATTTGTCTTTCTGACTTACTTCATTCAGGATGAAAGTCTAGTTCCATCCATGTTGCTGCAAATGGCATTATTTCATTCTTTTTTATGGCTGAGTAGTATTCCATTGTGTGCATATATCACATCTTCCTAATTCAAGATTCTATCAAACATACAAAGAGGAACTTATCCTCATCCTCCTTAAACTTTTTCAAAAGGTTGAAGAAGAAGGAATACTCCCAAAGACATTCTATGATGCCACCACCACCCTAATTCCAAAACCAGAAAAAGATACCACCAAAAAAGAAAACTATAGGCCAATATCTTTGATGAATATAGATGCAAAAATTCTCAACGAAATTTTAGCCATCCAAATCCAACGACATATAAAAAAGATCATACAGCACGACCAGGTGGGATTCATCCAGGTGCACAAGGATGGTTCAACATAACTGCTTATTTTAAATTTATATTTATAAAATCTGTCTATTCTGTGTGGTATAGTATATTACTTATTTTAAATTTCTGCCTCACATCCAAAATGTATCTTAGGAATTCAAAACTAACAAACTACCTAGCTATTGCCAAGAAAATTCAGTTTTACCATAAGAACCAATTTACAGAAAGGATTATATCTATCTAACGCCACTAAGAATATATAACACTAATATTCACTCACTCATTCAATTGTTCAACAAATAGTTAACATTTATTGCACAAATACTATGTTCACAAATAACACGCTAGGTAGCTTACATACACGTGCTCCTCGCAAGCACAAGGTTGTATAAGAATCGAGGATGTAGCAAGAACAATGCCCGAGGTCACGGCTGGTAAGTGGCAGAGCCTGGGTCAAACTAAAGTCTATCTAACTTGAGTTAGAGTCCAAGCTCTTCTCCCACATTCTCCCGTACTTGATGCTGCCAAACAGGAACTATAAATTATGACAATTAGAATCTGACTGAAGCATCACTGAATATCTAGTCTCATTAAAAAGACATTCAGAAGTGCCTATTCCTAGTTTCAATTTAAATTGATACAGTCTACAATTTAAGATAAGTCTATAGATAAACTAACATACAAATGCAAATTAATATTTGATGAATAAAAATTCTTTTTTTGTGTGGGTAAAAGTTTACCCACATGTTAATTTGTAAAGATTTTAAGATTCTGCCTAGCTAAAGATAGTGCTTAAATTATCAACTCAATCCTCTCCTCCTTAGGCAACTGACCAATTTAGACTATTCCAGTCAAGTTAGATGCAATCTTATTTCTCATATAATGTATCAGTGAATTCTAATGTTCTTGTCACCAATTACCTCTAAATTCTCTCTCACTCACACTGAACTGTGAAGACTTTGAGAATAAGATATACATATATATATATATGGTGTTAATTTCTGTTGTCTCAGCATCTTTGGTGAAAGAATAAATCCCTGGATAAGAGACCTCCCTCCACCACTTCTCCTTCCACTCCCAGTAGCCACCCACTTGGGCTGCCCTTCCACCTGCCAGTGGCTGAGAAAATCTATTCATTCAACTGAGAAAGAGCAGTAATAAAATAACTTTAGGTAATAATGAAACAAAGTTTTCATTATTTTAAGACATTTTTTTCCTTTCTATTTCCAAAGACATTAACTCACACAGTTTAAGACTCAGAAAATGATATAAAAAGAAAGGAAAATCCAAACACAAAGGCTACTACTGTATGAGCCTCTATCTTACATAATTAAAATCCAAATCATATCCTGGAAAAGAAAACACCTTAAGGTTGAAGTAGAAGTAGTGATGTCTGAACTGAATTTTGAAGGACAAGATGAGTTAGTTGTATGAGATGTTTATAATCCCTTCCACCATTAAAACAAGGGTTAGAAAGTTGAAGTGAAGAGATTTCTTAGCCTATGGTAAATCATAAATTGTCAAAAGAATCTTTTATGGATCATTTAATTGTCATCGGAGTAAACTAATCACAGCAAATGCTAAGCATTAATTATCTTAAATACCAAGTTAAACATTTAAACATTAATGGAAAGTGCTGCATATGTCTTTGATAGACATGGAAATTTAGAATCAGATAAATCAGAATATTCTAAATTATCACAATAAAACAAGGTTTGAGGAGTCTTCTAAGGATCAAAAGACTCCAATAGATATTATGCTTTTCCAACACATGATTGTGCAAAATATTGCTAAGTTGTGTGTAATAATAGGTTGTAATAACATGATACAACTGCAATTACATAAGGATTCCCCTTAACAAGCAACTTTTCCAAGGCAGATCTTCTACCTATAAGCTAAACACACTGACAATGGTGGAAGATGAACAAGAACAAATGAACACAAACTTTCTAAAAATCAAGAAGACTCTAAGGAAATCTTCCAACTTAGAATAAATATGTATTTAATATGCTTCCAGATTCATTTCTACCTGACTGGTTTTAATCACCATAATGAAAACTAATAAATGATTTGTCAGTTCTTTAGGAGACAACGTAGGCTCCATCTGGTATACCCAAGGCCTTGTGAAAACATTTTCCAGTACTACCCAGTGACAGAAAACATCGGTAAGGTAAGCTCTTGCAGCTGAAACACAGAAGTTGATTGCCAATGGAAGCTACAGGAAAGGATGATTAATATAAACAGGATTTTGCCTGTGCTTCACAGCAACATAACATAAAGCAGTGCTATTTCAGGAGACTTTTATATTTTAATTTCCAAGAGTCCATAGGGTAATGGACTTTTTTTCTTCATCTTGTTTGATCTTTGATATTTAAGACCAACTTCTGTGTTTTGTTTATTTTTTCTTTGCATTGGAAAAAGAACATAAAGTGAGTGACAACACATAATCAGGGCTAATTGGTATTTTTCAGAGAAAAAGAAAACACCTTTTATGATGAGCCAAATGCAAACATTTTACAAATAGGGTATCTTGCACCAAATAATCATGTCAGTAAAAAAAAAAAAAAAAAAAAAAAAAAAGTAGTGATGTTGCATGCATGGAAGTATTTGTTAGTTTCAGATTTAATCACAGCAAGTGGTTTTAATTTATATTTCCCTAAAATTTGGCTATTACACAAAGCAAGAACTTTAAAGGACTAAATGATTGTCTTTTCCCTGAAGGAAAGAAACTGAAAGTTGATTTCAAACTGCAAGGAATAATACAGACAAAGCATTTTAAATGAAAATAAATAAAGGGAGTAGATAAACCAGCCAGTGGCCAGCTTGTTTAATACGAGATGATTTAGTTTCCTTTAAAAAAACACACTAATTTTTCATTCTAAAAAATGATCAGAATGATGCAAGCTACCTATTCATCCTTAAAATACTATCAAATATATAGGGGTCTTCTTGTTGCACTTTTGGTAAGGTCTGTGTTGTCAAAACAGGTGATGACAGCAGCACTATTTTGTGTTATTTTAGCCGTCACTAGCCTTCCTAGTATTTTTCACCACTCCCACTTGCTGGCAGTATATCATGGCACAGTTTCAACAGAATTCTACTATGAGCCGTGAGCTAACTGGGAAATGTCAACATGTAAAGCCATGTCTAGAATTAACCTGTCTTTAACAGGGGCAAACTCCCACACTCTTTTTTCTCTCTCAAAACTTAATTACAGCAGAAGTACAGCGAAAAGGAGTGGAAGAGTTTGGTTGAAGAGATGCTGGAGACAACTCTGTAACCAAAAGGTAAGATAGTCATGCAAAATCCACCATGAACACTTAACTATGGAACTAGAAAACAATACTGTTGGTCTTGTTGGGGAACAAACTCTTCTAATTAAGAACCACATGGCCATCTGAGCAAGAGTCTCTAGCCCTCCAAAGTGAAAGGATCATGCCCTCCAGCTTATTGTGATGCAGGCCACATCCCGTCCTCTGTGAAACATCTGACTCCAATTGAACAGCTATTGAGGTTCCTGCTGTGACATCCTAGAGGCATCATCACACATTCAGGCATCAGCCTTGGCTGTGATCTGCCCCACGTCCCCTTTAACAGCAAGAGGTCAACATTCTATCTCTAGTCAAGTTACACACTATATGGCGGCTTCTCTTAGCATTGTCCCATGCCTGCTGACCTTGAAAAATGACCAGTAACCACAGGACAAATCGGCCAAGCCCCTGAAGGTCATGGCCCCCTGTAACCTAATCAGCATCACTAAACACTCTGTCAGAGTCAAGTTGAGAGTTATACACAGAGGGACACTGCTGCCTGCACACCTGAAACCTTTCTCAGATAAGTGGATCCATAAAGATTTCTGTGGAAAGACCATGGACACAAAAAAGAAATTCAAAACTCTTGGTGAGATTTGAGAAAACAAAGTAAAAAGTGGTTTTTCAGGAGTTCTCGTCGTGGCGCAGTGGTTAGCGAATCCGACTAGGAACCACGAGGTTGCAGTTTCAGTCCCTGCCCTTGCTCAGTGGGTTAACGATCCGGCGTTGCCGTGAGCTGTGGTGTAGGTTGCAGACACGGCTCGGATCCCGAGTTGCTGTGGCTCTGGCGTAGGCCGGTGGCTACAGCTCCAATTCGACCCCTAGCCTGGGAACCTCCATATGCCGTGGGAGCGGCCCAAAGAAATAGCAAAAAGACAAAAAAAAACAAAAAACAAAAAACAAAAGTGGTTTTTCAGATTTTAAAAAAATCAATGAAAGCATTTCCTGGATTCTCCATAATATGAGAAAATGTTACTGAGAAAAGTTCAGATATCTGAAGATTTAGACTATCTTTAGTACAAGTGGCCTCTGATGATGCTAATAGCATCCTGGGGATCATAAGATGACATGAAAAAGAGCTCAGATGCTGTCTCTTAAGGAGCTTGCATCTCATTTGAGCTATTTGTCTTTTGTCCTCTCAAAAATTTATTTTATACCCCACTTTTAGGGAGAATAAATATAAATATTTCTATTTCTCTCTTGTGTATATATAGTTCATACTACTTCATACTGTTCTAGCACCAAATGAAACACAATGGATTTCCAGCCTAGTTTTCACTGAGCTTTCCTTTAAACCCACATTTTAACAACTCTGGATAATGTGAATATGCTGGTGGGGTCCACTGAAATATAGAGAAAGGTGCTATCTAATTGTAGGCCATAATGCTGTAAACTGTTGTTTTTGTTTAAATAGTTTGAATTTAAAGTTCAATTAATTTTGAAAAAATGGACTCAGAACCCTGACAGAATTCTAGGAATTATGAAAGTAAATAGTTTGTAACTACTGCCTTTGAACTGTTGACTCCCAGACAGTATTTCTAGCTTGGATCTCTCTAAGGTCCAGACCTAGCTTTTAAATTTGCCTCCTGGACAGCTCCATCTGCATGACTCAGGGCACCTGAATCCTGATCTAACCGGAACGCATCTCTCAGCTCTCTTCCCAGCCCACCATCACATCAACCTGCTCCTCCTCTGGCTCTTCCCATATGTTCTACATGCAATAATTCAAATCAGAAACTACTTCATCCTACATGTCCTCAGCCCTGACTTTCAAGCAGTCTCTGAATCCTGGGATTTCTAACTGCTTGATTTCTCTCAAATCTCTTCCCTTCTCTCCCTTTCTACTACCCCTATCAAATGTCAGGCCTTCATTACCTCTTGAATGGACTTTAACAATATCCTTTTCTATGGCTCTTCCTGCTTCAAGTTTCTCTCTACTCTCTATGGATCTCTGATATTGTATTCCATTCCCTCAGTGGCTACCCACCACCCACAGGACAAAGACTCATCCAAACCCCATCTTTTTGTCCAGGCCTTCACTTCCAACCTTCAAGTCTCTTTCCTTGGTGGGCATTCTGTTTTCTGGCCCTAGAAAAGGAACTGCAGGTCCTGTTTGATCCTGGCCCTCTGGACACCAGCAGTTGGAATGCCCTGTGTTCCTTGTCTGCATTCTGAATGCCACCTGTGCACCTCCAACAGATTGAAGTTCCTTTTTATACTTTGTTTTTTATAATAATTTTCTACATACCCTCCTCTTTCCCACCAAACTGTGGACTCCTCAGAGAACAGAATCCATCAGTCCATATTCCTGTCTTAGCATCTATCACAATGCATGGTGCAGAGGAGACAACTACATAATGTTGAACAGACAAATTAACAAATGAACCAGTGAAACACTGAAGGATGCGTCAATTCTTAGATTCAGAACTACATGAATAAGGCAGAAAATTTAGAGGCAAACTGTTTGAATAGTTCCTAATTAAACATTAGCAAAATGTAATTTTAAGGAAGAAAATTAAGTCCCTGAGAAACATGATGCTAATTATATAAAAAGCGAGGAAGTATCTTACATTTGTATTGTAACATTAGTAGAAAAGAGTAAAAATATTTACAGATAATGGTGAAGTTTCAGGAAATGTGAATTTTATTTATAATCAGTTACAACAAAATTAAATGTTCTCATCTGAAAAACTAAAACTGCCATCATCATCTTGCTATTTTTTACTATTTCATGATCATAAGTGTTTTCAAAATCTGAGGTGTGTGGTTCAGCACCACTTTTCATATATGAATATCTACAGTGATCAAGGAACTAGACCCTGGGGAAGAGACAAAGACACCTTACGTGACTGTGATACAGAGGTACACTCTCTAAAAAGGAATATAAAATGGAAAGCCCCATAAGTTCTTTAGCTCAGGCCAGCTTTCTTGTTGCATAAGACATACTATAAAGATTGAGCTGAAAAGGTTGCAAAAAATCTTAACATCAGTATAACAGATGTTAGACATACTTTGAGCTCCAGATGTCCACAGACAGTCTTACTACACTGAGTCAGACCCATGGGTCACCCACCCCAGAATCATATGTCTTTACAGAGATCAAGGTATGATTGTGGGATGCCATGATTTTCCTCCAAAATGCCAAACTCAACATGATAAGCAGGTATTTCTCAAATGTCCCCTGTTTCCTAAATAACTTATTGAAAAGCTATCATCCTCAAACTGATTTAAATCCTTCCTGAAAAACAAAATTTACCACAGACTCCTGATCTGGACCTAGGGAATTGGCTGGACTTGAATCAGAGTTGTTTTCAGAATTGCAGGACAAGAAAGCCCAGCACAGAGGGCCTTAAAGGGATTTCACCAAGGTCAGGGAAATAGAGTCCACAATAACTGTATCTATCTAGAGCCATTTTTTAGAAATCACCTTCAATTTAAGATAAATAAACTTCATACTTTCTCATTGTAAATGATCAGAAACCAACACAATTGCAAATGTAGAAAAAAAATGCAGAAGCTATAACTTTGTCACACATCTTTATTACCTTTAAAAATAACTAATGAAAAACATTCACAAAGAAAAAGTGGAGTAAAAAAGAGAGAAGCTGTAAAAGAAGCAGCCCAAAAGATCCTTTTAAGTGTAAGACACATAAATTTTTCTTTCTCTTTTTTAACAGCCCTCCTCTTAAAAGGGGAGGGGGGTTATGTGATCAGTCAGAACTTCTAGATAGTAACTACAACAGAGAGAAACAGACAGTAAAAAGACTTCGAGTCCAACCATAGAGACCAGAACAGAGTTCACATTCTTCTCATTGCTCCTAGAAATATGCACCTCAAAAATATAAATAAGATACATTTTTTTCTTATAATCTCAGAGGCTAAACGCCTCTCTAAATCTTTGGAAACCAATTTTTTGTTTACCAAATCCACTTTGGCATTAGATAAAATGCTTTCTTTTAAACTGCTTTACAGTGAGATTTAAACAGCTTTTTCTATGTTAGAAATTAGGAAACTGTTTATTAGGTTCTATCTTCATTAGGTTTCTTTATCCTTGTTTGAATACAGTTTGTTTATGGAGCCCATCTTTTGGGGTAAAAACTCCTAATCCATCTTTAGGAGCTCAAA
Organism: Sus scrofa; assembly: GCF_054392235.1. Lineage (NCBI taxonomy): Eukaryota > Metazoa > Chordata > Mammalia > Artiodactyla > Suidae > Sus > Sus scrofa. Next base: position 71,659,278 of record NC_139389.1, on the reverse strand, counting down.
ATTATTTCTTTTTTTTTTTTTTTTTTTGTCTTTTGTCTTTTTGTCTTTTGTTGTTGTTGTTGTTGCTATTTCTTGGGCCGCTCCCGGGGTATATGGAGGTTCCCAGGCTAGGGGTTGAATCGGAGCTGTAGCCACCGGCCTACGCCAGAGCCACAGCAACGCGGGATCCGAGCCGCGTCTGCAACCTACACCACAGCTCATGGCAACGCCGGATCGTTAACCCACTGAGCAAGGGCAGGGACCGAACCCGAAACCTCATGGTTCCTAGTCGGATTCGTTAACCACTGCGCCACGACGGGAACTCCTCAAAATTATTTCTAAATGCATTCTTTTTATGAACACCTTTATATGAACCTTTTATGAACACAGTTTGTACTTCCTATGTCCAAAGCAATTTCTCTATCTCCTGAAATGAAAATGTTTTCCCTTGATAATCCTTTCATGAAATGGGATGAAATATATATATATATATGGATGGATGTGTGTGTATGTATATATATATATCAGCCCAAGGAACAAATTTTTGCTAATTATTCAGGAGACCAAAGAACAGATAGTAGGATTTTTTTTAACTGAATCAGAGATATACACTTACTTGATTTGCAATCAAAGTGTTTCCTTTAATAAAGACCGCAGACCACATTATTATATCACATACTTAAACACAAAAGACAAATAATGATGATGAATGAAAGCAAAGATCTTGCCAATGAACTTCATTCTCTGTAAGTGAAATTACAACACCATAAAAAGCTCAGCTCTTATTCTGTAGAGATGTCCTGAAGACATTTTGTCTTGTCAATTTTCCAAATTTTTCTTTTCTTTTCTGATTACTAATTTCAACTCTGGAAATCAGTCAAATAAACACAGACACATAAAATGGAGCTGAAGAAGCAAGTTATGACATCTTTCTGTATTGATCAAGTAATCTAGTTAATATTTTTTATAGATACTGTGTTAGTTTTAAGAACTTTTTTTTTTCTACTTAACAGTTTATGGCAGGGGAAAATGTTCCTTAAATAATGTATCTATCCTCTCATAGAGCCGCATGTGTTAAGAAACTACTGATTTAGGTAAAATAATTCTTGGTATCAATTACTGTTTTATTTCCACAGAAAATTTAGAATTATTAAAATTTAAAAATTTAAGTTCACACACAGGTGGCATAAATGTGATATATAATTTTTTAAAATATGGATTTAAGTCAGTTTTACTCTATTTACATCATTTTAAAATCATGACATTAAATATACTTCATAATCAGGACAGCAATCCTAACAAAATCTCTAAACAAACTCAAGTAAATATTATTTGAGAGACTCCACATGTCAAGAAGGCATCATGCATCTTAAAAAAAATTGGGCCATTCCCAAGTAGAGACTTTCCATCACAACTCCTTTAATTGTCCCTGGAAGAAGTGCCACAAGAGAGAGAAGACTAATGTGTTTTATGCAGAAATGCTACACTGAATGCAGTCTGGGTTTCACAGATTATTACAGTAGATACAATTTATAAAAATAGAAAAGGAGAAACATTAGCAGTTCTATAGATCTACGGGAAATGTTTCAGCACTTAGCACAAAAGGTACTCTAAAATTAAAGTTACTTTGCTCAATTTTGTTCAATAAATATTGTTCATATACTACCTATGCACTAGGAAAACAATTCACACTGATAATTATTGATTCGTGATTTACAATAAATCACATGGAAAGCGGATCTGTTTGCTTTCAACTGTTCAATAAAAGAACTTTTAGATTTTTTACGTCTAATGCATTCTTAAAAACTGAGTCCTCCTTTAGGGTTGTTTGGCTAGAAATTGCAGCCCAATGAACTTTCCCCTAGACTGATAGTGAATTGTCTGTTTTTCACCTAGTCATATTCTGTACTGTACTCAAAGGAAACAATATTGGTACGAATGATTTTTTTTCCATTAAAGAAGATACTTCCTTTGTTCATTCAATGAACATACATTGAGCACATTGACATGCAAGACACATACTGAATCCTAAAGATGCAAAAATAAATAGATTCCTTTATTCTCAATGAAATGACAATATAATATATATATATAAAAGAAAAAATGACTATATGTTCATGGAAATTGACAGGCTAATTCTTGTCCAAAAAAATGCAAAATTTGCATGAAAATGCACAGGCTAAGAACAGCTAAGTCTATTGTGATAAGGCACAAAGTTAGAGGCTTTATACTACCTTATATCAAGATACATGATAAAGACCATAGTAAGTAAGATAATGTGATACTGCCATAAGAATAAACAAATGGACTGATGAAATAGAATTTTAAAATCCATAAGTAATTCTACACATATAGAATAAAAGGATCTATAACTAATGCACCACTGAAGAACTATAAGGAAAGATTTTTCAATAAATGCTACTGGAACAACTGGATATACACAGAGGGGAAAAAAACTGAAATCTTGACTCTTATACTGCATTACATGCAAAATCAAATTCAGAGGGATCATACATCTAAACATTAAAAGCAAAACAATAAAACTTTAAAGGAAAATCATAGAAGATAATTTGCAGAAATTTAGGATGGGTAAAGATTTATTAAACAGGTCATATAACATGTCATATGAAAGAAAAATAAGTTGTCCTACATTAATTAAAAATTTTTTTTCACTGAAAGAACAATTACAAGAGTGAAAAGGAAAGCCACAGAACAGGAAAAGACACTTGCAATACGTGTATCAGCAAATGATTTCTATCCTGAGCATGTAAATTACTCTTACAGAAAAAAAAGTTGGGGGTAGGGAAGGGTAAAAGACAATAATTATTTCATATAAGCAAATATATGAAAAAGCTCCCTAATTCATTAGCCATCATGGAAATGCAAATTAGACCCACAATGCAATATTACAATACACCCATCAGAATGACTGAAATGAATGCAGACACACACACATTACCAAGTATCTTGAGGATGTGGAACAACTGATACTCTCATATACTGCTGGACTATAAATTGGTAAAACTATTTTGGAAAACCATTTGACAGAATCTGCTATAGCTGAATATTCACATTTTAGGAATAGTCTCAACAGAAGTATATATATATTTCCCAAAAGATATGTATAAGAATGTTTATAAATGTAATATCCTCAAATTATACCATTAGGAGTAAAACAAATAAATTATTTTACACTGTAATATTGTACTATAATTAAAATGAATGAAGTATAGCTACATAAAACAAAATGGATAAAAGTTCCACACATATTGAAATAAAGAATACAGACCCATACGTACTGTATGATTTCACTTCAGTAAAGTTCAAAAGAAGGCAAAAATAATCTAGAGTTATAGTTACTGGGAGGAGAGATTACTCTTGCTTGGGAGAAAGTATTATCTTGAAGGGGAAAAGAAGGTACTTCTTAGGTGTTGAGTATGTTCTGTGATGCAAGTTTAGATGGGTCAGTTCAATTTGCAAAAAATTTGTTAGGCTAAATATTTATGATTTGAGCAGTTTTTATATGTATGCCACACTGTAATTAACAGTCACTTTAAAAATTACAGTATGAAAACTTTCAATTCTGGCCATAATTTGGTCTCCCATTATAAATAAATGAACTTTCCCTCCCACCAAAAACAACTAGATAAACCCCCACATTCATCAAGAAAAAAAAGGGAAAGGGCTCAAATCAATAAAATTAGAAATGAAAAAGAAGTTACAACAGATGTCACAGAAATACAAAGGCTCATAAGAGACTACTACAAGCAGGTATATGCTTGTAAAATGGATAACCTAGAAGAAGTGGATAAAGTATTAGAAAGGTATAATCCTCCAAGACTGAACCAGGAAGAAATAGAAAAGATGAACAGACCAATCACAAGTACTGAAATTGAAACTGTGACTAAAAAACTTTCAACAAACAAAAATCCAGGACTGGATGGCTTCACAGGCAAATTCTATCAACATTTAGAGAAGAGTTAACATCTATTTTTCTGAAACTATTCCAAAAAACTGCAAAGGAAGGAACACTCCCAAACTCACATTGTATTATCGCCCTGATACTAAAACTACACAAAGATACCACAAAAAAAGAGAAAATTACAGGCCAATATCACTAACGAACATAGATGCAAAAATCCTCAACAAAATACTAGCAAATCATATCTAACAATACATTAAAAGTATCATACATCATGATCAAGTGGGATTTATCTCAGGGATGCAAGGATTTTTCAATATCTGCACTTAATCAGTGTGATACACCACATTAACAAATTGAAGAATAAAAACCATATGATCATCTCAATAGATACAGAAAAGGCTTTTGACAAAATTCAAACCCATTTATGATTTTAAAAAAAACTATCTAGAAAGTTGGCATAGAGGGAACCTACCTCAACATTAAAAAAAAAAAAAAAAAAAAAAAAAAAAAAAAGGCCAAATATAACAAACCCACAGCTAACATCATTCTCAATGGTGAAAAGCTGAAAGTTTTCCCACTAAGATCAGGAAGAAGACAAAGATGTCCTCTCTTTCCACTTTCATTAAACATAGTTTTGGAAGTCCTAGTCACATCAATTAGAGAAAAACAAAGAAAGAAAGCATAAAAAATGAGCTTATTTGCAGAACAGAAACAGTCACAGACATTGAAAAACTTATTGTTACCAAAGGTGACAGGTGGGGGAGGTGGGAGCATGTCCATGCTGAGGTATATGGAATGAGTGACTAACAGGGACATGCTGTATGGCACAGAGAACTCTCCCTAATTTTCTGTGATAATATACATGGGAAAAGAATATGAAAGAGAATGGAAATGTGTGTATACATGCCTGAATCATTTTGTTGCACAGCAGAAATTATCACAACCTTGTAAATCAACTATAATAAGACTTAAAGAAAAATAAAAGTACTGTCTGGCAAAAAATAAAAATAAAAAGGAATCCAAATTGGAAAAGAAGTAAAACTGTTGCTGTTTGCAGATTACATGAAACTATACATAGAAATTCTTAAAGATGTTATCAGAAAACTACTACAACTCATCAGTGCATTTAGTAAAGTTGCAGAATACGAAATTAATACACAGAAGCCGCTCACACTTCCATACACTAGCAACAAAAGATCAGAAACAGAAATTAAGTAAACAATCCCATTTACCATCACAGCAAAGAGAATAAAATACCTAGAAATAAGCCTATATAAGGAGTCAAAAAAGTCTGAAAACTCTAAGATGTTGTTGAAAGAAATCAAATGAATGGGAAAATGTACATGTTCTTGAACTGGAAGAATCAATATTGTCAAAATGACTACATTACCCATAGCAATCTACAGATTCAAAGCAATCCCTTCCAAATTACAATGGCGTTTTTCACAGAGCTAGAACAAAAATTTTTTTAAATTTGTATGGAAACACAAAAGACTCCAAACAGCCAAAGTGATCCTGAGAAAGCAAATCAGAACTGGAGGAATCAGGGTCCCTGACTTCAGACTATAGTACAAAACTACAGTCATCAAAACAGCATGATCAATGGAACAGCATAGAAAGCCCAGAAATAAATCCATATACCTATGGTCAACTAATCTACAAAAAACACAGGCAAGAATACACAACAGAGAAGACAGTCTCTTCAATAAGTGATGCTGGGAAAACTGGACAGCTACATGTAAAAGAAAGAAATTAGAACACTTGCTAATACCATACACAAAAATAAACTCAAAATGGGTTAAATACCTAAATTTAAGACAAGATACGATAAAAATCTTAAAGGAAAACATAAGCAGAAAATTCTCTAAAATAAAACACAGCACTATTTTCTCAGATCCAACTCCTAGAGTAATAAAAATAAGAACAAAAATAAACAAATGGGATCTAATTAAACTTAGAAGTTTTTGCACAGCAAAGGAAACCATAAACAAAGCAAAAAAGACAACCCACATAACAGGGAAAAATATTTGCAAGTGAGGCAAATGACAAGGAACTAATATCCAAAATATTAGTTGGATATCAAAAAAAACAATGCAGTTGGATTATGCAGTTGGATATCAAAAAAACAAATAACCCAATCAAAAATGTGCAGAAGATCTAAATAGATACCCCTCCAAAGAAGACACATAGATGGCCAAAAGATACAGTAAAAAGATGCTCAACATTGGTAATTATTAGAGAAATGGAAATCAAAATTAAGATAAGATACAACCAAAAAACAAACAAAAAACCCCCCAAACACACATGTCAGAATGACCATCATCAAAAATCTACAAACAATAAATGCTGGAGAGGATGCAGAGAAAAAAGACTCCTCCTGTGCTACTGGTGGGAAGGTAAATTGGCACAACCACTATGGAAAACAGTATAGAGGTTCTAAAAATAGAACTACCATATGATCCAGCACTCTCACTTCTGGGCATCTATCCAGAGAAAACCATAATTTCAAAAGATATATACACCCTAATGTTCACTGTAACACTAGTTACAACAGTCAAGAAATGGAAGCCACCTAAATATCCATCAACAGATGAATGGATAAAGAATATGTGGTACACACACACACACACACACACAATGGAGTAGTATATTCTGCCATAAAAAAGAATGAAATAATGCCATTTGCCGCAACACAGATGGACATAGAGATCATCATTCTAAGTGAAGTGAGTCAGGCAGAGAAAGACAAACATCACATAACATCACTTATACGTGGAATCTAAAAAAGGATAGAAATGAACTTATTTGCAGAACAAAAATAGACTCACAGACTTTGTAAACACACTTATGGCAACCAAAGGGGACAGGTGGAATGGGGAGGGATGGATTGGGGGTTTCAGACTGGCATATACTCACTGTGGTACGTGGAATGACAGGCCAATGGGGACCTTCTGTACAGCACAGGGAACTCTACCTAATACTCAGTGATAATCTATATGGGGAAAGAATCTGAAAAGGAATAGATATGTATATATGTATAACTGCATCACTCTGTTGTACAGGAGAAAATATCATAACACTGTAAATCAACTATACTTTAAGAAAACTTTAAAAAATGAAAAATAAACTAGAAAACTGGACAAAATATAGAACAGCTATTTTCAGAAAATGGATAAGCCAGCAGTATAGGACTATTTTTCCTAAAAGAAGGGAAACAATTGAAATTACCTCTATAACTGCCCGTGCATTTATTATGGAAATAATTTCTAAACTGCAATGCAGCAAAGGGTAACATAACCAAAATACAGTGGTCTCTTGAATTCAGGAGAGACAGAGAGTAGAGCCCAGGAAGGTCAATGCAGCTCTGATTTGGAAGACAGAATACAAGAGAGTAATCAGCTATACAGAGAAGGAGCTCCGTACATCTTCATGAGAGTCTCCTGGTTTTTTTGCCATTGTAGATGCACATATGTATCATAAAATCCTACAAGACAAAGCAAATAACTATGAGGGAACTAGAATTAAAATATTCTCAGAGCTCACATTAGGGCTGGAAGATATTCATATGTTTAAAGCAGCCAGTAGAGAGAGATACCACTGAAAACATGACATTCAGTAGAGGCCACAGAAAGGTTACAACCTGGTAGCACAGCTAAACTAGCAATAACATAAGAGATATCCTAGATCCATCCTAAAAAACTTAAAAGCTTTGAAATATTCGAGATGATTCACAAGTAACATAATTAGCTGGAAAAAAAAGACACTTTAAAGAAAAGTGAAATCTAGACACTCAACAATGTAACATTTACACTGCCCAGTGTCCCATCAAAAATAACAAATATGCTTGAAAATCTGATCCATATTCAGGAGAAAAATCAGTCCAGTCCACAGAAACAGACCCAGAAATGATAGAGATGATAAAATTAGCAAAGATTTTCAAGCAACTATAGTACATATATCAAGGATTTAAAGGAACACTATAAAATGTTTATTTAAGAAGCACAAAAAATCCAAAGTAGAATAAAGAAAAAGAAGACGGAGTTCCCGTCGTGGCTCAATGGTTAACGAATCTGACTAGGAACCACAGGTTGCGGGTTCAATCCCTGGCCTTGCTCAGTGGGTTAAGGATCTGGCGTTGCCATGAGCTGTGGTGTAGGTTGCAGACTCGGCTCGGATCCCGCGTTGCTGTGGCTCTGGCGTAGGCCGGCAGCTACAGTTCTGATTAGATCCCTAGCCTGGGAACCTCCATATGCCTCAGGAGCGGCCCTAGAAAAGGTAAAAAGACAAAAAAAAAAAAAAAAAAAAAAAAAAAAGGAAAGAAAGAAATTTATAAGCCGAAAGCAATAGACAATCATTTCTAAAGTCCTGATATGAAAAGGAAAACCTAGATTTCTATATCCAGACAAAAATATCTTTAAAAAGAAAAAGCAGATTTTTTTCCTCACATAAAATTTGAGAGCATTCATTGCCTATACTCCCTGTACCATAGGAAATATTAAAAGAATTCCTACAGACAGAAGAAAATGATACCACACGGAAATTAAGATCTACACAAGGAAAGGAAGAACACTGGAAATGATAAATTTGTGAGTAAATGTAAAATAATTTTTCCTTCTTTTTTTTTTTGTCTTTTGTCTTTTGTCTTTTTAGGCCGAACCCATGGCATATGGAGGTTCCCAGGCTAGAGGTCCAATCAGAGCTTTTGCTGCCAGCCTATGCCAGAGCCATAGCAATGCCAGACCCGAGCCATGTCTGCAACTTACACCACAGCTCATGGCAACACCGGATCCTTAACCCACTGAGTGAGGCCAGGGATCGAATCCACAACCTCATGTTTCCTAGTCAGATTTGTTTCTGCAGTGCCAAGGTGGGAACTCCAATTTTTTTTTGTCAATTTTTCTCATTTTTAAATATATTTAAACAACAGACTGCCTAAATAAAAAATAATAATAATATATTGTGGGGCTTATTACATATACAGAAGTCAGGTACATGACAGCAATAGCACAAAGAATAAAATGCAAAAAGTGGAAATACTATGTGGTGAGCTTCTTATATAGAATGTGGTAAAATTCTATATGTATGGTAAAAATACGTATTGTACACCCTATTAAGCAAGCATTTTTTAAAAAGTAAATTTATATACACAGTATTTCATTTATCTTTGTCTTATTAAGTCTTGAGTCTTTAAGTCTGTGGCTTAAAGACTTAAATGTAAGACAAGACACCATCGGACTCCTAGAAGAGAACATAGGCAAAACATTCTCTGACATCAACCTTACAAATGTTTTCTCAGGTAAGTCTCCCAAAGCAACAGAAATAAAAGCAAAAAATAAACCATTCGGACCTAATCAAACTGACAAGCTTTTGCACAGCAAAGGAAACCATTAAAAAAAAAAAAAAAAGACAACTTACAGAATGGGAGAAAATAGTTTCAAACAATGCAACAGACAAGGGCTTAATCTCTAAACTATAAAAACAACTTAAACAACTCAACAGCAAAAAAGCCAACAACCCAATTGAAAAATGGGCAAAAGACCCAAATAGACATTTCTCCAAAGAAGATATACAGATGGTCAACAAACACATGAAAAAATGCTCAATATCACTGATTATTAGAGAAATGTAAATCAAAACTACCATGAGATACCACCTCACACCAGTCAGAATGACCATCATTAATAAGTCCACAAATAACAAGTGCTGGAGGGGGTGTGGAGAAAAAGGAACCCTGCTGCACTCTTGGTAGGAACGTAAATTGGTACAACCACTATGGAAAACAGTATGGAGCTACCTTAGAAAACTATACATGGAACCACTATATGACCCAGCAACACCACTCTTGGGCATATATCCGGACAAAACTTGCCTTGAAAAACATGTTTTTTTTCTGCTGCAGCACTATTCACAATAACCAAGACATGGAAACAACCCAAATATCCATTGACAGAAGATTGGATTAAGAAGATGTGGTGTATATACAAAGACAACAGAATACTACTTAGCCATATAAAAGGACAAAACAATGCCATTTGCAGCAACATGGACGGAACTAGATACTCTCATACTGAGTGAAGTAAATCAGAAAGAGAAAGACAAATACCATATGATATCACTTATATCTGGAATCTACTATATGGCTCAAATGAACCTTTCCACAGAAAGGAAAATCATGGACATGGAGAACACACTTGTGGTTGCCAAAGGGGAGTGGGAGGGAGTGGATGGACTGGGAATTTGGGGTTAATAGATGCAAACCACTGCCTGTGGAATGGATAAGCAATGAGATCCTGCTGTATAGCACGGAACTTTATCTAGTTACTTATGATGGAGCATGATAATGTGAGAAAAAAGGAATGTATACATGTATGTGTGACTGGGTTACCTTGCAATACAGTAGAAAATTGACAAAACACTGTAAATTAGCTATAATGGAAAAAATAAAAATCATTAAAAAAAGTAACCCTAAAGATGTAGTTCCAGTCATAGCTCAGTGGAAACGTATCTGACTAGTATCCACGAGGACGCAGGTTTGATCCCTGGCCTCGCTCAGTGGTTTAAAGATGCAGCGTTGCCGTGAGCTGTGGTGTAGGTCACAGACATTGCTCAGTTCCTGCATTGCTGTGGCTGTGGCGTAGGCCAGCAGCTACAGCTCCTATTTGACCCCTAGCCTGGGAACCTCCATATACTACAGGAGCAGCCCTAAAAAGATGAAAAAAAAAGAAAGAAAAATAATACTAAAGAACACAAGAATAGAGAGATAAGGGAATAAATGAAAGTGGAACAAAAAGAAAACAGTCAGCAGAAGAGTAATCTTTAACTCAACTGTATCAATAATTATATTCAATGTAAAGGTTTAAACTATACTTGGCAGATACTATCCCGTTAGAGTAAATTAAAATATAAGCCCTAATTATATGCAGTCTAGTAGATATCCACTTTAAATATAACAATACTTACAGGCTAAAAGGACAAAAAAGATATATTGTGCAAACATTAATTATTAAAAAAAACAGAAATGACTATGTTAATAGTAGATAATGGACTTAAGATTAAAGAATATTATCAGAATAAAGCAAGACACTTTATAATATAAAAGGGGCAAGCCATCAAAAAAATACAATAATCCTAAATGTACATTCACCTAATAATAGAGCTTCAAAATAAATGAAACAATGACAGACAAAACTGAAAACAGAAAGAGACAAATTCACAAATGTAGTTCTTCGTTGAAGACAAAAACTCAGAATACAGAAGAGGTGAATATCATCAACCAAGTTGACCTACTGACATTTATAAACCCTTGCACTCAACTGAGGGATATACAGTCTTTCAAGTGTTAAAGAAACATTACTAAAATAGACTATATATATACTGGGCCATAAAACTAGTTTCAATAAATCTGACAAATTGAAGTTAGAGAGACTTATGTTCTCTCACCATAACTGAATTAAATTAAAAATCAAAAATTGATAAATATCCAGAAAATCCCTAATTATTTGGAATTAAAGGACACAATTCAAAAACTCATGTCACAAAGAAGAAATCATAACAGAAATTAGAAATATTTTTAGCTGAATTGCAACGAAAATGCAACATAGCAATTTTGGTTTTTTACTTTTTTTTGGGGGGGGGCTGTACCTGTGACATGTGGAGGTTCCCAGGCTAGGGATCTAATCAGAGCTACAGTTGTCAGCCTACGCCACAGCCACAGCAACGCCAGATCTGAGCTGCATCTGTGACCCACACCACACCTCACGGCAACACTGGATCCTAAACCACTGAGCAAGGCCAGGGATTGAAACTGCAACCTCATGGTCCATAGTCGGATTCATTTCCACTGCGCCACGACAGGAGCTCCAACATAGCAAAATTTGATCTTAGGGTAGGCAACAACTTCTCAGCTGGAACACAAAAAACGTTATCCATAAAAGGGGAAAAAAAGTAAAAAATTTAAACAAAGACATTTAAGGAGAACAGAAAAAGACCTTTGGAAGAGGGAGAAGAAAGATGTCCAGTGGCAGCAGGTAGAGCACGAGGATGGAACTTCTCGGATATAAGGATGCAGATGGAGTGACATTTATCTTAAGATGTCAAATAACAAAACCATGAAGTCAGATAAAAGACAAAGTAGAGAGGGCAACACAGGTAATGAAATGCATTAAGATTAGTACGTGAAAGGGCATGTGGGTGAGGACCAACTCAGTGACTCTGGAAGAGCTCATGCTTAGAATACAGGATCCTACAGTAGCTCAAATATTTAACTATATTGGCACTTGCATATTAAAAACCTTGGAATACACCTGTAATGTTTGTATGGTGTCCCCGGCCAACAAGAGAATTAATTGTAAAGACTATCTGCTGTTTCCAACTAGATCTAAAGAGGGCATTGTGTAGTAATTCCATATCACTGAAAAGTTATAATAACCAAGCCCTGGTAGAATATGTCTCCTTTCTTCATTTAGACACATTAGAGAAATTTCCAGGTTGTAGTGATACCACTAAGGATAAAAAAGCAGGTGAAATCACTGAATTTATAAAATGATATTTGGGGAGTTCCTGTTGTGGCTCATCAGGTTAAGAGTCTGACTAGTATCCATAAGGATGTGGGTTTAATCCCTGGCCTCGTTCAGTGGGTTAAGGATTGGGTGTTGCCACGAGCTGCAATGTAGGTCATGGATGCAGCTTGGATCTGCTGTTGCTGTGGCTGTGGTGCAGGCCAGCAGCTTCAGCTCTGATTCTACCCCTAGCATGGGAACTTCCATATGCCTCAGGTGCAAGAAAAAAATTAATTAATTTAAAAAGTAAAAAAATAAAATGATATTTGGGACCTCTGAATAAATCAAAAGATTTCCAACATATCCTTAGTTGTCTCAATCCAGACATATCCCGAACCTATTCTTGATCATGTATTCTCTTTTCCAAGGGTCATCTCCATGTTTGTAGTTCTAAACAGAAAAAGGTGAAGGGTCAGAGGGGCTTCTTCCTATCTTATTTCCCTGGCCAACCCTAAGGAAACTGACAGCCCTCCAGCAGGGCTGGGTCTGTAGCAGCAGCATGCATTTGAAATGTTTGACTGTGTCCCTACTTTACTCAGTATAGACTCGGATGCTACCTCTAGCTAGATGATCAGGAAACAGGCAACTCAAGTAGTATGGAGAATCAGTCCCATATATAGTTTCTGTGGGGAAAAATTTTATCTTTTAGAGCAAATTCATTACATCTACAGTGCCTTTGCCTAATTCAAGAATGGAAATAGCAACCAAAACTGACTTGACTCCAGCTTTGTACATGTCCCCAAAAATATGATTAATGAACTCTGTGGTGTCTGAAATCACAGATTCAACAGCTAGTAGCCTCAGAAGGAGAGCAACTATTTGGATGAAAAAATTCTTCTTATTCCCTTTACTGTGTAGAAATCAGCCTTCATTAGGAAATCTTGATTCCTAGCATACAACTGGAGGCAATGGAAGCTAAGGCCCTAAAACAATGACTTCTTAATGACACCTCAGAGGCCCAAGGAAGCATTAGTGCTGACTTCCTAAAGCATCTAATCTTTCCCAGGGAGAGGTTTTCCCTCCTGATACAGTTTGCCTCATTATGACAACATTGAGTTGACACCCTTATCTTTAAAACAACGCAGAATAATTCTTAAGTCCTGGCAAATAGTCACAGCATAAGAATTTATAATAGTCACATGTGAAAAATAAACAGGTACTCTAAAGAGGACTAATTTACTTAAGGAATAATGCCAGAAACATTAAATGTGAGAGTTTTGCTTTTAAATAAAATGTAGTTAATTTGATTACTATTTATTTTATTTTTTGCCAGATTTCAATCAATTTTTATGGTCGGATTAAGCTTCTAAGTTGAGTGTTGTGTGCGTGTGTGTGTGTGTGTTTTTTTTTTTTTTTTTTTAATAATGGAAGCACTTTTCCAAACTTTACCACAGTTAACTAATGGGAGGTTAATGTTGTACATTATGGATCCGTGTTTATCCTCCAACGTATTTATCCACAATGCGTGCACATTTAGGTCTGGGTTAGAATGAGGAAGTATGTGTATTGCAGACTCTCATTAATTCATAACGGCTTAAATTGTGATTTTTATTTGGCATCCTACTGTGGAACCCAGTTGAGAATGCCGAACTACTCAGCTAAACATTTTCAAATCCGTGACTCTCCATCTGGTTATTCAATCAGAACAAAATCCCTGCAAAGAAAATCCTCTTCCTAAAATGTACCCCATTTTCCTGGCTAAGAATCATTCTGAAGAAATGTGAACAGTTTGCCTAGTTGTTCAAGGAGTTTATTTGCAGGAAAAACTAACACTATAAATATCAACAGCACTTAAATGGAAGTGAAGAAAGAATTCCCTCATCCTGCATAATGGCAGGCTTGTTAGAAATAACTCCACAGAGAAAATGAAAATGTTGCATTTATTATTTTGGAGCATTTTTTGAAAACTTAAAGTCACCGTAACACAATCTCACATGACTCCACTGACATTTAAGGAAGAGCTACATTAATAGCATCATGTTTTACTAAAAGTTCAACACAATGGTACTTTCCACCTAACACCATGTAAGGTCTTCATAAAAATGAATTTTGCTCTAAAGAAGCCAGCATATTCTTGTAAGGGTAAACAACGCTACCAAGCAAGATGCTTAGACACAGTTATCTATAATAAATATGTCAAATGAATACTGAAATATCCCACTCACAGTTCATGGGACTTCTGTTCCTAAAAAAAGGTAGAGGAGTAGATTCCCACATTAAATAGCTTTTAAAGGGCCTTTTATAGAGATACTCTATTATGTTTTAAATGTGTTTTTCATTGCTTTAGTTCATTGACTATTCCTGTCTTAGAGAAGAATGGGAAAGTAAACATTGCAATTATTCTTTTCTTCTTCAAAGATAAGTCTGCTTCCAATTAGAGAATATTAGATAAAAGAAGATTTTGGGGGGTGTGTGACCATGGAAAAGTGATAGGAATTGTATGGGTTAGAATTAGCAGGCTTGGCTATAACGTTAAATAGAATAAACATCATGTAAACATAAGATGTTGGAAAACATCTTGTGTTTTTAAATAAAAAGTGGTTCTGTAATTCCTTTACCATTAGGATAGAGAAAAAAAATATTTAAGGGGAAAAGATAAAAGTCACCTTGATTCACTTAAAAAGAACTATGACAAGAGGTTATAAAATAATTTTCTCCAAGATGACTATTACCAGTTATTTCCTTCCATGGATGTGCAAACATTCCTCCTTTGAAAATTGGAGTCTATTCTTCTATGCTTTTGGATCTGGGCTGGTCTATAACTACTATGATCAATAGAATATGACACTGTATACCTCCCAGATTAGGTTATAAGAAGACTTGTAGCTTCCATCTGGCTTCCTGGAATACCCACATCTAGGGGAAGCCAATCATCACATAAGTCCAACTATGGAAGTTTCCATCAGGTGTTCAGATCTGGCGTGGCTATGGCCATGGCATAGGCCAGTAGCTACATCTCCAATTCAACCCCTAGCCTGGGAACTTCCATATGCCACAGGTGCAGGCATTAAAAAAAAAAAAAGACCAACTGCTCTAAGAGTGCTGTGCTACAAGGAAACCCAAGAAAGCCACACAAAGAGGCCCCTTAAAAGAGAAATGTCCAACCAGTCATTATAGTCTTGCACCAGACCTGTGAGTTAAGAAGTCTTCAGAGGAATCTAGCTTTATCAGCTTCTAGTGCACTCCAAGTGAGAGCAGCCTTACTGAACCTATCAACCACCAGATATAGGATACATAGTAACAAACTGTTATTTTAAGTCATTCCATTTTAGCAAGCTAAAGAACACCGCACAAAATCACCATCAGTCAGGTTTTCAGAATGACATTTTACATTATTCTATTACTGAATACTTTAAAAAAGTGAGATTTTAGAATAATATAAAGTAGGAACCAAACTAATGTTCACTATTCTACAAGTTGCTAAAATGAGAAAACTGAGAGTCATGTTATACTCTCCCCTTTAATTCAGTCCCCTCATCCAATCAACACATTCTCCAATTAACCTCCCTAATATTGCCTGATTCTACATACTCCTCCTTGTCCACATTGCCATTGCCTTATATAACATTTGAAGTTAACATTTAAAGGACACAACTAATATTCCCTCCTTCAGACCATTTAAGCCCCCTTTGTAGCCCAGCTCTATCATTTAAAATACAACCCCGTATCTATCTATCCCTCACATTACTACCCTAATTGTCTTTTTACGGCAATGCAAGCCTCTCATCTTTCTACCTAAAAATCCTCCAACAGCTCTCAGTAACTGCTACAGCGGATTTTAAATTTCTTAATCTAACACATGAGGGCCTTCATGATCTGGCATCCTCCTGCCTCTCAAGCCTCACCCCTACCATCTCCTCCCCATATGTTTATCCTACCATAATTAAACTTTTGTAGCCATCTGAGAGAGTTTGGTACCTCACTCCTATTTGCCCAAATGCTCTATATTCTGCTTACTACACTCATCCCTCTGCTTCTCCAGCTAACTCCTATTCGTTCTTCAAAATTAAGCTCAAGCAACATCTCTTTTAAGAAGGCTTCCCTGAAGTGGTCTACTGGATTACTGAAAACCATGATATTTTCATTTATACAGTGAAAATCATAAATATTACTTCCAGGAGTTCCCGTCAGCTCAGTGGTTAACAAATGTGACTGGGAACCATGAGGTTGCGGGTTCGATCCCTGGCCTTGCTCAGTGGGTTAAGGATCCAGCGTTGCCGTGAGCTGTGGTATAGGTCACAGACGTGGCTTGGATCCCGAGTTGCTGTGGCTCAGGCGTAGGCTGGCAGCTACAGCTCCGATTAGACCCCTAGCCTGGGAATGTCCATGTGCCATGGGTATAGCCCTAGAAAAGACAAAAAAAAACAAAAAATTAAAAATAAATTAATTAATACATAAATAAATATTACTTCCAACTATGATTTGAAAATTGTTTCTCTGAGGAGGGGCACACAATTCAAGCCAGAGGCAAAGGAGCAGCTTTTCAGAGGAGGTCAACTTGCCATACAGAGTGGACTGCAGGCATATCCTAGCAGATGGAGAAGCCTTCAAAAAGGTATGTAGACGTGGGAGAAACTGAGAGTTCAGGAAGCATAAATAGATCAGTGTGGTGAATGCTTCATATTCTGAGAGCAGAATGTAAGGTTCTTATGATGAGCAGAAGCCAGAAGTTGGGGGGCTCTGGGAAGGACATTATACTTTATTGGGTGGGCACTGAGGAGCCATTATAAGCTTGAAACCGTAAGAGAAACATTGGGGTTACATGTTAGGAAGCTTAGTTGTGGAAAACTGATTAAAGGAGGGATATAGAGAGCAGAGAGGAATGGTTAAGAGTCAAATGCAGTAATTCAGGTAAATTTAAAAGACACAGAGTTAGATTTCACAAGATTTGTTAACTGTATATAAAGGAGGGGCAGCTAGAATCTCAGAACTTTGCTCTGTGTCATTTTGTGGATGGGGATGCCAAATTAACACAAAATTAATTTTCAAGGATTTTTGAGAAATTAATCATCTATTTTGAGCTAATTAGAGATGTTTTGTAATATAAGAGGCATGATGTTTTGAAAGAGATGTTTCTGACACTAGTGTCCATTTGCTATGAAACAGTCATGAAATGTAATTCTTTTGGATTATGCAATGGATTCTCTGTGTGATCCCAAAGTGTCATTAAACTTTCTGCAATCTTGCAAAATTTCCTATACTAGTAAGAAAAAAATACATGCCACCCAGATAATTCAATGAAACACCTCAAAAGTAAATTTGACTGTGTGGTCGTTTCTGTTTCCTAAAGGCAAAATTAAATATAATTTCAATTTCCTCCTCTATTAAAATTTTTTTAAAAGAGAAGGCTTAAATGATTTCAGATGGCCTTTTCAGTTCTAAGATCAATAACTCCACAAGTCACAACACTTGGTTGGAACTACATTCTACCAAGATCAGTGGTTGATCCTCAACAAGAACCAAGGGATTTATGGTGGAGGTATGTTGTCCTATTTGAACACTTCCTGTTGAATGAAGTAGTACTTCCTTTTATTTGTCTTAATAATCTGATTCTTTATCATTTTTCTTTTAATGAGGTATTTTCATTTATTTAACAAGTATTTATTGAGTGCCTCCTATGTGCAAGGCACCCCATCAGGTGCTAGAGAAACAAATTTAAATGAGACATGCTCCTTTTTGTTACATTTTAAAAACTGTAAACCATATTCAAGCCAAAACACATCATCTTATAAAGTAATATTTATCATGTACATGATCCTGCTCTAGGAACCATGCCAGGCTACTACCCCATTAAACTTGATGGGCCTGAGAACAGTAAAACTATACACTATATAATGTATTTATAGTATATAGCAAGGCAACAAGGTCCCCTGAGAAGGGAAGGCAGGAAAACTGAAAAATCATCATGAGTGCACTTGAAACTCAGAAACATTTGCAAACTCCCTGACTACTTTGTGACTCCATTTCTTTACCTATAAAATGGAGATAATAAGGTCTGCTTTTAATATTCCTCACAGGATATTATAAGGATTAAATCAGTAAAAGCACATTAAATACTTTGAGCCTTAAGAAAAAGCACCAAATAAATTGTAGGTATTGTTATTTGGTAGCATTACATAAAATTACATGCAAGCTAAAAGCCTGCTATAGTTATTCTAATGGAAGTTTAAATCCCAAGATGAAAGCAGGGTGAGTTGAATAACTAAAATCAGGACACACCCCTAATCAGATCTAATTAAAAACTAAAATTAAAACTGGAATTAGATGCATGACTAAAAGATGGTTTCTCACTCAGGACAGAATTTAACAAGATGTCTATTTTGCATCTATAAATTTGGGAAGGCAAGCATGAGCCCCACCTGCGTCAACCACTCTTGGATTTTAAAAATGAATCTTCATCCAATTGTACTTTCAGAAAGAGACTCTTAATTGGTAAGGATCATGCCTCCATTGAAGATTATGCTCCCAGCTCTCCAATGCCCAAACAAGAACACTTCCACATCAGGGTAGGTATTTGATGCGTGTCAGCTTTAACGGCAGAACCATTTGTTAATCTTGGGAGGTCAACTATAATGGAATTCATTTGTCTTTGCTCACAGACTTTGTTTAGGTTTTGTTCAAAATTCTGTCATAAAATATCCAGGCCCTAGAAGAAGACAATTTCTCATGAGATTTTTCTGCTAATATACCCAAAGCTAAGGCAGACGCTAACACCAAACAGAGAAGCTAAATTAAGAAAACCTCTACCCACCTCCACATCAGAAGTATCTCCAAGCTCAGTAAGAGGAGTCAGAAAGCTGTTCACTGCCCTCAAGTTTCAGGATGGAAAGCTTACTGACTAAGGGAAACAAGAGACTTGGCAATATCATGGTATTTCTTTCTCATTCTGCTTTTGTGCTGTAAATAAGAGGATAAAAGAGAGCAGAGTGGGGCTTCTTTTTTCTTTTAACCTTACTCACAGTTCTCCTTTTAGTTACCAAAAGAGGGGATGCACAGGAGAGATGGGTGAGGAGATTTTTGGATCCTAAGAATTAAACACCATAAAGGTTCTCTGATGCTAAGCATGACTGAAAGTTTAAAGCAAATCTTCAGGAATGGCTTTTGACTACAGGCTAGCATTTGGGGAGAGTAAATAAAGAGAAAGGATTAGTTAGAAAAATACCAAACTTGAACCACATTTTTTAAGTTCCAAAATAGTGTTTTTAAAATTCGTGTTTGGTTAAATCCAAATTGTTTTAAAAAGAAGATTATTTGGATAACAAGTGAAAAATGCGTTATTATTAATCTTTTAGGATGTGAGTTGAGAACCACTGTCCAAATCATAGGCAAAGCTATGCCTTTTTTATTGATCCAAGGCTTCTCACACAATTTTTTGTGAAAAATGAGTAAATATCTTTAGAAAGGTGACCCTCTAATAATTAAAGTATCTAGGCAAAAAGCAAGCCCACAGATTCTGAGTTACACAACTTTCTGAGCCACACATTCCACTCTTAAAACTCTTAGACTCAAAGTCTCTCTTATACCAGATCTGTATCTGTTTTATTTTGGGAGATAAAAAAAATTAAAAGTATGAAATCTCTTGGGCATTAACTCTTCATTTATATTAAAGCTATAAATCACCAGCCACAAAACACCGACTGAAATTAATGATACTAGTTCCTATGCCATTTCCACTTAATTTCCTTTTTTTGGCTTTTTAGGGCTGCATTAGCAGCATATGGAGGTTTCTAGGCTATCGGTTTAATCAGAGCTATAGCTGCCAGCCTACACCATAGCCACAGCCACGCCAGATCTGAGCTGCGTCTGTGACCTACACCACAGCCCATGGCAACACCAGATCCTCAACCCACTGAGCAAGGCCAGGGATCAAACCTGCATCCTCATGGATCCTAGTCGGGTTCATTAACCACTGAGCCACGACAGGAACTCCTCCACTTAATTTCTAATTCTCCAGGACTTAGAGGGTGAAAAGAAGGTGTTAAAACTCTCTGCTTTTAGTTTACAAAAATATAATTGTTAAAATACTCACTACTGCTCTCTAATTAGATTTTTCACACACACACACACACACACACATGCTTAATGCCCTTTATTCCCAAAACCTTAAGATACATTTATTAATATTTATTAAGCACCTACTATGTTTTCTAGTACCCATTTCCATCTTAGTAGCCTTGCTTTTTCACTCATGAGTTTCATTCCACAAGAAACTTCAAAACAACCTACCCAGCACTACCCCTGCCAAATGAATGAATGAATGAACGAATATAAGCAGCTAAAACCTCATGGTTCCTCCTTTCTCCTGTAGACTATCATCATAACTCACAGTAATCTGTCAGCATATTTTAAATAGGGAAGAAAATTCAAGAGATCCCAGAAGGCTCCCAATCCATATTTTGCCACTGATACCTCCAAACAATTTGTCAGGATTCTAAAGCCTTGAGGCAGTGTAGACTTTCTAACTGCTGACACACCATCCAGAATACTGTCCTGGCTAAGCCCCTTAATGTTCCAGAGGGATCTCCTAACAAGACAATTCTGAATCATAATTAAACATGTTCATTCCTCACATCTTTCCATTTTGACTGATCCTGGCATGGAGCCAGCTATTGCCAAACAGGGGGCTGAGCCAGAGCTTGACTTGAGAGGTCCCCCAGTTCCCCAACTTTGATTCTAATATGGTCACTGTTTTCAAGTTATTCTCTCACCTGGACTATGTGAAAGATGACATCACCATGTACACTATGATTCTCTTTCCAGATTAGTCCTGGGAACTAAATCATTTTGCAGAAGCAAACAGGTTTCTATGGGAGCCACCTACTATCTACATTCATCATGATGTTTCAGTGGAATAAATCCACATTTATTTCATTGTTTTCATCCTTTAACAGGCGATTGATTAGATGGATTAACTCCAAGTTTTCCTCACTGCCATCACCTTGAATATGTCAAACTATAGCACATTTGAAACAGAATAATAGACTGTTTACAAATCTAGCAAAGAAACCTGGAAGTGAGTTGAGCATGCCTTCAAGTACTATCAGGATAAATGTTATTTATATCTAATTCTGATATTCTGCTCTCCCGCCAAAAGTAAGGTCATAGGTTTTTCATCCTCTCCATTTTAAATTACACTATCTGTAAAATAACATATTTAAGCTTTATTATTTTATAACATATTTGTTTTATTATTTCTATTTGAAAGACAAATACATTCGGATCCTCTGTTTTTTAAGAGCCACCATAGAGTCCTAAGAGCAGAATTCTGCATGGTTTGGATGTCAAGAAAGCAATGATTTGTCTCTAAATGATGGAATAGTTACTCTAGGGTAAATT
Organism: Sus scrofa; assembly: GCF_054392235.1. Classification (NCBI taxonomy): domain Eukaryota; kingdom Metazoa; phylum Chordata; class Mammalia; order Artiodactyla; family Suidae; genus Sus; species Sus scrofa. The sequence continues at coordinate 71,637,480 of NC_139389.1, read as the reverse complement.
ACTCCACATTTCCTTCAGCTACTGGTATTTCATTTTTATCTATCAGTACCATCAGTTTTGCAAACCCCAGGCTAACAATCACAGAAGAGAACCCCATCAGAGGAAATCAATCCTAGTCAGACTGAAGAAATCTTCAGCATCTACATTTCTTCCAAGCTGAATCACAAACAGTCCACACCCATCATGATCCCTCTTCAAATAATTTCTTCATTTACCTGTGTAGCACTTCCTGAAAGTAAGGAATGGGCTTGACTGGATGAGCTATTATCTCATTAGGATTTGTGAAGGACCCAAACAGACAGGAATGCTTTTCATGAGCTCCCCTCCTCCCACATCCCGTCTCTGTTTCCCATACCCTGGCCACTGTTGAGACTGTTTGCCTTCTCTCAGTTTCTGTGTTGCTCAAGGCAGATAGATAAGCCCTTTAAATGATTACTACCACCCTGCATTAGCTTTCAAAGCCACTGACAATTTTTCCATGTTTGGTAATTGATTTGTGACAGAAGTGTTGACATTGTAAAGCGATAACTCAATCACAGACCAGAACTTCTCAGAATAAATGGAAGTCACCCAAAGTCTCTCTGGGAATCTTCTTCTAAGGATTTCACCCACAGATCTGTTCAAAGTACATGTGAAGGCAAGATCTATTTTGACTGTCTTTAACCAGCAGGAATACCAAGAAAAGTAATAGAGGCATATATACCGGGGGATTTCAGGGGGGACGGGTTTCAATATGATAGTGTTAAAATAACTCTTTCCACTTTCTCCTTTTAGATTATCCAGAAGAAAATCTCTGGATATAATTTCTCAACCTGATGTCCTAGAAGAATCACAAACTTTTATTTTCACTGAGAAACATACTAAATGTTCCATGGGGGGAGATCAAAGCAGAATGCTCACCCTTTACTGCATGTCTTTTCATGCTGCCTGAGGTTCGTTTAGAATAGTGTAACTGGAGGCTGAGGGACACAGCCAGAGCTCTTTCTCTGTTACAATGAGGACAGATAGATATTACATTTCAGCTCGAGAGACAAAAAGAAAAAATAAATAAAGAAGGAGAGTTTGCTAAATATTTGCTTCTTTCTCAGGGCACTGCTAAGTTTTCTTTCACTAGTTGACTGCCTATAGCTGACCAAAATCCCGCAGTTGCACTGTAGAAACTGTTTGTCTGACTTAACTGGAGCGATGCTGAAAGAATGCTGTCCCACTCTGCCCGACAGTGTTCAAAAGTCCCTTGGGTTTCCAGGAAGAACAGAACCACTGACGAGCCCCCAGAAGTGGTGTTCTCACTTGGGTTAATTTGGAGTGGACAGGTGTGGAGAACAGGAAAAAATAAAGGAAACCATATCCACATAATTTTGGATCATGGAGCAAAAAAAAAAAAAAGGACAGGATAGAGTAATGAGGCAGAGAGGACAGACAATTACAGATAAAACACTCTAGGAAAAGGAAAAAGAGCTAGCCATGCAAGGCGCCAGAAAACCAATCCAGACAGAGCATAGCAAATACAAACACCATGAGTTAAGAATGAATAGAAAATGCTCAAAACCTCACGTCACAGAGGAAAAAGGTTTTTCTGTTGTTGTTTTGATGATTGGGTTTCTAATAGATAGCTAAGAAATAAATAAAAGTATATAATAAAAAAGCATGGGTTAACTAAATACATTTACTTTTAAAATTAATCTTTTAGATATTTTCTGGAGAGAAGAACACAATAATAATAATAATATTACTATTATTTTACTTATTTCTTTTCCAAGGGCCAAATATGTTTGGCTTGTTTTTTCCTTTGAGAGCCCAGGAAAATGCTCTGATGAAGTCTGAGAGGTCTAAATTTCCACCCTTGATTTAGATTATTTTCTCAAACACCCATGAAAGCATATCGTTAAGCTACATAATATATAGGTCCTACTGTTGATTTTTTTTTTTAAACTTTATCTTTCTTAGAGAAGCCTTCTCCTGGTGACATCTAGAAGTTGATTTAAACTGACCCATGGACAGAGTTCCTGTCATGGCTCAGCAGAAAGGAATCTGACTAATACCCATGAGGACACAGGTTTGATCCCTGGCCTCCTCAGTGGGTTAAGGATCTGGCATTGCCGTGAGCTGTGGCGTAGGTCACAGATGCGGCTTGGATCCTGGCGTTGCTGTGGTTGTGGTGTAGGCCAGCGGCTACAGCTCCAATTCAACCCCTAGCCTGGGAACCTCCATATGCCATGGGTCTGGCCCTAAAAGGGCAATAAATAAATAAATGAATAAATAAACAAACTGACCCATTGATGGCAACATATCAGGTTCGCATGGCACAGAGTGGATTGTGCCGTGGGGTTTGACCTAGACTTCACAGAAAGTCTATTGATGTAGGTCTCTAATTAGCCAGGTTTACTTGATGCTGGATGACAGTTTCACAAGGGGCAAGACCACCTCATTTGTGTGTTGGGGCGAAGTACTGTTGGAGACATCAGGCTCTGGACAGCGTTAGAGAAACAGAAGGGCTGGGATCCTTGGCACTTCTGTGTCATCCCCTTCTGTTCTGCATCCTGCTCAGGTTTGTCTAAATGTGGGATCAAATAGGCTCTCTCCTGCCTGATTTTATTCTTCAATACATAATAATAAACGATTGCCAAACAATCAATTGGATCATTGCACAGCCAATCCAATTTAATCACTGAGATCACATCTGGTTATTTTACTCATTTTAATGACCAAACAGGATCAACCATGAAGAAGTTTTGGCTCTTTAAGCAATCAGTTAATCTCATAAACTTCTAAACAAGAATCTGATGAAAAACAGTCAAGTTGGGATGTGTATGTGTGTGTGCGTGTGAGTAAAACACAAATTTATTTTGAAAAATCTGTTCCTCTCATTGTAGCATTGAAATAGATCAATCTCTAATGTATCTAGATTTAATTCTCTTGTGCTTAAACAACAGATTTTTTCACTATTTTCAGTTTGCATTTCTGGAATGTTTTAACAAATCAAAGTTTTGCCTATCTAAAAGTACATTAATAGAATTTACTACTTAAATTTTGAAGCTGTGTGTAATCGATGAGGTCCCCTCAAATGTGTCTCTATAATTCCATATAACAGATTTTGCTTAATAGTGAGCTTTGTTGCAAAATTCTGTGTTTCCCAGATAACTTGTAACAATTTTTAGTCAACCTAAACTTGTGGTCAGACTCATTTATGGAAAAACAGAAGAAGGCCATGTTTCTGTTTAAAAGCAGTGAGAGGGGATAGCTTTTTTTTTTTTTTTTTTCTTAATCCAATAAGTTGAAACCAGAGGGGGGGAATGTAAATACGAATCCTCTGTCATGCATATTTCCTTCAGTAAGGAGTTTTACTGCCCTGTGACTAAAAAGAATATATTCACACGCACTGCTTGATAAGATAGCATTTTATTAAATGGTTCTGTCAAGTAAATTTGACTTATGCTTCTCTTTCTCAAACCCCTAATCTTCTTGTTGTCCACCTGAATCTTCCTAACATACCATCTCCAGGTTACCTGGAGCTTTGTCAAATCTAGAATCTTGTCTCTCACTTTGCTCACGTTCACAATAATCTGCCTCTTACTGTCCTGTGCAAAAAAGAAGCCTTTTTAAGAAAATGTATTTTATACCAAACAGATCAATGGGTTCTTTGAGGGGAAAGTATTCATTATTTACACACACATAAATAAGCTGTATACGTACAGTTCTATTTATGTTTTATTAACCTCACAAGAGAAAAAAACGAATTCAAAGGACAGAGAATTTTAAAGAATCAGCAACGTTAGCTAGAATCGTAAATGAATGAACAGAAAACATGGACACTTTTAGTCACTAAAATGTGAATGGTAAGAAAAAAGGAAATCTTGTTTCTGATTACTCCGTCTTCTTTTTTGTGCTCAGCGTCCTTTTTCATTTCAGACTTTCCTAAATAGATCTGGGTCACTAGCAGCTCTCTGCAGTGTACTGAAGTAGACTTTAAAAATCGCTGTAGCTCTGTACACACCTACCTTCCCACAGTGTTTTACAGAAAGGGGGAATCTAACAAGAAATCTTAAAGTGTACACTCTAAAATGCAAAAGTTTCGTAATTATATTTAATTATACTTATATTCAGTCAACTTTAAAAACCACTATCAGCAGTGTCTTTGAATTAAAATGCTAAAACATATTTTCCCATACAACTGGGCTAGTTTGGAACTGGAAAAAAAAAACCAAAAAACAAAAAAATGCATTCAAAACCACTGACATTTTTTTCACTTGGTTTCTTCCAAATTTAAAATAATGAAACTACATGGATTTCAACTTTTTAGTAAATTTTCTCTCAGATTAAAAAAAAAAGAAATGTACTGAGTGTAGGTTTTTTTTTTTTTTAAACGGTTGAGTTATAAACCAAAACTCCTAAAAATAGGAGTTTATGGTGGAAATGACAGCATTTTAACTATAAAGGCATGAGTGGTGTCCTTTTACGGATGCCTAAATCAAACACAGAAAAAAGTAATGTGTTGCCAGGACATTCACTGCACTTTCCTTTAATTGCCATATATAGTTAATAGCCTGACCTTTTTATTTTTTTTTAAGAAAATAAATTACAAAGATGGAAGCAACTCAATTACATAATATCTTCTCATGCAACATATCAAAAACAATGAATTTAATCATTCTGTGGTCTGGGTTGAATTCAACACTGAAATCTTTCATTGGACTTCACAACAACAAAGAATTTCGAACTTACAGATGACCATCTTTGAAGTTGGATAGAACGCTGACCATACTATGATTGTCTGATACTGAAAAAAGGATGAAGTACAGAATACAGTTTCCCAACCAGGATTTAGGCTGATCTGAGAAATTCAAGAAAAGTACTGTGAAGGAATTACAGATACAGAATGACTGGATAGGTCATTTGATCTTGCTTCTGAGAGTGAATTTAAAAACCTCTGTTTCAGATTAAACAGCACTTCATTGCTTTCCTTTTCCTTTTTTTCTTAACACAAAAAACACTTCTATGGATTAAAACAAACAATCAGAATGGAGAAAGAATTATGCAGTATGTATTTTACCTACATAGGTACAGAAGGTTCCTGAGCTTTGAATAGTCCAAGCTTTATTCAAAATACTGACACTAAATAGTATCAAAACAAACTCTGGGAGCACACAGTGGTCTTTTCTACAAAGTGTGTGATCAGTAACAGCAGAGATCCTGTCCCACAACACACCATATAAAGAGGAAAGAAATCGTCTCACATTTTCAGAAATCAAGCTGTCCCATTAGTCTAAATACATAGTGTAGGCAGTTAACATTTTATGGCTTTCATCATTTTCAAACATCATATTGCACAAAATTGTACAGAGAATGTTGTGACTATATATTTGATGTCAAAAAAAAAAAAGGAACAGTACTGACTGTAGCTTTAACTCACACTGTCAAGAGAACTACATCAAATAAATTTGAAATTCACATAATTTTGATATAAATCTTGAATCATATAGTTCCCACCATTTAAATAAATATTTTTACCACATTAATTTGCATTTTGTAGATAACCAACAAGGACCTCTATAGCACAGGAAACTATACTCAGTATTTTATAATAACCTATAAAGAAAGGAATCTAAAAACACTATATGTGTATAACTGAATCACTGTGCTGTACACCTAAAAATAACGCAACACTGCAAACCAGCTTTACTTCAAGAAAAATTTTGTTTTAATTCATTTCGATGGTATTTTCTTGGTAGAAGATCTGTGCTATGTATTTGGTTATTGCATGGAATTTTTATTGTTTTTTTATATAGCTTAGGATATACAAAAAAATAACTTTTTGTCACAGAATAAATTTACATGCTATTTTTCATTTGTAGTCAAGATATTAATTGCTAATTACTGAAAATTCAAGGTTTCTACTTTTAAAAAATTCATTTTAAAATAATGAAACCAATGCGAGTAGGTGAACAATGAAGTGCTTATTACATAATTTTAGAGCTTGTTACATACATACAATACTATAACAAATAAAAGACAGTGCAAATATGCTGGTGTTTATCTTCATTTTGACATGTATAAGAATGCTTTCAAAAAATTTAAAACGTAATTGGATGAAGCAAAACAAGGGATATATCAAATTACATATATAACACTGAAAGAGGAATAACTGTATCAAGTTGAAAAACTAATTATTGAATACGAAACATGTAAACATCTAAAATTGTGTTCTTATTACTTTAGAAATATACACCTCATTTTCAAACTATTTATATTATCCAGTTGTTGGGTTTTCAATTATTTTAACTACTATTCTTTCACAATTAATATTGAGCTTGTAAACAAGAGCTCAGACTAAAAATAAAAGATCTTGCTGCTTGTATCTACTTAAGTTCTTCATTCCCTGAATAGCTTTTGGAAATGAAATTCTTAGTGCTTAGAAAACCAATATGAGGCTTTTTTGGGGTTAAATTTAGTCAAAGTTACAAATCCAAACCAACTAACCAAACCAAAATACACCATATATGCAAAATCTGTGTTATTAAGGAGTCTGGAGGACTAGCTAAAATAACCATCTCCAGAAATGAACAAAAGCAGGGAGCAGTGCTGTGCTGGCACCTAGTGGAGAAGGCAGTAGAAGAGTCATTTACCTTGGATCTCAGAGGCACCTTGGGAAATGAACACATTTTAATTTTAATCTATGCTTTGTATCATACACATCTGAAAAGAAGATAAATGAAGAGTATCTGGGGTAATTCTTCTTAAGTATGCAGCCAAATGTTATGGTTTTAATTTTCTGTAAGGACAAAAAGAAAATTTGGAGGGGTGGGGGTGGTAGAGAGGAACAAGACCAGCTGTGGTGAAAAATATAACATAGTAAAAACAAGGATTGTGTAATTTTCTTTTCCCTTGATAAATTCTGCCCAACCTGGTCACACTAGTTTATTCTCCATCAAGCAAAGAATTTTTATGAAAATCAACTGACAGGATGTTTGTGAAGCTCTATCTGTATTCAGGACAAAAGTCACCAAACACTGCTTACCACATCTTAACATTAAATTTGGAATTTTCAAATGTCAACATTACATGCAGAGGTATAGTTATTTTTCCTTCACAGAGTTTTCAGGAGAAGGACAAACTGAAATTTGAGCCCTGCCTCCTCTGTCTTTTGGGACTGGGTAAAGGTCTATTTTTGGTGGAGAGCTTCTGCCTTTGAAGGCAATGAGTCCTTCATCCAATGCAAGTAAGTTAAGGCAGAATGACCTCAACTTACCAGGGAGGAGGCAGACACCAGTTAAGTTCCTCAAGGACCTTTCTGGTCTCTTCCTGTTGTGAGAGGCTATGATTTTCTAAAAAAAAAAATTTTCTTATATCTTTCTACACTAGGAAATAGATTTTAGTTCACCGTTCCATAAGTATTACAAGGGCTGCATCTATCTCCTTATTTCGTGTTATTCCTGGAATGGTTGGTAATTATTTTATGATGAAGACATAGAAGAATCAAATCATACTAAAGTTAAATCAAGACTTATCTTAGGGTAGGTTAGGAGTCAAGTTTTCCATAATTGCATTGCTTAGGTGACTAAAGTGCAAGTACTCCATCATTTACTTCAGGTCTGCTTTGCTTTATCAAGCAGCTAGTTCAATTTTTAATTAAATACATGATGAGAGAGGCTTATATACAGGCTTTCCTACTGATAACCTCTTCCTCATTTTTAATCATGGAGACAACCTATTTTCATCCTATTGTAGTAACCTGATACACCTAATCATGTGTCTAAGGCCTTTCCTATATATGTTACTGATGCTCAACTTTAAAACTAATTTAAAACCAATTTAACTAATATAATTGATCTGTTTCATATCATTATTTAGACATCTAGAAGTTTATTTCAGAGCACATAAATGAACTATCCCAAGTACCACACTATTGGAGGGCTGGTTCTGCCCTCTTTGTCTCTGTTCTGCGGCAATGATACTGCAATGATATGAGAACTGATTAATCACCCCCTTGTGACTGGTTTTCATGAAACTGCAGGGAACTGCCAGATAACCCACATACATGGCAGCATAACTCCTTCGACTCTATACAGCTGATGTAGTAGTACCTTACCTGATCACTCTCTGCCAGGTCACATTAAAATTGTTTCTCAAAACTTAGAACTGGACTCGTGTCCCAGACCATCTGACTATGCCTTCCAGTGGGCAAGTATTTTTGGCTGGCTGGGAAACCTCCTCATAACAAGTGCGATTGGCTGAGAAACTATATAGTAACTAACTTTTACACCAAGTTTGACATTATCATTACTAAATTGATAAGAGAAGAATAAGAAATTTGTAAGAGACTTTTTGTGTGTGTGCAGTTAGACAGTTTATTGGAGGAGCTGCAGTGGAGTCCTCCCTCTCTCTGAGATAGCTGAGGGCAGAGCAGCAACAGAAGGATGTACAGAGACACCCTCAAACAGACACATGGACGGTCCAAGTTCACTAGCAAGAGAAGGCTTCCTTCAAAGAACACCCCAATTCCCTCTGAAATCTCAAATTCACACACTTACAACCACTTCCCTAATCCCAATCCAATCACATCATGGAACCATGGTCTTGCGATCATCTCCGTACTTTTCCAGGTGACTTTGCCTAACAGTGACCAGAGGTAAAGGACTCTGTCCCTCAAAGAATGTCCCAGTTTTCAGGATCATGTCCTGAAGCCTGCCCACAGTTGGGCCCTTGGCCCAGCACGCTGTGGGACTAGGACAGGGATGAAAGCCAGAGCCTGCTCTTAACAGGAAGGAAGGACATGTGGACAAGAAGCAGAAAAAAGCAACAGCCACAGTGGGCTTAGAGAGACTGTTAGGGGATTCAGAAGAAGGGAACTGTCTCCAGCTCAAGGCAGGGATTTGGGGATGATGGCGTCAAGGAAGATTTCTGGAAGGAGGTGGTTGAGATTTGAGTTATGGGTTGGGAAACCATCATGTGGGAGAAGAGGACATTGTGCATGAGGATACACTGCAGGATACACTGCAGATGGTGACAGGATCTCCATTCCCTCTTGGCTGGACAGCCTGAGGAGAAAGCCATCTGCTCCATGTCAGCAGGGTGGGGCCCCAAGCAGCCAGCCAGGGCACAGGCATGAACAAGTAACTACGACTGCCCTATATCCACAAGAATACCAACGAACATTTGCAAAGTATTTCTAAGCCCACTAAATTTACCTGTGGCCTCAAAAGCAATGATAAATTCCACCCTTCTTTCCTTCTCCTGACCCATTCCATTCCTAATTTTAGGCCCTCAGTCTTGATTCTCTGTTTTGGGCAATACTTCAGAAGTCAAACCAACAAAACAGAGAATCAAGACTGAGGGCCTAAAATTCAGTCTGCTGCCTGCAGGTGATTATCCTGTCGTGGTTCATGTCTGTTGTGTGAATCAATTCATGCTTTGTCATCATTTTGTCCTCTTCATAAGACCCCTGAAATAGGAGTTCCCATCGTGGTTCAATGGAAGTGAATCTGACAAGTAACCACGTGGACGCAGGTTCGATCCCTGGACTCGCTCAGTGAGTTAAGGATCTGGCGTTGCCATGAGCTGTGTTGTAGGTCACAGATGTGGCTTGGATCTGGCATTGCTGTGGCTGTGGTGCAGGGCACGGGCCACAGGCCCAATGTGACCTCTAGCCTGGGAACATCCATATGCCTTGGGTGCGGCCCTAAAACACACACACACACAAACCACCTGGAATAGTTGCTAAGAACATGCCAAATCATGTTTCCTCCCAGGTTCCTTCCTCTAGGTGTGCCCTCACCAGCCAAAATCAAACCAAACAATAACCTTTCCTTCCTCTGACCTAGATTATTATTTTTAGTTTATTAAGGACTACCTGTGAATGTAAGAGGAAGTGGTTATTCATTCTGACTCAAAATGTTCCCATAATCATTTTAAAACCACTGGGTAATGAGGAAAGTAATCTTCATTTAATGAAGAAAGTGAGGCATTGAAGTTAAGGACATTGTTACAAAAGGAGGTAGAAATGTGCATTGATACCATGTACCCAAGTGATTTATTTCACTTTTAGCCTATTTAAAACAAATTTCAACCATATGACCCACTGAATCCACTTCTAGGCAAAGGCCCAGAAGAACTGAAAGCAGGGAGTGGAATAGATATCTGCATACCCATGTTCACAGCAGCACTGTTCACAACAGCCAAAAGGTGGAAACATCAAAGCAAGAGATGAATGGATGAACAAAATGTAGTCTATACATGTAATGGAATATTATTCAGCCTTCAAAAGGAAGGATATTCTGATACAAGCTACAACACAGATGAACCCTGAGGACATTGTGCTAAACAAGCCAGGCACAAAAAGATAAACAATGTATGACTCCACTTATATGAGGTACTGAGCGTACTCAAATTCATAAAGGTAGATAGCAGAATGCTGGTTTCCCAGGGCTAGAAGGAGAGGAAATGAAGAATAATTATTTAATGGGTACAGAGGTTCGGTTTTACAAGATGAGAAGAATTCTAGAGACGAATGGTGGTAATGATTGCAAAACAATGTGAATATACTTAATGCTGCTGAACTGTACACTTAATCATGGTTAAGATGGTAAGTTTTGTTATGTGTATTTTATCACAACAGAGAACATACCTAATATTATTCAGTAAAGAAATAAGTTGGAAAAAAAACATATTTTGCCTTTCAAAAATCACAGCATTTGAACATATGAATGTAAGCAAGCTAGCAACACACTCGCTAATCTTACAATGTACCTATGCTGTGAATGATGCTCAGGCTTCTGTTAGTACAAGATAAAGGTATCAGATAAACTACTGAATACCTCAAGAATGTTGAGAATATAAAAATAGTATTAGATTCAGAACAAGAAATGAGCAGAAGGATGTTATCAACTATAAACAAAACATGAAACAAGTTTGCAAACGCCAATTTACTCCTTTGTTTCACAATGTACTAATACAGTAAATTATTAAAATAGAATGTTAAAAGCTTTATACAGTGCTGGGATCTTACAAACTCTAGGTGTACTCAAAGATTAAGTCCTTTCCCTTCTAAATAATTTCTGTATTTACTAGCCACTAGCTATTATCAATGTAAGAGAAAGAAGTGTGTCTGTGGTTACTTTAAGTGTAATTCATTAAGTTTAACCAAGTAGGAGTTCCCATCCTGGCTTAGTGGTTAACGAATCCAACTAGGAACCATAGGTTGCGGGTTCAATCCCTGGCCTTGCTCAGTGGGTTAAGGATCCAGCGTTGCCATGAGCTTGTGGTATAGGATGCAGATGCGGCTGGGATTCCGCGTTGCTGTGGCTGTGGTGTAGGACAACAGCTACACCTCTGATTCAACCCCTAGCCTGGGAACCTCCATATGCTGCGGGAGCAGCTCAAGAAATGGCAAAAAGACAAAAAAAAGTTTAACCAAGTATACCATAAATAAACTCATATTTTGTCAGTTTTAATGCTAATAAATATATACCCTATAGTAAATAACAGCAATAGTAATTCAAACAAAAGGGCTTAGTGTCTGTGTTTTTAAATCTTTCAATGACATTAACATGTGTCTACTCAGATGTCTATTTTATACATGTATCTGCCTGCCTGACATAATCGGCATTAAGAAAAAGACCTGCTAAATACTGAGTAGGTAAAATTTTTCTTCCATAAATCATTACTTCACATATGTTGTCACAAATCTCAAAAGTCCAATTAATTAAAATCTAAGTAACAGTTGGTTTTGCTCAACAACTGTCTGGCTGAGCAGTCCTATGAAAGACGGCCACCCCTATAATCTTACTAATACCTCTAGGCTGTCAGTGTGTCATGGCCTGAGCATGAAATCTAACTTGACAGATAATGGAAATGAGCTATTAACACAAACCAACCTGAGCTCAGACCAGGTTTTAGTATTTTATATGTGTTTATTTGGCATAACATTACAACTTTTCTTCAGTCTATCTTGTAGCAATCCCATTCTGGAAACTATTTCTCTATTGTAAGAATTTTTTTAAATGCTGAGAAGTTTCTAAATTCCATATCCTCCAAGCCACCCCACCCCACATGCTCAGCAGAAGTTTCTAAAAGTTATTTTGTACTTTACTTTTAGGCTATTTCAACTCTCACCTTTTGAAACAGCCCATAAGTGATAATGAAATGCATAAAGGAATGAGAAAGAGAATCCAATTAGATCTACCTGCATAGCTCAGCTGCATGCCAAGTAACAATAAACAGGCATTCTTAAGTCACAGCATTTCACTGGAAATGGGGCAGAACTTGTGTATTTTAACAACTTTTTACAACTAGTAACCACTATAGCATTTATTTTACTTTCTCAAAGAAAAACCAGAGAAGGTTCATAATTTAAACTAAAGGGTCTTTCAGCCTTGAAGACAAAAAGCACTTCTGCTTAGCACCTGAGTAATAATGTGGGATGTGTACAGGTGAATTAAAAAGACTGAACTCAAAGATAGTTTGTCTTTGACAAGTTTGAAACATATGACTCCTTTCCAGCTCTGCAATCATTTATTAATCCAGCAAAGAAAGGCTGAGTTTTTGCTCCACAAACACAGTGGTGGTCCTTAGCTTATGATGATTTACCATGTCTGCTATGAAATGCATGACACACACTGTTCCAAAAAGGTCTCCCTCACATACAGACACACACATCTGATGGTATTTCAGGTCTGATTTACTTTTGCAGCATGAAAACCAGAGAGTTTTGGTCACCTGCACACATTTTCCCCCTCAAATGTGACACTCAAAAAGCATTTTAGAGTGTACTTTATTTTAAATGGTATATATCTGAACATATATAGCAAAAGCGTCTCAGGTTTTATTGGGTTAGTAACCTGAGATTCATTTTTCCTCTTAGAAGGGACTGTTTTTAAGACTTAGAAGTATTGCACCCAAAACACATTTTAGGCATTACTCTATTTGAAATGATGTGTATGTGGAAATAAATAGCAAAAGCTTCTCAGGGAATGTTGGATTAGTAACTAGATATTTATTTTTCCTCTAAAAAGGGACCATCATTACTCTAAAGTGTGAATATTTCATATGAGCACAGAAAAATATATACTATTAATAAGAAGGAACTTTGGCTCGGATGGAAGTTTGGACACATCAGTTTAGAAATGCCAGTTCCTAAGTGTGCAATTATGACTTTAAATCTACATCATGCATACGTTCAATTATATACATGCCGATTAGTACTGCCTTGCGTATGACATACACAGATATGCAAAACATGTAAGTCAAAGCCTTTGATTTTTAAAAATTACAACCCTAATTAGCTAGTATAATAATACAAACCAGAAAACAATAAATTTTTAAAGTCACCTGGTGTATAGATTTATAAACTTCTCTTAGGTATGCATGGTAGCATGAGTTCAGATGCTAAATTAGAATATGAAGGGATTCATTTAAGCTTGTCATCCTCAGCAGGGATAAGTTACAAATCCATCACAGATAGTTTAGTATAAATGGTAAGTCTGCACTCAAGGAAGCTGTTCCACAGTGATAAGTGGAAAAGAGGTAGGAAAGAACTAATAAAAAATCATTTAATGAAAACCTGCGTGAAGATAACAGAAGTAACCATACATCTAATAGTCTATAATAAAACAACCAATGTTGAAAAGCAGAATAAAATTACTCTGTGATACCGTGAAAAGTCTGTCTGTCTAATGCTCTGAGTCTAAAGCTGTGCAGACAAATATGAAAGCTGCTCACCATAAGTGGCAATTGAACATACAAAATATGGCTAGTGCGGATTGAGGTGTGCTGTAGGTGTAATATACACATCAATTTCAAAGTTTCAATATGAAAAACAGAACTTCAAATATTCCCATTAACATTGTAAACTGATTCCATGTTGACATTTAAAATTCTGAAGTAATTATATTAGGTAAATAATATAATCAGCTCTACTTGTTTGTACTTTTTAAAAAAGTGGCTACTCAAAAATTTGAATTTACATGTCTGGTTTGCAACACTTGATCTAAAAGATAAAGTTGCAAGTATGAAAATCAGTTAAGAACTTAAAAATCACCCTGTTCAAACCCCCACATTTTACAAACAAGGAAACTGAGGCTTGAAAAAATGATGGATTCTCATCAAGCTCAGAATGAGTTGTAGATTCTTTTAGAGGCCAGTGTCTATCAATTCAGCTTTCTTTCCAAGACAGTACCACGGAGAGATAATGTCATTTCTCAATCAAAAGACAACAACTTTCAGGCAGTTTTGAAAACCTTTTTCTCACTTTTTGAGATATAACATAAGCATCTTTGATCCTGACTTAAAGTTTTCTATCTATGCAATTGTCTTTATTCTCCACTCGATTCTGGTGGTGGACGTGCCTTTTATGTACCATTAACATTAGTTGAATGTATTTCAGTGAATTTTTTTTTTTTTAAAAAAAGATCTCAATTTCACGCTTGCATTTTTTCTCTTCACCTTTAGTTTTTTTTTCCCCAGCTGTAACATTTTAAGTTTTATTTATTTTTTAAATTTATTATTACAGTTGATTTATAATGTTTTGTCAAGTTCTGTTGTACAACAAAATGCCCCAATCACATACATTTTCCTGTGCTGTACAGTAGGATCCCATTGCCCATCCATTCCAAATATAACAGTTTGCATCCCGAAAACGCCCAAAATGCCCATTCATCCCCCACCCCAGAATCCCAAGTCTGCTCCTCTTGGCCATGATCTATTTCTGTTTTTTGTTTGTTTGTTTGTTATTTTTAGATAGGCTCATCTGTTCCATATTTTAGATTCGACAAATAAGTGATATCATATGATATATGTCTTTTCTTTCTGGCTTACTTCACTTAGTGTGAAAGTCTCTAGATCCATCCATGTTGCTGTAAATGGCATTAGTTTGTCTTTTTATGGCTGAGTAATATTCCATTGTATTTATGTACCACATTTTCTTAATCCATTCATCTATCGATGGACATTTAGCTTGTTTCCATGTCTAGGCTATTGTGAATAGTGCTGCAGTGAACACTGGGGTGCATGAATCTTTTTCAGTGAAAGTTTTGTCTGGATATATGCCCAGGAGTGGGATTGCTGGATCATACAATAGCTCTATATTTAGTTTCCATACTCTTTTCCATAGTGGCTGGATCATACGATAGCTCTATATTTAGTTTCCATACTCTTTTCCATAGTGGTTGTATCAATTTACATTCCCACCAACAGTGGAGGAGGGTACCTTTTTCTTCACACCCTCTCCAGTATGTTATTTGTTGACTTGTTAATGATGGCCATTCTGACTGGTGTGAGGTGGTACCTCATTGTAGTTTTGATTTGCATTTCTCTAATAATTAGTGATATTGAGCATTTTTTCATTTGCCTGTTGGCCATCCATATGTCTTCTTTGGAGAAATGTGTATTTAGATCTTTCTGCCCATTTTTCAATTGGGTTATTTGTTTTGTTGTTGTTGAGTTGCATAAGTTGTTTGTATGTTTTGGAGATTAGGGCCTTGTCTGCTGCATCATTGGCAAAGATTTGCTCCCAATTCTACAGGGTTTCTTTCCTTTTTTTTTTTTTTTTTTTTTTTGTGTGTGTGTGAGTGTGTGTGTGTCTTTTTGCCTTTTCTAGGGCTGCTCCCATGGCATTTGCAGATTCCAAGGCTAGGGGTATAATCAGAGCTGTAGCCACCAGCTTACGCCAGAGCCACAGCAACAGCAATGTTTCTTTTCATTTTTTTAATGGTTTCCTTTGCATATGCAAAAGCTTTTGAATTTGATTAGGTCCCATTGGTTTATTTGTGTCTCTATTGTCATTATTCTAGGAGGTGGATCAAATAAGATGTTGCTTATTTGATCAAAGAGGTTCTGCCTATGTTTTCCTCCAGGAGTTTCATAGTGTCTGGCCTTATATTTAGGTCCTTAATCCATTTTGAGTTTATTTTTGTATGTGGTGTTAGATAGCATTCTACTCAGTCAAGATTTTTAATTCATGTCATAAACTGAGATTAATTAGAAGGTAAACAAGTCTATAAACCAAACCAATTTAAAATAAGCTTTGAACCTGTCTTTAAAGCACAATAAAGGTTAAGTCACCTTTCACATGAGCTCCAGATTTCTTTCTCAGGAATTGTTCAACAAAAGTCTTCTCCTTTCTGAGACCACTTCTGTATCCATAGGATAATGGTTTGTTTGCCTGTTTTTGTCTTATTAAAACAACTTTTTTTTTGTTATCACCATGATACCAAGTTTAAGTTTACATATTAATGTCCACTTCTAGACGCCTATTTTTTGAGAGTCTAGGGTTAAGCTGAAATGGTGAATGGAAAACAGGATAAACTAGAGATCTTCACATGCCACCCTGACCTCTGTAATCCCCCTACTTCCAATCTCAACTCTGAGCCTGAGGATATTACCCTTCAGCAAGGTGTGAAGCATTTTTCAAAGTTAGCAATAAATAGCAACAGATGTAAAAAAAAATACATGGAGGGAAGGTCCTATATTCAATATGTAGGAGGAAACTATGGGCTAAATACAATTAAACAGTTTTCTTTTATGAAATACATATCAGAAACTTTACTATGCTAATATATAATCTTAATCTCAAGAGAGGGATATAGTGTGCAGTTTTCCAAACCTATTTACACCATATAAATCCTGTTCTCACAGAGCATGTTGGGATACTAGTATCCTAGAGAACATACTTGGGGAAACCCTGGATCATGGAATATTCTGCAAGATACTTTGTAAAAAATCACATAAAATTAGCCTTTGAATTACTGCTGAATAACTACCATTTATTTTGTTCAATTCATTTACCAAAAAAAACCCTTTTATTAGCTTGTTATAGACTGAATTTTGTCCCTTCAAAATTCTTATGTTAAAGCCTAATCCTCTAGCATGATGGTATTTGGAGATAGGGCCTTTAAGGAGTGGTTAAGGTTAAATGAGGTCATAAGATGGATCCCTAATCTGATGGGACTAATGTCCTTACAAGAAGAAATACCAGAGATCTCTTTATCTTTCTAAAGGTCATGTAAAGACACAGCAAGGTGGCTGTCTACAACCTGGGAAGAGAGGTCCCACCAGAAACCAAATCTTGCCTCCTTCTCATTTTTAGGAAAAACCTGGAATCCCAAGAATCAAAGCCTGAGTCTCTTCAACTTTGCTTTAGGGTATGGAAGGATATCCCAACCAGGCAGCCAAGAATATATACTCCATGCTTCCTCTCCAAGAGCCCAAATACTAGGCTCCATATCTCACATGTTTCCTTGGCTATGGCTGTGGAAACCACACTGTGGGCACTCTCTGCCCCTGAATCTTCAATCTGAAGTCAACCCCATCCACTACACCCTACAGAGGCAGCCTTCTCCATCTGTCTCAGGGAAAAGGTTTTGGTAAGCAAGCCGCACACCATGAACTTTATCCCTCCCCTTTCAAATTATACAAAGAGAATTATAATCTGAGTTCTTTGTCATTACAAAAAAAAAAAAAAAAAAAAAAAGCTAATTACTACCAAGACAAAAAGCCTATTTTTTAAGCGATCAATAGTTATGTTCAGAAATATGGTATAAGCAATGTAATAAAACAGTGATAACATTACAAAAATATTTAACTTAGGGAGGTGGGGGACTACAGATTAGTTACATTTTTTTCTACCACTTTTTTCATAGCACTGTCTCTAAATCATTGCAACTCTCTGCATCTCAAATAGGTTAAATTCCCTATTAACTAATGCACAGACCTGCTCAATTCCTCTAGCTATGTCACTGGTGCAGATAAATTAAATAGGGATTTCTTCATCCATAGACCTGTCCATTAGATGGAGTCAATTATTTTGTCTAAATATTCATGCAAGAAATAGAATATTTTTGCAAATAGTAGTTTTGCAGCACTATAAACAAACAATTAAAATGTAGTAATATTTTAGAACTACCATATGATCCAGCAATCCCACTCCTGGGCATACATCTGGACAAAACTACAATTCAAAAAGATACATACAATATTCATAGCATCACTATTCACAATAGCCAAGACATGGAAACAACCCAAATGCCCATCAACAGATGAATGGATTAAGAAGATGTGGCACATATATACAATGGAATACTACTCAATCACAAAGAAGAACAAAATAATGCCATTTGCAGCAATATGGATGCAACTAGAGATTCTCATAGTAAGTGAAGTAAGTCAGAAAGAGAAAGGCAAACACTATATCACTTATATGTGTAATCTACAATATGGCACAAATGAACATCTACAGAACAGAAACAGACTCACAGATGTGGAGAGCAGACTTGTGGTTGCCAAGGAGGGGAGGGAGGAGGGAATGGGATGGACTAGGAGTTGGGATTAGTGGATGCAAATTATTACAGTTAGAATGGATAAGCAATGAGGTCCTATTGTATAGTACAGGGAACTATATCCAATCATTTGTGAAAGAACAATCATGTTAGGAAGATAATATGAGAAAAAGAACGTGTATATACATATGACTGAGTTACTTTGCTACACAGCAGAAACTGACAGAATTTTGTAAATCAACTACACTTCAAGACAAAATTTTTTTAATGCAGTAATACTCAAACAATTCAATTGCTATTAAGATGATCTAGTTCAGATCTGGCTATCCCTTCTTGAAAAAGTCACTTACCCTCTTTGAACCTGCTTTCTCAAACTCAAAGTGAACGGAAAGTTTATTTAAGCTCTAAAATATCCCAAAATGCCATTACTGAATAAAAAATTATTTATTGAAACAAACTGTAATGCTATATTTAAAACTCCATTCTTTCTTATATTTTGTAGTTCTAAATTTTAGGCAACTTATGATTCACTAAGAAAACTGGCTAGTTCTACTTAAATTTTAGCCATTGCAAAACAATCCAGTTGGGCTGCATTTTTTTATTTAAATAGCAAGAAAAAGCAAAGCAATGCCAACTGTGTACTACTACTTTCTGTCTAGAAATAAAGACAAGGCCAATCTCTTGGAAGGAATGAGTATGAGTATGAGATTTGTACAAATTATATGTGTGCTTGTATAAAGACAGTTTATTTATTTTGAATATCACTGTACACACATTGTTTTAAAACACTGTGCTTTGTAATGAAGAATTGGTAACTTGATACCAATGCAGACAGAGTAAAATTATTCCATTCTGGAAATAATTATTGGTCTTCATCCCTGTTCTGTACTGGACATGTCCAAGAAGCAGAGGAAGTAGGGCTATGGGGCCTGGCCTTTCTGTTTGAGCATTTACTACCTGTACAAACAAAGGTTGTGGAAACAAGACTCAAGACCATCTGGTTGTGGCTCCAAAGTTCCACCATGGATACAGATCACAGTGAGGAAAACTCATGGCTCTTCAGACAGGTGGTAGATGTTAGGAAAGCTCATCCAATTCAGTGCTTCTTTATCAATGGAGCAGATGAATTCAGAGTTTTTAATAATTATGGTCGAAGCACAATCATAGCCACTTATTACAGAAATACATCTCACTGAAGCAGACATTGGTCCATACTACCAAATTTTCTGTCTCCAATATTGAACCAGGATCAATTTTGTGGTAAAGTATGACTGACCACCATGAGTTCATAAAGAGGACAAGAAAAGGAATGAGTTGCCAAGTTTTTACTTTGTCAAGGAAGAAAATTTTTTAGATTACCATCATTTTCTCTCACCATTATTTCACAAAAGGACATTTTAATAGCACAGAAGTAGAAAGGACAGAATCTTTAAAGTGACAGTTCCTGAAATTGATTAAAAATAATTTTATGGGAGTTACCATCAAAAGCTTATTCAATGATGACTCTGTCTCTTCAGAATTGTCCATGAGAACACGTTATACTTCTTAAAACAAATTACCTTTTCAAATTGTCTTTTTTTATTTTTTGAAGTTTTATTGAAGTATAGTTGATTTACAATATTGTGATAATTTCTGCAGTATAGCAAAGTGATTCAGTCATACATATACACACATCCATTCATTCTCAGATTCTTTTCCCATATAGATAATCACAGAATATTGGGTAGAGTTCCAATACTATATAACAGATTCCCATTGGCCAGTCATTCAGACTGTCTTACCCTTTGAAAAAATAAGATTCCCGGATTTACCTTTTTTTTTTTTGGCCACTCCTATAGCATGTAGAAGTTTCCAGGCCAGGGATCGAACCCACACTGATGAAGCGACCCAAGCCACAACAGTGACAATGCCAGATCCTTAACCTGCTAGGCAACCAGGGAACTCCTACCAGTTTCTAATTGTTGTCAGGATTTGAAAAACAAGTAAACCTAAGCATAAGTTAATCTCAAAAATTGTCCACATGGTTCTCACCAGATTTCACACAGTAATAGAAAAACTTTTATTTTTATTTATTTATTTATTTATTTTGCTTTTTAGGGCCACACCCGTGGCATATGGAAGTTCCCAGTCTAGGGTTGAATGAGAGCTGCAACTGCCAGCCTATACTACAGCCACAGCAACAGATCCGAGCTTCATCTGCAGCCTACACCACAGCCCATGGCAACACCAGATTTTTAACCCCCTGAGCGAAGCCAGGGATCGAACCTGCATCCTCATGGATCCTAGTCGGGATCATTAACCTCTGAGCCACAAAGGGAACTTAGAAAAAAATTATTTTTAATCTTGAGAAACCACAGAGTTGCCAAGTTTTTACTTTGCCAAGGAAGGAAACGTTTTAGATTCCCATCATCTACGCTTACCATTACTTCACAAAACTACACTTTAATTAGCATAGAAGTAGAAAGGACAGAATCTTTAAAGTGACAGTTCCTTAAATTGATTAAAAATAACTTTATGGGAGTTCCCATCATGGCCCAGCAGAAACAAATCCAATTAGGAACCATGAGGTTGCGGGTTCGATCCCTGGCCTTGCTCAGTGGGTTAAGGATCCGGCGTTGCCATGAGCTGTGGTGTAGGTCACAGACATAGATTGGACCCCACGTTGCTGTGGCTGTGGCATAGGCCTGTGGCTACAGCTCCAATTCTACCCCTAGCCTAGGAACCTCCATACGCTGTGGGTGCAGCCTTAAAAAGACAAAATAATAAAACAATAATAATAATTTTATGAAGATACATTCTTTACTTTTATTATTTCACACAAACCAGCAAAGACTCCAATATGGACAGACATGGGTTTAGGGAGCAATATTTGAGAGTCACTAATTTACACTGTAAAGCCTTTCCTTCATCCTACCATATCAGGTATTTTCTTTCCTCATTTCCCTTAAGAATTGCTCATATTAGGGAGTTCTCATTGTGGCACAGCAGAAATGGATCCAACTAGTATCCATGAGGATGTGGGTTTGAACCCTGGCCTCGTGCAGTGGGTTAAGGATCCAGCATTGCTGTGAGCTCTTTTGTAGGTCACAGACTCAGCTTGGATCCTGCATTGCTGCAGCTGTGGTGTAGGCCTACAGCTGTACCTCCAATTTGACCCCTAGTCTGGGAACTTTCATATGCTGAAAATGCAGCCCTAAAAAGCCAAAAAAGGAAGGAAGGAAAGAAGGAGGAAGGAAGGAAGGAAAGAGAGAGAGACAGACAGACAGACAGAAAGAAAGAAAGGAAAGAATTGCTCATGTTAGTTCTATTATAGAAGTAATCACACTGTATCATATAGTTGTTCATTTGTATGTGCTCAATTAGACAAAATTAAGGGTTATTTTATTCATCTTATGTCTTCAATGCCTAAGGTAATAAATTTTGGATTTCTCTTTACAAATGGATGAATGAGTGACTGAATGAAAAGAGAATAAATCAGTAAAAGAAAAAACAAACAAATGAATGAAATCCAGGCACACCAAAAACACTTACTCAGTTCCATGGGTTAGACTTTTTTCCCTACTGGGGAAATAGATGGATGGGGGAATCCTGCTATTTCCTACAAAGTACATTGCTAAGAAATTAACCCTGATTTGCCATTGTGGATGTATAGAACATTTCTCTCTACATACATAGAATCAATTCAGAGCTTCTGGTTACAAACTTTTGGGTAATTGAGAGATTTCATCAGCTGAGACTACATTCTGGAACTCCATGGAATGATTCGCCAGTTACACACAGACTAGGCAGGGGAATCCTGCAATAGCTTCATTTTGCTCATGCTTCAGGTAGTCTTGCTTCAGGTACAATGATAGCAGGGTAAATTTGAACCAAAAAAAAAAAAAAGAGGATAACAATGGAATAAACAATTGTCTTTCAGTTCTTAGCAGTACTTCTACTGAAGCAAGAAATCGGCATCAATTTTTGGGGAGGGGTCATCTATTATTTGATGTTCTCAGCAATTACTATATTTAGGTGTCTCTATGGAGAAGCGACTTTTTTTTTTTTTTTTTTTTTTTTTTTTTTTGCTTTTTAGGACCACACCTGAGGCATATGGAGGTTCCCAGGCTAGGGGTCTAATGAGAGCTACTGCTGCTGGTCTGTGCCACACCACAGCAACACCAGATCCAGTCTTCATCTGCGACCCACACCACAGCTCAGAGCAACACTGGATCCTTAACCCACTGAGCAAGGCCAGAGATTGAACCCACAACTTCATGGTTCCTAGTTGGATTTACTTCTGCTGTGCCACGACAGGAATTTCTGGATAAGTTTCTTAAAAGGTAGAATTCTTTTCCTAATTTTATTACTATATTATCACATGCCAATATTCATAAAATAAATAAATGGTTGAATTTTTATAGTCATTTATCAGAACTCACATCAGGATTTAAAGCAAATCATAGACCAAAGAATTCTAGACTTCAAAAAGTCTCACCATTTTGCAGATATATGGAGTTCAAACTGACAATTCTTAGGAATTCTGTGCTACAATAATTAAGGGTAAAAACAAAATAAAACAAAGAAACAGTGATTCCTTAACATCATAACAATAAATCCTAAAAAGACAAATCCCCAAGATACAATACAAAAAAAAAAAAAAATCCCATTTTCATCCAGTACACAAGATTGTGGTCTTGGGCAAATAGACTACACCTTTAGTTTGGGCCCAATCTCCAGGCTGTCATGTCTCAGGTATGAAGAATGGGATATTTAAGAAGACTTCTCTCAAATGACTGGGTATTTACAGAACATTTAGATCTGGTTACTTGTCTATCATCAAGCTTTGGCCACCCAGTGCTCTCTGAATCCTTCAATGGTGTTGTGGAATTTGATTTTTATCATTTTGCTATTCTATCTCCACCTCTACTTATTTAGTTTTCAAGTATCAATTGCCTGTATTATAGTCCATGTCTAAACACTGCTTTTGGTTATCAGGGGTTGAATGTCAGAAAATATTTGGTTAATGATAACATGACATAGTACTATAAGCTATTACTAATCAGCAATGTGCTTGAACTTTAAGATGTTTCTTAATCATCAACTTTAGAATTTAATATAAATCAGTAGGATATTTTTGGGCTACTCTGTGTAAATTGCAGGCTGGGCCAAATGACACAGGTTGCATTAATATTTCTATTTTGTAACTCAAACGATTCACATTGTGCCTAACATGAAAATGGCATAAAGAGCTGGCAAAATCAAGTCAGAAATCTTGAAGTACATATAAAGTCAGGAATATGCAATACCAAGGGAAAAAATCAAAACAGAACAAAACAGGATATAAAAGTTGGTAAGTGGTTACCTCCAAACTTAAAAATGCAAATCCATGCCTACTAAACTTAATATTCAATAGATGGCAAAACTAACAGAGGCAAAAACTTTTAGACAATTTTTTTTATTCATATTGTAAGCAAATGGCTGGAAGTGTCCTGTACTGGCAGAAACTATTTGTGGCATCAAGTTTGTTGGCATAAAATTTTTCTCAGCATAAGACCATATAGTTCAAAAATTCTGATCTGTATTAGCTAGAACATGAGGGTATAAATCTATCATTTTGGAAATTATCATAATAAGAAAGAAACCTATTCAAAAATATTTATTTGCTATTTATGCATTTTAACCACTCTTACGGTTAAGAAATAAAACTTAGCATTCTTTAATACATGCTTAAGTGTATACTACATACCAGAAACTGTAAAGAGAGAAAATAAATTATGACTCCTGATTTTCCAACTGTCTGCTGGACATCTTCTCATGACCTAACTTGCTTGTTAAATAACATTCCAACTTCATCCAACTTCCATATATTGTTAGAACTTGGATATTCAAAGAGATACATAATGTGCTTCTGTAGAACCAGATTGTCATACTGGTATCCAGAACTGAACTTGTCCTTCCATCCCTTCTAAACCTACCCCCAATTTTACTGACTTTTCCAGTCACTCAGCTGAAACCTGAAGATTGACCTTGATGTATTAGCCCCCCAAACATGTCTCTCATCCTCTGATGTGACCTCTGTCTCATGTTTCCATTCTACTGCCCCCCCTCCATGTTCTTTCACAGAATTCTCTCCCTCTCATCAAAGACTCCCAATTGGCCTCTTCGCCTTTGGTCTCTTTATCCTCCACCCCATTCTAGGGAGCATTTCCTTAGCACAGTTCTACTCAAGTCTGTTTCAATTCCTCCCATAAACTAGGGAAGAAGGCCTGAAACTGTTGGGTTGGCCTCTCAAGGTCAGTGGTGATCTGGCCCCAACTTATATTCCCACTATTTTTTGATTCCTTCCCTTCTCCCTTCCTTCCTTTCCTCTGTGCTTTTCTTCATTTTCCTTATGTCTGCCATGGCTTTCCTCTACTACATTCTGTTCTCTGAAAGTACAAATTCTAGGCATCCTTTAAAGTCCATTTCAAATATTGCCACTTCTGGGAGTTTTTCCAGAGTCCTGTAGCAATAACTAATGGTCATTCCTACAGCTTCGCCTCTCGGCGTGCTATCTCTAACTGAGGACATGTCTCACATTCTACCTTGTATTCAGGGCATTTTTGCACCTGTTTTATTCACTTTGCTGCTTTTTAAGCCATTGAAAGTTCCTTGTCTAATGCTTTTTTGCCTCCTACTCAAAACCTGGCACAGTGTAGCCTTCAGAAATACTTACTGAATAAATGAAAGAATGAACAAATGAGCAAACTAAAAGTGACTAAAGACGGTCATGGTAAAATTAACTTGAAAGGTGTAACCATCAAGAAAAAAGAACGTACAGCATTGCTCAAGAGGTTATAATAACTAGGTATAATGGCTGACACTATGAAAGAAATAATTTATGCTAAGTACTTGGAAAATTTTCCCAAAGGGATTACTTTTGTATAGTGATAATTTCCTACTTAGTGGTGAAAGGAAATTATCACTTGGATTGATACTAAAAATTTTTCCTATTTTTCATTCTAACTCTGTTTCCATCCATACAGGAAAGGGCACCATAGGGACAAGTCTATGCTGTCATTCAGATGGTCTGGTTGACTTGTTGGTCTCTTATATTTCTGGACTTCGTGATTTTTTCTACAGGCACTCTTGGTGGCACCTCACTATCAATCATGGGAATTTTAGCTGTAGTCACATTAGGGATGACAAACCAAGATTAAAGATGTGTGATAAATGTGTTTTAAAAAAACTTCTCTGCTTAATTTTTCATATTTACCCATCAAAAATTGTGCCTTTGGTAATGAATATTTAGGCCTAAGATATTTTTTTAAAGAGAGTAATCCATCTTGTAGAATGATATCTGTGAAACAACTTAAGAACTCTTGCCTGTGAGGGGGTGGGGCATAGAAAACAGTTTTCACTGAAAGAAAAAAATAGAGACTGTTCAAATCCCAGCTTGGCCCTACCCTTTGGTGCTGGTCAATAAACTTGGTACCAGATATAAACAAAACATTCCATTCAACATTATGTCAACTTTCAGCAAAAAGGTCATCCATCACTGTACATTAATGTCCTGAGCACCTGTAAAATCTGATGTGCATTCTTTTAGGCCATTTTTTTCAACTTTGTGTCTGTCAGAGATACCCCCCACCATATACATATTATTTATGTTGGGAGTAGCTTTCTAAATGTCACCCAAATGAATTAGTATCATGCTGAGCCTTGGAGTTAAAGAGAGTCGCCATGTGCATTTATGTGTTTTCTCTCCCTGAATACTGACACATTTATATCCTTCCCCGTCTGCTCTGGCTTTGGCAGGGATGCATAGTACAAGCAGTTTATTTTACTATGACATGGTGACAAAATAGAACTTTATTTATGTGAAGCTGGTTAAAAATGCCCTGGCCAAAAAATATGACACCAGTTCAGGAAATCTAATAAAACCTCTTGTAGAAATGGTGTAAAGTATAGAGTTTTATTTGGAATTTAATGAGGTTAGTAATGCATACTGTACCTTACTGTGTCTACCAAATAACACCAGGCTGATGTTGCCAATTTTTTTTTTTTTAAGCAGCCCAATCTCTGTTAATTTAGTCAGCCACGTTAAGCTCTCTAGCCTTCCCTCATACATACATTCATTCATTCATTCCTTCAACAAACAGAATATTTATCACACCTACTTTATGTAGCTAGAAAAGAATTACGTTATTTTTTAGATAAAAGAAACCTCAAACCATTTTTATCAATATTTACACGTTTTCGTAAGGGTCTCAGCAGACGTAACTCAATAATCACTGGAATAGCCACCAAAACTGAAAGGAAAATAACCCTGAAACTTAAAAAAATGTGCTAATGCCCTTACCATCTAACAATTATTTTTAGAGTGAAAGAAATAGATACCTTTATTTACATATTATATCACATGGTTTGGCAATGGACAGATGTACGCAGCATGTATAAATAATGCCAAAAAAAAAATTCTTAGGTACCCCTAAGTTCATGCCCCTGTATGAGTACAAACAGAAGTAAAATCAGAGTTTTTCATTCAAATTTCAATTGTTTTTGAAAGGCACCATACTGAAAGATTGGCTGCATATTCAAACAATGTTACAGGCTGCTCAAAGCATTTTTGGCCTTTGTCTTAGATTTGGCCATCAGAGACCCTTTGTGGTCCCTTATTATTCTGGAAACCAGGACGTTCTTCCATGGTTGTCATCCCCCTCATTTGCTCCTCTTATTTCTTGCTTTCCTCTCATTCCTAGGCCTGGTGCTGCTGCTGGCAGAGACCCAAAGACACAAAAAAAGGGCACTGCAACCTGCAGGCAGCCTAGGGAGTGAGAGGTGCCTTCCTCAGTGTTCACTAGGATGCCTATGGAAAATGTTCAAAGCTGCTGCCAGGGTGAACTAGAATGATCATAGCTGGAACCCTGAATTCCTGTCCTGGTTCACTCACTAATATGCTACTTTGATAAGGGAACCCACCTCAATGGATTTTTACTTCCTCACTTACAAGATAAATGGGTTGGGGTGGGGGTGGGCATACTCCAGGTACTCTCTATAAATGCTTCTTGCTCCACAGTTCTGTGACCCCCTCCTGGACAACCACCAACAGACAGAGGCATCCTTCATCAATCACAACTTAAATGACATAAAACCCCCAAATTTGAGAAACTAATCACATTTCAAATGTAGCCACGAGTATAAATTTTACTCACTGAAATGGTGATATTTCTGCTGAGAAAAATGTGCCTGCTAAATGATTTCTCTTTCAATGTAATGCATTATGTCCACCTTAACAATTAACATTAGTAGAGACTTCTGGTCAGGTCAGAAGAATGGTTTTATTATATAGAATTTGTTCTTTAATAATATTCATTTATAGTCAATACTGCTTATGTTTCTTTGGTAATATATCTTTCTTTTCTGGGTAACTGTAGGTAAGAGTCTAATCTTTCTATTGGAAGTGATAAAATGTAGTGCCAAAATACAGCACAAATGAATCTATCCACAAAACAGAAACAGACTCACAGACATGGAAAACAGACTGTAGTTGCCAGGGGGAGAGGGCAAGGAGTAGGATAGACCAGCGATTTGGAGTTAGTAGATGAAAACTATTACATTTAGAACAGATAAGCAATGAGGTCCTACTATATAGCCACAGGGATAGAACATGATGGAAGATAATATGAGAAAAAGAATGTATATATATGTATGACTGAGTCACTTTGCTGTACAGCAGAAACTGGCACAACATTGTAAATTCACCATACTTTAATTTTAAAAAAGAGTATAGAACATTCCCAGCTCCACAGACATCTCTGTTTTGCCCCTCTCCTGCTTATTCCCAAAAGGAAACCAGTATTTTTATTTCTGTCACTATATATTTAGCCAGTTTTTGAAATTCTCATAAATGAAATCATATAGTACTCTGTGTTTGAGTTCTTTTGTGCAATATTTCATCTATGAGATGCATCATGTGGCTGCACATAGCTGTAATCCATTTGCATTCACTGCTCTCTAATATACCATTTTATAAATATGCTACAGTTGATATGTTCTACTATTGACAAACATTTGGGTTATTTCTCATTTCAGTGGGATTAGTATGAATAAACTGTTATTAACAAAAAAATATGGTGCTGATTAACTTGAACATATATAACAACATAGGGTATGATGGGGTTATATGTTATCAGAGAATAAACAAAGAATGCCTTCAGAAATTACTCAAGGCTCTTTTTTTTAATTCAGACATTAGGCCATTATCATACACATAAACAGCTACCAAGGATAATAATGCAACTAGGCCATTTCCAAGTGTGTTTGCCCAGAAGAACCAAACTGCCAAACATCTCCATCATCTCTCTTTGCCTAACTGCCTATGTGCCATAGGCACAAGCAAGTAACCATGCCTGCTTCCCTGGACACTCCTGCCCAAGAAAGACAGCACTTAGAAACACAGACAACTATAGCTTTAGTAACATTCAATTTAATATTTTGTCTCATGTAATCGGTGCACACATTTATTTTACATAATGAAGATAAAAATGAGTCTGAATGAAGTTTCATATTATAAAACTATTAAAGAAATTTTCCTTTTAGGAATCTCCAAGATTAAACCCCTTTGAAGTCTTCCTGCAGGTATATGTTTCATTACGATTCTTTATGCAATGAACAGCTAGCCCTTGTTCAGAGACTAGCTTCCTGACATCATAGATATTAAGAGTTATTAACTGCGCCCTATGGAAACTAGCCTCGTCACCAGATGTTGAGGCCTTACCCAGATATGGGAGACTGACGATCTCTGCCCACTTAACACTGTCAGCCACACACACACATGCACGTAGACATGCATGCTCATGAGCAAAGGAGCCAGAGGGAAAAGAACACTGAGTGAGGCCACTTGGTTTTGAAGAGTTTATACAAAGCTGCCACACAAATGAATCAGAACAACGTGGAAAGAGCCATAACCACCTGAAGGATACCTCCAGAAACAAAACCACACTCCAAACCTGTCTTCCTCAAACCAGCCTTTTGGTAGATTTGACAACATGCTTTGGGAGAGTTTGTTTAAACTGTCTTGGAAGACTGTGCATACTGACTCCACTAACTCTTAGCCCTTTAGCTGCCCCATAAATAAGGGGTAGGGGCTACCCCTTATGTGATTCTACCATATACAAACCAAGAATGGGGGTAACACTGTCATGTACTTCTTGGGGCTGCTTTGACTATAAGTTGAAAATGTCTTAAGGGGGTAACCCGACTGTGTGGCATGAATTCTAGGCTCAGTTTTGCTTTCAGTGGGTGTTGTTCCTGCACCAAATGCACCCCACTCTTCCAGCTGACTCACTGCTTCCTCTTCCAACTGCTCCCACTCTCCTCCCTTCTTCCCCTCCATCAGGGATCCTATGACGGAGTGACGGCAAGTGCAGCTGACTGGTTTGACTGCCAGATCCCAAGCCCTTTGATTCTGATCCTACTTACTCAAACTAGGACATTCTTATCTCTACTGTCTCTAAAAACAAACCTCAAGAAATGTCTTTAAATAGCCTAATCCCCTGTAATCCCCCCACTGACTGCAGGTGGTGAAGGCAATGCTTCACCTGCTTTTACAACCTGAGAAATAAGGTCTCCAACCCAGAGCATGCCCAGTTTTGCCCATGTTTCTAAGGGTCCTTAGAAAGGGAGGCTCCTCAAAAAGCCAAAGAGATGGAGAAGAAAGGGCATGGGCCACCAACTGACCTGAGACAACCTATAGAATAAAATGAAAGGAAGGAAGGGCAATCCAATTTTTGTCTCATTTTCACCTTCACATCTTTGTTTGAATTTCTTAAATCTAGATTCCACAATTTAGACCACAGTTTCCTCTGTCTGATCCTAGAACAATATATGAAGGATGTTCCAGTACCTATTTAGTAATAATTTAATCAATGACCAAGATAGTAAATATTTATTTTCTCTTGGAATATTAAGACAAGAGAAAAGGAAGCATACTGGAAAGATCATTGAACATGGAGCCAAAAGAAATGGACTAGAGTTTTCCTTCTGCCACTTGCTGATCATAAAATATACAGCAGGTCACTTAAGCTCTCTGGCTGTTAGGTTCTCCATCTGTTCAACTGGGACAAGAAATTTATTTCATGCTTCTCCGCGGGACTGTTCTGAGCATCAGATGAGATGAAGCAGGCATGAAACCCACAAATGCCTAAGGTGGAGAGGTCCATGGGTGTGTCTTTTTGTTTTTTTAATTCAAAAGAGAAAATGGGACGCTAAGCATTTAATTCAAAATACACCTCGGTGTTTATAGAACCATAATCTATTTTCACTCAACAATTTATATCATCCCTATTTTTAGTCTTGTGAATCCTATTCCTATCTAATTCCACGTTTTTTATTTCAGTAGTTTGACCACTTAACCATACACAGACATGTGTTTGTGCTGAAAAAGCTATTTGGAATTCCTAAGATAAAAAAATGGACAACAAGCCAGAATTGAGAAAATTTGTTTTCATAAAGAAAACCTAGATTTTCATGTTCAGGGCTTCATGTGATGAGAAGTAGAGAAGAGGGGAGGTAGAGATAATATTAAATTGCTATGCTTTTCAAATCACAATAATAACAAGTTATTTCTATTCTTAAGAATGCCTTCTTCATATAAACTTATCTTATAATGCAGATTCTGTGCTAATGTCATGCTCTAGTCATCCCTTTTCTATTATTCTTTTTCCTTCTTGCCCCAACCTGCCACCTCATTTCTTTCCTTCTCTCCCTTCTCTGACCCACTCTCCCCAAATATGGCCTTACCATTATTTTCTCGTTTCTTTGCTGGCCTGTATCCTTATAGCCAATCCCTTAGGACTGAGAAAAGTAAAGCTATAGGCTGCAATTCTATGCACAGCCCTGCTCAGCAGCACCAAACACAGTCACAGCCAAAACAAGCAAGAAAGTCCGTGGGAACACCTCTCTAAATAGCAGTGGTGATTCCACTCTGCAAGACACCCCGTGCATGGAGCCACTCTCATCATATGAAACTCTTGCTTTTTGCCAATAGTCAGAAAAAGGAAGGTTCACACAATATAGAACACAACAGCCTAACTGCTCAAATGGAATTCTGACAGCAATAACGCTGTGATCATTGTACTAGGTTTTAAACTAAGCACACTCTGTCAAGGTGAGAAGGCCTAAGACAATGGTTCTCAAACTTTCATGTGCAGAATTACCTGAGTGAGTCTGTAAAAATCCACTCCCAAAGAGTCTGATTCTGAAGGTTTGGGGTAAGACATAGAAATCTAGTTTTAGGAAGACTTCCACAGGTGTTCTGATAAAGAACTTCCAGGGACCACACTTTGGAAAACAATGCTCTAAAATTCTGCTAAGAAAGTAGTCACTATTATATAAGGCCTGGAAATCTTCTAAGGGGGCATGGTCCCAAGAGAGTCACTTTCGCCCCAGGCCTGGTGCTAACCCCTCATTGTCCTTAGCCTCAGTCTTGTCCTGCAAGCTCAGGGGCCATTCCCCATCCTACTTTCCTTGCTCCATTGCTGGTAAGGAGCAGAGGGCAGCTGGGCTCTCCAGTTGACTGCCAAAGCTATAGCCTATGTAGGGCAAAAGCAAGGGCTTTTAGGCCTTTCCAGAGTGATGAAACAGTGTCTTACTAATGTCCTTAATACATGAATGGTGCATCCGAAGTGGAAAGGCACACCCTCTCCCTGGAATTGGGGCGGTTGGAAGTATTCCCTGAAGCCCTACTCTAAACTCCTGGAATTCACTAGATGCTGAAGCAGTTGTTAAGTGCTACCTCCAGGACAGACACATTCCCTCCTTCCTATATGACTTAAAACATAATTTCCCATACAAACAATGAAATAAGGAGAACTAGAGCCCCAGGCCAGCCAATGGACGATGCCATCTCTTAGAAGTATTTCAACTCCACCTCCACAGTCCTGGTGTGAGATCTCCTTCCTCATCTTTGTCTGGACAACTGCAGCCACTTCCAAGGTGGCTCGCTACCTCCACGCTCTCCTAACACTTGTACTTTTTCTACTCTCCCACCAAAGTTATTTTTCTCACAGATAAATTGCTTTAGTATTAATATCCCTGCTTTTGTCTATTTGGCTCCATGCTATTCCTTGACGTAAAATTTTTAAAACACAATCAAATAGCATCGAATTTAAATCAGTAGCTGAAATATCTGAAAAATAACCAAAGAAGGTAGTAACTGCATATATTTTATCCAGAAAGGAATCGAGAAATTATTCAAAAGTTTAATTAAAGATCATAGAATGCCATGTAACTTTCAGCCTTTCTTGTCTCTAAGGATAACAGTCTCATTTAGGGATTAGACATAGCAAACACAATGAAATTCACTCCTTAAAAATTGATAATTTTACTACTTTCCTTGATTCTAGAATTTGAGGGAGAGGTAGTAGATATGCTGTTTTGACCGAGCCAGAAATTTTCTTTTTAGTAGGGGGGTAGAACTATTAATATGAATAGCAGTAATTTTAGTTTTTGGCAGAAAAGTTATTGTGAGACCTGAGTTAGCAGCCTTCAAGTTTTTATTTTATTATTCCATATTTCTTTTGAGTCATTTAAGAGGTTGAAAGAAAGTCAAAATGTTCCAGAAATATTTTCCACTTTCTTTTGGTTACAAAATGGACACCCCCTTCCTATCAAAGGTTAGTGCATATCCCCCCCACAGTATATTAAAGTGGTTAAAGAAATGATAAGTGAAAAAGCCATTAAGCTTATTCTATTTTTAAAAATTCCCCCCTTTTCCTGTTTTATTCCCCAAAGTCGTGCAAAAATGCTGCTTAGATCATGTGAACAGAGGATATAAAATGGCCCTCCCCAGATTATGGTGATTCTGAACAGCATGTTAGCAAAGAAGGTATTTATGACTGACAGAGTAATTGGAAAATTTATACTTTAAAATAATAGATTATTCAAGCAGGGACCATAATAGATCTATCTGCCTTCAGCACAGATATACAAGATCACGCATGGGGTTGTGATCAAAATAAACAGTTGA
This sequence comes from Sus scrofa, assembly GCF_054392235.1. NCBI lineage: Eukaryota > Metazoa > Chordata > Mammalia > Artiodactyla > Suidae > Sus > Sus scrofa. Next base: position 71,604,222 of record NC_139389.1, on the reverse strand, counting down.
ATCAACGTGCATGGCCCAAGAGGCCATTCTCCCTGGTATCCTGCACCCTCTTGGTGAAAGGCATAGTTTGACTCTTCACTAGTGGGAAATGGGGCTGCCACAGCACTTAACACTGCCTGCAAAAAGAGCCGCCAAAGGTTCATACACAGAAGTACATCTACCCTCATTCCAAGCCAGGCCAGTCTTGCTCCAAATTCACGAGCCGGCTCTAAGGGTGCCAGGAGCACATAGTGACCCCTCATTACATGGCACAACTCAAGAGAATCATAGATAGAACAACACTGTTTTTTGTTCAGTAGGAAACTTGCTAACTAAAGTGGAGGGACACTCAAAAGGCTTAGTGAAAAATGGCTTTTCCTATCTAACAGGATCACTGCATTCACAATTCCACAATACTCTTCTCCATCTCTCCCTTGAAATCTCTTTTAGAAATTACACTTTTGGAACCCTCCTGCACTGTTGGTGGGAATGTAAACTGGTACAGCCACTATGGAGAAGTTTGGAGATACCTTAGAAATCTATACATAGAACTTCCATATAACCCCGCAATCCCACTCTTGGGCATCTATCCAGACAAAACTCTACTTAAAAGAGACACGTGCACCCGCATGTTCATTGCAGCACTATTCACAATAGCCAGGACATGGAAACAACCCAAATGTCCATCCACAGATGATTGGATTCGGAAGAGGTGGTATATATACACAATGGAATACTACTCAGCCATAAAAAAGAATGACATAATGCCATTTGCAGCAACATGGATGGAACTAGAGACTCTCATACTGAGTGAAATGAGCCAGAAACACAAAGACAAATACCATATGATATCACTCATAACTGGAATCTAATATCCAGCACAAAGGAACATCTCCTCAGAAAAGAAAATCATGGACTTGGAGAAGAGACCTGTGGCTGCCTGATAGGAGGGAGAGGGAGTGGGAGGGATGGGGAGCTTGGGCTTATCAGACACAACTTAGAATAGATTTACAAGGAGATCCTGCTGAATAGCATTGAGAACTTCGTCTAGATACTTATGTTGCAACAGAAGAAAGGGTGGGGGAAAAATGTAATTGTAATGTATACATGTAAGGATAACCTGACCCCCTTGCTCTACAGTGGGAAAATAAAAAAAATATATTATAAAAAAAAAGAAAAAGAAATTACACTTTTGCTATTGTTGCAAAGGCTATTTAGTGCTTTCAATTTCCAAGGCTTCTTATGTACATGTATAATTTCCTAGTCTAAATCTATGAAAAACTAAAAGGAGTAAATATATTTTTAAAGAAATAGAGTTTTGCTACCTTCTCATAAATACTAATTATCATGGACTCAAGATAAATACTAATACAATGTTACATGCATCTTAATTTATGAATAAACAGCTTGTTTATATTCAGCATATTGAGTGTAAGCCAGTGCAGATGAGGTGCTTGGCAACCTTTCTAAGCAGCAAGTTAACCATTTTACTTTGTATTTCTATTACTTCATTTGCTCAGCAAACCCTTTCTATATGGACTCTACAAAGTGGATCCCTCATGTATGTTCACAAATTCTTAATTTAATGGGGTCCACATGACCATTCTCTGGGTGAAAGCCATCACAGAATACCTCTTCAAGTGTTAATCTCGAGGCTGGAACAGTCAAGCCTTGGAATCAGGAACGGCTTTGTAGCCACATTAGAGACTTGGTTTGCAGCCTTTGAACAAGTTACTTATATCCATGGGAAGCAGTTTTCTCAGTTATAAAACAGGAAAAATAATCCTGGGAATAACACAGTAATGTGAGTAAAGCTCTTAAAGATCCTCTCATGAGAGGTGCCATAAAAGGACCAAGTAATATTATTGGTACCTTGTCAACACTCAAACAATATGCTTAGGTATTAAGCAAAAGTGAATATAAATATAAGTAGAATCAGTGCCTGTGGTATAACCACATAATCCTACCCAGTGTGCTCCCTCAGAATTATAACTGAGTTATGCATTTCAATATAAACTATTTAACATGGACATCTTTTTTTTGTATCAGAATTACAGACTTGCTTGTGATGGGGAGGGAAAGAATTTTCTTATAGCTGTCTCATCAGTTTAGTCCTGATTTATTTTATTAGATAAGTGTATTTTTCCTATCCATGTGGGTGTTTCTCTAAACTGAGAAAAGGTTTTTCTAGGTTACTTAAAGAAATGCTTCTGGTTGGGCTCTGATTTTGTCCTCCAATTATCTACTCCATGTTCTGTCACTTTTAAATGTTTGTGGTTACTTTCAAAGGATAGGGATCAATTGGCTAGCAGATGTGTTGATGTGATTTTTTTGCAAATACTTGTTGGTTTTGCTTCTCTTTTGGAATCCTCACAATTGATCAAATTGAAGGTAAAGTGAAAATGCTCCCTTTTGATCATGACTTATACAATAGAGTTATGTTTTAATCAAAGGATATCATTATTTCATGTCACAATCACATGACCTTCCAAGTAAACATAATGAATTCACAGATCCACAGTTATTATTCATTTTTTCCACTCCACTTAATTTAAAATCTTAGGCTATATTCTTTTGAAAATGAATTTCTTCTCAACCAGATCAGTGAATCTTGATTATTATTTCTGATAGTTTAAGGACTGTCAATAAACATTTACATTTTTTAATTTTTAGCAAAGAAAAAAGACCCCATGAGATAATGAAATTTACAGAGTATTTTATAATCTCTAAACATTCCAATGTTTGAATAATCTCACTTGGTTTTGGTATATAAATACACACAAACTATATATAGACATATTTTCCAAGTAAGAACTATAGCATTCCTATTTATTCCTATCAGAAATAAAAGTAAAATATTCTGGAGCAAGTCCAATACTTTTTGGAGTACACTAGACCAGAAATAGTTTCCTTCTGAGTTTATTCCTTACTCTCTCACTCTAACAGATTCCCATTAAATTCTGACAAATGATTTTCATATTCTTATAAAAATATTTAATTTTCACTTAATATTGTCATTTAAATTAATTTATTTCTAGTTAATATATTTCTTATAACACTTAAAAATAAATCACAGTCTCTAAGAAAGCCCTAATAACTGACAATCTGCAAATACACTTTTTGTCTGGGATAGGACCTATACAGAACAGAAGAAAATGGATGGCTCGGAGGTGTCACGGTCTTGAGAAACAGCTGACTCTCCATTTCTAAGGTGACTTCTCTTTTTCCTCTGCTCTTCTGCTTCATTTGCTGTCCCTAAAGAAACATTTCAAGAATGTGTCCCAGAAAGGGAGTTCCCCATCCATACAGCAATCTACGACTGACTATATAGACCTTCCAACAACTCATCACTATTTCCACCAGAGAATGGACCTCTAAGTTACATGAGCACATATTAGGAGTTCCTGAGTTGATCAAAGAAACTGCTTGAGAGTCTTTTTCTACTCAATTCACATACTTAAAAAAGAGCCCTTGTGTGCCCTGGAGTAGATTCAGCACAGCCTGCCCTGATGGCCTCACTGATCAGAGGATCAGTGTTATGATCTTATCAATTCCCTGCTTTTCTTCTTCTTCTTCTTCTCCCCGCCCCCCACCCTTTTAGGGCCGCACCTGCAGGATATGGAAGTTCCCAGACTAGGGGTTCCCAGAATCGGAGCTACAGCCGCTGGCCTACACCACAGCCACAGCAACAAGGGATTGGTGCTGCAGCTGCGACCTATACCGCAACTCAAGGCAACACCAGATCCTTAATCCAGTGAGCATTGCCAGGGATTAAACCCACATCTTTATGGATACTAGTCGGATTCGTTTCTACTGCACCACAACAGAAACTCCCAGTTCCTTGCTTTTCTTACAGGAAACGTGACTCACCCCTCAGCTTACAAACATTCTGCTCCTCCAATACTCAAATTCACTGACTACTGTCATCTGCGCTGCATGAGAATTCTTGAATTCTGCAGTTTAAACACAAACTAGCAAATTGCAGCAGCAGAACTCTTTCTTCTAATGAGTTTCTAAAATTTCAATGAGGATTTCAGCATAGAGCCCTTCTGGTTGGGAATGGAGGGACCAAATCTTTATCCCTTAAGTTCCTCCTTTCCTGACCTCTCCTTCGGAGGCCCCTGCAGGGATTTCACAGGGAATGAAAAGCCTCTAAATCAGACGGCAAGAGGAAATCTCCATGTGAATTTTTACTTCCCTAAATACTTAACTCCTTAGTTCCATCCAAACAGAACCATCAACAAAATGCACCTGTTTCCACCCCCAAATCTTGAAAGGAATCTTAATTTTTCTTCCTTTTGAATATTGGGTTAATTTAGAATGGAATCACAAGATTTACGGGTTGTAGGTCTACATAAATCACCACTAACTGAGGTTAAATTATATTTTTATCTTTCTTGAGTCCCCAGATCTAACCTCTAGAAGGGGAAAGAATTAAATTTTCCTCTCTCATGTTGGTGATTCTCTCACAATCCCACAAGTGAACACTGTTCTTTGGTCTTTATCTGATGTTTCTTATTTACACGATAAGCCTCAAGAGGGCGGGGATCTTGTCTATGCTAGTCAACCCTATACAACAACAAAGGACTGTCCTAAACAACAACCAGCACTTGGTAACCACTGCTTGATAAAATCAATAAGAGGGAACTTTATTTGAAATACGTATATTCATTTGATCTGAAAATACTGGGTTTTTTCATTTTTTAAAGTTTCACTGAAGTACAGTTGATTTACAATGTTGTGATAATTTCTACTGCACAACAAAGTGATTTAGTTATACATGCACACACATCCACTCTGGATTTTTAAAATCCATTAGTTGTAAAACACCTCTCCCCACACATAAAAGGAGGGGTTGCTATGCTTGTTACCAACTCTGCCTCTATCTGAAAAGGTACCTCATACCAAAATGTTGTATCTGTTTTTATGCCTGTGAAAAAGATACAATGACAAGTTTCTGCTTTCCCAATAATGGAAAAATTAAATGTCATTGTATCCAGCAGTAACAAACATGCCCTGAGTAGTGGGCAATGGAAATACAATGATGAAGACTGACAGCCACCATTCCTGCCCTTGAGGTACCTGATGTTGGGGTGGGGAGGACAGGCATTGTACAATGGTGTGTGTGTGAGAGAGAGACAGACAGACACACACACACACATAATACTTAACACAGAGAGTGAGAAAGACACATTAAATGGTCACTGAAACTGCTGTCGAGAAAGGGACACTATCCTAGGAACATCTTGATCTGGAAGCTCTATCCTAAGCAAGAAGTCGTAGGTGGGAAGGCCTTTCTATACTAGGAAAATGAAAAGATAAGCAGCAGTTAAGAAGGTGAAGCAGGGAGGGAAAAGCATGCACAGTCAAGGGAACAGAGTGTATAAATGCTCTGTGGTAGGAGTGAGTTTAGCAAGCACCAGGGCCTGAGAGAAGGCCAGGGAGGAATAATTTCTTTACGTAAAGGAAAGCGAAAATGCTTCTGAAGGCAAAAAAGGTCAAGCAAACTCTGAAGCCACATCTGTTATTTGATCACATGCACTCTGATTCTCTTCCCTCAAAGAACTTCTCCCTGGCACCAACAGCACTGCTAAGCACCTCATCTGAGAGTGGGAGGTCCTGCTGATTGACAAGCTGTCACTGGCGAGTCACAGTCAGTCATTCCTGACAAACTCAGGTTATTATTAAATGTAGTGGAGCAGTGAATTCAATGGTTAGAAACGGAATGGGGAGAGCCTGAGAAATGCAGCGAGGCAGCCTAGAGGAAAGCCACCTCCATGGAACAGGAAGTCTTTTCTCTTTTCAGAGCATCATCCATCATGCTGGGGGAAATGGCAGGAACGTAACCTACTACTTCTTAATAGGCTTCTGCACAGAGAGTGGCTTTGAAGCAGCAGCTGCCCACAGTAAATTTCACTGACCCTTAGAGCCTTCCCCAAGTTTTCCAACTGTTTTGTCTCCTGAGCTACAGCTCAGTGTTGGGTCCAAGTAACAGCACCTGACAAAACTAAGGAGCCTCCGCTGAATGAGAATGGATAGCGATCAGTGATGTTGTCTTTTCTGAGCTACCCCAACAGTGAGACATGATGCCATTCCATCTGGCCATAAAGTGTATTGTTTCCCAGGGAGAAGCAGCCCAGCAAGGGATTTTATTTTAGGGTCTGGTATTTTACTATGCATATATCAAAGAACATACAGTGAAATACAGTCTGATCCCAAGATAATATAGCCAAGGGGTCAAGTCTTCTCAATAAAGCAGAATTAATAAGTTTAATAAGAACAAAGGCTTTAGAGTTCATTCAGCCTTGATTTTTTTTTAAACTATGAAGTTGCAGAGACATAAAAATAAAAGGATGGTGTCAGAAAAAAGTATGAAAATTAAGAAAGTATATCTGAAAATTTAGCTTTTTCCTCTTTTGAATAATCTCATAGCAATTAAATTTTGGGAAGCATGACTCATACACAAAGCAAGAATAAATAATTAAATAAGTATGCGTCCTTTGATGCTGTAGAGCTTGTGGACTGAGCTGATTTTCCAGGAGTAGGAATAGGTTTATTTAGCTCTTGCCATCCTGTCTCACAGTCTGGTTTCCCCTGTGGGCTATGGAAGACCTTTGTGAAATGAGGGGTTGGACCACAGTGAATCTAATCGACACTTGGGGGCCTGAAATCACAAACTAGTTTTTGTTACCACCAACTAGGCAGAGTATTAGGGTCCAAAGAAGCTCTAGACACTCAGTTTTATACTTGGATTCTTCTATCCCAAGCAGACAACAGAGGCAGATGCAGTTTTGGTGGTACAGGTTTTGAGCCATCCTCTCACAGAGGAAATGCTTCTTGGGTGCTTTAGAGCCCAATGGGGAAGAGCAGAAAGAGGGGAGAGGCTCCAGAACCCATTGTCTCTGCATACCTTGAGCAAAGATCCAAATAAACTCTTAAGTCATCACAACTGCACACCTAATGACGCCACCTCAAGATTCATCTCATTTTCCTTAGTCATAAAAATGTCAGAAGAAAAAAAAATCAATAATTTTTTATCATGAAGAGAAATTCTTAAAATATAGCTAACTATCGGAGTTCCCGTCGTGGCGCAGCAGAAACGAATCCAACTAGGAACCATGAGGTTGCAGGTTAGATCCCTGGCCTTGCTTAGTGGGTTAAGGATCCGGCATTGCCGTGAGCTGTGGTGTAGGTTGCAGACGCAGCTCAGATCCCGCGTTGCTGTGGCTCCGGCATAGGCTGGAGGCTACAGCTCCGATTAGACCCCTAGCCTGGGAATCTCCATATGCCACGGGTGCAGCCCTAAAAAGACAAAAAGACCGAAAAAATATATATATATAGCTAACTATCAATTGGGATTGTGACTATCATCATAATAATGATTATCACCGTGACTTCCAGTTGACCAAAGATCATAGGCTAGGTACTTTTCATACTGTCTCTCTGTGAGGTCAGGAGCCTTATGCTGTTTAAGATGGTATGCAGAAGAGGTGCTGAAGAAACACCTGCTGAAAGAATCATCCATAAATAGATGAGCCCAAGAGCATAATTCATCAACATGCATAAAAGTTACTGAGTCAGAGACATGACATGGCATGTATATACCTTTAGGCCAACATCAAAGAAAAGGAAATACTCAATTAATTTTACATTTTAATTACTAGTATAATAAAACCAACTAATTACGAACTACTATGAACTTATGGCTACAGGGAATTAAGCCAATAATTACCAGTAATGACTAACAAGTAGCATTACTAATTAGCACTTTATCTCCATTAGGCTGAGTCAGAAGTAAAAATACCAAACCAGTTTAGGGAGAAGAAAGAATCAGATGTACACTGATCCTAAGTTTCAGAAATTCAAAACTAACCCCACTCCATACCTACCTAGCTCAAGCCACGTGAAATGGCTGTTTTTGTTAAAATGCTCAAACATCATCAGTTTCATACAGTTTAACCTAATACTTTCATTCAGATAACTGAATTAAAAGTAACAAGGAGTTCCCGCTGTGGTGCAGCAGAAACGAATCCGACTAGTATCCATGAGGATGAGGGTTAGATCTCTGGCCTCACTCAGTGGGTTAAGGATCCGAAGTTGCTGTGAGCTGTGGTGTAGGTCGGAGACAGGGCTCGGATCTGGCACTGCTGTGGTTGTGGCACAGGCTGGCACTGTAGCTCCCATTTGACCCCTAGCCTGGGACCCTCCATATGCCGTGGGTACAGCCCTAAAAAAGCGGAAAAAAAAATATATAATATATATATACACACAAAAGTAAAGGTAACAAATGACTATGGGTTAGCCATATTACTAATCTTTCACTCTTTGAAGAGCTCTTAAAAAATTATGTTAATACGCCAAGCTTTTTTTACATTTATACATTCACTTGTATAGTCAACATTTACACTTTGAATATATTCAACCAGTCCCTGCCTATAGGGATTCAAAGACTTCTCAGCAGAGGAGATAAAGATATAAGCAAATAAAGCTCTTCAATATTTTTAAAGTTTAGGTAAAATATGTAAGCTCATTAGGCAAGGCAAACTGAAATGAACTTTCTGAGTTCCTTCAGCATTTCCCCATTAATCTAAATGGGATGAAAATAGGCTTTTGAGGGATTCTTTCCCATTTTCTTCCTCAAAGTAGAACTCCTGGAAAGGGAGGTCCTGAGTCTTGGAGTAGCACATAAAGAAACACTAGCTGTGAGTACTACATTTTAAAAAGGGAAACAAGTGAAGATGTTGAAGATTAATATTTAATTATATATATTTAATATATACATACTTATCAAGTACTAAGCATGTATAAGGCATTCTGCTGGGCACCATGAAGAATACAAGCATAATTAAGGCAATGGCTGTCACCTTGGGGGATCTTAAATTCTAGCCAAAAAGAAAGAAAGAAATACAATAAGCTATAAAGGGAGATAGAGTTTGACAGACTAGAAAAGAGGAACAGTAAAGTGAGATGGTCAGCAGGCTTGGGAAGCAATATGGCAGAACCCAGGATGACTTTCTGGAGCAGGTCTTGAGGAATGACCAGTATCTTTACAGGTAGTGATTAGGGAGGGCAGTAGTAGGCAGCAAAAAGACACTGAAAGATTTGGGGCAGAAACAAAGAACTACAAGAGCCATATTTTAGGAAGAAAAATCTGGAAGCTATGTGTAAAATGGATTGGAAGTGGCAGGAGGCAGGGAAGCTGAGGGTGGTACATGTGGTGGGGGGTGGTAATGGCAGGGAGATAAGTTATAAGTTGGGAACAATGGAAGAGAAGAAAAGTGTTGAAGGGTTGAATGAGTTCAGTAACATAAGCATGGAACCAAGCAAATGAATGTGAGACACACACCAGAAATAAGATCTGGTGACCAAATGAATGTGAAACAAGAGGACAAGGCATGAGGTGAAGAAAACACCAAATTTGCTGGCTAGAATAACTGAGCAGTTCCATCACCAAACATGGGGATGTGATGACTTTATAGCATTGGAGGGGCACCAATATAACAGATGTTCAGCAACAAAAGAGGAAGTCAGATTCAAGTTCAGGGGAGAGACTAGGGCCAACTTTGGAGTCACCCTCCTTGAGCTGAAAACTGTCCAATTTACAGATTCATAAACTATTACATAGTAAGAGGAAAGGTTTGTACCATGAGAATTAAACTGAAAGTACAATAAATCATAGCGCAGTTAAATTGATCCAACTGGATTGTAAAATAAGTTGTAAAGATCGAAGGAAACCAGGTAAATTGAGAAATGAACTGGAAGCTCTCAGGGGAAAGGGGAAAGGAAACAGCACACTCGAATTCATTTAAAGGATGACTATGAGGAGCCTTATTGGGGCAGGAGAAGGCAGTGTAGCGAACTGAATTTTCAAATCAAACTTTGCAAGGACAAAGTCCAATGTGGTACTAAATTAAAAAGATGTTTGCTAAGAATGAGTAAGACTCTGTTTGGGACAGCCTTATTCCTAAGCCTACATATGAGTGGAGGGGAAGCAACATTTGAAATAAGATTTAACAAACTCCAAAAGAGGTGAGTGGAAGTGAAATAAAAGGACACAGGGATGGGCTCACCAGAAATATTTGTTTGAAAGATAGAAGGAGATTTATTTTTCCAGTGTTACGTAAACTAATCACCAGTATTTAAGTTTACTGACTCTTGGTAATCCCAACTTCTAGAATGACTTAGACGTTAACAGACGTGCTCCTGCATTGTTTCCACACAAAGTCGGTGACTGCCCTTTCTTGTTAGAAATATGACTCATACTTTCTCTTAAATATCCCCTCTACTCCTCCCTTTTTGTTTGCTAAGATAATTCTAAAAGAGTGGTATGTACCAAGACCTTCATTTTGACAACTCTTCTATATTTGAGAACTTGTCTTAAAAAACAGTAGGTGCATGTATTATTTCTTTTTTCCTAGTCACTGCAGGTGGCTGCTAAACATTCTAAAAGTTTATATTTTCTGAGCCTTCAAACACTTTGTTATGAAAAACTACATACCCTAAAAAACGGAGTCATTTTGAAGTCTAATTTGCAAGAATATAGCAGACATTGGTAGCTGCATAAAACTAAAATTGAATGGAGCTATTGTAGCCTGGCCCTCTGATATCCAGGAAGCAATGATGCATGTGTGCAGGCCTGCCATTTTGTTTTTTTTTTTTTGGTTTTTTTTCTTTTTTTTTTGTCTTTTTGTCTTTTTTGTTGTTGTTGTTGTTGCTATTTCTTGGGCCGCTCCCGCAGCATATGGAGGTTCCCAGGCTAGGGGTCAAATCGGAGCTGTAGCCACCGGCCTACGCCAGAGCCACAGCAACGTGGGATCCGAGCCGCGTCTGCAACCTACACCACAGCTCACGGCAACGCCGGATTGTTAACCCACTGAGCAAGGGCAGGGACCGAACCCACAACCTCATGGTTCCTAGTCGGATTCGTTAACCACTGTACCACGACGGGAACTCCATGGCCTGCCATTTTGAATCATCACAGGTTGTACAGATCAGAGGGCATGGAACTCTGATGAGAGAGTGAGCAAACTGGGGATATCTGGAAAGGCACAGACCCTTTGCAGCATGTTTCAATGTATTTCAGTCTCTATGAGGGTCTAACAGTATTTTTTTTTTTATTTTGCCAACAATAAAAGGCAAAGAAAGATTAGAACAAATCTTCAAATGCGATGATTACTATACCATAGTAAAGCCACAAGTATGAACCTGGGGATTCCTGAGTCAAAAAAGCTAGAATATTTACATCAAGCAAGAGCCAAAAGAGTTTAAGAACTGTATCTGAGTATAATTCTCTAGGGATATTAAAAAATTAGTGCAGAGCTTGAATACATAAAGCAAGAAATCAAGATGTATAATAAAAGACGATCAAACTTGGAACTAGAATGAGAGAGAAGAGAATCATTTGTGTGTGTGTGTCTTTTTAGGGTTGCACTGGTGGCATCTGGAGGTTCCCAGGCTAGGGGATGAATTCGAGATGTAGCTGCCGGCCTATGCCACGGCCATAGCCACGCCAGATCTGAGCTGCATCTGCAATCTATACACAGCTCATGGCAACGCCTGATCCTTAACCCACTGATCGAGGCCAGGGATCGAACCTGCGTCCTCATGGATACTAGTCAGATTCATTTCCACTGAGCCACAACGGGAACTCCAAAAGAGATAGCAATAGTGCCCAACATTTCATCATGGAAATGATCAGGTTAGGTCTTTTGATTCCTTGACTGAGTTATGATGCAATGATGGTGAAGAAGATGATAATGATGACTACTACTTTAAAGGCACACCCTGGGTACACATTATCTCATTTAATCTTCACAATAATTCCATAAGGAAAATACTTTAACTATCCCCATTTTACAGATGAGGAAATTGAAGCTTCCTGGAATTCTTGGCAGGATGTATAAGACTAGGCAGCAGTAAAGACATACATAAAGAACCTGACCGACGACAACAGAGACGAAACACTCCTACCAGAAAAAGATGCTATAGAATGAGAAAGCAGAGAAGATGACTAAAAGTTACATTACAATGAAATATACACTGAAAATCTAATATAACAAGAAAAAAATGTGAGAAAAAAACTTACTTCCAACACACTAGCTCTGCTTCTAGAAACCCACAGAAGAAGAAATTTCTCTGATGTATTTGTGCTGTTTGTAAAGAAATCAGTTGTTCATTGGGTACAGACTTAAAGAATACACATGTTAACATTTTACAAATTCAACTGTAATTTTAAAATGGTCTTGTTTGGCTTAAGAAGCACCTTGAAAAAAACATCTTGGTGGTTCAGCTATTTCCCAGATAACCTTGTTTAGTCCATGGCACATACATATCCAGTGTCTAAATCCTGAGGTACCCAGACTGACAGTTCTGTCTCCTCTTTGGCAACAGGAGTAGAACTGCAACAGGGGACAAAAGGGAGAAAACCTGGGGACCATAGTTGATACCACTGAGGTGATTAGGCAACAATCACAGGAGGAAGAATCAAAGTTCAAGACACCCTGCAGAAGTAGAGTCCCAGGAAGAAACAAACTGAAAATGAGAGTTGCAGAGCAAACATCTGTAAGCAGTGCTACTGTAGGGGGAGGCATCCCCTCAGGCAGTCCCTTACCAGGCAGTGTCAATGTAAACCAACACCTTAGCCATGGGAATTTTTGCTCCAGATCAAAAGGACAGCAGCAATGCCATCTGCTGTTTGCTTAGAAAAATGGTAAGAGCAGATGTTTCCATGTGCTGACCTGCCATCCCTTGACTAAGAGGCCACTTGAAAAATAATCATGAAATAGCACAGAACATCTGCAGAGTGTACAGCAGACCACCAATCGTGCAACACAGGAGAGAAGGAACAAGCAAGGAGCCCATGAAATGATTGTCGGCAGGCCCCTAACAAGTGGTGGTGGCCCCCTTGTGTAAATGTCCTATGAAAACATAGGAAAGTGAGATCAGTACTCGGCAAGGGGTGGTTGGAATGTCCCCCAGGGACCTGAGTAATTTTGGTGGGCAAACCCTAACTTATTTCAAGTATCTTCACAAGGCTCATAGCTACACAGCTACCTCTCAGACTTCTCTGTTGTTGCCTGTAACATCATTTGATTTTGCTTAGCCCACATTTTAGGCATCACTGAAATTAAATGATTAGCGGTTCCTTAAGAACAAGCCCTAGCCTGCAGATGAAAAAAACTCAAATGCAAAGTGCCTGGGAAAAGTGGGGTCAGGATATGGTGAGAGGATTTGCATCTCACCTCTCCTGCTACCCGAGGCTCCAGGAGGACCTCACCCTCAGGGTGAAGCTGATTCAAACCAGGGTTCTTGGAAATTGCTGAGTCACTCACCAGGACCAGGTAGGACAGCAGAGGCTCTGCCTCAGAAGGAAGCAAGTTTCATTTAGGATTTGCACCTCAGGTGTGCTCCCCTTACTCTGTTGCCATGCCTGCTACCTGAGTTCATCCTCTTGCTTTGAGAACCCTGAGTGAAAAGCACCAGTCATCTCTTCTCCCTCCCTGATGGATACAAGGCTTTGGGCCCCATCTCCCACCAGCTAGTCATCACTGCAGCCACTCAAACCATTTTCACAGCCAGATCTCTTGTACTTGGGAGTAAATGTTTTTCAGAATGTTTCAATATCGTAAGTTTTCCTTTTGTGCACATGGAGGACAAAATGTTTACATGACCTGTATTTCCTCTTAAATATGTTATACTTTTCTATTTAGGACTTTGCTTTCAAGGCACCAATTTTTTTCTACCTTCATTTAATTATTTGTTCATCCTCTTTCCTTAGTTTATTCTTCTGATCTGGTGATCAACTGCCTACTCAAAAGTTTAGGTTTGCGTTACATAATCTGGGAAGGAGGAGATTTGGTTTTTTTTAAAATGAATACTTCCTTCTTTTTTTCTGATATAAGCAATGCATTTTGATTGATCAGAGAGGGAGAACTCAGCCTTATTTCTCTGCTTTTCAGACCCACTGGTACATAGTAAATGATGAGTGTTTTAATCAATAAAAAAGGGTTTTCAGGAAAGGGCTTACTGAAAATGCCTGCTATATCAAAACACCACCAGAAATAGCATTGATTCTCCCTAAAAATTAAACATAAACACTTGTGGGGACCTTAAGCTCTGTAATAGCTGCCACTGCCTCCTCCCAAATTTGAGAAAACAGAATGGCTGTTGATACCTCTCCTCTCTTATAGCAAAACAGCCTTTGGAGGAAAATGTTACACTACTTCTCTATATGTTCTAATGCAAATGGGGACTTTTAATTGCATGATAATGTGAGCAAAAAGACTGTATACTTGTATGTGCAACTGGGTCATCATGCTGTGCAGTAGAAAACTGACAGAACACTGTAAACCAGCTATAATGGGAAAAAAATCTAAATCAATAAAAAATCAAATATTGTTCTCCAAAACAAAAAGATAGTGCATGGGTGGTTTCTTAGCCTAGTAAATGCTACATCTCTGGAAAAATAAAAAAATTTTTTTAAAAGTTTGTTCTCTTAGAGTCTATCAATTATAAGGTGTTATATATGACAGTATTATTTACACCATGCATCGCTTCCAAAGAGTGAAAGAAGATGTTACTTAAAAGATAAAGATACTCCTTAATTTCAAAACTGAAACATATTTTGTCTCCTTCAGGATTGTGGTCTTGTTAAGACAAGTGCATACCATGAGCATTCTCTTTGCACGTGGCACTTGAGTAATTCTTTTGGATATGTCCTCAGAGTTCTTTCTTCTCCTTTTAAATTTCCACATTCCCCTCAGTGGTCATAAAGTTTTTCTTTTGGGAATTAATTTGAATTTTGTAAATATCCAAATTTGGAGGCAGTCATGGGCAATAACATGATCAAGTTGGATACCATTCGTTTGATTGGTAAAAGCCTATATGAGTGGTTAGATTTCTTCTGTGATTCAACCCAGCTCTAAGAGTGTCCCGAAAATTTTTGAGCAGTGACAAGACTGCAGCAACAATTCTCAGATGGCAATTGTGATGGACAAAACTTATCTGCATATAAATAACAAATGAATATGCATGTGTATGAATGAATAAATACATGTATATATCGACTGAAAGAAAATGCACAACCTAAAAGTTGAGAATTGTGTTTGAGGACTTAGCTCAGAAGAGAGCCTCTCAGATCACTCTGAAGGAATGTTCGAAAGAGGTAAGGAAGGAGTCAGGATATACAGGAGTATATATAAAATTATATATACTCCTGTATAAAATTATATATAATAATACTTATTATATATATAATATAATTATAAATAATACTTATTATATATATAATATAATTATAAATTATATATAATAATACTTTATATAATATAAAATTATATAAAATAATACTTTCAGCATACTCTAGAATACTACAATTATTTGGCTTGGAAGACTGAATTTTGTGTATTGTATATTATTTCCTATTTAAACTTAGTTATTCTCAACTGGATTGGAAGTGAATGTCCTCTCCCCAGAGAGTAAGATGATGTCAGTGCCTAAGCCATTCATCAACTTTGCTAAGATCACTGCATTGTTAGCTAACCCACTGATCACTACTATTAAGCAGCTATTCTTAGTCTTTAAAAGACAGTTTCTCATAACACAACAATATGCTTTAAGTGGCTAGGCATCACGATGTTGATACTTTCAAAACCCAAGTATCTGCCAAGTACCTGGTCCTTTGAAGTATTCAAACTAAGTAGGATGTGAGATTTTTTACTTCACAGCTTATATTACTATTTTGGAAAATAAGTCAGCCAAAAATTTCAGTAAAAATTGATGCAGAAGATGGTGAGATAATCTAAACAACCAGCTGAAATAGCACTTTTTAAAACCTGCCTATGCTGTCTATAAAGATAAACAGTGTTTCATAGAGAACAAACCTGTGGTTGCCAAGGGGGAGGAGGGAGAGAAAGGGATGGATTGGGAGTTTGGGGTTAGTAGATGCAAACTATTACATTTAGAATGGATAAGCAATGGGGTTCCACTATACAGCACAGGGAACTATATCCCAGGAGATAGACCACAATGAAAGATAAGAAAGGGAATATATTTGCGTGTGTGTGTGTGTGTGTGTGTGTGTGTGTGTGTGTGTGTGTGTGTATCTGGATCACTTTGCTGTATAGCAGAAATTGGCACAACATTGTAAATTAACTATTAATTTTAAAAGATAGACGATAGATAGATAGATAAAAGAAAGAAAGAAAAGAAAGAAAGAAAAAAAGAAAGAAAGAAAGAAGGAAAGAAAGAAAGAAAGAAGGAAAGAAAGAAGGAAAGAAAGAAAGACAGAAAGACAGAAAGACAGAAAGACAGAAAGAAAGAAAGAAAGAAAGAAAGAAAGAAAGAAAGAAAGAAAGAGCGAGCTTTGGAGTTTCCATCCTGGCTCAGTGGAAACGAATCTGACTAGCATCCATGAGGATGTAGGTTCGATCCCTGGCCGTGCTCAATGGATCTGGCATTGCGGTGAGCTATGGTGTAGGTCTATCGGCGTTGCTGTGGCTGTGGCTGTGGCTGTGGAATAGGCAGGCAGCTACAGCTCCGATTTGACCCTTAGCCTGGGAACTTCCATATGCCGCAGGTGCAGCCCTATTAAAAAAAAGGAGTTTCCCTCGTGGCTCAGTGGTTAACGAATCCGACTAGGAACCATGAGGTTGTGGGTTCAATCCCTGACTTCGCTCAGTAGGTTAAGGACCAGGCATTGCTGTGAGCTATAGTGTAAGTCGCAGATGTGGCTAGGATCCTGCACTGTTGTGGCTCTGGTGTAGGCCAGCAGCTACAGCTCCGATTAGACCCCTAGCCTGGAACCTCCATATGCCATGGGTGCAGCCCTAGAAAAGACAAAAAAATAAAAAATAAAATAAATAAAATTTTTTTAAAAAGCAAAACACTGAACTGAGTATTTCCTTCATTTAATGCTCAATAGGCTTATTTATTACCTGAATTCACTCCTCACATTTTTACTGAACTAAATGGTTGTTCTGGCATCATGCAAATAACAGAGTTTTCTACGCTGTCCCTATGATTGTGCTTTATGAGTAATATAGTCAAATGTTCTGGAAAATGTTTGTAAAACATGGAGAATGTCTGTTACTGTCAACATTATGTTATTTTAGCACTTATAGGCAACAGTAAAAATTCAGTGCTAAACTGAACATAGAAATCATTTTGGAATCTTTTAAACTCATTCTTAAAGCACACTTTTCATGAGGAAGATCTTTTAAAATATACCATCACAGGGAGGATTAAGACAGTGGAATAGAAGGACTGGAGCTCAACTTCTCTCCTAAAAACAACAAAATTCACAACTAAAAGCTGAGTGATCCCGACCCAAATGGATAGGAAACCTTAAAAAAGATACCCTACTCCATAAGAAAAAGAGGAGGCCACATCAAGAGGTAGGAGGGGCGATTTCACGATATAAACAACCCCATACCTCCCACTTGGGAAGCTCCACAGACTGAAAACTAACTGGTTCACAGAGAGAGACTCACCTACAGGAGTGAGAGCTCTGAGCCCCACATCAAACCCTCATGTGTGGGGATCCGGCACTGGGAGAAAGAACCCCTAGAACATCTGGCATTGAAGGCCAGTGGGGCTTGTGCGCAGGAGCTCCACGGGACTGGGGGAGACAGAGACCCCCATTCTTAAAAGGTGCACATGGACGTTCACATGCACTGGGTCCCAGGGCAGAGCGAGGTCTCCATAGGAATCTGGGTCAAACCTAACTGCAGTTCTTGGAGGACATCCTGGGAAAACAGGGGTGAATATGGCTTGTTGTAAGGGAGGGACATTGAAAGCAAAGCTCTCAGGAATATTCAGCAGCTGCCTTTCTCTGGAGGTGGCTATTTTGGGAAAATCTGGCCCCACCCTTCAGTCAACACTGAGAAGCCCCAGAGCAAACAACAATCCAGGTGGGATCACAGCCCCGCCCCTCAGTAAACAGGCTACCTAAAGACCCCTCAGGCACACAGCTGCCTCGAATCCCATCCAGAAACTAAGCCCCACCCTCCAGAGGGATTAGAATCAGCTCCACCTACCAGGGGGCAGGCATCAGCCCCTCCCATCAGGAAGCCTACAGCAAGCTCCCATACAGACTTCAGCCACAAGGAGGGCAGACACCAGAAGTAAGAGAGGCTACAACCCTATTCTCTAAAAAGGTCACCACACCAAAAACCTATAAAAATGAAAAGACAGAGGACTATAACTCAGATGAGGGAGAAAGGAAAAACCCCAGAAAATCAGCTAAGTGATGAGATTCTTAGCCTCCAGGAAAAAGACTTTAGACTGTTGATGCTGAAGATGATGCAAGACATTGGAAATAAACTGGAGACAAAGATGGATAACTTACAGGAAACACTGAGCAAAGAGATACAAGATATAAAACTTAAAAAAGAAGAGATGCAGGAGTTCCCGTCGTGGCACAGTGGTTAACGAATTCGACTAGGAACCATGAGGTTGCGGGTTCGGTCCCTGCCCTTGCTCAGTGGGTTAACGATCCGGCGTTGCCGTGAGCTGTGGTGTAGGTTGCAGACGCGGCTTGGATCCTGCTTTGCTGTGGCTCTGGCGTAGGCTGGTGGCTACAGCTCCGATTGGACCCCTAGCCTGGGAACCTCCATATGCCGCAGGAGCGGCCCAAAGAAATAGCAAAAAGACAAAAAAAAAAAAAAAAAAAAAAGATGCAAAATACAATGACTGAAATAAAAAATTCACTAGAAGCAGCTAACAGCAGAATACAGGAGGCAGAAGAACAAATAAGCGAGGTGGAGGACAGATTAGTGGAAATTACGGATGCAGAACAGAAAAGAGAAAAAAGATTGAAAACAAATGAAGAGAGTCTCAGAGAACTCTGGGACAACGTGAAATGCACCAACATCCATATTATAGGGGTGCCAGAAGGAGAAGAGAGAGAGAAGGGGACAGAAAAAATATTCCAAGAGATAATAGCCCAAAACTTCCCTAACATGGGAAAGGACCCATTCACTCAAATCCAGGAAGCACAACGAGTACCATATAACATAAACCCAAGGAGGAATACACCGAGAAACATATTAATCAAACTGACCAAAATTAAAGACAAAGAGAAAATCTTGAAAGCAGCTAGGGAAAAGAAACAAGTAACATACAAGGGAACCCTGATAAGGTTATTGGCAGATTTTTCTGATGAAACTCTGCAGACCAGAAGAGAGTGGCATGATATACTTAATGTGATAAAAGGAAAAAACCTCCAACCAAAATTACTCTACCCAGCAAGGCTCTCCTTCAGATTTGAAGGAGAAATCAAAACCTCCACAGATAAGCAAAAGTTGACAGAATTCAGCAACACTAAACCAGCCTTACAAAAAATACTAAAGGAACGTCTCTAGGCAGAAAAGAAAAGACAGCAACAGGAAACAAAAATTCCACAAATGACAAGGCTCACCAGTAAAGATACAGTAAAGATAGGAAATCAACCATGCACAATTATGCCACCAAAATCAGAAATCATGAGAAGAGGTGGGTGCAAATGCAGGACACTGGAGATGAACTTGCAATTAAGAGAACAACTTAAAACAATCTCATGTACATATAGACTCTTATATCAAAACTTCAGAATAACTGCAAACCAAAAATCTACAATTGAAACACAAACAAGGAATCTCTGAAGAAGAAATATATCTCATAGTAAATAAGTGCATAATCCACCATGAAGGGGGTCATTTGACATCATTCTTGGAATGCTGAAGTCTTCTTAGAACTGATTCTGATTTCCTCTCCATCAAATAATTTATGATAATTATAATTAAATAATGCAACTGTACAATTAAAAAATACACATGTACATTGTACATTATGACTCAAAAAAAAAAAAGAGAGACATTTGAAGAGTCTATGCTGCCAGTTCTGAAGATGGAGGAAGGGGCCATGAGCCTCGGGATGCAAGACGTGAAGCTCTAGAAGCTGAAAAAAGAAAGGAAACAGATTCTTCCCTAAAGCCTCCCTCTGGAGAGCAGCCTTGCCAACACCTTGGTTTCAGCCCAGTGAAACCATTTCAAACTTTGTGGCCTCCAGAAGTGTAAAAGAATAAATGTGCATTGTTTTAAGCCACCAAGGGGGAAATGAGTTACACCACAGGCACTGAAAATGCATACATCATTGTCTAATACATCATAATTCAGTGACAAAATGATCCACACTCTATTGTGACTTAAAGGCATAACACTTGAAGTCCAGTTTTCTTGTTTTTACATAATGAATTTGCACTGGTAATAAAAAATAATATATTAAATGTTATAATATTGTGGAAAAAATAAAAATAATAAAATAAAATAAAATATACCATCACAGAAACTGTGACTCATTTAAGAATTTAAATTATTCGTTGTGTATTATTCATAGTGTATTATTGTATATTATTCATGCCATTCTTAGTGTGAACACTCCTTAATGAATAAACTTGCACTGTACCAAAACAGCAAAATATATGTATTACTCAAAAATCACAACACAGGGAGTCCCCGTTGTGGCTCAGTGGTAATGAACTGAACTAATATCCATGAAGATGCAGGTTCGATCCTGGCCTTGCTCAATGGCTTAAGGATCCAGCTGGTGTTGCTGTGAGCTGTGGTGTAGGTCACAGACATGACTCGAATACCACATTGCTATGGCTGTGGCATAACCTGGCACCTGCAGCTCTGATTCAGCCCCTAGCCTGGCAACTTCCACATGCCATGGGTATGGCTCTAAAAAGAATAAGGCAGGTTCAGTCTTAAAAAGCAAAAAAAATAAAAAATAAAAATAAAAAACCCCCACAGTAACCTATTTTCATCCTGTTGGACCTGAATACATGAAACAAAGAGTAAAATTTAAAAAAAAAATAAGCACAGGAAAAAAAAAGAACAAAAATAAGCACAGGAATATATAACAATAGCATTTTTAACCATTAATGATTCTAGTACATTTTAAGTAGATTTATACTTTTAATTGGCTATTGCAGATATACTTTATTAAATAATATTTTCCTTAAGGAAACATACTTGTTTCCTTTCCAAGCCTACATTAAAGACAGTAATTTCTTTTGAATTTTCTTCAAAATACACCAAAGGAAAAATGTAATTGTAATGTATACATGTAAGGATAAACTGACCCCCTTGCTGTACAGTGGGAAAATTAAAAAAAAAATACACCAAAGGAATGGCTGATAACCACTATAAAGTATGACTGAATATGCTCCAAAACAAAGAGCATATTTATTTAATCTAATGGACTTTAATCTAATCTATGGCCTTTAATATTAAATATCCCTAGACCTTAATATCTATAAAGTTTTAAAAAGACAGTTATTTTGCTCTGCCTTTGACATTCAAAAGTCTTGAATGAAAGATTCCAAAACATGGTATAAAGGTCTTCTAGATAGTTTATACTTATTGAGTACACTTTCAGTGAATGGTCTATATTGCTCAGTTTACTTTCATAGCTTTGCATCTTGTCCTTACTCTTAAGCTAAAATTAGACATGGAAGGAAGAAAAAACACAGTCTGGCTAGTATGATTCTGATGTACTTATTTCACAAATATTTGGGGGTGCCTACCACATGCCAGGTATTGGCACAGGTGTTAATATACAGCAGTAAACAAAATAGACCAAGAAAAAACTCCTGTTCTCACAGTTTTATATTACCTCTGCCTTTCTTACCCCATATATTGAAGGGTACTACATTCCAAGTAACCTCAGAATAGTGGCAAAATTAACTGGACTCTGTATAATTTATTACCTCTTCTTTCATTTGTCCCATCAAGACTATTTAAGGGATGATGTTGTAAACAAAGAATTTTTTGCATCTCAAACCTTCCTGATAAGGTTATTTACCTTCTTGAAATATAAGAGGTATTTCTTAAAGTTCTCATGGTAAATGGAACTTAGTTTGCTAGAGTTACCATAACAAAATGTCCAATGACAGGTGGCTTAAACGATAGAAATTTATTTTCTCACAGTTCTAGAAGCTGGAAATCCAAGGTCAAAGTACTAGCAGGGTCTATTTCTCCCGAAGCCTCTCTCCTTGGCTTTCAGATGGCTACTTTCTGGCTGTTTTTTCTTCATATGGTTGTCCTCATGTGCACATATGCACCCCTGGTGTCTCTTTCTATGTTTTAAGCTCCTCTTTATATAACACCAGAAAGTTTAAATTAGGGCCACCCTAAAGACTTAATTTTGACTTAATTACCTGTTTAAAGTCTCTATCTCCAAACACAGTCATATTCTGAGATATGGGGGTCAGGGCTTCAACATATGAACTTTGTGAGTGCACAACTCAGTTCATAATACCATTATAGGTAAACTCTGTTTTCACCTCAAAATATCTTTATTTCATTCTCATTATTAAAATGTAGTTTTGCTGGTTATAAAATTTTAGGTTGACAACATTGTAAAAATGTTCTACAATTTCCTGGCTTCCATTGTTGCTGTTGAGAAATCTACTATTATCCAATTTTCATTTCTTTTTAGACAATTTGTCTTTTCTTTATGGCTGCTTTTAAGTTCTTTTCTTGTCTTTAGTGTTCTGTAGTTTTACCATGATATGTCCTTCTAAGACTTTCAAATATTTTCTACTTAGGATGCACCTTTATTTGTAGAATGATGTATTTATATTTTAAATATCACCTTTTAAAAAAATATTGCTGCTCCTCTATTCTTGTTATATCATCTGGACATTTTATTACATGTATAGTGGATCTCTGCTCCACATTCTCCACGTCTTTTAACTTCTCAATTCTATTTTTAATCCTCTTTGTCCCTTTGAGCTACATTTGGTAATTTTTGTTAACTCTTTCAGCTCACTAATAGTCTTGCCCAACTCTTTGCACTTCTGTTTGGCCCATACCTTGAATTTTTAATCTCAACACTTTTTTTCTTTTTTCAAATTAAATTTAGTTCTTTTTAAAAACTTTTCCTGCCAAGTCATTTTTGAAAGTCTTTTGCTCCTTATGCACTTCTTGAATTTCATCTTTTATTTCTTTAAATATTTTTATGAGTATTTAATATCTTTTAGCTTATAGTTCAAATACCTAAAAACTCCGTAGGTTTAAGTCTTTTGTTTTTTGTCTCTACCAATCTCTCAGTCATCTGATTTTTTTAATTGCATAATTTTTTTAAAAAATATTTTAAAATAAGTTCAAACATAGGGAACTCCTGTGTTAACCCTTCACTCAAAGATCCTAACACTCTCTCCAAGTGCCCCAATTATGTACTTTATAACAAAGAATACAATCAAGGATCACAATGCACTTAGTTTCTATGTCTCTTCAGTCTCCTTCAATCTCAAATGGTTCTTCAGTTCTTCCTTGACCTTTTGTAAAATCTCAATATGGGTTTGTATGATGCTTCTTCATGATAAGATTCTAAATATATTGTTACATCAGGGAAACATATCAGGAGGCATATTATGTCAAATATTAGCATATAATGGTGTTTCTTGACTGAATTAATTATTACTATAATGGTTGCTATAATTTTCTAATTGCATTACTTCTACATTTACTAGTCAGAACTCTACTATAAAAATAACTTTCTATTATCTACATGTATTTATTCATTCATTCATTTATATTAGTAAGGACTCTGGCTTCCCATCCTAGTCAATGTGATAGAATCCACTAGTACCATTATTTTAGTGTTCAAATTGTCCCATATTTTGCCCCTTCGAATTGTTTTATATGTTCTTTTCACATGTCCTCATCATTCTTTGAGTATGTCCTTACTTTCTGATATAAGACATTTTAATCTTACCTTATACTGTTTCCTGCCTCAGCCCCAAAACCAACCATTTCTACAAGGAGCCCCAGTTTCTTTCAGTAGGGAGTGGTATTTAGACACCAAGATCTAGGTGTTAGGTGTGCTTTTTACTACTGAGATCTTTCAGGTACTTTCAAGTAGACAGAGCCAAATATATGCACATATGTACACACATATCTATATACACATATTTTTAGATTTATATTTATTTCTCTATCTATATATATTGAAAGCCATGTGTTTCCACCAAATTTGCAATTCCAACCCCCCAATGCCACAGATTTATTCTGTACTCTTCCTTTTACTACTAGTAATATCCACCTCCAAAAGTAGGGAATTTTATTCCCATTATCCTCAGTCTATCCACTTATTTGCTCATTCTCCGTGTGCATAGCCAATGTTCTGATCCTGCTGGGCTTCCACCCCCCAATTTACCTGCTTGGAGGATCCTTAGGACCTCATATCTAATTGGACTTAATATGTAGGACTCCTGAAGGCTTACAGTGAGGTTGCTTTCCTATAAAGAAGATTTGGGTTTTCTTCTACCAAGAGCCTATAGCACTGCCAGTATGAGATCATGGAGACTCCTACACAGAGAATCACAGTTAGTTCAGAAGTTTGAGTCTCATATTACAAGGCTCAGACTAAGTTTCCTTATCCTACCATTTACTGCTCTTCCAATTTCAGTTCTCTGAGTGCTAGGGGAAAATTTTTTTTGGAGGGTATGGTGCTCTTTGTTGTTTTTGTTTTGTTATTTTTCTTTTGTTTTGGTTTTATATATTTTTTTATTTATGTATTCTTTCTTATTTTTTTGTTTTTGTCCTTAAAGACTTCCATTGGCTTCTTGATATCCCAGGAATGCACTGAAATTTAATTTTCTAATTTATCCAGATTCAGCTGTACCATGTAGTGGAGCCCTTCAGAGTATCTACCCAGCCATAATTTGTCTTTATGTGTCTATAGGCTTATTTGGATTGTTCTTTCCCTATGTCACAAAACTATTAATGCCCTTGAAACACTATAGGAATGTCTGCAATAGTCTGATTTCTATTTGAAGGGAGGGGGAAAAAAAGTGAGACAAGAGAAATTATTAAATAATACTTCTTGTTCTTATCAGAAAATAAGGATTCTTAGTAGCAAAGTTGTGATAAGAATAATTGTTTTTTAAATCTTAAAGACAAAAGGTCATTCACATTACTTTGATCTGTTCCCCTAATCTGACACAAGGAGAAAATGTAGCCAAAAGGAGAGGAAGGATTTCTACCAAAGTTAGTGGCACTTTAGAGAGTTTTCTTAGGTTTATTTGCAACTTAGGTCTCTGGTCTACTATCCTTAATTCATCTCTAGCCAATCTTCTTTTTTTAACCAAAATCTGTGGTTATTTTTATAAGTATACTTTAATGTTTCCTACTTATTAAAAAAATAGATGATCATTTTAGAAAAAAACTTTGAATTCATAAAAAGTATTTTAAAATAAACATTGTTTATAATCCTACTACCTGGAGACAACTACTATTAACATTTTGGGGTTTTAATGCTTACATCCTTTATTTTCATAGCTGATATCATACCATACAGTTTTGTATCTTTTTTTCACATAATGTCATTAAAATTTCCTCACCTCATTAAAACCTCTTCATAAGCATTATTTTTGATGCTACATAATATTTCATCATATGGATGTACTTAAGTATAGTGAACTATTCACCTTCACTAAATATTTAGACTGTTCCTTTTTTTCCTATTATACATAATGTTCTAAAGAACATTACTTTTATTCAATGTTAGTTGATACCAATAATTAATCCCTAAAAACAGAGTCCTAGAAACTAATATTCTACATCAAAAGATGTGAACATAATTAGGATTCCTGATATATACTGCCAAATTACTTTCAATAAAAATAGTAACAATTTGTGCTACAAATCATGGGTTTAAGAAAGCTGGTCGTATTATGTCCTTATCATGGTTCTTCCATATGGGTTTGACCACTCTGAAGTACTCCTTTTTATTATTCTCCTAAAATTCCAAATTAAAGGGCTCTTGAATTATGGAGTGGAACCTGAGAATACCATAGACAGCCCTCCAACTAGATATACCTGTGTAGGAATGACCATAGGAGCCCCTGAAAAGCCATGCTTATGCAGAATGGCTCTTCTTCCCTTCTTTGCAGCAACATGGCCTTATAGGCAGATAATAGGTTCTGGAGTTAGACGTACCTGTTCCATTTCTACCACCTATTACCTGTGTAGCCTTGAGTAATAGAGGTAAAACTTCATTCTCTATAGAGAATTTTCCTTCTCTGTAGAATGGAATAATGATGCCTATCTCATTATAAGGATTAGATGTAAAACTGCCTGATAACTTCTCTACCCACTAATTATTCCTTCCCATCAAGCTTCACTATCCACCTTTAAGACAATTTCATGATCTAGATAAAACAGGACATGGTCCACAGGTCACAGTCATTATCCACGAGTCTGTTAGTATATACACCCTTCTACCATATATATGACTGGTGAGTTCATATATTGGATGCTTATATGTTTGTCATGTAGCAGCATAAAATCATGGGACTTTCAAAGGCCTGGCCTAGGGGAAATGGCATCCATGATACAGAAGCCAAAATGGAAAGGTTTCATAAGATATTGCATCATGTTTCTATTGATAAGATCAGGCTGCTCTACCTAGGAACACAGTAGGACCTGGCAAGGAGTTAACTATTCATCACAATCTCACCCCTGATTGTATATCTACTTTTTAAAAGCTTTTAAAAGCTTCACTCAGACCTACTAAACTGGAACCTCTGCAGGATGGGACCCAGATATCTGTAATTTTTAAAGCTCCCTAGCTGATTCTGATTCACTGCCAAGTTTGAGGTTTTAATGGATAATGTGGCTCATAGATTCTGGAATGAAAGAGCTGGAAATGGTCATCTAAACCTTTAATTAAACACCCTTGATTTATAGATTAGGAACTAAGGCCTAGAGAAGTTCAATTACTTGATAAACATCACACAGTTTGGTAATAACAGGACAAAAACCTAGAATTCTAGCACATTGCTAGAATATCTCAAAGAAACTTATTAGATAGAAGACAGACATTTTACTGAATGCAAAAATCAATTTTTTAAAAGGCAATTACTGCCATTTGGCAAGGGTTCTTTACTGCTCTAATTTTTAAATTATCATATTTCATATTATATGTACACATGGGATGAAGAAATTGGATCCCAGTTTTCACCTGGATGAAGAGCCAAAAAAATTCTTGCTTTGCCATTTACTCTCCCCCAGAAAGGGAGAGACTGCGGCTGCAACGCAGATCTTTCTTAGTTCTCCTCATGACATGAAGTTCTCTGAAGTCTTGGTTTTCAAAACTGTTTGAATGTATAATGGTTGAGGCATAGATGTTGTCAGAAACGGTCTCCATGTGGTGCCATTTCCAAAATTCTTCTTAATTTCTAAAATGTAATTGTTACTCTTGCCCTGTATGCAATGAAGGCCTCCTCTCTTAACATACACTATTCCTTTAGATACCGGGGAAGGGATAAATGCTGAATGCAGTAGCAAATACTGGTAAGCAGTGGCAAAGGTATGATGATCTTAAAGACCTTGGGTGGTAAAAGGCCTTAAACAAACCAGTTTTTCAGTCTTTTGGGTTGTTTTTTTTTTTTTTTTAATTTTAACTCTGGAGAGCCTACTGATGAACTTTTAATCACATCATTTATGAAGTCTTAACTATGCCTTTATATTATCTTTAAAAGGTTTCCCCCATGCTATACAGTAGAAAAAAAATGTATATAAAGAAAAGATTAAAAAAAAAAAAAAGGTTTCCAGAAAAAAATATCTAACCATACAAAAATGCTCTGCTAATTTTTATTCATCTGGGGCCATGTTGGGAAGTGCTGGGTCCTAAAATATCGCTTAAAGGCCCTGAGCTCACAGCTGACACGTTCTTAACATTTATAGTGATTCTAGAGACCCTTGGTATCTAGTGCTACAGTTCCTTCCCTCAGTGTTTTTCTTGGATTGGATTTACAGCCAACTGGTTGTAATTGACCCTCTTCTGGGACAAGTTAGGATATGAGCATATGACTCTCCTTAAAAAAAAAAAAAAAAAAAAAGAGTGACGGAGGAAAAAAATCACCATTAATATTTATCTTAAACTTCCTTCATTTCCAACTTCTCTGGCAGCAAGTCAAGCTGCTGTCATAAAATAAAACTCTCAGCATAAAGGGTTCCTAGAGAAAGGATGCAGTACTGAATACAGAACCACATAAGAAAATACTAATAGAAAAGACAAGCAGTTTGTTTGTTAGGCACACAGAGTATGTGAGTCTTGCCACAGAAGTGGGGCCTGCTACCTGAGATTCCAAGCTGGCACCTCCCCACATGAATAGTGCTCATAAACAGTCTAAGGACAAATGAGGACAATGAAAAACTCTATAGGCTCTTTAAGAAAAGCAAAGGCCTATCAAGCTACACAAGGCCTCCAGGCCCCAAATACACTATCCCCAGCTCACTCCGTGGAAATGATTTGTGGATCCTCTTCCACTTAATCATTTGGTAGGACACCTCCCCAAAGAAAGAAAAACGAGGTAAGGTTTTACACATTAAATGAGAGTTAGGAAAAAAAAATTTTTTTGTTGGCTATATCCGCAGCATATGGAAGTTCCCAGGCCAGGGATAGAATCTGAGCTGCAGCTCCGACCTATGCCACAGCTGTGGCAATGCTGGATCCTTAACCCGCTGTACCAAGCCAGGCCGAACCTCAGCCTCAGCGTGAGCTGCTGTAGAGACAACGCCAGATCCTTAACCTGTGCACCACAGCAGGAACTCCTGGAAATTCTTTTTTTGTTTAACCTATCATGGTTGGTTTTAAGGAGAGGGAAAAAAAAAATAGAAATAATTCTGTTGTGTGGTACCTAATATGTTTACAAATTCACCCTCCAAAGAAATCTTCCCTACCATCACCACTATACAAACTAAAAAGTACTGATTTGTAAGAACCTAATTTTAAGAATCTAAAATCAGCTGTGTCCCAAACTTTTTAAATGCTATCTATGGTCAGTAGAACTGGAGTTTCTACCCCTATGGGCTAGGAAATAAATCAGTGCAAATCACTTTATTCAAGAGCATACAGTTTTCCCTTCAAATGGACTCTTGAAAAGTGTACTCCATCTGAAGCCTGTTTTATGTTAAAGTCCTAATATATAAATAGTCAAATGGAGCATTTTTAGTCATTAGCTGAAAGAACATCACACATCTGCCAGCTTCACCCGGGTATGACAGAAGAGGGCTGCTTTCTGTACAGAGCATTCGACCACAAAGGGAGATGGGCCATCTGTCAGAGGACTGAATAACACTGACCAGAAGTGGGAGGACCGTTAATGGGGACCACTTGATGCAAGGTTTCAGCTCTTCTCGGTTTTGGCTCCTCAGCTTCACACCAGTGTTACACTCTGCCAGACTGTAGCAGGCGAGAGGCACCCCTGCCGCATGGCATTAAAACTTATGAACATGGCTGCTAGTTTAGATAAGGGCACGTGGAAGCAATCTGTTGGCACCAATGATTTTGAAAAGCATTTCTTAAGCACTTTGCTCTATCACGAGCACTTGCGCCCTCTAGTAATAAAAAGAAAAGCCAAGAATTTTTGAGCACTTAATTTGTGTTAAAGCCTTACTAGCATCACTTCACTAATTCCTCACAACACCCTGGGAGGGAGGGAATACTATTATTCCCATTTTACAGATGAGGAAACTAAGGTTTGAAAAAGTTAGGTAACATGCCCAAGATCACACAGACAATAGGCCCAAGTTTAAAACTGGGTGTACCTTATTCCAAAATCCATGTTCTTAACCACCACATAATACAAGGAAGTTAGTGGTCTCTTCAAGCCGCTATCTCCTAACCTGGGCTCTTCCTCCACATGAGGGAGAAGGATGCCCACCCAGGAGAGAGAGAGAATCTCTGCTTTGGGGGTGTGTCACTAACATCAGTGCCTTGGACTCAGCATACGTTTTTTTTTTTTTTATAATATATATATATTTTTTATTTTCCCACTGTACAGCAAGGGGGTCAGGTTATCCTTACATGTATACATTACAATTACATTTTTCCCCCACCCTTTCTTCTGTTGCAACATAAGTATCTAGACGAAGTTCTCAATGCTATTCAGCAGGATCTCCTTGTAAATCTATTCTAAGTTGTGTCTGATAAGCCCAAGCTCCCCATCTCTCCCACTCCCTCCCCCTCCTATCAGGCAGCCACAAGTCTCTTCTCCAAGTCCATGATTTTCTTTTCTGAGGAGATGTTCCTTTGTGCTGGATATTAGATTCCAGTTATAAGTGATATCATATGGTATTTGTCTTTGTGTTTCTGGCTCATTTCACTCAGTATGAGAGTCTCTAGTTCCATCCATGTTGCTGCAAATGGCATTATGTCATTCTTTTTTATGGCTGAGTAGTATTCCATTGTGTATATATACCACCTCTTCCGAATCCAATCATCTGTGGATGGACCTTTGGGTTGTTTCCATGTCCTGGCTATTGTGAATAGTGCTGCAATGAACATGCGGGTGCACGTGTCTCTTTTAAGTAGAGTTTTGTCTGGATAGATGCCCAAGAGTGGGATTGCGGGGTCATATGGAAGTTCTATGTATAGATTTCTAAGGTATCTCCAAACTGTTCTCCATAGTGGCTCTACCAGTTTACATTCCCACCAATGTAAGGAGGGTTCCCTTTTCTCCACAGCCCCTCCAGTACTTGTTATTTGTGCATTTATTAATGATGGCCATTCTGACTGGTGTGAGGTGGTATCTCATGGTAGTTTTGATTTGCATTTCTCTTATAATCAGCGATGTTGAGCATTTTTTCATGTGTTTGTTGGCCATCTGTATATCTTCTTTGGAGAAATGTCTATTCAGGTCTTTTGCCCATTTTTCCATTGATTGATTGGTTTTCTTGCTGTTGGGTTGTATAAGCTGTTTATTCTAGAGATTAAGCCCTTGTCAGTTGCATTATTTGAAACTATTTTCTCCCATTCTGTAAGTTGTCTTTTTGTTTTCTTTTTGGTTTCCTTTGCTATGCAAAAGCTTTTCAGTTTGATTAGGTCCCATGGGTTTATTTTTGCTCTAGTTTCTATTGCTTTGGGAGACTGACCTGAGAAAATATTCATGATGTTGATGTCAGAGAGTGTTTTGCCTATGTTTTCTTCTAGGAGTTTGATGGTGTCCTGTCGTATATTTAAGTCTTTCAGCCATTTTGAGTTTATTTTTGTGCATGGTGTAAGGGTGTGTTCTAGTTTCATTGCTTTGCATGCTTGCTGAATAGACTTTCTTTTTCCCATTTTATGTTCTTGCCTCTCTTGTCAAAGATTAATTGACCATAGGTGTCAGGGTTTATTTCCGGATTCTCTATTCTGTTCCATTGGTCTGTCTGTCTGTTTTGGTACCAGTACCACACTGTTTTGATGACTGTGGCTTTGTAGTATTTCTTGAGGTCTGGGAGAGTTATGCCTCCTGCTTGGTTTTTGTTTCTCAGGATTACTTTGGCGATTCTGGGTCTTTTGTTGTTCCATATAAATGTTTGGATTGTTTGTT
The DNA here is from genome assembly GCF_054392235.1 of Sus scrofa. Lineage (NCBI taxonomy): Eukaryota > Metazoa > Chordata > Mammalia > Artiodactyla > Suidae > Sus > Sus scrofa. Next base: position 71,572,877 of record NC_139389.1, on the reverse strand, counting down.
CTAGTTCTGTGAAAAATGTCATGGGTAATTTGATAGGGATTGCATTGAATCTGTAGATTGCTTTGGGTAGTATGGCCATTTTTACAATATTGATTTTCCCAATCCAGGAACATAGAATATCTTTCCATTTCTTTACATCTTCTTTGATTTCTTTGATTAAAGTTTTATAGTCCTCGGCATATAGGTCCTTTACCTCCTTGGTCAGGTGTATTCCGAGGTATTTGTTTTTGTGAGGTACAATTTTAAAAGGTATTGTATTTTTGTATTCCTTTTCTAATGTTTCATTGCTGGTATACAGAAATGCAACTGACTTCTGAATGTTAATCTTATATCCTGCTACTTTGCTGAATTTATTAATCAGTTCAAGGAGTTTTGGGGTTGAGACTCAGCATACCTTAAGCGGGACCTACGTTTGACTTGACAAGATTCTTACCAGATTTGGGCAACATATCATATTTCTACAGAAGTGATATAGTAGTTTTGGTATTCTATCAGTGGCTTCTCTCTTCTTATTTAGCAAGACCTCAAGTGATTATCTTTTTCATATAAAGCAATATGAAAACAACATTGATGATTTATTAGGTATCTATATGTGTGAGGCCTTAGGCTGGGGGCCATGACATGGCATCAGTAATTACACGATCTGTACAAACTCGATCACCTGTGTGTTGAACCATTTGCCCTCCCGATGGATAAAGCCCCTGTGATGATGGGCCAGAGCAGTCATATCACTACCACAACTTTTAGGATGTTATGAATAGCTCTGTTCCTTACTCTGAGAAAGGAGACTTTTTACATCTGGCTCAAGCCCCAAGTCAGCAACTGGCTCCTGAGCTCAAGGTATACTAAGGAGAAACCATTAACCATGCAAACTAGCCCCAAATGACTTTTCTGATTATTTGCTAGCATGCAGGTGGCTTGGAGAAGAGGCCTGCAATTCTAGAATGTTAGTTTTTGTAGTATGAGAAAATCATAACTTTTTTTTTCCAGGAACTTGTTTTGCCACAGGTTTAAGGCAGTAATTTGTTACAGGCAAGGCATTTCTAGGGGCTGCGTTATCGAAACTAGAATCATCAAGAAATTCTATCAGAAGACACAATGTTTAAGTACAGGTCTAATTACCGCAATCATTTCTTTTTTGTTTCCTTTGCAGAGATCCACTTAATCCCATCTCTTAGTGTGGGCACAAGCTGACAGTTGCATGACAAGGAATGTTTCCCTTTGTAAAAAACCCACTTCCTTTCTATGTAGTTTTAGCCTAATTGAAATGTTTCCTATTAAGCTCAATCAAGGCAGCAATTATCTAATTACTCACTTATGCTTTTTCAGCCAAAAATTTGCCTATGCTGGTATATCCGAATGAGGGAGAACATACTTATTATTGCTTTTATATTTTCCTGTTTGGCTTTAGACAACAATCAGAAACATTTACTTCTAGCTCACCAGAATATAACTAATTAATACTGCTATTTTCTATAAAATTGATCACTGCAAGCTACAAATCCAGTGCCAAATGTGGCCCTGGCTACAAAATGTGCTTTAAAAGACTTGTGGTTATGCTACATGAACGGTGTCATTGGAGAAGGGTAATAAGGAAAGAGGCTAGTGAAAACAAATCACAAACATATATTCAATCATTTCAAAGCCATGAGTTTTTATAGCTTTACAAAATAAAAAATGAATCACTTAGATTTAATTGAGAAAATAATTTTTATAGCATCACTTTAAAGAAACATCTATCCTGCATGTCTGGATTTTCTCTTGATACAAATCCCTTAGGTCTCAAGATGATCACAACCAGTCAACAACACAGGTGGTCCACACTTTTTAGGTATAAATTAGAGACATATATCATTAAAACCAGAATTAATTTTAGAGTTAGTGACCCTATGAGGTCACTCCTGATTAACTCCGTTTTGATTGAGGTTGTACCAAAGCACGGCAGACAAATTATGTATGAGGGATTGATATTTTTCACTTCCAGACAATAAATTTTATCATTTTCATCATAAATATTAGCTAATTTGGGACTAACACAGCTCTTTGCATGGAAAAAAAATCCCTAGAAAACATATGTACCTTGGGGTGAATTTGTAAGAAAGGAAAGGAACACTTCATCAATCCCCAAATGTGGCCACTTGACAATCCTTCACCTCAGTTTACCATAAACCCAAACAATGACTACACTCAATAAGAATTACAACAATAAAATCAGTCTACAACGAAAATAATTCATTTACTGGAAGGAGATGAGAGTTTCTGCATTGCACTGGTAAAGAGGAGAGCTTCTTTCACACGTTAACAACGAATGAGCCATACACAATATTAGTAGCCTCAGAGATAACGAGCTGTGTACAAAGAAGAAATTTAACTTTCTAACATCTGACATCTCTCCAGTGTACCCTGGGTGATGACTGATTAATAAATTAAGCCTGAGTGTCAGACACTTAGAGCGGAAGAGATGTCGTTCTTTAAACCACGTTATGTTACCCGCTTCACAGTTTAGAAAGAAGTCTAGAAAAAGAAAATGCATTATATCTTAAAGGCAGTCCCCAAGATTCTACATCCTATTCTGTTTGTTCAATCCCTTCGGGGAGAAGGGAATTACAAAAAGTAAAGGTAAAAAGAGGAATCAATTTCTTTGTGAGGATGGGGAAAATAATCAGACGTTTCCCTCTTACTGATCCATATTTCAGAACTTGGAAGTTTGTGAAGTGCATTCAATAAAATGGATGGAAAGGGGATTTTGTTCCTTTATGTGACTATTCATTGAAATGGACAAGTAAGTTTACACATTCTGTCTGCAGTTGACTCATTGCCACTATTCTCCATCCGGACGGCTGTAGACAGACACTCTGGAGAGAGTGTAAATCCATTTTACCATGGTCAGTGCGGGAGCCTGGGGTATTAAGTGAGCACAAACACAGAGACCAGTACTATCACCCATCTATATGGATCTGCCTTCAGATGACCTAGTGCAGCAGCAGGTCAGTGAAAACAGGTACACTGAACCTACCAGCACCACACACAGGCCCAGGGACCACCTGCTTAGTGACCAGCAATAAACAAAAGGAAATTTGCCATTAAACCAAGTGGTCCTCATATGCAACATTATTTAGCTCTTGAAGTTATCAAGTTGAGTTACCACTGCCTTTATTTCCCCCCTTACTTTGTACCAGTTCTCATATTTCTATCCTTCCTCCACTGCAATAATTCAATAGAACTAATTATGTCTTTTAAAATAGTTAAATAAGCAAATGACTGAAGTTCTCTTTCCGTTTTCCCTGATGCTGGGTCAAATGGCTACTCAAGTTTGTCTGAAATGAAACCCGCCAATGTCTGTCCTGAGTCTTCCATTGGGATTTTTTTTTTTTTTTTGGATGTCCCATTATGTGTCCCAAAGTGTATTGAAGTGGTTCTATTTTACTTAAAGTAATACTAGCTGGCCAAACCTATGATCATAAAAATTCAACACCAAATTTTACTAAAAAGTAAATATCCCACAGTTTCTTAATTGCAATTGTAAATTATAAATGTTTAAGTTTTCCAATTATGAATTACTTTTATATTTTGTGCAATTTTAATATCTCATTGGTCTGTTATTCTACTTCAAAGGCCTATAATGTTAGAATTTTCAGGTTTTTATAATAGAAAAAGCTTTGGCAGAGAGTATATGAACAAAATGATAATTTACCCTCTATTATTCTAAAAAGGCAAATTAATTATTGGTGTCTTTAAGCCTCTGACTATGGGTTATGGGTTGCTACTGATAAATGAAACTACATGCTTTTCAACAATGTATTAGGATCTTACAAAGTGAAGTTATTCAATACAAAGAGCACTTATTACAGAAAAGTCTAATGTTAAAAGCTTTTCACTTGTCATTGCCCAAGTTAAAACTATGTCATGCAGTATAAGGCTTATAAAACATCATAATCCTGACTATATGCTATATACTGGAATCACCTAGAAGCTTTTTATTTTATTTCATTTTATTTTTAATATTTTTTATTGCTTTTCTCCACTGTACAGCATGGGGACCCAGTTACACATGCATGTATACATAATTTTTTCTCCCATTGTTGTGCTGCAATGTAGGTATCTAGACATAGTTCTCAGTGCTACACAGCAGGATCTCATTGTAAATCCATTCCAAGAGCAATAATTTGCACCCGTTAACCCCAAGCTCCCAATCCTTCCCACTCCCTCCCCCTCCCCCAGGGCAACCACAAGTCTATTCTCCAAGTCCATGATTTTCTTTTCTGTGGAAAGGTTCATTTGTGCTATATATTACATTCCAGATATGAGTGATATCATACGGTATTTGTCTTTCTCTTTCTGACTACTTCACCCAGTATGAGAGTCTCTAGTTCCATCCATGTTGCTGCAAATGGCATTGTTTTGTTCTTTGTTATGGCTGAGTAGTATTCCATTGTGTATATATACTACATCTTCCTAATCCAATTGTCTGTCGATGGATATTTGGGTTGTTTCCAGCTCTTGGCTATTGTGAATAGTCCTGCAATGAACATGTGGGTGTATGTGTCTTTTTTAAGCAAAGTTTTGTCTGGATATAAGCCCAGGAGTGGGATTGCTGGATCACATGGTAGTTCTATGTATAGATTTCTAAGGTTCCTCCATAATGTTCTCCATAGCGGCTGTACCAGTTTACATTCCCACCAACAGTGCAGGAGGGTTCCCTTTTCTCCACACCCTCTCCAGCACCTGTTCTTTGTGGACTTATTAATGATGGTCATTCTGACTGGTGTGAGGTGGTATCTCATGGTAGTTTTAATTTACATTTCTCTAATAATCAGGGGCATTGAGCATTTTTTCACGTGCTTGTTGGCCATCTGTATCTTCCTTGGAGAAATGCCTATTCAGGTCCCAATGGAAAAATGGGCAAAAGACCTGAATAGACATTTCCCCATAGAAGCTTTTTTTTTTTTTTTTGGTCTTTTTTTGCCATTTCTTGGGCAGCTCCCGCGGCATATGGAAGTTCCCAGGCTAGGGATCGAATCGGAGCTGTAGCCACCGGCCTACACCAGAGCCACAGCAATGCTGGATCCAAGCCGCGTCTGCAACCTATACCACAGCTCACGGCAATGCCGGATCCTTAACCCACTGAGCAAGGGCAGGGACCGAAACCGCAACCTCATGATTCCTAGTCGGATTCGTTAACCACTGTGCCACGACGGGAACTCCCATAGAAGCTTTTTAAAAACACTGATGGGTCCCAGCCCCAGAGATCCAGATTTAATTGGTATGGGGTTTGCCTGAGTATCAGGACTTGAAAACACTTCCCAGGTTATTCTAATGTAAGTCCAAGGCTGAGAACTACTGCTTTAGAATGAAAGCGAACAAAGCATACAAACACACACATGCACAATTAATGAAGGTGCAATTTTAAGTGTCCTATCATTAGTTTGAGGTGAGCGTCTCGTTCATTCATTCATTCACATCAATATCATTTAAGTACATGAACATTACTATAAAACAGAACAGACTTGTGGTTGTCAAGGCAGAGGGTTGGGGAGGGAAGGACTGGGAGTTTGGGATTAGAAGATACAAACTATTATACATAGAAATGATAAACAACAAGGTCATACTGTATAACACAGGATACTATAATTAATATTCTATGATAAATCATAATGGAAAAGAATATGAAAAAGAATATATCTGTATAATTGAATCACTTTGCTTTTAAGCAGAAATTAACACTCTGTAAACTATATGTCAATAATTTTTTAAATTTAAAAATATATCACTTATGCCCACTTTTTAGGCCACAAAATGCCACCCTGTTCATTGACTAATTGGTTGCAAAAATAATCTGGTAGGCAAAAAAATGGCCCACAAAGATGTCCCACCCTGGAGCCTAATTTTTTTTTTTTTTATAGGGCAAAAGGAATTAAGGACCTTGAGATGGAGACAATAGCCTGGATTATATAGGTGGGCCCAAGATAATCACAAGGATTCTTAAAATCAGAGTGCATTTCTGACCACCAACAGTGGTCCTAGGAAATTCTAAAGAATAAAGCCTCAGAAAGGTGCAATATTCCTACTCTTTTTTTTTTTTTTTTTTCTCTTTTTTGTCATTTCTTGGGCCACTCCTACGGCATACGGAGGTTCCCAAGCTAAGGGTCGAATCGGAGCTGTAACCGCCAGCCTACGCCAGAGCCACAGCAACGCAGGATCCGAGCCGCATCTGCAACCTACACCACAACTCACGGCAACACCGGATCCTTAACCCACTGAGCAAGGCCAGGGATCGAACCCACAACCTCATGGTTCCTAGTAGGATTCATTAACCCCTGAGCCACGACGGGAATTCCCATAATGTTCCTACTCTTGAAGATAGAAGAATGAGGCTATGAGCCAAGGCAAACAGGAGGCCTCCAAAAGCTGGGAAAAGACAAGGGCACACATTCTTCTCTAGAGCTTCCACAAAGGGACACAGCCCTGCTGACACTTTGAGTTTGGCCCAGTGAGACCTATGTTGGACTTCCAACGTTCAGAACTGTAAAAGAAACATTTGCGCTGCATTAAACCACAAAGTTTGTTATAGTTTGTTACAACAGCAATAGGAAACTAGTACAGATACCGATACTGACTTTGAATCTTCAGGCATCAGGCAGAGGGTGGAGGACAGGGGATGTTACATGGAATCATGAGATGCATCTCACAGACCTCCAGCTCTCAGGAGTAAATGACCCCGGGCCCCAGCTACTGCTGGGCAGTCCATCTTGGTGTTTGTGCAGAGAGCGTGCCTCCCACAGCTGCTCCCAGCTAACAACTGACTGGCTACCACGCTGAGGGAGGTGGGTTCTTGGGCAACACCGAGCTCCTCCGACTGTCCGTTGCAAGGCTCCATCATTTCCTGATGACTTTGCTGAACAGTCCTTACACTGCAGTGCTGACTAGGACACTTCCAACAACTTTCCCTTCCTCCCACCTCCACTCAGGGTCAGATCTGCAGAGCAGTCAAACAGAGCTGTTCTAATTCTCTTGACTCCCTGTCTATTTCCTTTCTCAGGAGTTTCCTCCAGGACCTGTCACATTATTTGAGTATCAAATTAAAATATGGGGCCCTCTGTTCAAAAATCAAAAATGTTAAGACTGGGAGAACAGAGTATTTATTTTTTAGTCTTTTTTTTTTTTTTTTTTTTTTTTTTTTTTTGCTATTTCTTCGGCCACTCCCGCGGCATATGGAGGTTCCCAGGCTAGGGGTCGAATCGGAGCTGTAGCCACCGGCCTACACCAGAGCCACAGCAATGCGGGATCCGAACCGCATCTGCAACCTACAGCACAGCTCACGGCAATGCCGGATCCTTAACCCACTGAGCAAGGCCAGGGACCGAACCCGCAACCTCATGGTTCCTAGACAGATTCATTAACCACTGCGCCACGATGGGAACTCCGAGGACAGAGTATTCACACCAAGTATTCTAACTGCACAGTCATGTGCAACTGCACAGGCTGGGCTTTGTATCTTCTAATAAAATCCTTGCATGTATAATCCCAGACTGGTGTCTGCTCAGAGGACAGTAAGAGGATATTCTAGTGCAATACCCCTAAAAATAGCTCCTTTGGGCATCAAACCTGGCTGTGATCAAGTGAGTGGAAGTCACACGGAGTTTCACCCTGCCCTGATATGGTTTTTAAATTAATTTTATTGGTTCGAGCTAGTTTTTTGGTTCAGTGTTGAGGTTTCCCTTTTCTCCAATAAATAACATATAATGCGTAAGAAGTAGAGTGGGTTTTTGAGCCAAGCTCATTGGGGAAAAAATATGTAGTGAGAATTATAGTTGTGATTGCAACATTTTACTTGAAATAAACACCAAGGCAAAATTCAGGCAGTAAAACTCAGAAACACATTCCCTCATTTCAAATTTAAAGAAAAGGAGCTGGAAATAACTAAAGGGCTACTTAGGGAAAAGGAATAAAACTCCCTCCTTCTGCTCTCATTTTGAATTCCAAGCAAAAAAAAAAATTTTTTTTTGAGAAGGTGTTTTTAAAACATTCAGCAATTTTAAATATCAGGGCAGAACTCTGTGGCCTTTAGCAACTTCTCTAGGCCTCAATGTACTAATAAGCAAATCGAACCCTACATATTCTAAGATTTTTTTTGTCTTTTTTTTTTTTTTTTCTTTTTGCCTTTTCTAGGGCCACTCCCGAGCATATGGAGGTTCCCAGGCTAGGGGTCTAAACGGAGCTGTAGCCACCGGCCTACACCAGAGCCACAGCAACGCGGGATCTGAGCTGCATCTGCTACCTACACTACAGCTCACAGCAATGCCGGATCCCCAACCCACTGAGCAAGGCTAGGGATCAAGCCCGCAACCTCATGGTTCCTAGTTGGATTCGTTAACCACTGAGCCACAACAGGAACTCCTTCCGAGAATTTTCAAAGCAATAAAATTCTTTGAATTTGTCAAAAACATCTGCTTTAGTTAGTTCTGTGAGTTTTTGTAACATTATAATATAGTCTTCCTCAGTATATATTCTGCCTGGAAGTGTCTATCTTTTCAGGGTTTTCCTGAAACTGACTTGCTTAGTGCTCCTGTCATTAGAATTTCTTAAGGCATTATAAGTGACATAAACAAACTGAAATGAAAAAAAGCAGTTTAGGAAATGTTCAAATTATTAGCCTAAATGCCCACTGTTGGTTAGGGATGGGCTCTGGACTAGAACCCAAGGCTCTTGACTATTCATCATATTTTCTTTGCCTCTGTATGATGCTGCCTTCTTATAATTTGTCATAATAGAGAGTCAAGCTATTAGATTTTGCATTTTTGCCATATCAAGTTAATAAAAATTTTACTGTTTAATATATTACCCTTAGATAGTACACAGCTCAGACCAAAACACTGGTTTCCCCATGCAGGCTGATAATTTGGCCCCTTCATGCTAATGTCATTTAATCATCTAACACTGATGTGAACCAAGTGTGGGGGTTCGGGGAGAAGAAGTGGGGTAGACAGTGAGGGAGTTGAGGAGGAGGACCATTAGCTCCCCATGTATATCCCTGCAGATAACATAGACCCCTGTCCTTGGAAGCCATAGGGCAACCATCTGTTGCTACTATTGTACATTCTGTGGTCCCACCTTAGGCAACTCATTCATAGAGATGACCACATTACACGTAGGGTAATGTATTGGTGTTCCAAATAACTATCTAACTGTCCCTGCTCTTAATCTAGCTTTGCTGTTATAAACAAATTTTCCTTCCAGTTCATTTTTATAATCTGAGACAGTGAAAAGGGATAAAACGATAGCTCCTACATCATAAATAAGCCCACTTTAAAATTTGAAAACTTCTGTTTCATGTTTTTCTCTTTATCCATGTAATTTGTTATCTTGGAGGTTTAGGTATGGAGAGAACTCACACATGCCTTTGACTGAGAAAAAAAAAATACCTCAGCCCAAAGGCAAACTAGAGCCACATACAGTATTAAAACTTATATATTTATTGAATTGAAGCCTACAGAAAGAATATGTCTTAAATATCAGATTTTGAGACTATTTGGTATTGTCTGGAACAGAAATACTAACTGGAACACAGGACACTTAATTTTATGTAGGGTCCATGCCAGCTGCTACAAACTGCGCCAAACCTCTTTTCTCCTCATGAGGAACAAAGATGCTTTATTAGCTTATGATCCTGTCCCAAACTTGCCAAGTATACCAGAAAACTACACAGAGACTCTAAACATTTGGAAAAATCTTTAAGAAAGCAATACATGATGGAGAGTCAACATGTTGTTCAGATCTTGGAATAGTCAGTTACTGCATTTTGAGCATTATTGTAAGAAGGCCACCTACAAAGTCAGCTAAAGCTAGCAGAGCTCGGTTTCCAGTGCATGCCTCCAAAGTTCTTCACCATTCTACCATACTACCTCTCCAAGTACTCTTTGGTTCTGTCCTTGCCATAGCTGACTTTCACTCTCCGTGCCCTCACCGTCTATCACATTCCTTATGTCATTTCTCAGTTAATGTCTTCATTAATATCAGAAATCTTGGTAACCAGTATTCTTGTTCAGCTAACTTCCATCTCCTGGTCCATCAACTCTTCATCATCTTAGTTCTCTGTGATTCATTTGCTCATAATATCAAAGTCATCCTAGCCAGCCTTGATCAGGTCCTCACAGATACTCAGCATCAGATATTAACAACTTCCTATTGTATATGGTAATAGTGTAATACAATGGCTAAAAGAAGGCCCTCTGGAGCCAGATGTCCAGGTTTCAAAGCCTGGATTCTCTACTTTCTGACTTGGGCAAGTTACTTAACCTTTTTGTGACTCCATTTCCTCATCTGCCAAATGGGGATAATAATACATTGCTGTGAGCAGCAAAAAGCTGTTGATTAACCACATCAGCTATGTACATCTCATCTGTTCTCCTTCACATTGTTTGAATGTTTATTCTCCTCTCCTTAAGTTTTCACAGATTGCCGCCTGTATGAGGAAATGGCCTTATAAATAACTAATAAGCAATGAAACCAAAACAATTAAGTGAAGGAATAAAAGAGAAAACAGTAGGATGAAGGAGAAACTGGTCTCAGAAATTAACCAGGAAGCCAGCATTTTCTTAAGATTCACAGGTGAAATGACAAGGCCGTGGGCTCTGTCTCCTCAATATGTCTTCAAACAGAAATATGGTGACAAATACAAAGTATATAAAATGAACACACAAAAAAAGAGGTTCAAAATGAGGAGCTATCAGTTCAAAAGAAAGGACAAAGAAGGAAGCCTTGGAGTTGTTCCTACTTCTACTGATTAGTGTTTGACTTCAGCAAGGGAAAAGGAAGGAATGAGAGGGAAGAACCAGCCCAAATCCCAGTAGGAAAGCAGGCAGTGCTCCGAACCACAGGACAATTTGTTCTCAGAACTAGAACCAAAGTAAAGTCAGTGAAGGATTATGTTGTGGGAATCCTGATGATAAACACACTCAAGATGAAGGAAGGGGAGCTCCCTTCCCCCAATTTTGTGGGTACCATAATTGAAAACAGGATGATGTAATTCTTAAAAATGGAACAATCTAGGATTCAGCTCAATATTAATTGAACCCCTGCTATGGGCCAGGTACTGAAGATAATGGCCTGTGTTGTTGCAGAGCTATATATCAGAGAGGCAGACTTTCTCAATGAGTGGCCAAAAGAGTAAAGAAGGAAGGAGGAGCCCGAATGGAGGGTGACTTACTGTAGGAGGAGATGGTTTACACTTAGCTGTGGGCCACAAGTACAAATTAGACCGCTGGTAAGAGAAACTTAACTTGGTGATAAAATTACTATGTACGTTACGAATAAATCTTACTTCAGAAAATGCATGAGATGGAAATTAAATGCTTGAAGAGACACAAAAAGTACAATTTAAAACTATATTAGTTCAATGGGTACAAAGCACTTTCATTCATGTTTTATACACTTAAGAGATACTGAGTAAAACCTAAAGCAACCATGTGAGAGCCTGTTACTATCGCCACTTTACAGATGGGAAATCCAGGGAACAGAGAGGTTAACTGCCCTGTCTAAGGTTACACAAACAAAGCCAGCCTCAACCCTGGGACCCAATTCTCCGCACCTCCTGCCTACTGTCACCCACTCAGCACTTTCCCAAAGTTCAAGCTCTGAACCACTAGTTCTACAGAATGTTAGCAAGTTTCTGTTTTGTGGTAAAGTAAGTGTCAGACATGCTGAGTGAACAGAGTTAAACAAATTTTTTACTGTGAGGCTACGCAGAGCCTTAAAAATGATCATGTACAATGTGAATTTCCAAGTGAGAGATGTGGACTATGGCTTTCCTTAAACTTATTTCAGCACAGAACACTTTTCTCATGGTCTATCTTTTGGACTTAGAAAACGCTACACCAGCGTGGACTGTGGTGAGCAGGAAGCTATACAGGTTTTGAGTATGAGCAGAGAAATATAAATTTGAGGTAGAAAATTATGACAAGATGATTCTAGAAAAAATTATACTCTCAGACCAACGTACCATTAAGTAGGAAGGAGCTGGTGCCCCTAAACTCAGCCACCACATGTCCATAAATATCCAGGCAATACTAAGTCTGGGTAAGTATGCATGTGCATATTTCATTCTGGAGAATTCACATATAAGGAATGTATAGAGTTGGCATTTGGTGTGAATTGTGTGACCCAAGAAAAAGAGTCTATTTACTGCATCTGAAGAGGACTGAGGAGAAAGATGCAAATTGGAAGAAAGTATAATCAGAGACAATGGAAAAGATTGTGGTCCAATACTTTTAGAAGCAGACGGAGAGCTCACAAGAGGAGTGGGGCAGTAGTGTTGAATTCAAGTGTGTATTATTTATAATACTCATGTATTTATCATTATCTTTCCCTATGTGAATGAAAACTTCTCAAGAGCAGTTTTTTTTTTCACATTTTCCCCATTTACCTACCCCAAGAATTTATTGAATTTTTTTATTGTTATTTCCCCAATACGATTTTTATACTGTACCTAATCAATCTGACAAGCTTTTGCACAGCAAAGGAAACCAAAAAGAAAACAAAAAGACAACTTACAGAATGGGAGAAAATAGTTTCAAATGATGCAACAGACAAGGGCTTAATCTCTAAAACATACAAGCAACTTATACAACTCAACAGCAAAAAAGCCAACAACCCAATGAAAAAATGGGCGAAAGACCTGAATAGACATTTCTCCAAGGAAGATATGCAGATAGCCAACAAGCACATGAAAAAATGCTCAACATCCCTGATTACTGGAGAAATGCAAATCAAAACTACCATGAGATACCACCTCCTACAGTCAGAATAGCCATCACTAATAAATCCTCAAATAATAATTGCTGGAGGGGGTATAGAGAAAAGGGAACCCTCCTACCCCAAGAATTTAGAACATTGCCTGGCACTGGCAGCCAGTCAGAGATTAATAAACAGTGAATGAATGAATAAATCAAAGTAACTTAAATCAGACTGATCTCTCCTCCACCCACTCCCAGTACCCAGAAGAAATCCTCATCTTTTTCATCTTAGTTAATGACAACTCCAGCTGACCCAGTTCCTTGGGCCAAAATCTCCTCCTTCCCTCTCACCCTCCTCCAATCAAATAGCAAACTGAATCAAGCCTACATTCATCTGTATCCCAATTCTGATCTCTTCATCCCATCCTCACTGCTAGCACCCTAGTCTAAGCCATCATCAACTCTTCAACCTGTTTTAATAGCCTCCATTGTTCTCCGTTTCCTCTCACACCCCACTACCATCTCTTCTCCACATAGCAGTCAGAATTACCCTTTTATAATTATAAATCAGGTTCCATCACTCCCATAACCCAAAACCTTCCAAGTCTTTACAAGGCCATGATCTAGCCCTTCTCTTCCCTTCACTCATCACTGTTCCAGACCCCTGGCCCCCCTGCTGCCCCTGGTTCCATCCAGCATACTCCATACTGCAAGGCCTTGTACGCCCTGCTTCTCCACCTGAGGCTACATCCACACTCCATTCCCTCTTTCCTTGGGTCTCTCTCGGAAGTTACCTCACCCAAGAGACCTAAAAGAGCAGCCTCACCCCCATAATTCCTTACATGTTTTTATATTTATTTTTTCCCTAGCACTTTCCACTCTCTTATTTTGTATGGCTATTTGTTCTCTGTCTCCACATCTCACTGGAATGCAAACTCCACAAAACTAGAGACTTTGTTCTGCTAAATTCTGTAGCTCTAGTACACAGAATAGTGCTTAGTATATTGTAACCCCTGATAAATATGTGCTGAATTAATTAATGATTGATGTTTGTCAGGTGTTTATTATATGCCGGACCTTTAAATGCATTATTTCATGATCCTTAAGAGGCAGTTAATATTATTAACCCACTTTAGAGATGAAGAAATTGATGACCAGAGAAGTTAAGTAAGTAACTTGTTCAAGGGCACACATCTGGGCAAAAAAAGAAGTCAAGATTTAAACCCAAGCAGGCCAGCTCTGGCTCCGAACCTCTGTGCTCTATATGCTGTTTACATTGCTATAGTGAAGATGTATCAGTCATTCCAATATTCTTATTTTCATGATAGTTTCCAGAAATGTATTTCTCCCTTCCTTATTCTTTTCCCTCCTCTCGTTTTTATCATTCTTTAGTTTGTTCATTCATGTGCCCACATGTTAAACATGGTGATGGGCTTTGGGGATACAAATTTAAATAAGACATGTTCCCCATTCACAAAGAGTTGTCTTGTCTAAAGGAATCGCAGATGTATAAACAAATAATTCCAAGATATGTTATTTTCTCTCAGAAAGTAGAAGTCATTTTACTCAACATATATCCCACTTTACATTAAATGGCAAGAAATTTTACTCAGATCATTGCCTAAATGTTGTAATCTGCTTATCTCAATTGCCATAAAACATGTTAATACCATATTTGCATTTCTCCCTTGCAAGTTGTTTCTGGTTCTTTGGAAAGAAGATACACTATAAATAGTAAATGACATAAAACATTAAGTATTTCATTGCTCCTTAAATATTTATAAATATTTATCACCACGGCACAGCACTAGATACCATTAGGGAGTAAAAATGACATGGCACCTGCTCAGTGAGTTCGTGGTCAGGCAGAGGGACACAGAAGAAGTAACTGCTGTGAAGGACCCCAGCAAAAGGCATCGCAAGGAAAGTGCAAGGTCCCGTGGGTTTTCTGCAGAGAACTAGATTCTCTGGGTGGGCTGTGGGCGATTTAACTGCAGAGAGCCCAGCCAGGGCCTGTATTCTTAACCATGTCTCTCTACTATGCTCACTGAGGCTAGGATAAATTTAGCATTGGTAAATATTTCAAGGTAGAAAATTTTCACCTCAGTCCAACACAAATTATCCAAATACATTGTCTTTTGTAGAATTTTTAAGGGCTCTACTGACTCTATGAGCTTTCTCTGCACACAGGTCTGGTCTTTAGGATTACACCCTAGTCAGACTTTTAAAATCTTGTATGATGTGGAGTTCCCGTCGTGGCGCAGTGGTTAACGAATCCTACTAGGAACCATGAGGTTGCGGGTTCGATCCCTGCCCTTGCTCAGTGGGTTAAGGATCTGGCGTTGCCGTGAGCTGTGGTGTAGGTCGCAGACGCGGCTTGGATCCTGCATTGCTGTGGCTCTGGCGTAGGCTGGCAGCTACAGCTCCGATTCGACCCCTAGCCTGGGAACCTCCATATGCCGTGGGAGCAGCCCAAGAAATGGCAAAAAGACAAAAAAAAAAAATCTTGTACAATGTACATGTAAAGAAAGAACACACATTATCCCTACTTCCTACTGATGTAACTTTGAGCAAGCTACTCACTTCTTTGTACTTCATATATAAAATAGCTTAATAGGCGAATCTATAACACAGTGATAGGTGCTGAGGGTACAAAATGATAAAAAGCAATAAGGAAACTGAGAGCAGTTAATTAGATAAAATACAATAATATTCAGGTAAAACTATTACAAACTATACATAACACTGCTAGTAAATAAAGTGCATACAGTGAATAAAGTGTATGACTATATACAAACATGACTGTAATAGAGAGAAAGGGCTAAGTCCACAATATTCTGGTGCATTCTTTCCATTACGTCTGCAGTTCAGAAACCATGATGTAGCAAAAGAGCTTCCACGATTATGTGCATTTTTAAAAGGTAATAGATATGATGAAAAACTGGAAATATCTACTAAAGTTGAACATTTCTATGGTTCTTAGTAATTCCTCATCATTATATACCCAACAGAAGCGTTCATACGTTCATCAAAGGACACATAAGAATATTCATAACTTCAGTATTTACAATCAGTAAAAACTGGAAACTATTCATATACTTAGCAACATTAACTGCAGTATATTTGCTCAACACTACATGGCAGTTATAATGAACAAATCACAACTGCATGCAACAACATGGATTAAGTTCACAAAAACAATGCTGAGTAAATAAGCCAGATACAAAAGTACACATGCTCTATGACTGCATCAAAATCAGATGTAAAAACAGCAAAATTAATCTATGATGCTAAAATGTTAGGACTGTGGCTTCTTAGGGATAGAGTAACTGGAAGGAGTTAGAAGGGCTTTCAGGGCCCTGGTAATGTCTGCTTCTGGCTCCTAGTCAGGTGTGCCTAAGCAGTTGGTAAAAGTTCATCAAACTATATACACTTAAGATATGTATTTCTGGAGTTCCCGTCGTGGTGCAGCGGAAACAAATCTGACTAAGAACCATGAGGATGCAGGTTCAATCCCTGGCCTCACTCAGTGGGTTAAGGATCCAGCGTTGCCATGAGCTATGGTGTAGGTCGAGATGCGGCTCGAATCCTGCGTTGCTGTGGCTGTGGTGTAGGCCAGCAGCTGTAGCTCCAATTAGACCCCTAGCCTGGGAACCTCCATATGCCCTATGTGAGGCTCTAAAAAGACAAAAATATATATATATATATATACATATATGTATTTTTCTCACTGAATATTATTTTTCAATAAAACACTCCTGCAAACATTATTTTCCCCTTCACTGTCACAACACCAGGCCATGTGTTTCTTAGCTTTGTGTGTCACTCTATCCAAAGCCAAGCACTCTGAGAACCCATCCAATTTAAGCATTAATAATCTTTCCCTCCATAAGCATAATGCAAGTAGAGAGTATTGCTGCAAACCACTCTTAGAATCAATATTTTCTTTGACTATGATTAGCTCATTGGTGCCATATGTTCTATGGGGCATTAAGACATTTTTTTAAAATGGCAAAATAATGAAAGAGTCATTTGATGGTAAAGCAAGTAAATAGCTTGTCTTTATTTTCCAAAAACAACCTGCAGCCACCCATCAAATTCTATTTTGAAATGTCATCAATGCTTGGGGAAATAACTATCAACTGACAACTATTATTTATACAAGACCCTATAAAGGGTATTAAAGATGTCAAGAGTGTTTTATCTACTAACCTGAAATCCGAGCACAGAGTCAACACATGCATTTCATGTTAGTGCTGCATTTGAGGGCACCTGGGCCAAGGTTATGTGTTAAGTCAGTGAAAATGTGTAATTCATGGGGTAACTGAAAAAGCCACAAGTCAGGAAGATGGATGGATTGAACATTTTCTGTGCCACCAAATGGCTAATGATCAGGTAAACACCGCTGAGAAAAACAAAATCCAAAATTGTTCCAGCCGTCCTATGACCACCTCTTGCCTCTGGCGTGAGCAGCTATTAACCTACAGAGGGCTCCTCTAGAAGAGGGACCAGCTGCAGAGCCCCTGGGAGGTCACATCCTCCCTCCCTCCCTTTAGAGCCCCGTAAGCAGCTCATTAGTCAGAGGCACCTGCTGTGGAAAACTGATGTGGGACAGAGCCAGGGCTCAACTCAAGTTTGCTGGTTCCAAGGTACAATCACATAACCATTATGCTGTACCGCTTTCTAATTTTAAAACACTTTTTTTTTTTTACCTCATTCTAGAAAGAGGAATAAGAACAGAGGCAAGGCCAGAATTAATTATGATCCATAGCCATTCCTTCAGATCCCTGCTCTGTGTTTCAACCAGCCATCTGATGGAAGGCAGTGCTTCACGTGAAACATATTTATGTGGAACCACCAAATCCCCTGCTGCTCTCCAGAGTATTACTTTCCAAATTATTCCATCTAAGTAGCCTTCCTTTATACATCTGCACCTCATGTTCCTGTGTGCATGCCCCTCCCCCCCCCACACACACACCATGACAAAGAGAATTTTGAAGACAGCAAAGGTCAGAGGAGCAAGTCTTCAGGTTCAGTCTCATTTCAACTGGCTTCCAGGGGAAGCTCGGGCAACTCTTCAAAATTAAACTCTTGTTTCTGATTCTGAGTTCCCATCTGTAGTCAATGTGGTATCTTGTTTGGTTTCTCTTATTTATATTCTAAGAATTATGTCAATATCCATCCATTATACTTTATTAAATAGCTGTGATTGGATGGTATAATGATATGTTTTCTTTAAAAAAAAAAATTGTTACAAACTATGAAACATAATACAGCATCTGTTAAGAACTGAATTAACTTACCTAGTTATCATACCTTTCAGTTTTTAAATATTGCACTTACGGATTAGATTTGTTTTATGTATATTTTACAATTGAATTTCCCCTATAAATCAATACGCCATATACCTTTCATGTAGATATAAATATATGATGTGATTCAAAGAGGTTAAGATTTTTCAAAGCTATACATACAAAATCAGTATATGTGGAATTAAAGCACACTACACAAAAAATGAAAAGAACTATAGCATAAAACACAGAGAACATGTGCCTTGCCTATATAAAATAAGGTATATAGCTGTCATATTCCTAGAATATTTTTTCCTTTCTTCTTTTAAAAAAGAAAGCCCATTACCCACTTATTGAGTAAATAACAATGCAGCTTTCTAAAAAAAACGATTGCTAGGTAATGGTTAATGTATTGTGTTCTTGACTTTAGCCCACCAATGAATCGAAAGATTTTTTTTTTTGGCCATGCCTGAGGCCCATGGCCTGCAGGGCCCCCTAGGAAATGCCATTTAATTTAAAGTACCGTTATATGAAATATAATGTAAATTGTTCAAATAAATAATTTATGTTTAAATAATTGAATAATATACTTAGTACCACATTTATGAAGTGTGAGCTTTCCCCACTGTTGTCTCACTATTGATGGAGAACAGTCATTGGCCTCCTTTTCTACACTTTTTGTAGTATTTTCAAATGTTCACTGGAAATTTCATAATTACTTTAAGCATTTTACCTTTAAGTTGAATAGCCCCATTTTTCTCTCCTTACTTCAAATCATATCCCAATCTTAAAATATTATAAACACACATATTCACATATTTATTAAAAAACTTGCTAAAGTAAGGTCCCTGTTGTCTTGGTTCCTCCTCAGAGACTATACATAACAATATCTTTTGAGCTCATCTGCAGGAACTAAGGTCCCCACTTCAGGCTGAGCACAAGATTCCAGGAGCATCTCCCAGTTACCTCACCACCAATCAGAAGAAATCCATACACCCTGCAGCCTTCACCCCAAATCAAGCCTATAAAAACTTTTCCCTAAAAACCATCAGGGAATCTGAAAGTTTTGAGCACAAGCTACCCATTCTCCTTGCTTGGCCCTGCAATAAACCTCCCTCTGAATAATAATAATAATGACAGAATTCCTGTAAAAATACAAAAATTATGCAATGCCAGAATTGACAAGAAGGGAACCTCATGCACAGCCTTTCAACAATTTGTTATATTGTCTAGAAAAAGAAGAGCGCCTGCAAAATTCCATATTATCCAAATTTAACAACAGTTAATTTCCTAAAACACTGTGCCAGAATCTCAGACAAACCTCAGCCAAAATTATTTCCTTAATTCCTACTTTTTGCCATATTTTAATGTTTATAAAATTGGGATTATCTTACAAAGAATATAAACATTTTGTGGGGTGTCTCCTTTTAAAAAAGAAAAAGTTGCACTAAATTGATGTCAGATACCACCAGAAATAGAGATTAGAATCATAGAAATCTAGTGAATACAGCATTACTCACCAAGAGGAACTCTAAACTAAGTACTTTTTAATTTGACACTTCTTCCAGTAATACTTGCTAAAGTTACAACTCACCCTACCCAAAGTGGAGCCCTACAAGCTCCTAAAACAAAGAAGTGGCATAATCCTGGAACCAATCAATTTTTAAAACATTTTTTCTACAATAGCAACTAATGCCAAGTCATTTTATCACTTACCAAAGTAAAGACACCAGAGAGAGATTTAGAGGTTAGAAATACAGACAATAGAGACCAAAATTACTGAAAAAATAATGAGGTTCATTGCCAAATTGACAGTATGAGTTATCTGTTGTAGAGGGACTCTCTTATGAGATGACACATTATTATTCTAAGAACTGGCCATTACATTATCTTGGCCAGACTACATGCAGCACTTCCAAGAACTAGTCATGCAAAAGCCTTGGCTAAAAACTACCTCTGATGGTCTGGAACTTATTTTGGCATTAAAAAGTCAGAACTTTCAGACCACTCACCATAACTTGCCCAAGAAATCTATTTATGTTGGTAGGAAAAAAAAAAAAAAAAAAGCTTGTTCATCCATATTGATTTTACTAGCACCCTTTAAGGGAAAAGATTATCAATAGTTAATTCATTTATAAATTCATTCATCTTTTCAACCAAAGTATGATAGGCACATTTAAAAAATATAACAAATTCCATTTAAAACTTTTACTATCTCAAGTTTTCCACATTTACTTTTAATTATTCTAAAGAATTTATCTCTATGACTTCTAATCAAATGCCCAACATCATTTCTTACTCACCATGCTCAAGGAAACCATCAGGCTAAAAGGACTGTAAAGATTTTCAGACTGCCTAAAGCTGATTGCTAAAAGAGACCATCAAACTGCCAGGCTACTCATTGCTCCAAATGTCATTGCCTATATTCTTTGCTCCAAAACAAAAGTATACTCTGCTGATTCACTGAACAGAATTATTCATACTTGTGTAAAAATGTCACAGGTTAGAGATACAGTTTCTGGTTTATTTGTTTTGTTTGTTTTGTTTTGTTTTGTTTTGTCTTTTCTAGAGCCGCTCCCACGGCATATGGAGGTTCCCAGGCTAGGGGTCTAATCGGAGCTCTAGCCACCAGCCTACACCACAGCCACAGCGACACGGAATCTGAGCTGCATCTGCAACCTATACCACAGCTCACAGCAATGCCGGATCCTTAACCCACTGAGCAAGGCCAGGGATCGAACCTGCAACCTCATGGTTCCTAGTTGGATTCATTAAACACTGAGCCACGACGGGAACTCCAAGATACAGTTTTAATGCTGCTCAGTCCCTATAGAACCTGACAAAGAAGGTTGGAAATGGGTGGGGGGAGGATAGTTTCAGACACTACAATAGAAGATGTGGTGCCCCAAAGTTCACAACATATTCTGAGGTAACTAGAACCACACCAATATAAAGGCACCTCCTCCGCCACTGATTTTTTTTTTCATTTTTATATAATCCAAATGTTATTCTAAAGAGATACTTGTAATAGAAAGGTATCTGAAAAGGAGAAACCCGCTATAGTTTTACTCAAATTCTTAATCTGTATAAATTAAAAGTAGAAGAGGTGAAAGCAAAGCAATGGAAACCAAGCTTGAACCTTTTATATATAAATCTGATTTTTCTTTTCTGCCATTTAAACGACATCTTATGATGACTCACCACATCCATCCATCCACCTGGTAGAGCAACAACCCATAATTTTAACTACCTGGTGTAATATAGAGATGGCCTTACAAAGAGGTACAGCTCATAACCAACTAGCAGATAATGCTGAAGAAGGAAAAGATGTTTTGATTAAATGCTAATATTTTATTCCTTTTTCCCTCAAAGTTTAATCTCAATTATTTTATGGTGAAGTTAAAGGAATGTTTATAAAACAATTTTACATCAAAAGGCTGCAAATATATTTTCCTGCTTCTAATACAACATCTATGTAATCAAAGAAATCCACCCAACAACAAGTTGAAAGGGAAGACAATCTTAGCCAGGAGAATAATTCCTTATAGACAGAAGTACATGGAGATAAAACATGTGGGAGGAACCCAGGGCCCAGGTGAGGGCATGAACATAGCAGGGCAAACATAAGCCTTCTCTTAGTTCTTTCTCTCACCTGTTCTTGTTTCTCTCTTTCCTCTTTTTCTTTTTTAAAAATTGGTCGTTGTTTGTTTGTTTATTTATTTAGTGGCTGAACCCACAGCATGTGGAAGTTTCTGAGCCAGGGATTAAAGTGCTAGACCCTTAACCTGCTGCACTGTAAGGGAATTTTTCTTTCCTTTTTCTTAATCTTGCCCCCATCAGCTGTCCAAAGCCAAAATATCCACTTACTGCAATGACACGCTTAGTGCTTTTCCTTGGAACTAAGGAATACAGAACTTAGTTTAGTTTTGTAAGATAAATCTTAATTCAGAAAAATCTGGAGAAGAAATAAAAGTAGGCTTCTATTTGTCCCTAATGTTATCGTACCATCATTGCTGACATCTCTGAATTAGTGTAGTATCTAAACATAATGAAAATCCTCTGATTTATTTGTTACCCTTTAAGAAACTTTTTCCCCAGTAGAAGCAATAGTCTAGCCATTGAATGCTCAAAGAATGTTACAGATAGATATTATCCTCTCACTGGTCCTACTAGTTCAGGTGCTGATGCTTATAAGACAGGACAGGACAGGTAATATCAACTATAAATCCACAATTAGCAGGGAGAGACAGGGCTCAAGAAATATATACTTTGTAGGCCTAAGCATAAGGCATTTTGACATAGTGTGAAAAGTACCTCTAAAGCTCAAATAATTGTCTAGTCTAGGTGAATAAGAATTAAAACTTGGTTTGAACAGAATGGTGGGGAGAAAAGTCCACTTAGAGTCTTCATATCTGGTTCAAATTTTATTCTGACATTTATTACAAGTGACTTTGGATATAATCTCTCTGCCTTAATTTCCTTATCAGAAAATTGGGAAACTACGGCTACACAGAGATGGGATTATCGTGAGGATTTAATAAGATGAAACATGAGAAACTTAATAGTATAGTACGTGAAATGCAGTAGATACTCAATAAATGTTTAACGAAAACGGCCTTCCTCCACCACAGCTGTGCGCTATCAACTCATATCTTAAAACTGTCTTTTGGTTGGGGAAATAAATAAAAGGAGGTAGGAAAAAACTTATACTCTTTCTGATGTCGTCACTGCCTGACATCTGCATTCCTTGAAATATTAGGTCTATCTTATCTCCTTCTGTCACAAGTGAAATGGGTTGAGGCTCATTCATATATTTAGTAAAGACCTACTTTCTTCCTCAACAAGTTTGCACCTAGCAGAAAGAAAGAAATGCAAATTATTACAATCCAGGGTGTAACTGCTGCAGCAAGAGGGAAGGTGGTACACTGGCAGCATCAGGGAAAGATGCTGAATCCATGAACCTGGGGGAGCCTGGGAGGCTTCAGCAGGAAGCAGGACTTAGACTCAGGCTTAGGGATCAGGATCTGCCAGGCACTGAGAGAGAGGAGAGGTCTTCCAGACAGAACCTAAAGAAAGATATCCAAGCACTAAAATATTTTTAAGAGTTTAAAAAGCTCTTTTTGAAGGTGCCTAAATTCTAAATTTGTATGGGTTGTGTGTCCATATTAAACCATTAATAATTGTACACATTTTTCCCAATTGACTCCGAGAAAAATTTTAAAGCAACAGAGATTTACATCTTCGGAAATTCATGAGCACGTCTGTAAGAATAAGCAGTGATGGGAATAAATTGATAAAACCACATCAGATATTCTACTTTCATATACTTGTTATTAACTGAGAGACAACACAGCAAATATTTGGTGTATGAGAATGCCTGTACTTGGTTTTCTCTCAAATCAATCTCATTCAGAATCACAGCAGCAGCAGCATGACCTCTCACTATCATCACAGTAGCTAATACTTGTATGGTTTTTATGTGCTAAATACTGTCTCAAGCAACTGATAGATAAAAAACCATTTATTGGGAGTTCCCGTCATGGCACAGTGGAGATGAATCCGACTAGGGACCATGAGGTTGCAGGTTCGATCCCTGGCCTCGCTCAGTGGGTTAAGGATCCGGCGTTGATGTGAGATGTGGTGTAGGTTGCAGACGCGGCTCGGATCCCGAGTTGCTGTGGCTCTGGTGCAGGCCAGCAGCTACAGCTCTGATTCAACCCCTAGCCTGGGAACCTCCATATGCCAAGGGTGTGGCCCTAAAAAGACAAAAGACAAAAAAAAAAAAAAAAAAAACATTTATTACCCAAAATGGTGAACATGTTATCATACCAAAAGTCTATGGCCTTTTCAATTTTGCTAAAAAATTCTTACTTGATGAGCAATTCTTACATTGGCTAGAACATTCCCAAAACAGATTTACAAATCATTTCTTATTCCTCTGTGGAGCATATAATAGGCTCACTTCATATACCTAAACAATGATGAAATAAGCAAACATCACTTTTCACAGGGTTTTACATTCTCACTTCATTATTATACTCACCATTTAGCGCTTAGCTTTTTTTCCTCTGGACTACTTTTCACAAATAAACCAAAGCTTTACTCTTCACAAGAATTACAATATAACAATAACCAATTTAGAACAACTAAGTTGCCCTGAAAAGTTCTTGCAGAGTAATCAGCTGGGCTCACTCCCTGACCACAGTGAATTGCTCCTACCCAGTACAACCAATTCAAATCCATCCTTCAGCAAAATGACAAATTAGTACCTGTCAGGTCTTTGGGACCATGCTTGAAGAGTGAAATCAAGGATATTAAATCCAAAGGTCTATTATTACATATGATTGCTAAAGTTAGGAGACAGCATGATGCATAGCCTACATAATGAGAACATAGCTGGTAATATTTAGAAATAAAGCTTAAAATTCACTGCTATCAAATCTTTATGTTATCTTGATGTGTATTTTTTACACATAATTCACATGAAATTAACCTACTATAAGAAAACTTGAGCATTGTGACTTCTGCCTCTACCACCCTTAAAATGAGATGATTAGGAAATCAGAAGCTAAATTATATGTCTGAGTAATAACATGCCCACAAATAGTATACAACGTGCATGCAGAAAGTAGTAAATATCTCTCAATTATCACGAAAAAGTTAACCTCAGTTCCAAGTATTAACGGAAGTTTAATGTTTTCTGTAGTTTTGATAAATATTAGTCAAATTCTGACCCATCTTTATTCTTTGGCCACACCCATCGCATACAGAAGTTCCCAGGCCAGGGATCTAATCCGTACAACAGCTGTGACCTATGCCACAGCTGAGGCAATGCCAGATCCTTCACCTGCTACACCACGGCGGGAACTCCTAATTCTGACTCATTATTTCATGACTGCATCATTTAATACGCAAAACATTTTTAGAACAGTGTCTACATGTATGTGGTAGCCAAATTTCCCAACTTTAATAATAGTTATTTGGCTTAAATAATTCCATTCTCATAATGGAGCAACCACTCCTCTTGAAGTTAGAGGTCACCACAAAGAATCCACAGTGCTGGGCTATGTTTAACTTCTCATTCCTACTGTTGAAATGACAAAACTGATTTGATCATAAATAGTCTTCAAATAAGCCAGTGTACTTTGGGGATGTGCCAACTTGGTCCAACTACTATGAACTTGGAACTCTGACAGTATGGTGTTGGACTTCTTAAGAGGATAGTAGTAGAATGCGGAGCTCAGAGTCTAGTTAAATAAAAGTTAAACTGCTTATATATATATATATATACATACATATTTATATTCCAAGAATCCTAACAACTGAAGTAGTATTTGAAGAAAATAGCTTCAACAAATATGATTTTTAAAGACTTCTTGCCATTCAGAGCTGCCATTCTACAGGTGTGAAATAAAACACCAGGCTTTATCCCACTGAAATCTTAGTGGCAAGGAGCTCACTTTAACTATTCGTATGTCTGTATTGGCTTTACAGATAAAGATCAATTAAATGGCATTTAAAAACTATGTCTAATCCCCAGTGTCCTCGAAATTCCCTTTATTAATAGAACAGGATACACATGGCTGTGGGCAACCTCTTTCTGGGGTTGCTGTGACTGTTGTAGCAGCCTGCAATGAACAGCTGCTCTGCGAAGTATCCTGGGCTATTCCAAAGAAAAAAATATTTCACTGGGCTCCTGTTAACTTTTTCTACTTTAACCATCAAAGTTTCTTGTGCATTTGCAGATTTGTTTTCAAGTCTCTTAATATATAGGTAATAAGAAGAGACATTAAAACACTGATTTCTTGTTTGTTTTTTTTTTTATTATTTTCCCACTGTACAGCAAGGGGGTCAGGTTATCCTTACATGTATACATTACAATTACAGTTTTTCCCCCACCCTTTCTTCTGTTGCAACATGAGTATCTAGACATAGTTCTCAATGCTATTCAGCCGGATCTCCTTGTAAATCTATTCTAAGTTGAAAACACTGATTTCTAAGAAGCCTTCCAAGGCCTACTTTTAACATTTTGTTAATGCACAACTTTTTATGTCCTTTTTCAGCTACACCTGTTGCATATGGAAGTTCCCGGGCCAGGGATCAAATCTGAGCTGCAGCCATGACCTACACCACAGCCGTGGGCCATGCTGGACCATTAACCCTCTGTGCCGCAGCAGGAACTCCTACTGTTATATACAAGAGCATAACTGCTGATTTTTGTAAAATATTTACCCCACCAACCACTCTTAAAAATTCTCAAAAATCATCCAATAACCAATAAACAAGCAAACAGTAATTAGGCCTCCACTTCTTTCCTTTATGCTTTCCTATTACATTCCTTCCTTCTTTCCTTCCTTCATTATTTAACTTCTCATGTTCTTTCCTTTACATATCTGAATTTTATTTTGCTTTTTCATTTCTAGAAGCATTTCATACATGTTTTACATAAAGCCAAAAAATGGAATACCTAATAAACAAATGAAAAAATGCTTAATATCTTGGATCGCAAGAAGGTAAAGTAAAATAGCACCGATATTAAATTTTCCCCTTGTAGATTGCAAACATAATATAAATTGACAGAACCCAATGTTTAGGAAATCAGCACTCTAATATATGGTTAATGGTGCAGTTACTTTCAAGGATGGCAGTTTCTATCCAAATTCAAAATGTGGTGTTGGTAGTATAGCAGTGAGCATATCTGCCTTCCAAAATGTGCATACCTTTTGATCCAGCAATTCTGCTTTTTGAAATCTATCCTACAGAAATACTTGTAAAATTATGTATTAATATACATAATAATCATATATGTAAACTTTGATTAAATTATCTAATAGCTATACTATCATGCAGCTTTAAAAAATAATGAAGTGATTCTATATTGGAGTTCCCATGGCACAGCAGAAATGAATCTGACTAGGAGCCATGAGATTGCAGGTTCAATCCCTGGCCTCACTCAGTGGGTTAAGGATCTGGCATTGCCATGAGCTGTGGTGTAGGTAGCAGACGTGGCTCGGATCTGGCACTGCTGTGGCTCTGGCATAGGCTGGCAGCAACAGCTCCAATTAGAACCCTAGCATGGGAACCTCCATGTGCTGCAGGTGCAGCCCTAAAAGGACAAAAAAGACAAAAAAAAACACAAAATAATGAAGTGATTCTGTATTATAGATATGGAAGAATTTCAATAATTTGGTTTAAATGGAAACAAAATTATATTTATAGTACATTTCTTTAATTTACAAATACATATGTGCATATTACTTTCAGATCCATGTACTTAGCTGTCTACTTTAAAAATATTTAGGCACACATGTCGCAAATTTAATGTCTCCAAAACTGAATTACTGATTTTTCCCCCAGGACTGCCCCTATCTTACTAAATGACACTTCAGTTCACTCACTTGCTCACTCAAGAAACTAGGGACATCTTCCTCTTTCATATTCCCTCCTTCCAATCCAGTCCTCAACATTTCAAACCTGTCAACTCTTTGCTATCTCCACTGCCATTACCCTATGTCTCCATAATATTTCCCCTGATTTTTACAAGAGCCTCCTATTTTATTTGTTGACTTCTACTCTTGTAGTTTCCTAATCTAGTTTTTTTTTACATCTCTTTAAAAAAATGCAGATCATGTCACCTCATGCCTAAAACCTTCCATGACATCACTTTGCACTTAGAGAAGATCTCCTTTCCTTGGCCTAAGGCCACCTGCATTATCTCAACTCTACTATTTCCCCAGCCAATGGCATTACCACTGCAAAAGCAATAATAATATTGTCAAACACTTCCTCACTTAGGTTTCAAAAGAACTTTTAAGAGATGTATAGTTGACCCTGAACAGTCAAAAAATCCACATATCTTTACAGATGGCCCTCCACATCCATGGTTCTGCACCTTCAGATTTAACCAACTGCAGATCCAATAGCACTGTAGTACGTACAAACTGAAAACAACCTGAGTGTAAGTGACTCGAACCTATGTTGTTCAAGGGTCAACTGTAACTACTCATAAGCACTCTGAAGACAGCATGGGTTCATCTCAGGATCACCTGTTTGAAAGTTATCTCTTGCTCGGGCCTATGCAATAGCCTCCTTACAGACTTCCCTAAGATGCTCATTCCCCTCCAATTTATTTAACACACAGCACTAAGAGAAGTAATATATTCACGACATTCCCTTGCTTAAAAGCTCCAGTCATGCAGACCAACCTGATCTGGCCCCCATTTAGCTCTCCAACCTTATCTCAGCCTATTATCCCCTTGATTACAACACTGGAGCCAAGTGGGAGTTTCTGTTGTGGCTCAACAGAAATGAACCCAACTAATATCCATGAGGATGTGGGTTTGATCCCTGACCCTGTTCAGTGGTTTAAAGGCTCTGGCATTGCCCCCAAGTGTGTAGGTCACAAAAGAGGCTCAGATCCCATGTTGCTGTGGCTGTGGCGTAGGCCAGCAGCAGCAACTCTGATTCAACCCCTAGCCTGTGAACTTCCATATGCCACACTTGGAGACCTTAAAAACAAAACAAAAATCACAGAGCCAAGTGGTCTCTTCTCAGTTGCTCAAATACACCAATCTCATCTTCGTTTCACTTCTTTTTTTTTTTTTTTTAGGGCCGCACCTGCTGCATATGTTAGTTAGTTCCTAGGCTATGGGTCAAATTGGAGCTACAGCTGCCAGCCTATGCCACAGCCACTTCAACACCATATCCTTAACCCACTGAGTTGAGGCCAGGGATTGAACCTACATCCTCATGGACACCAATAGGGTTCATTAACACTAAGCCACCATGGGAACTCCCTCTTCTTCACTTCGAAATTGTATATGTGCCTCTCTGCCAGAAACATTTTTCCTTCCATGATTTATGTGGCTGACTCCTTCTTATATTTTCATTCTCTTTTCAATATCACTTTTTTTGCAGTCTTTCCTTGACCAGTAAGTAGCCTATTCCTACTTTTCGTTCTCATAGCACCATCCTCATTCCTTTATATCACTTAACACAGTTGAAGTTGTTTCCTTGTCTGTCATGTGTCTTCCCAATATTCTGGAAATTCTTTGCAACATAAGCTATGATAGAAGCATTGGTAGTGGGAGCTATGAGTCATGGAAGACCTCTTAGAATACAACATGTAAGGATAACCTGACCCCCTTGCTGTACAGTGGGAAAATAAAAAAAAAAAAAAAAAAAAAAAAAGGAATACAACATGAAGTCCTGAACTCAAGGGAATGTCCTAAGCAGGGAAATGAGAAAGGTTATTCCAAGTCAAGGGATAACCTTCAAGTGGTAAAGCTGGACAAAAGTACATAAGAAGATGTCAAATTCCAGAATACTGGGGGCCTAAAGAGGAACGTGAGGAATGGGAAAAGATAGGTGCAACCACATAATGAAGGACTAATGATCTTTTTCTGTCCTATAAACACTGGGAAACCATAGGAATCTTAAAAGACAGAGAGTGCAGTATTAGATTGATGATGTAGATGGAGTCACAGGAGAAAAGACTAGAGACCATTTTCTAAAAAACAAATCTGTAGCCCCAATTCTCACTAACAAAATTAAGATATGCGGAGTTCCCATCATGGTGCAGTGGTTAATGAATTCGACTAGGAACCATGAGGTTGCGGGTTCTATCCCTGCCCTTGCTCAGTGGGTTAAGGATCTGGCATTGCTGTGAACTGTGGTGTGGGTTGCAGATGTGGCTTGGATCCTGCATTGCTGTGGCTCTGGCGTAGGCCGGTGGCTACAGCTCCGATTAGACCCCTAGCCTGGGAACCTCCATATGCCAAGGGAGAGGTTCAAGAAAAGGCAAAAAGACAAAAACAAAAAACAAAAACAAACCAAAAAAATTAAGATATGCAATGTAAGTCTGAAACATGAGATATAAATATAGTTTTTACTTAAGGTTGATTATACAAATACATGCACGTTTTTGGTGTAAATTCAAATACATTCTTAGAAGTTACCTTTTTTAAAATAATGAAATTTTGGCAATGTCAGCTAAAGGAACAAGTGCCAAAACTGTGCTGGATAAAAGTCAGTTAATGTAGTTAGCTTGTAAGAACAGAAACAGAGTAATTTGCCCTAAATTTAAAAAGAAAAAAAATGAGGCTTATAATCCATGCATTACTTTGGTAAACCTTATATGTTAAGGTTGCTGGACTTACAGAAAAACAATGTCAAATATTTGTACCTAAACAAAAGTCATTACATTTTTTAAAAATGGAAAATACATGAAACTCAGTATTTGACATTTAGAGATTCATCCAGTAATCTGAGGGGAAATACCCAGTAAATATGAAAAAAGTCACTATTTTCAAATCACAGTTTAAATATGACCTGAGTTGACCCCAAATTCCACTGGACATTCTGTTACAAAGTAATTAGAAATACACAATATACTTGTTCGATTTGTTTGTACTATGTAAAATTGATTTTTTTAATACTAAAATTTAGTCCATCTGTTGGGAAAACAGAAATGTTCTAAATATATACAAAGAGTGGAAATGCTTCATTCCACTGGCTATATCCTGTGGTATATGCATTTTCATCAGTATGTTTGTCTTGCAGACAAAATGAATATCAGATGGTGGTTTTGAAAAAGGGCAGACCTAACATGAGGTGATTAGTTTCAAAAACAGATTTTTATTCTTGATAAATTATTACCAAATACAATCATCTGTTGATTGAGGATACAAAACAGATTGGTCATACTACAACCCACAGGTTAAATGAAAAACGGAAATAATAAGTTTATTTAACATGGTCTTGCATTAGGTTCCCAGCAGTGCAAATCTAAGGCAAATAATTAGATTTCCAATTTAAAGATATACATTTGTTAAGCCAGACATTTCCTGAGGTCATCCATTTCTCTGTTGGCTAGTCTCATTGCACTGGCAATGTGTTTGGGACATTTTCACTTAGAACTTTATATCACTACACCTTGTACATTATCCTGATCCAGCCGGCATTGTAGTTTGATTCAGCGGTAATGCAGAGAGGGCAAAGGGCTGATTGTGATGACTTCTGGCTGTAAATCAGATGGACTTAAAGAAAATGAATGCCTTAAAAATAAATCCCAGGAGGGGGAAAAAAAAGAGAAAGACACTTCACTGGGAGACAACTGGTAAACCAAACAAAACAAAACAACACATACTAAGTAAACAGGACAACAAATACAGTACACTCAATTTCTTAAATATACCCTCTTATTCTCAGGAAAATCACTTAATTTTATGGTGAAAAATAAAAAGTTAAAAGACAACTGCTCTGATCAATAGTATATCCTATTTTTACTGAACATACCCTGGCTCTCCGCCCCCCCCCCCCCATTTCTTCAGTAATTTACAGCTCTGCTATGTAATGTCTCTCTAGGGAGCAAAGAATCCCATTACAGATGACTCCTCTGTGCAGACTTCAGCTCTGTAAATCAATAGGCTGAGCTCCCTAACAGATTTTAAATCCCTGCTTGAGGTAGGCTGGGACAACTTGCAAATTAGTGGGGCCGGAAGTAGAGGGAGGAAGGAAAGTTTGGCACCAGAGTAAGTTCCAGGAAAAGATCTTATAACACAACCTGTGTTGTTGTTAACTTTCTGCAATAACTATTGTGCCTTGATACATAATATGGGAGGTCCAGAAATACTAGAGATTTAAAAAGTTCATTCAAAGGAGATTCTCTCCCCAGAACAGTCTCTGGGGATTCTAAAAAGACCAACAGAGTGTATCAGAAGCATAAGGTAAGTTGGACCAATGCATCCTTGGAGATTAGATTTCTAAATGAATAGATCACCTTAAGAAGATAGAGTGTAGTTGTACGACAAAAGTGGAGGGGATTATTTCTAAAATAAATCTCTGAGGAGTTCCTGTCGTGGCACAGTGGTTAACAAATCCGGCTAGGAACCATGAGGTTGCGGGTTCTATCCCTGCCCTTGCTCAGTGGGTTAAGTGAGCTTGGGTGTAGGTTGCAGACATGGCTCGGATCCCACATTGCTGTGGCTCCGGCATTGGCCAACAGCTACAGCTCCGATTAGACCCCTAGCCTGGGAACCTCCAAATGCCGCGGGAGCAGCCCTAGAAAAGGCTAAATAAATAAATAAAATAAAATAAAATAAACCTCTGAGAATTAGCTGGCTCATAGGGAATTTATCTTCCTATAGGGCTTCAGATGCCTTTATTAGTCAAAAAATGAAAAGTTCTCTAGAAATCCATTGATGAGATGGAAGAAACTTGAGAGAGTGCCATTATTTTCTGTATAGTGTAGGTCTCACTTAAAATAATGGTTATTAACCAAAACAACTAAGATGTAAAGCATAGCTAATTATATAAAAACTTATTTTGTAATAAGAATATACATATTACACCAACACTGACCACATTAGAAATAGACTCTTGGATATTTCCACTAAAAATCCAATCTGATGTGGTTTTAAAGTTTCCTTGTTTTAAAAGTAATACTATGCTCAAGTTGAACCAAGTGTTTATTGGAATAAAACAACAACAAGAATGGGGTCAGTGAAAGCAGTTCAATATTTCAAACCAAATTGCTTCTGAGGGTCAATTCCATATAAGATCCCTTCACTTGAGTTTAACCTATTACTCTTTTATTGTTATTATCAGTACATAAGATATATCTTTCCCTCTCTGCCCCACTCCTCTCTCTCTCTCTGTCTCTGACTTGATCTCTCAGCAAATCTTTTACCAATTGGCCCTAACCAACACTTCTCTTTTCTCCTCAAATTATTTTCACTTTTTAACTTTTCCACTTGGCCATTTCTGCCACCCAACATTCCAACTCTATAGCTTATTCCATTTACATCCCATTGTTAATCTTGTCCGTCCTTCCTTTTGTATTTCTCTTATTTTGTTTTTTTACTTTTCTTCTACTACCATCATCCTAATTCCACATCTCATCACCTCAACCCTAGATTACCACTTTTTCATTCTATCCGAACCTTTTAATTTCAGTTTTCCCCAGATCTTCAGCTTATGCAAATATTTCCAATTAATCCTCCTAAAACATTACCCTAATCATGAGTTAAATAAAATCTGGGATCTCAGATACTTTACTTAGTTCTGTGGTGACAGACAACAACTTTTGACTATGTCCAAATAAGCTGAAACCTAATGTCATCTGTAAAGGAATAAGAAAATAAATGGATTGGGCAAAAATCACTTCTTCTAGACAAACCACTCTGAGCAAATTATTTTGTTAGTCAATAGCATACAGGAGTTCCTGTCGTGGCTCAGCAGAAACGAATCTGACTGGTATCCATGAGGATGCAGGTTTGATCCCTGGCCTTGCTCAGTGGATTAAGGATCCAGCGTTGCCCTGAGCTGTGGTGTAGGCCAGCAGCTGTAGCTCTGATAGAACCCCTAGCCTGGGAACCTTCATATGCCTCAGGTGCAGCCCTAAAAATATTAAAAAAAAAAAAAGCAATAGCATATAATTACTAAACTAGAAGAGGCTTTAAAAGATAACCTATAGAATAGACTTGTGGTTGCCAAAGGGGAAAAGGTGTGGGGTGGATGAGGATTTGGGTGTGGTAGATGCAAACTATTATACTTAAAATGAATAAGCAATGAGGCCCTACTGCACAGCACTGGAAACTATACCCAATCCCTTGGAATAGAATATAATGGAATATAGTATGAGAAAAAGAATGTGTGTATATGACTGGGTCACTATACCCAATCCCTTGGAATAGAATATAATGGAATACAGTATGAGAAAAAGAATGTGTGTGTGTATATGACTGGATCACTTTCCTGTACAGCAGAAACTGGCACAACATTGTAAATCAACTATACTTTAATAAAAAAAATTTAAATTTAAAAAAAGTTAATCTAATGGAACCGTGATGTAAGAATGATTGTCAATTTAAGGTAATTTCCCAGAGGGTCCTTTTCCTCTTCCCATCTCACTTTTCCAACTGGTCACCATCCCAACTATCAAACACTGCCTCTGACTGCTATGATTACCAACAAGCTGAGCACACCTCCAGCATAGTTTTGCTCCTCGGTGAAAACCTGAGTGACATTCTATAACAATCTTTGCTTCCACTGGTTTTCTGGAAGGGATCTCACTGTCAGTCTTTATTCCAAAAGTGTTCCAAAAGTCAACTATTCCCGTAACATGGATTATTATGTAGGGACTTCTCTGTGCTGCCAGGAAACTTCAGACTGAACTTTTAAATGGAAGAAAATGCCTTAGGGCACAATTGGGCACCCATGTGCTGCTTTAAGAATGGTGTGTTTGTTTTAAATTGGTGCTCCATCTCTAAAGTTCAAGAGGGACCTTAAAAAAAAAATCAGTGTTTAAAATGATCCAATTTCCTTGCACCTTTGGTCAAGAGTTCATAGTTACTTCCTCTGTTAGAAGGAGCACTAACTTACCTTAGCCATAGCAAAGAAATTTAAAACCTACAGATTCCCTTTTTTCCATTTATTGATTCATCAGTAAATTAACTTTCTTCTAAAACTATCTTTGCCTCTGTATGCAAGAGCTTTAATTCTCTATTTACTTGGAATTTATAACCTCAAATGTAAATAATGAATGCTGCTCCTGCTTTCACTTACTTCAAACAGTACTTCCATGACTTCTGATGAACAATTCTCCTATGTGTGTTCTCAAAGAACAGTCTCCCCCACCCCCATTACTAATACTGCATTTACCAAATCTTTAAATTACAGTGGTGAGTTTGCTTCCTCCATGCTGGCATAGTCTATGAACTCCTGGGAGACAGGACCACGTTCTAGTCACCTTTGAATTTCAAAACACAGCATAGTAATTAACATATACTAGGTGCTCTACAAATTTATTTGCAGAATTGAACTGGATTGACAAATTGCAATTCAGGCCATGTTAATTACTGGTTAAGGTCAGACCTCCACAAACAGGACAGCAGTGAAACGAAGTAATTATCCAGATCACTGAAGACAAAAAATGTGCTAATTTGGGCAAAGTGAGTAAGCAAGATTTTGCCTAACTGAACTAATCCATCATTTCATTCCAATGCTTAGCTTTGCTAATAGAAATCCGACCTCTGTAGGGCAGTCCTATTCTCTCCTATGCTTT
Organism: Sus scrofa; assembly: GCF_054392235.1. Taxonomy (NCBI): domain Eukaryota; kingdom Metazoa; phylum Chordata; class Mammalia; order Artiodactyla; family Suidae; genus Sus; species Sus scrofa. The sequence goes on along the minus strand of NC_139389.1, from coordinate 71,537,790 downwards.
GCTTTATAACTGAGTCATCTGTTTTATATTGATGCTGAACATACCTTACACCTCTTGTGCACAGGACAAAAATCGAATCCTAATCCCTGTCAATTGTCTCATGGGAGTGCCATTGGTTCCTAGCAGGGTCAGGCGAGGGTAGTTCATAAATAGTTCTGTGTAATTCATGACTAAATTCATATTTTAGAGACCACACCCTACTAATATAGTGAGTCACTGGTATTTTCTTTATATACCAAAATCAGCAAGTTATATAACTAATTCAACTTTTAGCACATGGTTTCTCTATATGAAGTCTACGTAATCCTCCAGACAAAAAGCAAGATGAGTCTTTCAACACATTTAACTTTTGGGATGAAGGTAAATCTTTACTAGATTTTAAGGATTATTAGAAGAAGAAAATAATACTTTTTAAACACACCAACAGCTTTGTCATTATAATGTATATATTTCTGGCATCTTTTATTTCCCAGATCATTTGTACTTGATCTAAGCAAGAAAAGCAAAGTTATTCAAACAACCAGGCAACAGATTAAAATTTAAATACTTATAGACAAAAAGAGGAAAGAAAGAAAGAAAGAAGAAAAAAAGAAAAGAAAAAGGAGTTCTCGGGGTAGCTCAGCAGTAATGAACCCATTTAGTATCCATGAGGACAAAGGTTCGAATCCAGTCTCGCTTAGTGGGTTAAGGATCTGGCACTGATATGCGCTGTGATATAGGTTACAGACTTGGCTTGGATCTAGCATTGCTGTGGCTATGGCATAGGCCGGGAGCTGCAGCTCTGATTCGAACCCTAGCCTGGGAACTTCCATATGCCACAGATGTGACCCTAAAAAGACCAAAAAAAAAAAATTTAATACTTTTGATGTCTTGGCATTCTAACTGTAATTAATTTCCTAGGTACATGTGTCTAGCTTCAGAAGTGGGAAAGTTTTTATTGCGTTTCATGAAGAAGCATAATTTTTAGAAAATATTTTGCATTTGTAAGTTTAAATCTTTCAATTTATAAGCAGTTATTTACAAATAATTGGAAATATTACATTGAAAATATAACTATATTTGAAAACAACACTGTCAAACTTACAGAATTTTTTTATACATAAAAGGTTTAAAAGCAGGATGAACATTTTTTTAAACTAATAGCAGGCAAAATATTTAATGAAAACTACAAGACAGTCAGAACTACACTACTTTAGACAGTACACAAAATCAGAAAGAACTGGGTATCGGAAAAATCCTAGTTTGAATCTTACTTTGCTAGTCATAAACTCTGTGACATTGGGCAAGTCACTCAAACTTCCTAAATCTCACTTTGCTCATTTCTAAAACAGAAATAATAGTTTCACCCTTATCTAATTCTTGAGGCTGTTTTGAGATGAACATAAAGATAACATAAATCAAGGTAATTTTGAAATTATGGAAAGGTATACAATATAAAGACATAATTTTTACTTTTTGGCCTGTGGATATCAGTGGTGATGGTAGTAATGGTGTGACATTTGCCAGCAGAGGCATCACTAATGCTCTGCTATAAGTTAATGCAATTATCAAAACAGCAAATTAACTTTGTTCAGATTCAGCCATCTGCAAGACTGAAAACACCAAGTGAAAACAACTTATAATAGTTTAAATAGAGAGTAAAAACAAACACATACAATACATAACTCTGCCAGAAAAAGACTGTAGTTCATATTTCTTCCAATTGAAGAGTCCTTTTCTCATATGGCTTCCTCCTCACCATTGTAGAATAAACTTGTTAGCAAATGTCAATCATATTTTATTAAACTGACTGTGAAAAGAGTAAACCAGAGATTTTTCAGCCCTTGGCTTCCTTGATTTGCTTGTTGCAGATACAATTTTACCAAGTCCTGCTCAAGGTTCTTTTTAAAATAAAGAAAAGAAAAAGGAGCAGAAAATAGAAAAGGGGGGGAAAGAGGTGAGAAAAAGAGACTAGTACCTAAATTCACACTGGTGTGGACAACACTGGGTGGTAAATATTAGAAACTGCAGCAAAGGAAAGAAGCCCTAGACTAAGCATTTACACTTCACCATGGGAGTCAGGAGCTATCCCAGACTAATCCTCTCTGTCTCACATAACAAGAAAGCACCAGAGGATCCTAGTCATCTTCCTCAAGACTAGACTTCCTAAATAAAGAAGCAATCTTCAACCAGCTTTCCACCTTTGTGAAGTGCTAACATCTAAGATGCAATTCATGGCTCTTTGTAAAGATTCTGTTGCACCACAGGAAATAATCTGTTTTTCTATATATCATTGGTTCTCAACTATTTTCAATAAAACTCTTCCCCAACACTATTATGGGTTGGCTAGAAAATGGGAGAACCATCACTCTAGCTCTCTGGGTTTTGTCAAAATGATTACCCTTTAATAAAGGCACTTTTGAAGAGCCTTGACCAAGCTGGTAATCTCCCAGTGTCTTTCTAGCTAGCAGCAGCAGCAAGACTTCCAAATTATTTTGTTATTTAAAAAATAAGCACCAAAAGAGTTTCTTGTCTCCACCAACTTTAAATTCCACATATTTTTGCATTTGAAGAAACAATTATATTAGATAATATGTACATAGCATATGCTCCAATACAAACTAGTGTCCAAAGTCAAACTATTTTGTCACATATTACAGTGTCATGTGAAAAAAATATTTCATACTCAGAATAAGTTTGGAAAAAACTGAATTAAATCTAGATTTAAAGCATTTTTTTTCTGTTGGATTTCTCATAGCTACAATATGGTATCATGTAATATTCTAAGAGAGTGTTTGCAAAATTACTTTGACCATGAAAGTCTTTTTCAGAGAACTCTAAAAATCTGGAAGAGACATGGTTAAGAAATGCAGGTCTATTATATGGCAGAAATATGTCAAAGAGTTCATCATGACCATCAAATAGTTGTCTTTGTGTGGTTGACTCTATTTATGCCAATCTGTATAGCCACAGAGAACCTACTGTCTTGCCAGGTTCTGTTTAAGGAATAGATACAGACTGCTTTGAGGGAAGAGAAAAACAGATTTAATCAGCACCAACAATTCCAAGGATTTTTTTTTTCCCAAGTGACAGCCATCTTAAGAAATACTTCAAGCTACCTTTTCCATGAAGTCACAAGGTACCAATATTGTTTCACCTTATTTTCATTGAGGGACATGGAGACAACATGTTTATGGACTTACAAACACCATAATACAACTCACAAAATATTAGTACATCCTCATTCTTAGAAATTATAGGAAACCTAATTGCACAGTTTAAAAGAGGACATACTATATAGCATGTAAGAGATCAATTTTAGGGGTAATGACTTAATTTCTAATATATCTGAATCTAGCTTTAAGTAACTCATTTCAATTCAAATTTCTTATCTCTGTGTCTCTGGGACATTCCTCTCTTTAGTTTCCAAGGCAGTTGAGCTATGACACAGTGACTACAGGAATTCAAACCAGATATTCATTCCTAAAGGCTTCTCTTATAATCAGAATAATGATGACCAGTTTTGTTTTGTTTTGTTTTTTTAAAGGGCAGTGGGAAGGACCTCGATTTTATCTCTTTTCATGAAGCTACCCCTTCCCTCGGCTGAAGTGCAGCCTCCCACAATACTACAGTAGCTCCAGAGCGTGTTCAGCGGCTGTGGCAGCTCAACCATGCAATTTTATAGCAGGCAGCAAACAAGGCAGAGAATTCAGGGTTAAAAACTCAAGTGAAGTTTTGTCTTCTACAGTAATGAAAGCTGACTAAAAGAGTAAATCAAATGGATCTCCTAACAAAATGAAAACAGCTGTTTGGCCTGGCTTGGTCTCTGATTTAGGTTAAGTAATTATTGCTCTAGTGTGGTTCAAGGTTGTTCTGTATTAGTGAAATAGGATATCACATGAAAATCATCCAACTTTTTAATTTACTGTAGCATCAGAAATTCCACTGTATAAAAAATTCCAGAAACGTAATCTTCTAAAAACTTTACCTATAAACCTTTTCAAATACCAATTGATTAAATCTTCCAAGACCTAATTACACAACATATAATTATATTACAGTAATAACTTTCAGTATCTATGCTGAGAAAATATTTTAATATTTTAAGACTCTATTTTTTAAGTTTTACTGAAGTGACATACTATATCCCAATTCTCAAATAACTATAAAGATCATTTTTGTATAGAGATTTTATGAACAGTAACCAACAAACTGCTACCTCTTGAGATCCCAAACATGTCTTTTTTAATAGTGTAAATCTTCTATTTTTTAATTCAAACTTGGCACATCTATAGTTGTTGAGAAGAAAAACAATTATAATGAAAAATCACAGCAAAAGAATATTCTTAAGGAAGAGGCTTTTGCATTCAACATTATTCAGAGTAAGATAAATTACTCAAGCATTTTAAATTCTATTTCTTATTTGTGGACTTTTGCTTTAAATTCGTCTATTACCAACATCAATGCTATTCCTTTCTTATTTAGGCACTTTATTTCCGCTTCAGTTTGCTTATGATAACAATGGGAAAATCAATAGTAAGTTGTTGGAAAAATTTTTTAAGTGATGCTCCAGTAATTATTTTTAAATAGTTAAAAAAATTTAATAGTATCTAATACAAGATATTACGATTTTAAAGAAAACAAAGGCTTAAGTCTTGACTACTATTTTTATGTCAATCTCTATTATATCACTGAATGAGTACTTAAATGTATAAAAAAAAGTATAAATAAACAATAACATCAAAAATACGTTCTAATACTAACAACTATTTATAGAATAACATTTTTTTCAATAAAATGACATCTTTAGAGCATTTTAATTCATTTAGATACATTCAATTTGCTTCCCAACAAAAAAAGACAGAGAGAAAGGGAGAAAAGATTGCACCAGAAAATTAATATTTTGAAGAAAATTACTTAGGTGGTGTAAAGCCCAGGGAAAAGTCTCAGATGTTCTTATTATAATTATTATTGCTGGATGCAAAACATGACATATTTACCTTTCCAGTGGGATAGTTTTGTAGCTTTCCTAAGTCTAAATAGTATTTCTTGCTAGCCCTTGCCAATTATTCTAACTAGTGCTTGCCAGCACATCAGAATAACACAAACAACAAAGTTTCATGTGATATTTCTCTAAAATGTTTCCATATTATGATCCGTCTTTGGGGTCAATATTCTTTAAATAGGAGAATATATCATGTTTGGGGTTTCCATTCAGAAAATGTGCTGTGGAACTGGATCAACAGTGTACAATTTACCTAAGGATTAGAGAGGAACTCAGCGAAAAGCAATATTTAAAAGGAAGGTTTAATCCTTCCCTTTCAGACAGTTAATGTAAATTCTACTAACTGAGATCTTCAAAAATGATAGGGCACAAGAAAGCAGTCTACATTCTTAGCTGTCTGCAATCTGAGGAGGGTAACATAGAGGAATGGTCCCACCACTTTGCGTAGTCAGTGTTTTCCTTTCGAGAAACACAAAGCCTGCTGTTGTTACTGCATAACTCTTAGTGAATAGGCAAATGTCATTAACTCAGAATTATAAAGATGAAGTTCCCATTGTGGCTCAGTGAGTTAAGGACCTGACGTCGTCTCTATGAGGATGCAGGTTCAATCCCCACGTTCACTCAATGGGTTAAGGATGGAATGCTGCGGCAAGCTGCAGCATAGGTAGCAGATGTGGCTCTGTTCCAGTGTTGCTGTGGCTGTAGCACAGGCCTGCAGCTGCAGCTCTGATTGGACCCCAGGTCCCGGAACTTCTATATGCTGTAGGTGAGGCCATAAAGAAAGAAAATAGGGCATGGTCAGTGCTATTCAACAGTGCATTTTTAACTAAGTGAACTATAAGGTCAAGCTATTCAGTTCTTAGACATGTTTCCATAAGCAGTGTCAGAGCAGTACTTCCAGATAGAACCCCTATGCTGGAAAGAGAATCTGCTTCCCTAACAATCACTTATCTTACTCCCAAATACCTCTTTTGAATCCCTGATCTTTCTCTATCTCTTAGTTATTCCTGATACTCTCTCCAACTTCTTTTACTTCTTTGATCATTCACATTTACTCTGAGGATGAACGGTTCACTGTTGAAGGGAAATGGATTTTCCAAAGACTGGCATTCTCTAAGCTCCTCTTTTTCCTTCTGCCTCATTTTCCTCAGGACTCTAACACAAAGCCACTTTCCAACAACCCAGAGCTTTCCAAGGCAGCAAGCCTTTCTGCACATGCCTACTAAAAAGCCACCTGAAGAACATGTACGTTTGAATGGTGAACAGTATTTCTTTCAATCACACAGCTTACACCCTCCAGCCAACCATTCCAAAGCATGTTTCCCACACATTTTTCCTTTTCCTCTTTAATTCTCTAAATAAGAAATTTCTCTTTTAAAAAAATTCCTTAGTTCAAAGTAACCCACTAACTTCTTAATTCAAATCATTTGACTATACATTATTTTCCAGTTTTAAAAATTTAGAATATGAAATTGGCAAAGAAAATCAAATACTGTTTATCAACTTCTATAAACATTTAATAGAAGACTTTACAAAGATGTTTTTGCAACTCTTCAGCACTAACTTATAGGTTACCTCATAGTATGTATTTCTACATCTGATTTTGGCTAAAATATGACAAGTTATCTCAACCTTCATAACCTGGGAGTAGTGACAACCATATCAAAAGCTAGGGCCTTTACGTGAGTAATTCAGCCATCAGTTTAATCTTCTGTAGTAAAATATTTACTTCTACTCTCAAAACACAGGAGTCTTAAATTAAAAAAGACCTTAGCAACGAGTCCTTCCAAAGCCATTATTTTACATATGAAGATATTAAGGTCCTGAAAAATGAAGCAACTCACCCAAGGTCACATGGGTGGTGGGTGGATTAGCTCAGAGACTAGCTCTTTCATCTCTTCTGGGCAGGAGTTGTAAAAACATCCACATTAAAAAAAAAAAAAAAAAAAAAAAGGAATTCCCATCCTGGCTCAGTGGTAATGAACCCAAATAGCATCCATAAGGACGTGGGTTTGATCCCTGGCCTTGTTCAGTGGGTTAAGGATCCGGCATTGCCATGAGTTGTGGTGTAGGTCACAGACATGGCTCAGATCCCATGTTGCTGTGGCTGTGGTGAAGGCCAGCAGCTGCAGCTCCAATTCGACCCGTAGCCTGGGACCTTCCTGCAGGTGCGGGTCTAAAAGAAGAAAAAAAGACTTTTTACCTCATACTATATTCAGAAGAAACAAATACATTCTCTTTAAAGAATTTCCAGTTGCTAAAATTAAATACTTCAGTCCTCTACTCTTTAGCACTTCCAAAGTAGTGCCAAATTCAGTCATGAGGGTTTGATCATTTCCATTCAACATTCCTATTCCTATAATCACAGACCTTTCTCAGGCTTTCCTATACAGGTATCTGAATTTTATATTTGAAGAAATTAAGGCATAATAGAAAATATTACATCTAAATCACAAATATTATTCTCATGTGACAAGATCAACAATGCATTCTGAGTTTCTGAAATAAGTGCTAAGTCTATGATTAAAAACTAATCAATTTATTGTTTCAAAATAGCCCAGGGGGGAAAAAAAGGTGGAGAAACAAGGAGTTCCCACTGTGGTGCAGCAGAAATGAACCCAACTAGTATCTATGAAGATGTGGGTTTGATCCCTGGCCTTGCTCAGTGGGTTAAGGATCCAGTGTTGCTGTGAGCTGCAGTGTAGGTCACAGATGTGGCTCAGATCCTGCATTGCTATGCCTGTGGTGTATGCTGGCAGCTGTAGCTCCAATTCAACCCCTAGCCTGGGAACTTCCATATGCCATAGGGGTGGCCCTAAAAAGCAAAAAAAAAAAAAAAAGGTGGAGAAACAGATGAAACAAGATTGGCAAAATTATATTATAATTATAACTTCATTATCATTTATAGCTGTTATAAAATTATCATTGTTAATGGATATATGTGGTTTATTACGCTATTCTATTCAGTGAATGGTTGAAATTTTTCACAAAAAATGTTAATTTTAAAAATTAATCTATATATAGCCTTTTGGGAGAACCTAATTACCAAGTCCCAATGAACACCTAGTGGACTATTCTAAGCAACACTAAAAAGGTAAAAAAGAATGCAATCAATGTCTTCATATTTTCTTTTAATTATATTTTTAAAAAAACCCACGTAACATGAAGTTAACCATCTTAACCATTTTTAAGTGATTTTCAATGTATTCACCTTGTTGTGCAATGGATCTCTAAAACTTTTTCATCTTCAAAAACTGGAATTCTTACCCTAATGAACAACAACTCCCTATTTCCCCTTCCATCAGTCTCTGAAAACCACTACTTTCTGTTTCTATGAATGTGATTGTTTTAGATATCTTTTTCTTTTTTTTTGTCTTTTTACCATTTCTTGGGCCGCTCCCATGGCATATGGAGGTTCCCAGGCTAGGGGTCCAATCGGAGCTGTAGCCACCGGCCTACACCAGAGCCACAGCAACACGGGATCCAAGCTGTGTCTGCAACCTACACCAAAGCTCACGGCAATGCCAGATCCTTAACCCACTGAGTAAGGCCAGGGATTGAACCTGCAACCTCATGGTTCCTAGTCAGATTCATTAACCACTGAGCCACGATGGGAACTCCTGTTTTAGATATCTTGAATAAGTAAAATCATACAGTATTTGTCTCTTTGTGACTGGCTTATTTCACTTAGCATAATGTCCTCAAGGTTCATCCATATGTAGTATGTAAATGGGATTTTCTTCTTCTTTAAAGGTGAGTAATATTCCATTCTACGTACAAGCTACATTTTTTTTTGGTCCATTCATCTGTCAATGGACATTTGGGTTACTTTCGCCTCAAAGTCTTCATCTTAATATATTTTCTGAGGAAACTGACATAAAATATGCTAGGAGAAAAACACATCCAAACAATAAGGAGAAAGTTCAATTATTGGAACAATGTCTATCCACTTGCTATTCATCACTCCAGGGACTACAAGAAACTGGGCACACCTAACAGAAGTTACTCAGTGGGTCTATCAGAAACTAAATTTATTATTTATCTGCTTTTGCTTTCTACCTCCCTCTTATTTTGGCATCCTTTCTTGATGGAACTATTCAAAGGGTATTGATATATGTAAATATGTTTATTCCCTTAGTCTAGGGCTATAATTGTAAGAGATGTAGCTCAACTGAGAGGAAAGTACCATGAATGGATGGATGAAGATTGGGAGAGTGCCAAATTTTTTTCAGATTAAAAATTTTTTGATTAATGAAAATTACATGTAAATCCTAAATTTGTCAAAGAACATGGGTGTTTATTTCAATAATGAACATGATAAACCATTTGATGTCTAAAAAGCTGAGCTCTGTGTTCCATTTAGCAACTTGGAAAAGTTTCCTGAATGGCACTATGAATCATGTGGGAACAGTTATTTTATTATTTATTAGAGAGAATGGACCGAACACAGAGGACATGGCTCCATCTGATTGTACATAGGATTAAGTCCATCCGAAACCACTGGAGTTCCTCAGGCAACGAGAATTCACTGCATCTTATCGGGAGCCACTTTTGTATTTTATATTTTGCTTCCAGTTCACTTTCTCAGCTCTCACTCCGAGGGGTCATGGATCCCTTGGGCCCATTAAATTTCTGGCTTGGATTATGTGGAGTGATTAATGGTGGTAGGCCTGATACATGTGAGGTCAGCGTGCTGAGCATCCTGTATGTCAGCAACAAATACAGCAGTGTGCATCCACTAAGTCACTTTTCCCCTCGGCAGCCATAATTTATTCATCCCAGAGTACACTCGACCATCTGCTATTTATTTTGTTTTCTTTAAGCATTAGTTCCCTCGATTGGCTAAGCCAGGGCACAGGTGAAAAGTGGTAAGAAGCAAAGGGAAGTTGCTGTTGTTGGACACAGGAGAGGTGAGCCAAGCTCCCCTGGAGGAAGAGAATTCAGCTCCACAGAAAAGGCCTAACTGTATTGTTGAATACTTAAATCCCTGTCTAATAGGAGCATTTGGGCCAGGCCCAACCACAACTAGCTAAAGCTAGACCCCTGGGGTGAGGAGTGTAAAGCTGGGGAATTTTAAGCATCCTTAATAGTAGCCTGTAATAAACTGATGCTCTGAATCTTTGCTAGAGTATATACAAGACTGGGCTATAAATTTTACATTTGGCTAAGTGACTCATAAAGAAACACCCACCTGATTTCAGACATGCATTTTTGGCAGTCAGGGCGGCTGGCTAAATTAGCTATGGTTCTATTTTTAGCTGCTTTCTTTCTCTGCCTAAAATACAGTGATTCTATCTGTACAGTTTTACAACTATGCCCTCCAATACTGCTTATTAGACTATCTCTTGGACTGGGAGATTGCTTCTTTTTTAAATGCCCAAAACACTGGAATACACTGTAATTCTTATTTTATCTATAAGCATCTGGCCCTGAAAGCTGTTTCTTACAAGAGTAACAATAATTTAAAAAATTATTGAAATGCACTTCAGCTTATTTGTACTCTAACAATCTGTTATCATGGAGTGCTAAAAATATAGAAACACTTTTTCTTCAGGAAGAGTTGAAGTGTCTCTTGTCTGGGGAGGTCCAGTGTTGACTTGAGGAACTTTGGTCAAGCTGGTATTTGACCTTTGGCAGGAGGCTGCCCTGGGTCTTATATTCTCAACAAACTGGGCCCAAGACAATAGTGTGCTTTATAGCCCAGAGCCCGATCAGTGTGTTTCTCCAAGGAAGACCTCAAGCTGAAAAGCCAACATGCCTGACAAGCACCGTCAAGGTACCAAGGGCATAAGCACTAGACATTGGAAAACAAATGGAAAAGCACACACGGCTACATCTGGAATCCTAATGGGCCGCCAATGGTTCCCAGCTAAAGGAAGAATTACCCGTGTTATTTTATCATCCCTTGCGCTAACTTTGCTGTTTATGTACAGCAATAAATGATTTTTTAAAAACATATTTGGGTCATTATGTCATATACCACCAGCAAGTAAGGTTGTTTTATTGTGCTTGGAGTCAAAATACACTGCTGTACCCAGATGTACGGGAAGTTTAAAATCTCTTGTCCTTCTGTATTCATTCCTCCTGGACAAATGAGTTAAGTTTTTAAAAGGGAAATTGAGAATTTTTATGGCTTCTATTCCCACCTCGCCAGTAAAATTTACACCAGTATTTTCCTACCTAGCAAAGGTGCTTGGCCAATGATAACACTAAATAGTAATGCAGAAAGCCAAATAGCTTCCAACCAACAGGAAATGCCAGAGATTTTTTTTTTAACACTTTTAGCAAGTCGGATTCTTATGCCAAGGCTGTGCTATAATCAAAAAGTAACTGCAGACCAAGGAATATGCAGTGAAATCCAGAGGTTTAAGCTGACTCTTCCCAGGCAGTATGTGGATTTCTACCTGCCTTTCTGGTTGCTGTAGGCAGTTTTAAAATACACCTGTTCTGTTAACTCTTTTATCATTATACCCAACATTGATCAAAAGGATGAAATCTTTTCTTAGTTAAGAAAAATTCCAAAGTGCCTATCTCTTTACAATATATTCTTTCGCATGCTCTTTTATCAATAGACCTGGTTGGTTTCTTTTTCTACCTCTTCCCCATACCTTCCAAAATGTTAAAGCTCAAGTCATCCAAATCTGCTTCCATTCCTTTGTTAATAAAGGGGACTTTTTTTTCATATGAATAAAGAAAGTTAAGGACTTTATGTATCACGAAAGGAAAAAGGAGAGGAAGACTAAGAAAAGCAGATGTTCAGATGTGAGTGACCCACCTATCCAGAGAATCAGTTCTTGTGTGAATGTTTGGTTTCTGGAGCAGAGGATGCTGGTTTTCCTGTTTACTTAGTCAGCCCCGTCACTAGTTTACAGGTGGCCTGGAAAGAAGATTTAGAAAATGTTTTCTCTTTCGATATATGAACATCAAATTATTTTACAATGTGCCCTGGCACATGCATTATGACAGATTGGAGGCAAAAGACCATCTCCAAAGGGGAGTTAGAGGAGGGAGTGGGATGGGGAGCTGCATGTTGGGTGGAGGCACTGTAAAGAACTTGGCTTCAGAGCTCTTGGTGCAGCAAAATTATTTAAACATTTTCAAATGCTTTGCCAAGAGATAATTCATTTTACTCTTGAGCCTGGCACACATTCCCTTCTTTGCAGGATTTCTAAGTTCTGGTTATTCCTGAAATGTAACAGACTTAAATTTGCTTGGAAGATCCCCTTTAGTGTGCAGTACTGAGTTCCCTGAATCATCACCACAATCTTACTGTGCGACTCATGACCAGTCTCTTTTAAAAAGCAGTTAACTTGATTTTGAGTTTTGCCTGAATCCTCTATCCAAGGAAGGCCTAAAATCACCAGCACTGCTTCTGTATGGAAGATGTCATTATTTGACAATGCATCAAATAAGGCTAAAGTTCCACCTCTTTTTTTCTCCCTTTTGGATTCTACTTAAAGTCATCTTTTCCTTCTGTCCTATTACTTAACAAATTTTTTCAACAAATTTCAGAGATGGTTTGGGTGTTTCTCCCCTTCTTTCTTATGTACATCCCCCAACACATTTCTAGATTACATTTTATCAGTACCTGACTCCCAGCATATTTCACATTTCAAGAGAATTTTAGAGTCTCTTGGTCTTACCTCTCCCTTCACACAGCCCAGAAGTCTTCACAGATCATCGATGTCAAATCATGTTCCTCCTCCTTCAGAATGCTGCTAGGAATCATCTCCTAAACTAACCTCATATGGCTCTGCTGAACCAGATCACTTCAACAACCCTGTCGGCACACTGACGGGAGAAATCTCTCAGGAAGATGTTTCTATATTCTGCAGAGGTTTATATTTTTCCTATGATTCTTCTGCTGCTGTTCTTTCCTTCTTTCATTTGTATATCTTCTTGTCCTTATTTAAACATAAAGCTCCATGTGAGAATGGAATGAGTTTACGGCCAAATACTTTTTGTGTGTTTCTAGAGGTCTCAAGTCATTCAGTGCTCTCTGTATTAAAATGGAGGAAAATCAAGAAATCTTGATTTCTTCAGACTTAACTGAAGTCCGAAGTTGCTTTTCTGGTTGTCATGCTCTGCGGTCTGTGACAACTATGTATATCTTAAATGACCACTCGCTCACTGTCCTTTGTTATCACGTAGGCATATGAATAACATCTACCTGATTCAAGATCTCTGAGGTGACATAAGATATACCCAGCTTCTGTCAGTGCAAAAATGAAGAATAATAGAGCTGGCAAAGTAACATCTGAAAAAATGTGTCCTTTGCCTGTAGCCACCCCCTTCAATGTCTCTGAGTCCTCTCTCCTTTCCCCACCTCAGGTAGAAAGTCCCTTTTTTTTTTTTTTTTTTTTTTTTTGTCTTTTTGCCTTTTCTTGGGCCTCTCCTGTGGCATATGGAGGTTCCCAGGCTAGGGGTCAAATCAGAGCTGTAGCCACTGGCCTACACCAGAGCCACAGCAATGAGGGATCTGAGCCGCATCTGCAACCTTTACCACATCTCATGGCAACACCAGATCCTCAACCCACTGAGCAAGGCCAGGAATCGAACTCACAACCTCATGGTTCCTAGTCAGATTCGTTTACCACTGAGCCACGTCGGGAACTCCTAGCAAGTGCCTTCTTAATTTCTAACTTCTCCAAATAAAAACAGCAAGATGCAATATTTTTTACCCCTTACCTAAAATTAATTATTACAAATATACTCACTCCTTTAAGAACTTTCTATTGTAAGCCTTGTTTCCTGTTATGGAATACAGATCATCTCCTAAGAGAGGGGTTTAGAGAACATTTAGAAAGTGAGAATATTGTAGGAGGAAGGAGATGGAGAATACAATCTTCTTGGCTCTAAAACTGTGCTGCATTTAATTCTGGTTTTATAGATCAGACGGTAGAGAGAACTTGCTTTAGCTGTTTGGGGTACTTTTCTTAATGAGAGACTAGTAGAATCTCTGCCTTTCCATTTCCTTAATAAAAAGATTCCCGTGCCTCAAGATTCACAAATACCAGGTCTCTTGTGCCCTCAACCTGGCCTGGATCTCTCAGCATCACTGTCATTTACACACCTTCCACCCCCACCACTACGTAGATGAAGAATATGCCTTTCCCCAGCCCCCTTTTTACTTCTTCTAGAATATAATCCATAATCCATAATCCCAGGATCCAAAGTTTTAGTTACTCCCATATTCCAAACAACTGAGTCTGATACACACTGCCTTAGAAACAGGGAACAGTTATTAAGGAGTCATCAGGTGAGGTACAGTGATGGTATGGTGCTCCTTTTTGTCTTGGCTTCTTACTTTCTTTTTTCTTTTCTTTTTTTTTAATTTTATGTCTTTTCCCACAGCATATGGGAGTTCCCAGGCCAGGGATCAGACCGAGCCTACAGCTGTGACCTAAGCCACAACTGCAGCAATGCCAGATCCTTTAATCCACTGTGCCAGCCAGGGATCAAACCTGCACCTCTGCAGGGACCCGAGCCACTGCAGTCGGATTCCTAACCCACTGCACTACTGTCAGAATTCCTTTATTTGGCATCTTTCACTCAGCACTAACTATTTGGAGATTTATCAGTGTTGTTGTATTATCATTAGCATGTTTATTTTTATTGCTGTGTAGTCTTCCATTGTAAGGATGTGCCTATCTGAAAGGTACTTATTGAGTCTCTTCTACATGGTACTGTGCTAGACACCGGATACATGGTCACTAAAGGCTAGGACTCAGCTCCCAAGGATCTAATTTGCCGTCTAATATAAGGACAAATAAATAACTTGACAATTATGGTAAAGTTTGCACTGTAAGGGAGGTAAATACAGGGCTTTAGAAGTCTCAGCAAAGACCCTGAAGGGATGTGGATTTTGGTGGATATGGCGAAACTTGTTACAGGGCGAGGTCAAAGACTTGAAAGTAGTTCTAAAGGCCCAGTATGGTGGGGGCAGAGGAAGTTAGTGAGGGGGATTTTTTTTTATACTGGGTAAGAAGCTTAAATTATATCGAGATTTATTTAAGGCATTTAAATAGCAATTGAATGACATAATTACATTTACTTTTTACTGTGTAGAATGAACTGGAAGAAAACAAGTCCACAGATAGGAAGACCAATTAAGAGACTATCAAAGAAGCCCAGATGAGAGGTTTAGGCTCAGATGGAGGGTGTAGAGACTAGGGGAGTGGACAGACCAAAAAGACAGTGAGAAGGAGGCAACAGAATTCTAAGTACTCACTGATGGATTAAATGCTTAGGGAAGAGTCAAGTACAATCCCATATTTAAGGCATGAAAAACTATGTAAATAGACAATGAATTAAGAAGTGGAAGTAGGGTTGGGAGGATAACATTCAGTCTCACATTTTGAGTTCAAGGTTGTGTGGGATATTCAAAGGGAGAAGGCCAGAACTTCGATGGATGTAAACATGAGTTTAGACTGTGCAGGAGTTTGGAGGTGGAGATACAGTTCCTCATATGTACAGGCTTGAAGGAGAAAGAGGATAAAGAATGAAAGAGCAAAATACCTAAAATGCAGTTCTTGGCAACACTGCCCTCATAAGGAAAAATGAGCTCTGTATCTCATATACTTATTTTTGCTCCTTAGTTTGTAAATTCCTGAAGGAACAGGCTTTGCCTTAAACTTTTCAGTAACTCAATGCCTGCAACAAAGAAGGGGATCAAAACTAATTCATTATTTGCATACTTGAACACTGGAAATACAGTCAATCTAGGTCTATAGCTATCTCTGAGAAATTGATCCATGTGATATACTAAATCATTCACTAAAATGGTTAATGGTGCTAGAGCATGAACTCTTACCACCACATGGATGTGATCTATTTCTGTTGAGTAGGAACAAAAAATTTATATTTAACCTAATATATAAAAGGAAAAAGTGCTTCCAGTTTCAAATCTAGTAATGTGACTTTAGAAAAACCATGACAGTCACATCCAGCTACGGGATAAAACATATAGCTACATAAAAAAAATCAGACAACACACTGAATATTGCTTCTGCCATTTTTTTCACATCATGCAGAATTTAGCAGGTGACAATTTGGACACATTTCTGCATAAATATATCAGTTCTGCCAACAGCACCCCTAGCAAAACTAAGAAAGCCTTCCTAATCCAAATTAAATCTAAAGACTGTAAATATTATTGTATCTTTAAACTAGGTTAACTCGAGGTAAATGACAGTAAGGAGGTCAGGAAAACATCAATGAGTCAGTCCTCATTTTTCTCACCACACCAAGTGGAGAAGCTGTGATTTGGGCAATTTCTGCTATGGAAAGTGCTTCCCCTGTAACTTTTTTCCTCCATGATCTCTCCCCCATAATACATTAAGGGGTAAGCTTTACTTGCCATAGAAAAACAGACGTGTGAATTTGATACTCTCAGTTTGTTGATATGTTTTTAAAGCTGGCGAGCAAATAGAGTGCAGAATGTGAAATTTTTTGCTTCAGCTGCCACATGGCTAGCTAGAAGCCGAGCCCAGGACATAGCAAAGTGTCTATTCTGATTTCCAAGAACAGCAAAACTATTAAGATCTGTTGAGGGAGAAAAATTCTTATTCTTGATATCATCAAACTTGTTTCCAAAATACCCTCCAATTTTTTTCTAGGAGGAGAACCTTAAAAATGAAATAAAAGCAACAAACTTAAGTTTACCATTTCCAAAAGACGTCTAACAATTTTCAAAGGAATTTCTTAGCTTCTCTTTTTTTTGAAGAATTTTTGTTTTTCAAGTAGAAAACAATGTAGTTTGAGTTCCAGGTATGTTTCCTAACTCTTTACAGAAATATGGTTTAGATATAACTTGATTTAAGAAAATTTAATATGCAAAACCTTTCTGAAGAAGATAAATTAGAAGGATATTAATTGTTCAAAAAAAGCATTCTTCACATTACATGGTTCATTAATATACTAATCTCTTCAGAGAATTTAAAAATAAATTTATAAATGTTGTGTTCATACAGCCTTTGGGGAAACACATTTACTGTGTAATCCAAGACATGTGTGAATTTTTAAAAAAACAATGGGTCTACGATACTCATTCTCCTCTGTTTCCCTTTACATATTCAACTTCCTCTTAGCAGAACCTACCAACTATACCACCAGGTTAGACACTTTTCCAGCACTCCAGACTCATAGACAGCACTTCTTATGAGATACCGCCATTTGTTTAACACATGGAAACCCAAATCCAAGGCATTTAGGACTGACAGTATCACTTCATCTTCTACTTCATCTTTCTACTTCCTTTCTACTTCCTTATTTCAGGTACTGCTGAACCAGCCATCCACAGCTCTAGCCAGGACTCTCAAATCTCCCTCACATTTAACCACAGATACAACTCAAGCCCTATTGCTTCCACTTTCTTTTATTTATTTATTTTGTCTTTTTAGGGCCACACTCACAGCATATGGAGGTTCCCGGGCGAGAGGGTGAATTGGAGCTGTAGCTGCCAGCCTTTGCCACAGCCACAGCAATGCCAGATCCAAGCCACGTCTGTAATCTACGCCACAGCTCACAGCAACGCCGGATCCTTAACCCACTGAGAGAGGCCAGGATCGAACTCGTGTCTTCATGGATACTAGTCGGGTTCGTTATCCCTGAGATATGACGGGAACTCCTGCTTGTACCTTCTTGATATTACTTATATGCATCCATTTCTCTCCCCCCTCTACTTTTTAATTTGGTTCAGGCCAGCTCCCGTCCTCTTACACAAATGCACAGCTAACCAGGTACTGTGGTACCCTTCTCTAATCCACTCCTATTGTACAGCCAATTATCTAACAAAAATACAAATCTAAGTAAATAATTCCTGCTTAAATGCTTGAAGAATTTCCCAGGAAAAGGCCTAATTCTTTAGCATGGCATAAAAGACCATTCAAGATAACCTCTTTCCACTGCTCCCAACATTCCAGTCTGAGCTCCAAACATACATAGCTACCTGCAGTCCCCTGCGTGCCCCCTCACTGTCACTTCATTTATTCTGCAGCCCTCTTAAACTCTTTCCTACTTGCTTTTGCTTACTTGCCTTTGATGTCTCATTTCAAGATATTATTTTTTCAGGAAGCTTCACCTGACCAGCCTCCAGCCCTCATATAAAAGACAGTGTCCCTCCCATGTGTTCTGGAAGTTCCCTATACTTAATCAGACAATAGAACCTATCACTCTTTATTGTAATTGCTTATTCATTGCCTGTCTCCTCTTCTAGACTATAAGAGACTTAAGGGCAGCAATTGTGCCTTAATTTCCATTCCCAGTGTTCAAAAACAGTCTAGTACACAGTAGACACTAACGGAGATAGAGAAATGAATAAAAGTATATAAAGAAACATAAGCCAAGAACGAAAAACATTTTTGTATTTTGTTATTGATATTTTAACTCTTAATGTGTTTAGCTTTCCTTTTTTAAAACTATTTGCTCTTGGTTTCACAATACATAAAAAATGGAAACAAAACTACAAAATGTTTACTTTGTCTTATTTATTTAAAGGCAACATTGGGCATGTTTCTTTTTCTGAAGACTAATAGCAGACTATTGTTTTAAACTAAGTAGAGACTCTCATACTGAGTGAAGTAAGTCAGAAAGAGAAAGACAAATACCATATGATATCATTTATATCTGGAATCTAATACACAGCACAAATAAACCTTTCTACAAAAAATAAAATCATGGACTTGGAGAAGAGACCTGTGGTTGCCAAGGGGGAGAGGGAGGGAGTGGAGTGGTCTGGGAGCTTGGGGTTAATAGATGCAAACTATTGCCTTTGGAATGGATTAGCAATGAGATCCTGCTGTGTAGCACTGGGAACTATATCTAGTCACTTATGATGGAGCATAATAATGTGTGAAAATAGAATGTGTACATGTATGTGTAACTGGGTCATCACGCTGTACAGTAGAAAAAAAATTGTATTGGGGAAATAATTTAAATAATAAAATAAATATAAAAAAATAAAAAATAAACTACAGGTACACTCATTTATTAACAGAAATTTCAATGCAAGTACACTTTGATATACAGCATAAAGAAGAACCTAAAAGATTATAGGCAAGCAAGTTTTAGAAATACTATCAGTTTTGAATGTACCATTGGAACTTCCGCCTTGTTATTTAAAAAACACTGGCTCTATCATTCTCTTTGGCCTTAGAAATTTTAATTTCTATGTACAGTATTGAGTTTTCTTAAGGTAAGGCTCAGTCATGAAGCATTAAAAACCAAGAAAGACTTCAGGCTTATGAAGAAAGGAAAAGTAAATTTTGAAACTACATAATGAAGAATGTTCTCCTAACCTTGTTTTGACTTAAATGAAGGACTGACCTCCACTTTTTTGGTTTTGAACTTTGTGACAAAATCCGCCCACCTTAAAACTAAGGTATTTACTTGCTACTTGTTTCCTCCTGGGCAAAATGAAAAAAGTGATCTAGATCAATGTTTCCCAAACATTATTCCAACCAAAAAAATCTTTTCTTTCTTTAAAACAAATATTATGGAGATTACCAATATATAAAATGTTTACAGAATTCAGCTGGGGGAAATGAAAAAGGGATAAGCTCTTGCTCCCTGCCCACTTTGCCCCACAGCAAGCTGCTTCTAGGGTGTCAAGAGTTAAATAGAGCACAGCTTTAAAACCACTTGTCTGTGAGATCTCCAAAGACCCCTTTCAAATCTGAAGTTACATGACTCTAAAATTTACAAACATTTCTGTGCTTGCAGTTATCTACAGAAGAGAGGTTAAATAATCAAGTCTCTGTATTAGGACTTTCTAGGGAATATGAAAGTGTGTGGTATAACATAGGTGTGATTTAAATTACTACAGCTATGAGGGAAAGCTCTCTGGAAACCATTATCATGGAATTAATGGGTTCTATAATGTTTCAGTAATTATTTTTTAATCTAATACTTTCCATCATTTAAGAGAGTCTGTGAGGGTATACGTAGTTGAATGAAAAGACAAATTACAAGAGAAAAGAACTTCATTAATATTTCAAAATTACAAAGTGAAAAGAGTGTGTTTCATTGAGAAGCACAAAATAATGACAGGAACTCAGTTTGAAGAAACCCCAAGACATCCAGAGGCTCAAAGTAATGAGTTTAATTCCCCAAAGTCGAAAGCAGTTTCCACCCCAGGGTAACAAAAACAAGAACTCATGTTTGTTTGTTTTGGAGTCTCCATTTGGACCTGGAAGGTCAGACTCTGAACAGCAAAGCCATTGTTCAACATCATTCATCCTAATCGTGGTCCAGCACCTGACTGGGCATTAGGAAACCTGGGTTCTCTATCTGATTTTGTGATTGACTTACCCCCAGGGTTTTTGAAGAGTCACAATTTCTCCCCTCTAGAGTATCTGTGAAATGATCTTTTTCCTCTGGATGACAGAGGAATTATATGGATTATGCTGTCTCCTGGTGCTTGAAAGTATGCTAAAGAAAGTTATGCTGATACTTTATCACCAATGTTTTTCATTTCAAAACCTAAAAACAATATCAGTTAGTACCTTTCTGAGGGATTAATATGTGCCAGGACTTGTTCTAAATTCTTTATATATATATTAACTCACTTAATTCTCACAATAACCCTACTAGTTAGGTATATTATAATCCTCATTTTGCAAATGAGGCAGTAAAATTATAAAGAAGTTGAGTAACTTGCCCAAAGTCATACAGCCAGTAAGTGGCAGGACCAGAGCTCTAATGCAGGCAGTCTGGCTCTAGGGTCCTTGCTCCTCAGGCTGCACCACCTCCTCTCCATAGAAGCTGTCAAGTTTTTCCAGATCTGGTGCTAGGAACAGGACAGCTAGAGCATATCTGATCTCTTAATGGCCTGTCTAATCAGATTAACTAGGATTTCTCTCACAGAATCGTGGATTAAGACATATATTGGCCACATACCTTTCTTCCCCTTAAAGGATTTTATTGTTTTGGTTTTTTAGTTTTTTTTTTTGTTTTTTGTTTTTTTTGTCTTTTTTGCCATTTCTTGGGCCGCTCCCGCAGCATATGGAGGTTCCCGGGCTAGGGGTCTAATCGGAGCTGTAGCCACCAGCCTATGCCAGAGCCACAGCAACGCAGGATCCAAGCCGTGTCTGCAACCTACACCACAGCTCACAGCAACACCGGATCATTAACCCACTGAGCAAGGGCAGGGATCAAAGCCGAAACCTCATGGTTCCTAGTCAGATTCGTTAACCACTGCACCACGACGGGAACTCCAGATTTTATTGTTTTATGGGATGCAGGTAGTTGGGGAAGGGGGAGTGTTAAATAGCTTCAAAATGGCAATTTAAGGGAACTGGACTGTCTCTCAGGATGTGTATACTTAGAATAGAAAAGGATTTGAAATTTTTGTTAAATATTACTCCCTAGAGATATTTTAATAATAACGGCAAATCCTGAACCTTCTGTTAGAGACACTTGGCAATTAATATCAAAGAACCAACAAGATAACAGCTTGTAAAGTGAAAACTGTTGCAGACCAAGTTTCCATGAAGCAGACGTTGGACTGGTTTCTTAAAGTCTGTATATATTCTTGATTGTGCTCTGCCTTTACTCCCCTCAGTCCCTATAAGAGGTTCTATCATCAGACTGTACAGGATTGGGGATTCTTAGGTCCCAGCAGAAATGAGAAAACAACTGAAAGTATATTAGGCTGTTGAACACAGCTGCAAATGTTGAACTATTTCTGCCCCACACAACGCCCCTGGTTCCTACTCCCCCAAGATTCCCCCAGTCTATCTTAAATAAGAGCCAAACAGGACAATGGTATCCAAAACATTTGGCTTTATTGTAGTTTGTTTTAAGACATTACAGTTCAAAAGCCTCTAAGCAACTACTGAGTTGCACTAATCACAAAGAAATCTCTTGCACAGGAACTATGAAATAATTTAACTAGACTCTTCCTTCCAAGACTTCAATAACTTCTAAAAGACACAATGAGTCAAATGATTTGGAAAGGCATTGAGGCTAAGGAAATGCATACTAGTGGGCTGTGTTAACCCTAAAACAATCTGGAAATAAATTCATGTGAGATTAAGAAGAGCACACTGCTAGAGGAAATGAAGCCTGGGTGTCAAGTCCAGAACCTTGGAACTTGCAAATAGACACTTTGTCCAGGCAACTGAGACATATTTTGAAGTGTACATTCTGTGCACTAACACAAGGATAACTGATACTAATCAACTGCCATAAAACCAGAACAAAGTCAGAAATATGGGAGCAATAAGAAAAATATGACCTTAAGTGGCAATGTAGCAAAGAGCAGATTATGGTCCATTGCTGGAACTTTGCTAAGAGGCAAAAAGCAGGAGGCTCTGGGTCTCACCAAACCCAGATGGCAATGCAAAAATAAATGAATGAATGCTGAGTAATTATTTATCACACAGCATGATCAATCCAGAAACACAGAAAATATGTAACATAACAAGAACTATTAAATCAGTCCCAGCAGAGTTTTGAAATGGGGCAGTAAAGAAGTTCACATTGATTAAAAACCAAAATGCAATCTTGTGTTTTGATTTGCTTTGCTCATAGAAAACAAAAGTGTTTTACTGATAGCCATATGTGATGACAGAAAGCAAAATCTTTCATGAATTTCAAGCAAAGTAGATGTGGTTTTCAACATTTCATCCACTCCATGAGAGGCTTCAAATTATCTCTATTAGGCATATCAGGAAAAACAGTAAGAATATATTCATAGCACAGAATTGTAGGTGCTGGATTTCATACAGCTTGTCTTTTTTTTTTTTTTTTTTTTTTTTTTTTTTTTTTTTAGGGAAAAAAGCAAATCTTAAAATTAGTATGGAACTAACCACCATCACCCAAAGAATGAAGATTTTAAGACAGAAAATCATTCTTTAAAAACTTCTTTCCAGGTGCTTTCATAAAATTCTTCCGCTGTTTAAAATGTGTATGTATCTATTTAGACTATTTGGAAAAATGACCACTACTTCCATTCCTCGCTCAACAAAATATCTAACAGGAAGTCAAGGAAAACCCTCAGGGAAAAAATGCTGTCTCCCAAGAACTCATGCAAACAATAACACATTTAGATTTTGCAAGGCTAAAGTAGACCATACAAACACCTACTTATCCAGTGGCCATGTCATTTTTCATATGCTAAACCACCACTTTCTAAAAACACACAGGTAGAAAACTACTGTCATCATAACCTGGGTCACGTGTCTCTATCAACTAAGACAAGTTATAGGATCTGGAGAAGGGAAGAAGCAGAGCTAAATTTCTCTATCTTCCTGTTTTTGCAGTAACGAGCATACCTCTGCACTTAAACAAGAAGGTACCATCACCTAAATAGATCTATATTATTCAACAGACTCAAAAATACAAATCTTGCCTGTAACCACGGAGATGTCACTGGCTACCTAACTATGACATCTGACAGGTGAGAGGAGCCTAATTACAAATCTCCCACAGAGAGGTTCAAAACTTCACTCTGGTATTTGAATGAGAAAGTACTTACCTCTCAGTTTCATCTTCTCATCTGTGAAATATAGGCTGAGCATATGTGTCTCACGCTCAGAGTTGAGAGAACCAAGGGAGCTAATGTATAATGAGCACTTTAACCTTTACAGGCTTGATTCTCACTGGGAACCTTGGATTTAGCCACTCAGACCAATAACTAGAGCAGCTAAACCTTCTTATTTTACCCTGGAAGCCTTGGCTTCAAGTACTGTGTCCTACTGCAGCCTTGGAAACTAGCTATTCTCAACTATCACTCACCTCTATGAGGTTTGTTTTAATTTTTGCTTTTTAAAACATATGCTGGGAGTTCCCGTCGTGGCGCAGTGGTTAACGAATCCAACTAGGAACCATGAGGTTGCAGGTTCGATCCCTGGCCTTGCTCAGTGGGTTAATGATCCGGCGTTGCCATGAGCTGTGGTGTAGGTCACAGACACAGCTCGGTTCCATGTTGCTGTGGCTCTAGCATAGGCCGGCAGCTACAGCTCCAATTAGACCCCTAACCTGGGAACCTCCATATGCCGAGGCAGCAGCCCTAGAAAAGGCAAAAAAAAGAAGACAAAAAAAAAAAAAACCAAACATATGCTGGACCAATCCGCCTTCTACCCCCTAAAAGTGTTCTGAATCATAAACTTCAGGGGTAGAGTTAAGGTAATCTTTATTTATTTATTTTTAATCTCCGCATAGATTATAAAGCAGCCAGAGTTAAAAACTACTAACAACTGCCAAATCTTCTTAAATTTCCAAAGTTTTGACAATAGTAACTGAATAAATCAGTCAATAAGTCTTGTCAAGAAAAAAAAAAAAGGTCATGAATGTAAAAAATATTGAGAGCCATCACAGATCTCAAATGATTCAAGAAATCTCAAGAACTATTAAAGTAATGAGTAAAAGGTACACACTTTAGACCAATGTTGTACAACAGATAGGTAATAAGCCGCAACTGTGAGTC
This sequence comes from Sus scrofa, assembly GCF_054392235.1. NCBI lineage: Eukaryota > Metazoa > Chordata > Mammalia > Artiodactyla > Suidae > Sus > Sus scrofa. The sequence goes on along the minus strand of NC_139389.1, from coordinate 71,513,377 downwards.
AAATGAATAATTTCTAATTTTCCAGTAGCCACATTAAAAAAAGAAAAACAGAGGCAGAGCAAGATGGCAGAGAAGTAAGAGGTCACACACACCTTCTCCCACAGACACATCAAAAAAACACATCTACGTGTAAAATTACTCGCACAGAACATCAACTGAATGCTGGCAGAAAGGACAAGAAACTCGACATAACTGGGTAGAACAAAAGAAAAAAAAGAAAGAGAAAAGGAATTAGGACGGGACTAGCATTCTGGAGAGGGAGCCATGAAGGAGAAAAGGAACCCACCTCCTGGGAAGCCACCTAACTGAAGAAACATCAGCTGAATGGGTGGGACCTCAAAGTCGAGGAGAAAAATGCAGCAGCTAGACTGAGAACAGCAAAGCAGAGTGAGAGCTGCACAGATCATCTAAACCACGGGCCCGGACACCACAGACTGAGATGCTTGGGCGGGGGCTGGGCACTGAGACACAGGCTCCAGAGGTCAGTCCCAGGGAGAGAACTGGGGATGGCATGAGGGGCTAAGGAGCAGTGCACCACGGGCTAAGGAGGGAAACACCACAGCAGAGGGAACCTGGGAGAACGACCAGATGGCAGGAGAAGCAAGGCGCCATTGTTGGGAGGGGAAAGGAGGAGGGGCAGGGTTTAAGGAGAGGAAGAATGGATACTTCAGCGGGATAAGTGGAGCCATTCCCAACTCTAAACCTAAAAGGATGAGGAGGGCCAGACCCTGAGGATGGTTGCATGAAAAGGGCTACCCATACATACCTGATAGGAGCTGTATGTAGTCTTTATCCAAGGGACACAGCCCAGCCACTGTGACCAGGTAGCAAGGGAGACAGTGGATAAATACTCCAACCTCATTCTTGCTTTACCCTGCCTGGTGGCCAAGGCCTCCCATTAGCAAAGTTCAGCAGGAAGCCAGAGGACAAGGAAGCCCACTGCGTGGTCCAGAGGCCAGCCCTCCAGTTCCAGAGTAGGTTGGAGAGGAGTAAAGAGTGGATATGAAGGGTTCCCAGCCCACCCTGAGAAATGCAACATGAAGAGTTTGTGTTCCATAACTTCATGATTCACTCTTAGGTTAAAACCATTATTTGAATTATTTAAACACAAAATTGTTACCATTACATCCAAAAAGTCAAGTTATATACTGAAGAAGTTTCCCTTAACATGATAAAAGCTGAATTCACAGTATTAAAATATAGTTCTGTTAAAGCATTTAACTGAAGAGCTAAGGGAAGTGGTTTTGATCCCATACCTTGATACAGAGATGGAGCTATAGAACACTGAAGAATTGATACTGTGAACTTTAGGCCAGTAGTTCCAAACATGACAATGCATCAAAATCACCTCAAAAGCATTCTGGACCCTACCACTGAACTCCCCTAACTCTGACTCTTCACGGGGAGAGGAGAGGGATTATGACACACAGATTTTTAGAACTAATGTTTTATAATGTCACTTTCAAATGCTAAATACCATAGTTTTTTAGAAGCATTTTTATTTTTCCATGCTTGTTTTCATGCTGTTTTGAGTTAAGTATACATCAAAGACAATTTGTCATTCAAATTTCTAAAACCAATCAGTAAAATCAGTAATAAATGTAAACATTTAATTAAAGACTTCTGGGAGTTCCAGTCCAAGATGGTGACATGGGATACTCCTGAACTCACCTCCTCCCACGGCATTAAATAAAAAGTAACTTTTAGATCTAAGACCCAACAAGGGTTAAAAGGAAGGTTAAAATGTGTGTAATGGGAGTTCCCACTGTGGCTTAGTGGGTTAAGAACCTGAAATAGTCTCTATGAGGATGCGGGTTTGATCCCCGGCCTTACTTTGTGGGTTAAGGATCCCATGTTGCCACAAGCTGTGACATAGTTCACAGATACTGCTCCTATCTGGCATTTCTGTAGCTGTGGCATAGGCTGGGCAGTGGCAGCTCTGATTTGACCCCTAGCCTGGACACTTCCATATGCCACATGTGCAGCTGTAAAAAGGGGGGGAAAATGTGTATAATGGCTACATACTCCAACAATGTTAACAGAGTACAACTTTTTTACAAATGAAGGAAATGAGGAAAGCATGTGCAAAAATAATTTTCTTAATTGCTTTCATAATCCTTTTGGTGTAACCATGCAATTTGTGGTCTTAAAAATACTAATTTTCACTATAAGATAGCAGGACTTCTTGGATAAATTGGCGATTCTAGGTTTAGGGAAGAAATGTGAAGCCTGAAATATTTGGTCATACCAGATAACAAGGAAGCTATGGAGTACTATTAGGATCAGGTCAAAAGAATTCAGAAGTCAAGCTGAGAAGTCTAACATTAGTCAACAATAAGACAGCTTGAACATCAATAAGAAAATAACAGCTTCAATGGGCTGAAGCACATCAAATATATTTATCCATGAATTGACAATGATCCATTTTTTTAAAGCTCATCTTTAGAATACTAAGTGCGGTAGATTTAGATGGCCACAAGTTCTTTGTTATTCTTCTCAATGAGAAGTGAAATCTAAATTCCCTTCCCTTGATAGGAGCTGGTTTTAACAACTTGCCAGTTGGAATGCAGTGAGAGTAACATTCTGGGACTTCAAAGCCTAGATCATAAGAAGATGTGCAACTTCCATTTGGTCCTCTTAGAATATTCTCCAGAAGTCCTGAGCTGTCATTATGACAGTTCTAGTTGACAGTCCCAGCTCAGCCTAGCCTCCCAGCCACCCTTACTATCATCAGACATGTGAGTAACAACCCCTTTGATCTCTCACACCAGCTCATCTTCAGTTGAACACCACCAAGTGACTTAGTTGATGCCACATGGAGCAAAAGAATTATACAGCCAAGACCTATTCAAATTCCTGACCTACAAAGTCATATGCTATAATAAAACGGTTTTATAGCTTGTTATGCATTAATAGATAACTAGAACATATGTTTATACCTGGAAAGTAGAGTTTTGCAGTAACAAAAACCTAAAATGTAAAAACATTGGTTTGGGGACTATTTACTATTCCTCCAGGAATCTTAAGGATGTGCCTCATAGCCCTTTACAACTAGATAATAGGCTTCTATTTTAGAATCACTGTTCCACAGTACTCAGACATTCAGCTCAACACTGAGAAGGGCAAGTTTTTGGAATAAAATGTAGATGGGTCATTTGTCTAATTATCTGGATTGTAATTTGATACACAAGAAGCCCACAAATTGGTTTAAGAACCTGTACCAGCTTCAATTAAAAGGCAAAAACCAATCCAAAAGAAAAAGTGGAATCTGACTCCCAAACTTCTACTAGCAGACATCAAACTGGGAAGATTATTCCTTTGCAAATAGAAAAGAAAAGGAATAATCACTCAGTGAGAAAACAAAAGCCCAGAGGTCCACGCCAAGACCTTCAGAGAATCATTCCCATGGAGGAGGAATGTGCTATAACAGTCCAGCTGGAATTCAAAACTGCCATGGACCTTCTTGGCTTTGCACCTCCTGTTTTACCTCTTTGTGAGTGGAGATGTATACTGTAGATCTCTTACGCAGTTGCCAGCATCATTATGTTAGGTGTAAGGGGAGGGGGTGACAGTGGGGGGAGGTTGGACAAACTTGGCAAATTTAACTCTAATTCACAGACCTTCAGATCAAAAGGAACTATGCTGTACCTGAGAAATCACACCCAGGGAACTTCATTAGCATCTGGACCTGATTTAGATAATGTCTTAGTTCAGGCTATTCTGACAAATTACCATAGGCAGGGTGGCTAAAGTAACAAATATTTATTTCCCACAGTTCTGGAGGCTGGGAAATCTAACAACAAGATGCTGGCAGATTTGGTTCTGGTGAGAACCCACTTCCTGGTTTGTAGATGGCCATCTTCTAGCTGTTTCATCACATGACAGAGAGCAGAGAGAGGAATAGCAAGCTGTCTAGTGTCTCTTCTTATAACGGCACGAATCCCATCCAGGAGAACTCCATCCTCATGACCTAATTACCCCTCAAAGGTCCCATCTCCTAATACCATCACACTGGGGGTTAGGACTTCAATAAAAATTTGGGGGCAATACAAATCATTCAGTCCATAATAGATAATGACTTTGAGACTTCAAAGAAGAGGCCATAATGAGATGAGAGTTTGGGGAAATTGGGAAGGAGATAACTCTCTTTTGTACTTGGTAGGAATGTAGGAATGTAAATACTGTAACAAAGAGCAGTGTGAAATATATTATATGTAGCCACAAATTCTTCACTGCCTCTCCCATTGAATGGGGGAATCTTATTTCCTTCCCCTTCAATCTGGGCCTGAGTTAGTGGCTTGCTTGGCCAAAGAATGCAGTGACATCTTAGGATCTCTTATGACTTAGTGGCCTTAAGTTTCCACCTGGCCTTTTTAAAACATTTTGTTGGTAGACCTGCCTGCCATACATGGAAATCCAATTACTCTGAGACCTTTCTTCTGGAGAGACTAGAGACAGGCTCTCCAGAAGAAAGTCTTAGCTGAGCCTAGTCTTTTGTTGTTGTTGTTGTTGTTGTTGCTATTTCTTGGGCCACTCCCACGGCATATGGAGGTTCCCAGGCTAGGGGTTGAATCGGAGCTGTAGCCGCCGGCCTACGCCAGAGCCACAGCAACGCAGGATCCGAGCCGCGTCTGCAACCTACACCACAGCTCACGGCAACGCCGGATCGTTAACCCACTGAGCAAGGGCAGGGACTGAACCCGCAACCTCATGGTTCCTAGTCGGATTCGTTAACCACTGCGCCATGACGGGAACTCCAGCTGAGCCTAATCTTACAATCATCCCCTTAAAAGCACCAGACACAGGAATGACTAGAGACCAAGATTCCTATCTCATTCTGTTCTTCAAAAGATAAGGTAACTGCCTAAATGAAGACATTATAATACTTCACAAGTATTATAAATTCTATAAAATAGAATACCCAGTCTGTATATCCATAAAGTGACATACACATGTCCATAATTTACACATTCTCCAAGTCTATGAAATGAGTCACACCCTCCCCCTCCAGGTCCACACATGATGGGCTTGCCACAGCCTTCTTCCTTACATTCTGGCCACCCTGCTGTGCACTGACCTCCAGCAATAGACTCCTAGTCAGACTCTGAGTCTACAATGAAAGATGGCTTATTTTTACATACAAGGGGCAAGCGTTCGTCCATATCCATCACACCTTTCCAAAACATCAGGCTTTTCTTTCTCCCATACAAACTTCCAAAAATCTTTATCTAGGCATGGTATTGATTTTAACCCTCAATCCATAAAGAAAGACTAGAAACACTTCAAAATCTCATTCCCCTCCCCGGAAGCATTTAAATATATTTCCACACACTAAGAGTTGGATTTTTTTAAACCACAGCTCAAGAGAATGTAAAAGACCATTTTAGACAGATTTCACAAATATATTATTTCTTAACTTGAGATTTAATATAAATCCTCCTCTAAATTGATATTATCATTATTTCCAAAGTGATGTAGTACCATTCTCTTCCCTTTGGATTTAGAACTTTCAAATATGTATACATAGCTACAATAACCTCTCCTTAGTCACAGGCTCCCTAACTATTTTTAGCTTTTGCAGTCTTGACATTCCACACTCCAGCTCATTTTTTCTGAAACAATTTTGTTTTGCTTTCTTCTGTGATACAATGACACTTGGAACCTAAAGCAATATTCCAGGTGGGTCCTGAGTTACTTGTTCCTCATAAAGTATTTCTTCTGGCCAATCAATTTTAAGATAAATTTAAGTTAGGAAAAGTTTAGCAAGTTCAGCTAGAAAAAGGACAAATTGTTATAAATGGAGGATTTTCATATGAACTGTGCAAGTTCCTTTGATTTTTCTAGCTCCCTTTCATATCCTCAGCCAAAAAGTTACTGGATCTGAAAATCTTGTGAAATTCTCCCAGTTAAACCAGCAGACATTAGCAACAATGAGATAAATATAATAATCCTTTAAAAATAAAAGTCTTACAGCATTGACTGATTTTAGCAAATATTTATGTACAAGTGGAAGTAAATCCAATCTTATTCTTTTTTCTAATGATGAATTACATGCCACTTTTTATTTTATGTTAACTTGAGTTTTCATACAAGTAAAAGCTTTCCTTTGGTAAAATATTTTACTTCTGGATGTTTAGTTCTATCTTGTCAATGGATGCTTACTTCAGTATTTTGAGTGCATTTTCCATTTTAACAACATGTGAATACCAAGATGTAGAACACTAATATCTTAACAAATTAATGTTGAGGACTCAAGATACTCACACATACTGCATAGAGGAACCTTCAGCCCAAACGTCATATGGCCTGGAATGGTTTGTATTTTTATGTTTGGCACATGAACAGCTTTCTACCCATGCAGCAATGATCATATCCATGAAATTTTGAATTTGGAATGTGTTCATGAGATCCTATAGCCAGAACTTTCCCACATTTAAATCACAGTAGAACTACAACCTATGCATTCAAAACTTTCAAAATTTTATTAAATAATTTGAAAAGTGAATAAAGCATATCAATGGCAAATTATTCTCCACACTTAAATACTCATACAATTCAACTCGATCTGTTGAAATCAATTCAGCAAATATTTATTAAGGGTCAGAAATTTATTGATGAAAAACACAGTCCTCACTCCCTAACAAAGTCCTTATATCTTTACTACCATCGGGGTGACTCTCACTCTTTGGGTAGATTTTAAATTGGTGAAGATACAACTCATTTAACCAACCCATGTATGCAACTATTAAAGCAGACCTTCAAGTGGAAATCTTTGTTTTGTATTATTTCTGTGAAACAATATGAAATAATAAAGGCACCCAATATTTATTTTGAGCCCAGTAATCCATCATTTTATAAAATTTAATTTTCCTCTACGAGTTTTAATATTCTCAGCTGTAAGATGATGGGATTGGACCAGATGACGACTGAGGACTCTTCAAGGTTTAGGGTATTTGGATTCTGTTTTGTCACTGATAAGAAGGAGTATTACCTGGACTAGACAGATGCTGCTCTGATAGGCACTGTAACAACATCTGAAATACCGATTGGATATCAGGCCATTTCCCATTCTCAATGATCCCAGGTGTGGTGTTTTTAATCACTATTACCTGCTTGCCTCCAGCCATGGCATCAGCAGGCCTCAGCCCTACAATTCATCTCTAAAAATTCTTCTAAGGCAGCTGCTCTGCTGAATTTAAAGGCCATAGCAAGATCTTTAGAAGGCCTGTCATAACTGTGGTCAAGTTTTGTTGAAGCTGCTAACTGGTCCGGGAGCCCAGCCCTTTTCCACTCAGGGGAATGTACGAACTGGCACCAGCTGTCATTCTGTTCCTGAGAGCCTTGCTTGCCTTGAAGTCTTGGATCAGATGACTGGAAATGCTATCTGAACCGTGGTGACCCCTTCCTTCCCCCTCAAATTCTTCTCTCAAGAAAGGTTAAATATCTCCATGAAGACTTCCATGATCCCTCGAGATAGGGGTCCCTTCCTTCCTGGTCACTATTCTAACTTGAATGTATCTGGGGTTACTCCCATACTATATTACTGTTATTTAAGTATCTTCTCATATACTAAACCATGACCTTCTTTGGAATAAGGATCATGTATTATTTGTCTTTGTATCTGAGACAAGAGCCTACAATATAGAAGACATTCAAATAATAATAACAGCCAACATTTATAGAGAATATATTAAGTGGCACATACATTATAAACATCAGCTTTGAACCCTTACAGCAATCCTAAGAAGAATGTACTGTCATTATTATCACTATATTACAGATGAAGAAACTGAGTTAAAGGTTAAGTAACATGTCCACAGTTATACACAGCCAGAGAGTGACAGAATAAGAATATGAATCCAAAGAACCTGGCAACAAAGTCTGTGCTGTTACCTTTTATGTAGTGGTTAATTATTACATGATAGCATCTTTCAGCATGCTACTGTCATATATACGATCAAATTATTCTTCCCCTCATTCTGAGAGAAGGCTTGTTTCTAGGCTGGGCTTCAAAATGATATATGGAAGTTATATATAGTAGAATTATGTGAAGTAGAATCATATTTTTAAAAATAGCTATAATTCCACTGGGGATAGGTTAACTGAAACAAACAAACAATCAGAAAAACAAAGTACAAGAAATAGCTAGTTTGGTATTTTCCACTGGGAGGAAATGACCACAAAGGCAAACCTGCAAACATTATCTTCTATAACGGAAGTCTTCATAGAGACAACAAACATTAACAAGGTCCTATGTGGATGGAATCTGGCATCTTCCAAGACTGCCACCCCAAGCTATGACCTCACCTGGGATGTCCAGGTGAGGTCACTGGCACAGTGACAGTCAAAATGAAAGGTGCACCAAGCAATAGTTCTGGATCCAAATTTGGAGCCAAACACCTAGCAAGCTCCACACCATCAGCAAGGCCTAAAGAATTGCCAGGAAGCTAACAAGATTGAAGCCTACCTTGTCAGGAAAACAGTTACAAACACTGGGATAAAAGAAAATATTTCATTTCTCTCTTAACTCTACTACACTAATAATAATAATAATAATAATGATGACCACGAGAAAAACAGGGAATAGTGGGAACTACAGAGAACTAAAGGGAGAAACGTACACTGTTCTAGACATTAGTTTCCAAATCTTTCAATTTTTTATGGGACATCAGAAATCCAGATTTTAATGTAAAAGTTTCTAGTTTTGAAAATACTAGCAACTGATTCAATTAAAACACACCCACCCACAACACAAATAGACTCTAGATATGGCAAATAAAACATAACTGCAGGTCAGATTTGGCCCATGGCCTGCCAGTTTTAACCTTGAAATAGAGACTCTAAGTTCCTAATATTTAGAAAATAGGAACTAACTACATGGGCAAATATGGTTACTTGCGGTCAGAAATAAAAACAGGAAAGAATTGAGCAAGTTAGACAAGGTAAGGTGAAGCAAAGGGATCCTGGATGTAAAAGCAGGAGTGAGCCCAGAAGCTAGGAAGTTCAGTGGGTTAAGACAATGGTACCAGAAATTCAAACCACAGAGAGCAAGCTGAGCCAGGGGATGTTTTGCCCAATAGAGACATTACTTCTTGCTGTGAGCTGAAGCTGGTAGTGGGTGGTAGCCATTTCTGGAACCACAGTATGCACAAGGAAGTGCATGCAGCTGGCTGGAACCTCTCTCTGCAGATGTGTTCTGATCCCTGCTGGAACAGGGACAATCCAGCTGGGATTCCGGGGAGATTCTTAATGTAAGGGTCCCTGAACTTTCCATTCTAAATAGGAAGCACACCTCAGAGACAAGAAAGTTAAGACTTTCTATATTTCAGAGCCTCGCTTGTCTGCTAGGGCTCCTCGAGTGCTCCCTGAATAAAGCACATTTTGCTATGACACCAATGAATAGCACTGGTCCCAAGCAACAACATTCAGGCCGATTCCTCAAATGTCAGTTTGCACAATCTGTCCTCTTTCTTGTAGACCACCCAGTCTTCTTATAATGATTCTACACTGTCTCATTTATTTTCTTCATGGCAGCAGAGATCCCAATTTCCTTAGTTAAATTTCATTCCCTCCCTTATGCAACTGCTGATTTATTTGTAATTCCCTGGCTGTCCATTAGTCAGTTTAGGATGATTTTTTTTTCTCTATAATCAGTCGAGAAATACAGTAAAATTGATAAACCTCTACTTTTCTATTCAGAGAGAAGTGAGAAGCAAAAAGAAAATAGGGAAAGCAAAAAACTAAGTAACAAAGAGATTAGAAGGGAAAAGAAACAAAGAAGGCAGCTAGAAGAACACATAGGTAGTTCATAGTTCATAGTGTCCTTTTTGCTGAGTGTTTGTAAAAGAAATGGACAAGAAAACAGTCTTAATGAATTTACCCTATCATTTGGTGCAGCCCATGTTATTGCATTATTGTAATGAAAAACACATCAGAATATGTCTAGACACATGACATACTCCTGGTAGAGAGTTCCCTGAACTTCAAAAAAAATTGTGGTTCAATTTCATTCTGGGAAACGCTCCAATGGCAACATTTCAGGTTCTTGAAAGGCTCTTCAGAATGACCGCCTAAGGGGAGGCCACCTCCACAAGAAGACTTAAAGCACCAGGGCACTGTAAGGGCTGGCAGAGCTTTCCATGGGAAAATGGTCCGAACAGCATGGCCCCCCTATAGAAACTCCACGTACAATAATCCACTGATAGGTTTTACTATGCACAGAGTAGCTGTGACAGTCTAAATAAAACACTGAAAAGAACCTGTAAACAGAACAGAAGTAATGAAATACTTTGTTTTGGTGATTCTTTAATTTTAACTACATATGGATTAAACAAATCCAATTGGTATAACTTTCACCAATGTGTTGATTTAAACCAAATTCTATAGGCACTGGAAGTCAGGAAAGGAAAACAACACCACATCCCCATGGTACACTACCTATTATAGGGGAAATGATGCTATGCCTGTGTTCTCACAGGAGAGCCAGGAGAAGAATAAATCCTAAACTGCAGGCATCATGCTTAGACTATAATTTCAACTGCGCCACTCCCAGACTTAAACCTCTGAAGCTGGGGAAACCACATAATCTCCTCTCTTATATTTGTAAAGCAGAGCTTATAAAACAAAACAAAAAAGGAACCTTTATTCAATCCAACTCTTAGAATTTTGAGTTGTGAAATTTCAGTTTCTGAGTTGCGTGGGATATTTTCACATCTAGGACAGGATGATTTCAGTCTATACTCAACAGGTCAAAAAATATTTCTTGAGTGGATAACCAGTATTACAGCTAGATAAATGAAAGGCCCAGCAGAGTGAACACAATAGTCTTTAAGGAACCAACAATTAAGACCAGGAAAGAGGAGTAACCCTTTAGAAACAATTAAGAAGCATGACAAAACTCAGTATAATTAAAGACAGAATGTTGAGAGTTCCACTAAGCTATAGAAGTTTTGGTCAATGGACTGAACCAATAGAGAGGGTATCTTAGCAGAGATGGAATTTGAGGTGGGGCTTGAGCCTTGAGTAGATATAAAGAAAGGCATACTGGAATGGGAGAATATTACAGCAAAGGCACAAACTAGGGGATATGTTGTTGAGATCCAGGAACAGAAATTACTATGGATTTTGGGATATTCCAGCTTGACTGGCACCTACCAGAAAGGTACCAGGTGAATTAGGCTAGAAGGAGCCAAACTCTGAAGTCTTAAAAGCAGACCTGTTGGAAGTAGAATCTCTCTCCAGAGAATTTAGTCCTCAATGCAACAGCTAACCCCAAAGAAGTTTGCCTTACCCTAAGGAGAAGCCAGTGTGGACTCAATATACCCAACAGCCCCCACAACAATCAAGTCTTAAGACCAAAATGCAAGCCAAAGAAGACCTTCCCTGAAACTACCTCCACTTTTGCCACTGACAATCACCATCTTCCTTTCCAGTTCAGGAGTTGCTTCAACTATGACTTCTATCTGGATCCTCCTCCCTAGCCTATATCTCTGATCAACTGTGAATTATAAATCCCCAAACATTCCACATTTGCCTCTGTTTGGTATACAAACCAGACTGTATCCCTTCAAAACTCACAGAAATACTACCACCATTGCCACCCCCATCACTAACACCTCTATACATTAACCTGCTTGGGTCCCCTGGCCTATATACTGCATGAGTCATTCTGTCCCACAGCCTATCTCAATTCCAACAAATAGATACCAACTATGTGACAGACACTATGCCAAGTACTGGGAACACAAAAATAAATAAGACACACTAATTCTCAAAGAGTAGAGTCCAGGAGAAAGTTGGATCTGTTTTAATTCATTCACTTGACAAATATCTATATGGGCCTATTAGTTGCTAGCCACAATACTAGGTCCTTGGGATGAAAAAAAAAAAAAAAGAACAAGATATCATACCTTCTCTCAAAGAACTCATAGTCTTTTTGGGAAAGACAGGAAGGCAAACTGGAGTACGAGAATAATTGTACCTTGGGACATGGATTTGTTCAGCAAAGTTTTTATGGAGGAGGTGACACTTGAACTGAGATGTGAAAACTAAAAAGGTGCTTGAGAGACAAAACATGAAAAAAAAATCTCAGTGTAGAGACTACAGTATGGGAGAATACTGCAGCTTAGGGTATTCAAACTAGTCTTCCCAATGAAAACAACAATATTAGATAAAGCATAAAAACATATTAAAACCATTTTAAAAATTTGACAAGTATAGAAAACCAGGCTAAAATCTAAGTGAAACAAAAGCTCATTGAGGTGAATAGAGCTCTGAAATTGCTTTTGCTTTAAAATATCTGTCAGTTAAGTAACTTTGAGTTTTTATTTGGAGACATTTCAGAGTGAGCAGAAATAAAATAAAAACTCAGATCTTTTAAGACAGGGAGACAAATCGAAGAGATCTCTACATTCAACTGTTCCCCCCAAAGGGTTATACCCTCAAGGAAAAGATAAACTAGAAGTAAACTCACCCTATCCCTTCCCAAACCCCAGGGGACTGAAAAGAAAAGTATTTTTGCTGGGTAAATTATAGAGGAATGTCCCTGAGAAGTTGCAACTATAAGATGGCCCTAAAGTAATTGTGAAGTCCAAATTCACATCTCTTAGAAGAAAGGTAGTATGAGCAAGAATCAGAAACAATAAAATTCAGAAACATCCTCAAAGACTTCAGATAATGAGTCACTGGACATATACTATAAAAGACATATACAATAAAAATATATGTATTGCTTTTTAGAGCTGCACTTGCAGCATATGGAAGTTCCCAGGCGAGGAGTTAAATTGGAGCTACAGGATCTGGCCTATGCCATGGCTGCAGCAATGCCAGATCCAAGTATCATATGTGACTTAACCACAGCTCATGGCAACACCTCATCCTTGACCCATTGAGCAAGGCCAGGGATCTGACCCACATCCTCATGGATACTAGAATTTGTTTCTGCTGTGCCACAAAGGGAACTCCCTATTCTTAAGAAATAAAGAAAAAGTAGAATAAAATTTAAAAGGAAAATGTCAAAGTGTGTCCTTAGCAAATCTGAAAATAATAGATCTTTTAGAATTGATAAATAAAATTAATCTAAAACATTCTTGCAATAATTGTAAAGATTAGATCAGGCAATAATAATAATCTAGGGGGAGATTTTTATAAGGAGTAGGATATTTGGGTTTGTGGTTTTTTATCTTTTTTTTTTTTTTTTTTGCATGCACATCTAACTTACTTACTTGATTTATCTTCTATAGACATAGAGTTTATTTCTTAATTAAGGTAATGCTCAACATGCTATTTACCCTCTTAGCTAACTTTTAGGTCTACAATACAACATTTTTAACCACAGGCGCAATGTTGTACAGCAGATTTCTGGAACTTATTCATCTTGCATAACTGAAACTTTATACCCACTGAACAGCAACTCCTCACTTCCCCCTTCCAGAGGAAGGGTATTTGTATAATCTAAAAGTGTTACCTCAAAAATGACTTATTATTGTAAAAGAGAGGAAAAAGTAATTTCACTGTGGTAAAATCAATAAACTGACTGATAGATTAGAACTGTTATCACTGCCTACAGATAAGACACCCTGAAAAAGACACAGCATCACTGATGTGGTATACTTGCCGAGAATGTATAACCTGACTCTAATTATGAGGGAACATCAGACAAACTCCAAGTTAGGAATATTTTATTTTTAAAAGGTAGGCATGGGGGCTATGCTTCTAAAATGTAAATATCATAAAAGATAAAGGCTAAGGAAGTGTTCCAGATTAGAGGAGGCTTAGGAGACATGACAAATGAATACAATACCTGAACCTAGACTGGTCACTACTAGAGGGGATAGAAATGCTGTAAAAGACATTCTTGAGTCAACTGAAAAATGGAATATAGCAGATTAGATAAAAGCACAGTACCAATAATTTCTATATGTTGAACTTAAATTTACCATGTAAATTTTTTGAAATTGATTACTGTAGTTACATAAAGTTATGCTTATGCTTCAGAAAAATTATTTACATGCATACATATTAATACCTATAGTTTATATAATATATAAAATTATACATAGAGCAAGACAGAGCACAAATGATTAAGCAAATGGAGTACAATCTTGATAGGTGTATCTGGGCAAAGAGTTTACAGATTTTTTTTTTTGCGCTGTTTTTGTTTTTCAACTTATCCATATATTTTAAATATTTAAAGTTATTTCCAAATAAAAAGGTTAAAAAAAGAACCTCAATGAATGGATTCAACTGCAATCTAGACATAGATAAGGGGAAAATTAGTACACTAGAAGGTAGGGGAAAAGAAATTATTCAGAATGCAGCATAGTAGGAAAAAAATGGAAATATACAAGAAAGGTTGAGAGACATGGGCTAACATATAACATCACTTATATGTGTAATCTAAAATATGGCACAGATGATCCTAGCTACAAAACAGAAGCAGATCACGATCACAGAGAGCAGACTTGTGGTTGCCGTGAGGAGAAGGGAGGAAGTGAGTTGGACGGGGAATTTGGGGTTGGTGGATGCAAACTGTTACATTTGGAAAGGATAAGTTGGAATGGGGTCCTACTGTGCAGCACAGGGAACCATGTGTGTTTGGGTCACTCTGCTGTACAACAGAGATTGAAGAAACATTGTAAATCAACTATACTTTAATTTAAAAATAAAAAAGCAAAATAAAATTAAAAAAAGAAATATGGGCTAAGCGACTAGGATGCATGAGGATGCAGGTATGATCCCTGGCCTTGCTCAGTGTTTTAGGATCCAGCATTGCCTTGAGCTTGTGGTATAGATGCAGCTTGAATCTAGCATTTCTGTGGCTGTGGCTTAGGCTGACAGCTACAGCTGCAATTCAACCCTTAGCCTGGGAACCTCCATGTGCCACTGGTGCAGTCCTAAAAAAAAAGAAATATGGGCTAAGGAATGAGAGCAAATATATGTTTAACTGGAATTCCAGAAGGAGAAGAGAAAAACAACGAGGCAGGAAGAAAAACAAAATTTGAAGAAGTAATAACTAAATTTTTTTAGAAGTGATAAAAGTCACCAATCCAAATTAATGAATCACAGTGAATCTTGAGCAGGCAAATAAAATAAAATGCATCTAAGGAAACATCACAGCAAAACTGCATTACACAAAAAAATGTGAAAGCAGCCAGAAAGAAAAAAAAGGACAGATTGCTTCCAAAAGAGCAACAGTTTGACAGATGACTTCACAAAAACAGCAATGAAATTCAAAAGAGGAGTTCCCATCATGGCTCAGTGGATATGAATCTGACTAGCACCCATGAGGACGAAGGTTTGATCCCCGGCCTCACTCACTGGGTTAAAGATTCAGCTTTGCTATGAGCTGTGGTGTAGGTCACAGACACAGATCAGATCCCAGTTGCTGTGGCTGTGGTGTAGGCCAGCAGCTACAGCTCCAATTTGACCCCTGGCCTGGGAATTTCCATATGCTGCAGGTGTGGCCCTAAAGAGCAAAGAAAGAAAGAAAAAGAGAGAGAGAGAGAGAAAGAAAGGAAGAAAGTCCAAAAGACAGTGGAATTATAATACAACTTCAATGTGCTGGGAGAAAACTGTCAATCTAGAATTCTATACCCAGCAAAATTATCTTTATTACAGGTGCTTTACGGAAAATAAAGTGATTTTTTTTTCCTCTAGTAGGACACAGATAAAGGAATTTTAAAAGGATATACCTCAAAGAAAATTATTCTAGAGGGGAAAGTTTAAGATGCAAGAAGGAATAACAAGCAAAAAGAATGTTAAATACATAAGAGAAGAGCATGAACAAAGGCAAAGAGAAAAAGAACAGTCTGATACGTCTAGAGAATTGCCAGAAGGCTGGATGTGGGTTGGTGGAACCGAGAGTTAATCTCAATTTTATCAAATACAAATCCTATCAGTAAAAATAAAGTTAAGGAGTTCCTGTTGTCGTGCAGCAGAAATGAATCCAACTAGGAACCATGAGGTTGCAGGTTTGATCCCTGGCCTTGCTCAGTGGGTTAAGGACCTGGCATTTCCATGAGCTGTGGTGTAGGTCACAGGTGCAGCTCGGATCTGGTGTTGCTGTGGCTGTGGTGTAGGCTGGCCTGGGAACCCCCATATGCCATGGGTGCGGCCCTGAAAAGACAAAAAAGGCAATAAATAAATAAATAAAGTTAAGCATATGCCATGAATACTATAGATTTTTCATTGAATGTATTATGTATAATATAAAATACACAAAAAAATAAAATTAAAAAAGATGAGATTAATAACAAAATATAAATTAAACTTCTGTTTCTTCTCATATTCTGAGATTTTATTCTAAAATCACAGGTTGGTAAACTAGTCCACAGGCCAAAACTAGCCTATGACATGTTTTTGTAAATAAAGTCTAATTGGAACACAGCCATACTCATTTGTTTGCATATAACCTAAGACTGCTTTCATGCTACAACAACAGTTGTGTAGCAGTGGCAGAGACATATAGCCCAGAAAATCTAAAATATCTATCTGGTGCCTTAGAGAAAGTTTCCAACCCCTGGGCTTGAACATGAGCAGGAACAGGAGAGTAAAGGGCTCATAAGCCACTACACTGTGGATAGAAACATATAAGCAATGTGGAAGCTTCTCAGAATTTTAAGCAGGAGAAAGGTTACCTAGAAGTCAATGTGGGAAGTGGAATAGAGATCAGAAAGAGGAGACTGATTAGGAAATATTTTGGTGATGTTGATTAAAGTGCTTTCTCCGATACCAGTTTCCTTGTCTACAAAGTGGGATTGATAATTCACACAGAGCTCTTTTGTGGGCCAAATGAAATAATATATAATAAAATATTTCTTAAACTGTAAATCCCCATACGTACAACAAAAGTATGATGATTTTACTTGCATTAGACCTTCATTAAATGAATATTTGAGGAAGATTTATAAATATTTTGCTCTCTCAGTTTGGGCTGTATTCTTATATTTTAATACATCTTAATATTTGTATCACATAGCTACACTGAAATTATTTAGTACTATCAACTTTTAGATGTGGTTTAGTTGTGTTAATTTATTTAAACTCATTAGTCACTTGCCTGAAAAAATGCTTCCAGATGCTAAGATTCAGTGTAATTTATTTCCTTGTTCAGTTACAAAAGATGGTCTTTAGTTGAACATATATTGTATAGGCACTGATTTGCATATTAATATGTATAATACATGTAAAAAAATGTAAGAAGGCCATAAAGAAATAATATGGTAGGAAAAGATCTATAAACCCAATCTTATATTTTCTTATAATTTTTGAGACTTCCAAACATAAGGAGCTAACTCAAGCAATTCAAGGCTTAAAGGGAAAAAAAGCTTAACTCTCTTTACTCTCTTAATACTATATAATACTTAACTGTATGATCATATTAATTGATTTTTTTGGATTCAAAGATATGGTTTTCAAGAGCATCCATCTGCATCCATCACCCCATAAGATAAAGTTCTTAGAGCTTAACTTGGTTGTGACTATCTGTGGCAATAAGAGATTATGCTTTCATAATTTTTATATGCCTCAGTCCCTCATGTGTGTACAAATACATGCTTGTGAACACATGTGGAGATGCCCTTTTAAAACATGCCAGAAATTTGGTGAAAGAAAAAAATACATTATTATCTTCAGTGAAGATACAAGGTGAGAAACAGTAACACATGCATCCTAATAGAACTGGAGGCTGTTCTAATTTAAATTAGTTTCAGACTTCTTTGTTGAAAACAGAAGTAAATCATGTAAGGAACTAATTCATACTGGGAGAGACAACAAAGAATGCCAATAAAATTTATTTGTAAAAAAAAATTACTACAAAAATATTTCTACCACATTTCCAGTTTTGTTTTAAATAAAAGAATAGAGGCCCCCTTCCAGGAACATTTTTAAAGGATATAGTTTAAAGGGAACTTTCATTTATTTTTTTATATATATGGCTGGGTCTCATTTATTATGCATTAATTTGCACACAAAACCTTGGTTCTCTGAAAAAAAAGGCATGACACAAGCAACATGGTGGTCTACAAAACAGAAGGTTACATGATCCCTAACTCTGCCTGTGTCCAGCCTATGCACAATACTGTCCACTCCTCTGATAACAAGTATCAGATGTTCCTAGTGTATAAAGTACACTCTTAAACAGAGGCTTTCCACCAACAATGCCCTAGAATTTACATGCACTTATTTTCCATGCCTTTGGAATCTGGGTAATTTAATGAGTCCAATTTCCTCCACATTTTTGCAGTTGTTTTACCTGCCTAATCAGACTATAACATATATCTTACCCATGTCTCAATCACCGTGATATTCCTTCTGTGATGGGTATATCAAGGGACTTAGAAAAGTATGTCTCGTCTCCTTAAAGAATTGTGGAGGAGTTCCCTTTGTGGCTCAGTGGTAATGAACCCAAGCAGTATCATGAGGATGCAGATTCAATCCCTGGTCTCACTCAGTGGCTGGTGTAGGTCGCACACGTGGCTCAGACCCTGCGTTGCTGTGACTGTGGCGTAGGCAGGCAGCTACTGTTCCAATTTGACCCCAAACCTGGGATTTTCCACATGCTGCACTTGCGGCCCTAAAAAGCAAAAAAAAAAAAGAATTGTATACATACCCTCAAGTGTCACTGTTCCCCCAATCTGTTATTCATGAGGTTATCTAAACTTTTAATATATCTATTTTATATTTTCAACCTGTACCACATCCTGGGATAATGCATTCCACAAGTTTCTACTCACTGGAGACCTTTTTTAAGTTTCTGAGTTCTGAATGTGTATATGTGTGTGTGTGTGTGTGTGAGACTGGGTTACTTTGCTGTACAGTAGAAACTGATAGAACACTGTAAACCAACTATAATAAAAAAAAAAACAATCATTAAAAAAAAGTTTCTGAGTTCTGGTATACCAGAATTCAATAAATAAGAAAACAGTTTTCATAATTTTATAGATTTTAATCATATCCTCTCCCTCAGCCTCCACTCTTTGTAAACAGAGCCCTCTTTTTATGTTACATTCAGAAAAACATTCAATGAATGAATTCACCAATTTATGTTAATTAATCACTAGAGAAGCCTATTCTTTCACCCATGTTAGTTAACGTTCTCTGGACTCTCTCACTTTAATCATGTCTTTGTTGAGGGCTGCTGACCAGAACTGCACACCATGTTCCTGGTAAAGTGCATAATGAGGTACAAAGAGATTGTTTACTCTAAAACAATTTATAAGCAAGCCTGGAAATGATTAAGACACTTGTGGAATCACCACATACCACCACACTGGAATCAAAAAAAGGCTCTGGGTGAATGGTGCTTGTCAGTTAAGACAGGGTGCAGAGGTGAGAAGCAAAGTGCCCTTGTCAGTTTCACCTCCTCCTCTTAATCCTGAGTTGCCTTCCTCACTGGATAAATTGTCATATCAATTTTTCCAGGATAAAGCATCTTCACCCAAGGCTCTGAAATACCAAGAGTTTCCTTGAAAGCACAATTTTTGAATAATTTGACAAGACAAGCTAAGGTACAGTGACCATACAGAAGAGAAAGAAGAAAGACACTAGGATAACTGTGCATTTGTGCTCATATTAAGCCACATTCCTAAGTGATTACCCATTTATAAAACATCCAATAGATCTTCAAGGGCATAAATCCCCCGGAAAGCTCATTCAGAAGGTTTCTTGGCAAGTACAGAATAAAAGCAAAGATGTTTACATGGTATTGATGAAAGTGAAAAAACATGCTAAATTAATCCTACTACAGAATACAATACATCATTGTCATTACCAGACAACTTGAGTCCGTCAGATACTATTTTTCAGAGACCTGGACAATGCTCGATAAAGTTATAAGTTAGCAATTTCCAATTCCCTTTTTAATATAAACTCCAGGTAGACAATTTCTTTCCAATTTCTTTATAGGAAAGAAGATAAATGCCTGGCTCATATGCAGCCATTTTTCTATCCCCACTCATTAAAGTCCTTATAAATGGAATAAACTCTAAGTCAGAATGCAGCTTCCTAATGTTTCCTAATTCAGCTTTCCTGAATGTTTCCTAATTCAGCATTTTCAGTAATCATTACAAAATTATTACTAGGTTACTAGTAATTAACTAGGTTTGAGCTTTCTTGGGTTATATTCTAGTGCCAGAGGTACATTCTAGTCATTCAAGATAGAGAAATACCCAAATTCTGTTTACAAGTATCCTTTCAAGGTTCAGTTTTTCAAGGACTCTAAGAGGCCATCAATCATCAAATGCACATTGTTTTTATGCAGCAAAAGAAAATGCTGCTAATTATTTGTAAGGCTACAGCAATTATAAAACATTCCCCAGTTTCAGAGATGTTAAAGTGTGTGGGAAATTTATCTTGAAATCTGAGAACTATAGCATTTTCATTTTCATATGTTTCTCAAACCAATCCAATTTTTTTTTTTTTGGCTTTTTAGGGCCATACCCATGGCATCTGGAGGTTCCCAGGCTAGGGGTCCAATTGGAGCTATAGCCACCGGCATAAGCCATAGCCACAGCAACGCATCTGCGACTTATACCACAGCTCACGGCAATGCCAGATCCTTAATCCATTGAGTGAGGCCAAGGATCAAACCCATGTCCTCATGGATACTAGTCGGGTTCGTTAACCACTGAGCCACGACGGGTACTCTCCAATCCCAAATTTTGAGAGCACTCTTCTCCAGACCACATGCTTTGATTTTCACAGGCTGTCTCAAAGGTAGCTTCGAACTAATGAGTTTGAGGAAATTTCTTCACTTTCAGTAGCCTCCCACACTCAGTCAGAAGTAGGGAACAAACAGAGTTTTATTTGAGTTTTAAAGCTTCTGGTTGACTCCAAACTAAAGAGAAAGAGTCATAAGAAGAACAGCTTCTAGAAATATCCCTTAAAATAAGAAGGCAGGAAACTGTCTAACAGGCTTATAAGAACTACCGTTTATGAAGTTGTCTTTTTAGTCACACATGCGTGTGTAGAAAACACAGTCATGGATTCAACATCTTTAAATACCAATAATAATAACAATAATAATAATAACCATGGTCACTAGTGTGACACTTTGTCCCAGGACTAGGTGTCACCCCTGAGCTTGGTTACCAGTTCATTCAGTACTGCCTACCCCTGCTACATAGGTTCTCTCCTGGCATCATTTCTGAAGCCAACAGGCTCTCTTAGGGTCCAGGTTAAATGCTCTGCTCCTGAGCACTCTGTATCAGTTCAAGATACAGTGCTGGCCTGTCTTATTTGATCATAACCCAAGATGGCCTCTCAGGAACTCATGAGGAAAGAACTATTACTCCAAAGACAACTTAATACAAATCAATGAATCTTCAATTTTTTCTGTAGCACTGCCAACAAGAAGACATGTCAAATGCATCAGAAATAAATAGTGTGTTTTCTACAACAAAGACGGTTGTTTCTAATGGCTTGGTACTCTTTTCTAGTGTTAAAGCCAATGTTTTCTATATTTCATAACATATGACATATCCATTATTGAATAGCTCTCTATTGTGGACCTAGAAATCAGGACCCTCAGTTATGCTAGATACTCTTCACTTGCCCCTCTGATCCTCTCTTCTCTACGCTTTTCTCAGGAGTCTCTCTTTTTTTTTTTTTTTTCTTTTTTTTTTCTTTTTAGGGCCACACTTGTGGCTTATGGAGGTTCCCAGGCTAGGGGTGGAATCGCAGCTGTAGCTGCAGGCTACAGCCATGTGGGATCCAAGCCATGTCTGCAACCTACACCACCATTCACAGCAATGCCAGATCCTTAACCCACTGAGTAAGGCCTGGGATTGAACCCGCTTCCTCATGGATACTAGTCAGGTTCATGACCCACTGAGCCACAATGGGAACTCTCCCCAGGAGGCTAATGTCTAAGGACTGCATCAACTGTACTTCCTTTCATCTTCTGGCTTCCAGTTGGGTTTGACCAGAGAAAGGTACCTATAAGAATTCAAAGGCAGAAGGGGGGATATTTCTTTCCCCAGTTTCCTCCTCTCCAAGTATGGCTTCAATTGTTTCTGCTGACTAAGGCCACAGATCTGTAAGGCAGCCTTCTCCTGCTTAGGCTGTGGCCAGGGCTGGCAATGGTTTCTCACTGTTGCCAAGCCCCGGGTGCTGCACTCTCTCTTGCTGGATCCTTAACAATAATTCTTCCATTAATCTTTCTCAGTTATGCCTTTTCAGTGTGCCATTTCCTGCTAGGACGTAACAAATATATCAGAATTTATAACAATACATGCCAGCTAATGCTTAGTGTGGCTCGTCCCTTCAAACTAAAGCTAAGGATGTCTCTTCCTCAAATACCTGATTATAATCTCAATTTTGAAGAATTAAAAGAACTTTAGCAGTTCCTGCTGTGGTGCAGGGGGTTAAGAATCTGATTACAGTGGCTTGGGTCTCTAAGGAAGCCTGGGTTTGATCCCAGGGCCAGCACAGTGGGTTAAAGGATCTAGTGTTGCCATAACTGTGATGTAGGTTGCAGCTGAAGCTCAGATTCAATCCCCAGCCCGGGAACTTCCATATGCCATGGGTGTGGCAGTTAAAAAACAAAACAAACCAAAAACCTTTAATCATTCTATTATTGTCAAATCATGCCTGAAATATCTGATAGTTAAGAGGATGGTCTATGTTAGCCACTCTCTCTTCAAGAGCCCAAGTATTATCCTTGTTTTAGGCCAGCACAAGGAAGCAACATACCTCAATTATGTTTCTCTGTACACACTCTACAGGACTGTTTTGCCTGTAAAGGATTTCAACTCTCCCATTTCCTTAGTCTGCCTTAGCTATTCTTCCTATGAGCTCCCACAGCATCCTGAAATTATCTACTGGTTTCTCTACATTGCAGCTTTTTTGTTTTTAGTTAACTTACCTATCTGCCCTATAGGATTATAAACTCTGTGAGAGAACAAACTGTCTTACACACTATAGCTCCTAAAACTATGTCACTAGGCACTCAATAACACTTTATTTAAAAAAAATGAACTGGGCATTATGCTTTTGAATTTAGTGGGTAATGAGACAATAATAAGGAACAATCATAGGTGGAATATACATGCATTATAATAAACTGCTAACAAGTACTGTGGTCACTCTCTCATTGCTTCACTTACTGTTTCATTCATGTATGTTCTATAAAATGTGTTCAGGGTCTGCTGTTAGACAGCACAGTGCTAGGTCCTAGAAACACAAAGTAGCATGAAGTACTGTCCCTACCTGAAGGCAGCACTGTTAATTCCATGGAGGGTCAGAGTTGACCACAGACAGCTTCCTATGCGAATTCTTCTCAAAGGAACTGGTTTCCTTCTGCATCCCAGGAAGAACTATGAAGACCACTTTGAAACTTTGTGCAATGTTAGACGGCACAGCTTCTTACCATTAGAGCTTCTTAACAAACCCCCTTCTCTGAATACTTCCCCTTTCCTTCTCTTGTTTACACTTTAGGGATGGTTCTTGGTTGTATTTTCCTTTGCCCCAGTTTTTATTGTAAGCAGTTTCAAATGCTTCTTGAAAGAAACTGAAGCATAACTAACAAAACAAAACAAGATTGTTGTATTTTTCCCTACTTAAAGTGTATCTACCTTTGAATTTTTTTTTATTGATAGATCCAGCTAATTTTCCACTTAATTTTAAAAGGCCAAAATTGTATGAGCAAGGTATTAACAACAGAAAATTTCATTAATGATTAACAAGTAGCTGATACACACCTACCTGTTTACAATATATGTCAATGTGGAGAGGAGGGGAGGCCACCACTGGAGACTTTAGCTTTCTACATTACATAACTTTCAAAACTTTACAAGCCTTTTACTTATAAATGCAGGGAAAAAAAACATATTTAAAAGAAACAAAGAGAAGACAGCCTAGATCATTTTTGTTTTCCCATGTCCATATGGTGGTCAAATGAACATCCAGATTTAAGATATATAGGGTGGTAATTTGATTATTGAGTCACATGTGACCCAGCTGAATGGATGTAATAACAGACAGATGATGGTTTATGTCGTTGATAGAAACTGATTTCCCTTGTTCCATATTTTAGCAGCCAGTCATTTCCAGAATTGGCTTAGACCCTGAAAATATCCCAGCAGGGATGCTGTTTTGAGACTGGGACATTCTCTAACAGCTGGAAGACATTCAGTGACTCCAAATGATGAGGGCCAGAGGGAACTTGTGAGGATGGGCACCTGTCCTGTAGCTTCCCTGAGCTGGCAAACACCTTGCTCTGGCAAGGAACTCTCCCCTGGGTTCTTTTAGATATTAAGTTTTAGAAGCAAATCTGAAGAATGACAGTTCATTTGAAATAGCCTTCATATCTAGAGACCACAATGTAAAGACTTTTCAAAAGTTTACTATGAGACAGTGTTAGAGAATGGTAGAAGGGGAGAGTGTGGCATTAAGTAAACTTATTTTCAAATTCCTAGGCCACCTTCCTCAAAATTCCAAAGATGTAAATAGCAGTTTCTATTATAAAGTAAAATAAAGGCTCTATAAAATATAGTTAAATGTAAAGTCTGTGAATAATGAATGATGGGGTTCCATATTTGCAGTCTTACAGCAAAATATCTGACCTGTTTAACATTAAACCCCAACGATCTAATCAACTATATTCCAAGTGACTCACACCGTAATTTCAGCATCACAGCATTGTATTTGCCAGCAGATATAGTCGGTGCTTTCACCAACTGACAGATCATTTAGTTTATAACTTAAACAAGCATTGATAAAGTTTTTTACAAAAGATGCTATCAGCAAAACAAACAGAGGACTTTGTATTACTTCAAAGCTTATTTATAATGTGTTTAGAGAAAATTCAATGGAAACAGGAAAATAATGTCTTGATTTTCTAAACTTTACAACATCTGCTTTTACTTAGTTTTCAGTACTGTAAAGGTCTCTGGATTTCCAGTGAATTACTTTGCTTTCCCTTTGTCTATTCCTTTATTGACTATCTTCACACTACGTTATATACCCATGCACAATGTATGAACCCATGGAAATCTCTGTGGCATGAACATCAAAGGAATTTTAGAACATGTAACACACTACATGGAAATATGCCTCAAAAGAAAGACCAGGTGTACCAGGAGCAGCTCCCTCCATAAAAATACTCAAAATCCCGTATTATTCTTTCTCATAACATCCAACACTGGTTATTTACATGTCATTCATAATCTTTGCTGGATAGTATTAAAAATATTTCCTAAAGGAATAGAAAGGACTTTTATATATGTGCATATTTTTGAAAATTATTTGTGTGTTTTGTCCAAATCAAAATGAAAGTATAAATATAATTTTCAGTAAATCCTCAGGTTTTTACAAAAAAAAAAAAAGAAAAAGAAAGCCATGAAAATCTGCTGGGAACAACATCACCAATGCTATAATCTACTTCATCTGTTTTTTGCATTCCTTTTTAAAAAATTAAAGTAACTTATATCTAAAGACATTTTAGAAATGTTTTGTAAATTTGTGTGTGTTTGTAAATTTGTTAAGGAAAGATATTTCTCTATACTCACTGCAAGTTACCCATAAAACTCACTACCATCCAATTATTTAGGAGGATGTGTAAGTCTCTCATTCCTTGACCTTTCCCTAAGTAACCATCTATTTCATTTAAAAGTAGTTACCTTGAGAAATAAAACCATTCCTTTCTGCTACATTTTCTGATTTCTTAAAATCTGAGACTTCAGTAAATTTTGCATCAATGGAGACAGTGGGTAAAAAAAAGCTGGTACATCGCTCTTCATAAAACAATTTTATTTAAGATATTCGTGCAAACCTTGTTGAGATGCTTTAGGCATTTGTTGGTGGCTTCTTGTGACGCTGATTTAAAGGCTGTGGGTTATTTGTGGTTAATATACAAAGGGAAAAAAAGAGCAACAGGGAGAAATAGCCTTTACGGAGCACACTCCTGAGGTTTCACCGCTGGGTTAGCTGACATTCTTTCCTTCACTTCCCCAGTTGGGCTGACCTCAACATTCTTGGTGTCCAAGACTTCTAAAAGAATGTAAACCACATTATCTTCCCCAGAGGGGAAAATAGAAACAAAGTTGGATGATATGTCAGGATAAGGAATAGGTCCATCATGTGTTTAAGAAGGAGGAAGAGCTCCACTACAATCACACCAAAAATCAAAGTTTTGTGGACATGGGTCTGTCCACATAAAAAAGAAGAGTGGCTTTGCCAATTATTCAAGGCCCTTTACAAGCAGTTAAAGAGCAAGTTGGGAGCCATTATTCTTGGTTTCTGCCACACACCTGTGAGATCAAGATGAGAGGCAGAATACAAAGAGATTCTTATCTCCAAAGGATTTTAAAAATGTAAAGATATTGCAACTCAGCAGTGGAAAAAAAAAGGGAAAGGAAGCAAGGTCCTTCTCTGGCCATCACTGAATGTTGGCAACACTGCCTTTTATGGTTGCTTTGATTATTCGCTAAATTCAAAAGTTTTAGCCATGGATAATTTGATGCTTCGGTTTTCCTTTATTCCTCATTTTTTTCATTGCATGTTTTAAGATGGTTTGTGTTCAAGAATCAATTTAACCACAACAGAAGAGACTCTGATTTGGAATTTGTATGACTTCACTTGAGGTGGAAGTAAATGGGAAATCAGTTTGGAAAAAGAAAGGAAACTCTTGGGCTTGCAAGCCTTCCTCTTTACTTTAAAAAACATTTTTAAGATGTTTTCATCTAATATTATCTTTAAATCATCAATTTGAAAAGGATCCTTTAAATGTCAGCATTTCCGTGAGGGCTCAGTTCTAGGCCCTCAGTCTTTCTCATTCTAGGCACTTTGCGTTGACTTGCAGAGCCTCAGTTAGCATCCACGTACTGCTCACCTCCTAACTTATTTCCACCCAGATCTGCTGCTCTTTGGACCCATTTATCTAACTGCCTAATGAACAACAGTGTATTTGGTATCTCATAAGCCTTCCAGTGCATCATGTTCAGATGTAAACTCACTGCCCTTTTTCCCTCTCTATCCAAGCTTTGTCCCTGCATTCCTTGTCATCAATGTCTACCAGGTAGCCCAAGCAATTAATCCAAGGATCTCTTTGACTCTTTTATTTCATCCAACTAATGACCAAGTCCTATCAATCTTCCTCCCCAATACCACTTTAATATACTTTATCATCATCTCCAACATCATCCTCAATCATTGTTCTCTCTGACAAATTTTGCTGAAACAGCATCCTAACCAGTCCCCTTGCCACTAATCTAATACTCCTACCCAATTCATTTACTCTCCACACAGCCCTTGGAGCAAGCTTTCTTGAAGTGATCCTTATAAAACACAACTCTGATCATGACACACCAGATAAAAATTCATCAATAGTTTGTCATTATCCTTATAATCAAGTCTAAACATCTTCACTAAAAAGACACTTAGCATCTAGTCTATGCCTACTTCTCCACTGATAAGGTTTCACTTACCCTTCTGGTCACACTGAGCATCTTTTTAGTCCCTAGAACATGCCACGCTTTTAGCTGGAACATTCAGTTCTCACTGCCTATCCTCAATCCAAATATCAATTCCTTTGGGATATATTTCTTTACCCTAAAATAGATCAAGATCCCAAATATGCTTGTAAAACATCCTAACTTGTAGCACAATACTCATCACATACTATTTAGTTGTGTTCAAGGTCTCCTACACGTTACTGTATACTCCATGAGGGCAAGGATCGCATTTGTATTTTTTTTTTTTTTTTCATGGCTGCACCTGCGGCATATGGAAGTTCCAGGGCCAGGGACTGAATCCGAGCCACAGCTGCTACCTATGCCACAGCTGCGGCAATGCTGGATCCTTTTAACCCACTGTGCCAGGCCAAGGATCAAACCTGTGCCTCTGCAGCAACCACAGGCGCTGCAGTCAGATTCTTAACCCACTGCACCAGAGCAGAAACTCCATTTGTCTTGTTAATTACTACTCAGCACCTGGTACTTGGAAAGGAATGTTTATTCACTGAAAAATGAAAGACGTATAAATATCTTCCTTCAGCCGGGGGTGGGGTGGGGGGAGGTCTCGTGACCCCAAGTCAGGCTTTCTCCTAGGAAGCGGGTCTCGGAAGCCTGTCCCTCTGGGGCCCATGCTGGTGGCACCTAAGGAGCTGGTTCCTGTGAGAGGACATCATGGTTGAATTGTGTTCCCTGGATTCAGAGGCTGAAGCCTAACCCCCAGGACATCCAAATGCGACCTCATCTGGGGAAAGGGTCTCTACAGAGGCAATCAGGTTAAGATGGCGTCCTTACGGTGGGTCTGCCCCCGCAGCGCCCCTGCAGGCCACCTGACCTGCAGTATACTTATCAGTGACTTACCTGCGTGTTCACTTACCACAGAGGAACTGTGAGCCATTCCAGACAAAAATTAAGATTCAGAATAACAATAATTAAGATATTTTATAGGATTTATAGGTATCACTTGCCTCAAATTCTGCTTAGTTATCAGGATGGTAGCAGGGTCATCTAAGCTTAGCCAGACCCAAAGACATAACTTGCCTTTGGTGAATCCAAAAGTCATGAGTAAAAAAATAAATTAAGTTGTATAAATGGTCACTTACTATCCCTATTTATTCTCCTTGATCTTGTCACCTAGTTTAAAGAAAAGTAGAGGGTTACACAAGATGTTATTAAGCTGGAGAAACATTTTACCCAATGACACACTTAGATCCTGATCATGTTGCCAGTAAGATGAGTGAACTCTTTCAACCCTGAGAACATGAGAATAACGGTGGGTTTATACAGGCATTAAAATGATACCTAAGTCAGAAGAGTTTTGTTTAAGGGCCATTTCAATTCTCTCTAGCTCTTGTATATGTTTCTCAAGATGTTATATAAAACATCATATGTAACCTCTTGAGACAGCTGTAACTGACAGAAGATGCAATGTTAGTGATACACTACGGAAAATGACATATTGTGCCAAAGCTGGTTCCCAAGACAGGATCCAAACAAAAGGCTCCCACATGCTGTGGCCTCACCTCACAACCAGCACTCAGTCCATTGATAATGTTCTGCTCCTCACCACTGTCCATCAATATTCCCATCTCCAAATAAATGTTCCCTGTCTCCCAAGTGTTCCATCAAACAGGAACTTCTTATTGTCTTATTTATTCTTAAGGCTTACTAATACTAGGTTACATTATGAAACCAAAAATCATTATTGGCTTAATAGTTTTATTGCTCTATATTGCTTAGGTGATGAAATAAAGTAACAATTAGGAATTAAAACATATTCAGTGGTCTAATTCTGCAACTACAGATGCTTCAAATCCCAGCATTGGAAATTATAAAGATGTTGAATGAAAAAAAAAACAACTATAGAATGGAATGAATTAGAATAATTCTGGATAAATATAAAGGCTCAGCAAGAATAGTCAATATTCAATTATCATACAAGAATCTCTTCAGTACCTAAGTGGTTGCTAGTAGCAGGCCGGGAATCTATAACAATGCAGCAACTTTGCTGGAAAAACATACAATGACCTTCTACATAAGTGCCCTTTCCAAAGGTAGTAGTAAAAAGGACAGTGGGTTTTACAGGGACATCTAAAGAAGAAACTTGGCTCTACCTATTTCTCTGTTTGCCTTTTTAAAGCCTTAGTCTGAATGACAATGGAGTGATGATACCTATCTCACATGATGGCTCTTAGCAATGAATTAGTACATGTAAGTATCCTAGCACATGAGGAAGTACCTAGTCCATAGCAGGTACTCAGAAAATGTTAGCTCCTTTCCTTCTTCCTTTCCTCCCACACTCCCTCCTACCCTCGCCTGGGGCAACCACACAGCCACTGGACAAAACAGAAACCATTCAGATCTCATATCAGCAGGTCCCATTCTGCAGACCTCTCCTCGCAGTAGTTTGGTCTAATGACTTTTCCTATAGAAATTAGGGTTGTTGTTTTTTGAAGTATTTCTTCTGTGATCATGAATAAGGTGCATTTTGTAACTTTGTGTTTAACACAACTACAATTCAGCACAATGATCTAAATAAAACTAATTTTAGAGTATATAATTATACACCTACCTCTATTTGATCATAAGTCGAAAGTTCATTGCATACCCAAATACCAGGAAACTCCTAATGTAACTGTCTCATCAATTTCAAGTTTAAATCTATCCTAACTGGCTAAATACATCAAATTGTTTGCAGCTGTGAGGCAAGATTTTCTTATGCTTATGTTTTCTTATTTCCTTATGCTTTTTATTCTTACGTTGATCAGCAGGTAAGGTAGGCTCTAAGAGTAAAAGGGGTGTAGCAGGATGTAAATAAATTCTTCCAGTCCACACAGAACCCTTTAAGTGAATTCACAATTTTTTTTATTCAGTCAACAAGTACTAAGAGCCTGCTATGTGCCAGGCACTGATACCCTGTTCTAAGGTATGCAGTTGCAAGTATATACTACTAGAGATAACTCACAAAGCAGAACCTAAAACATGTTCATAGTTTTATCTAATGAGTATTATCTTCTTCCTAACTATAATAACATACACCAAGTGCTTATGATAATGTTAGGCACAATGTAAGTGTTTTATCCCTTTTACCCCCATTAACTCTTCACAACACTCATATGGATTAGAGATTATTATAATCCTCATTTTACCAGATAAATAAAAGAGCTATGGAAAGAATATTTAACTTGACAAATCCACCCTGTTAGTAACCAAAAAATCTGAAATTCAAACCAAGTCTGTCTGAGTCTAGAATCCATTCCCTAAAGTCTAAACCAATGCTACTCAAAGTCTGGTCGTTCATAGACTGACAGTATAAGCAGCACCTGGGAGTTTGTGAGAAATACAGAACCAACTCATAATTTGGGGAATTGGAGCACAAGCCTTCCGTGTAATTCTTACACATGTTGAAGTTTGATAAGTATTGCTCTAAATTACACTCTACACTGTCAGTCTCCCTAATTCATTGTGTACTAATGATCTCTGTCAGGTCAGATTACTACTCACTTGCAACTAAGAATTTTCAGCCTTCATGATAGGTGTCCTTTGGTTTGGAGTCTGTGTGCAGTCAAAAAACAAATCTGTGCCATATCCTTGAAAGCACAGTGACTAGGCATCCTAATTCTCCTGGGAAAACCCCATTAATTAGCAGTGGTCATGATATAATTAGCAGTAGCCTCTTTCACTCTCAGAAGTGCTGTAGACCACAAGTCATGTAGTAGTTCCAGCTGTATGATAGTACATGCCCCGGCTGCCAGTCTCTCCAACCTCATTCATCCTACCACTTACTCCTGATTTCTATTCTTTAACTACAATAATGGGCTTTTTTCAGTTCCTTAAAAATCTCAGGAAGTTCCCATCGTGGCTCAGCTGAAATAAACCCGACTAGGATCCCTGGCCTCACTCAGTAGGTTAAGGTTCTAGCGTTGCCGTGAGCTGTGGTGCAGGTTGCAGATGAGGCTTGGATCTTACACTGCTGTGGCTGCGGTGAAGGCCAGCAGCAGTAGCTCTGATTCGACCTTTAGCCTGGGAAATTCCATATGCCTCGGGTGCAGCCCTCAAAGCAAAAACAAAAACAAAAACAAAAAAGATCTCAAACTCGTGTAAGGCTTTAATATTTCTCTTCCCATTTCCCAGGGGGATCTTCCTCAAGATCTCAGAATGATTTGCTCTTCTTCAGTGGCACCCTAAGAGTGGGCTGGTGGAGTAGTCCACACAGAATACAGGCAATTTTGAGAATTTGACAATAGTAAAGCCAACTAAAACTCAGTCTATCTTTTATTTATGACTATGCCTTAGCAATTTTTAAAATGTTAGTGATAATATACTGCTCACCCAAAAAACATTTTGGTACTTGTCCTTTAATAAACAACATTATATTCTATAGGCAGGTAATATGGAAAACTCTCAGGTATGTAGGTGGCTCCCAAAAGACACAAATACAAACACTTGGCTTCTTCTCAAGAGTAAATTCCTAATAGTTTCAGAACAGTCATATCTTATTTGGGGTGGTTTGTGTCTCCAACCTCTGTGTTAACTACATATTTTTGAATTTAAACGGTAGATTTGGAATAAATTGTGGTAGTGATTATAAAGATAAAGAAATGGAACTTGACTTACTTCAATTCTGTCATCTTATTTGACTTCTTGGAATTGTGATTTGTAGTTAAGATTTTAAATATATGGAAATGCAAGCGGTTCAGAGTAGCCAAAACAGTCTTCAAAAAGAACAAAGTTGGAAGATGCACACTTCTCAACTTAAAAACTTACTGCAAAGATACAGTAATCAAGATAGTGTGGTACTGGCATAAGGAGAGCCACATTATGTCAGTAGAATACAACTGAGGAGTTCCCGTCGTGGCGCAGTGGTTAACGAATCCGACTAGGAACCATGAGGTTGTGGGTTCGGTCCCTGCCCTTGCTCAGTGGGTTAACGATCCGGCGTTGCCGTGAGCTGTGGTGTAGGTCGCAGACGCGGCTCAGATCCCGCGTTGCTCTGGCTCTGGCGTAGGCCGGTGGCTACAGCTCCGATTCAACCCCTAGCCTGGGAACCTTCATATGCCGCAGGAGCGGCCCAAGAAATAGCAACAACAACAACAACAAAAGACAAAAAAGACAAAAAAAAAAAAAGAATATAGCTGAATGTCCAGAAATAAATGCTCACCTTTACAATCAATGAATTTTCAACAAAAGTGCCAAAATAATTCAATGGGAGAAAAGGTCTTTTCGACACATGGTGTTAGGACAACTGGATATCCACATGCAACAGAGTAAAGTTAGACCCTCATTTCACATCAACACAAAATATACCAAAGATCTAAATGCAAGAGCTGAAACCATAAAACTTTTGGGGGGGGGGGAACAGGTGTAAATCCTTGTGATCTTGGATTAGGCTATAGGTTTTTGTTTTTTTTTTTAATTCAGATAATACCAGCAGTACAAACAACAAAAGAAAGGTAAAAATTGGATTTCATCAAAATTAAAAACTTTTGTGCTTCAAAGGACACAGTTAAGAAAACGAAAACAAGGAGTTCCTGTTGTGGCTCAGTGGTTAACAAATCGGACTAGGAACCATGAGGTTGCAGTTTTGATCCCTGGCCTTGCTCAGTGGGTTAAGGATCCGGTGTTGCCGTGAGCTGTGGTATAGGTTGCAGATGTGGGCCGGATCCTGCATTGCTGTGGCTGTGGCGTAGGCTGGCGGCTACAGCTCTGATTAGACCCCTAGCCTGGGAACCCCTATATGCCTCAGGAAGCGGCCCTAGAAAAGGCAAAAAGACCAAAAAAAAAAAAAAAAAGAAAAGAAAGTGAAAACAAAACCCATACCATGTGAGAAAATATTTGCAAATCATAATTCTGATAAAGGACTTATATCTAGAATATGTAAAGAATTCTTGCTGTATAGTACTGGAAACTATATCTAGTCACTAATGATGGAGCATGATGTAGAATAACGTGAGAAAAAGAATATATATATATATATATATATATGACTACTGGGTCACTTTGCTGTGCAGTAGAAAACTGACAGAACACTGCAAACTAACTATAATGGAAAAAATACAAATCATCTTAAAAAGAATTCTTACAACTCAGTAATAAAAAGACAAAGCAATTAAAATGGGCAAAAAAAAACCTGTGAAAAACAGTATAAAGGTTTTTCAACAATAACTAAAAATAGAACTATATGATCCAGCAATTCTACTCCTGGGCACATACTAGAAAAAAAAACAAAAAAACAAAACAGAAACATCAATTCAAAAAGAATGGTGCCCCAATGTCCATAGAGGCATTATTTAAAATTGCCAAGATATGGAAGCAACCTAAGTGTCTATCAACAGATGAAATGGATAAAGAAGATGTATATATACTCAGC
The DNA here is from genome assembly GCF_054392235.1 of Sus scrofa. Classification (NCBI taxonomy): domain Eukaryota; kingdom Metazoa; phylum Chordata; class Mammalia; order Artiodactyla; family Suidae; genus Sus; species Sus scrofa. The sequence continues at coordinate 71,479,558 of NC_139389.1, read as the reverse complement.
CATAAAAAAATGAAATTTTTGCCATTTGCAACAACATGGATGGACTTGGAGGGCATTATGCTAAATGAAGTATGTCAGACAGAGAAAGATAAATACTGCATAATATGACTTATACAAGGAATCTAAAAAATACGACAAACAAATGAATGTAACAAAAAAGAAGCAGACACTGATATGGATAACAAACTAGTGGTTACCATTTTGATGAGGGTGACTATAGGGGTGTGGGAGGTACAAGCTATGGGGTGTAAGATAGGCTCAAGGATGTACAGTACAATATCTTGTAATAACTGAAAGCACAAAGTAACATGGAAAAATTACATTAAAATTTTTTAAAATTAAACTTAAAAAATTTTAACAGGCAAAGAAAACATACAAATAGCCAATAAGAAAATGGAAAGATGTTTAGCATCATTTGCCATCCGGGAAGTACAAATCAAAATCACAGTAAACTACCACTTCACACTCACAAAGATGGAGAGAATCAAAATCTCAGATAATAAACATGTGCTGGCAAAGAGTGTTACAGAAGTCAGATCCCTCACACATCACTGGTGGGAATTTAAAATGATGCAGCCACTTTGGAAAACAGTCTGACGTTCCTCAGTAGATTTAACACAGAGTTGTCATAGAGTTGCACTCCTAGGAATATACCCCCAAATATAAACATATGTTCACATAAAAACTTGCACAGGAATGTTCGTAACATTACTCACATTAGCAAAAGTGTAGAAACAACCCAAATGTCAATCAACTGATGAATAAGTATAGTATATCCATAAAATGGAATATTATTCTGCATTAAAAAGAATGAAGTACTGATAAATGCCACAGCATAGATGATCATTAAAAACATGATGCAAAAAAATGACGCAAAGTGAAAGAAACTGGTCATTAATGAGAACATAGTTATGAGTCCATTTACATAAAAATGCCTAAAACAAATCTATAGACCCAGAAAGTGGATTAGTGCTTCCTAGGATGGGGAAGGTGGGGGTGGAGAGGGACGGTGGTAGGGGGAAAACTAGAGGTGATTCATAGAGTATGGGTTTTTCTTTTGGGGCGATAAAAACGTTCTAAAATTCATTGTGATGATAATTGCACAACTCTATGTGTATACCAAAACCCCATGAATTATACAATTTAAATAGGTGAATTTTATGGCATGTATTTCTTAATAAAGCTTCCCCCACAAAAAAAAATTTTCTGAAACAGCAAAGGGTGCACACTGCATACAATGAAGGTATGTTATTTTCTCCTTTTTAATTAAGAAATTCAATGATGTAATTTTAAAGTACTAACCTATTATTTCCCCCCCTTTTTTGTACAGTCTTTTTAAATTAATTTTGTTATTGGCATGATAATATGTGAAGGTCAATAATTTTTTCTTTGTTTTTTTCTGACCATTATTATCATTCTTTTCACTGCATGAATATTACTAAAAATAATTTTGTCTAGAGGAGGGGAATGGCAAAGAAAATTATTTATCCTGGGTGACAAATATATTAGAAATGCCACTGTTGCTCTGTACTATTATTTAGATTTTTGCTCAAATATCTGCATCTCTTCCCTAACCCCTCTATTTAAAATAGACACTACTCTATGTTCCCAAATGATATCACTTGCCATCCCCTTACTCAGGTTATATTCTTTATAACTCTTATGATTATGTGACATTATATTATTTGCTTATTCCTATCTCCTTCACTAGAATGTTAGTTCATGAAAGCATTGTCTGCTGTGCACAATCCTACATACTCAATCCACAGAAAACATTCAATCAGTTTTGGTGAATAAACAAACACTAAAAATCAAATCTACAGTTTAAATTTCTTCACCTACGTTTTATCTTTGTGCACAGTTTCTGCTTTTTTCACTTTGAGATGAAAACACTGATTCTTACCCATCTCATCAGAGTATTTCCTGTATAGACATCATACTCTGCTACATAATTCAAAGATGTCTGGATAATCAAAATCTCTTTGTCTGAGTTTGAAGTCCAAAAAAAAAGTAGGCATGGCATTTTACACTTCTGAATTATCTTCAACAATGTTTATAAGCTGTAATTCACTCAATTTTGCAATGTCTCTTTCTTAAAGTTACCCCCCCTAAAAAAAAACATAATTTTTTAAGGTTAATCTTAGCTTAGATTATCCAAGAATTCATTACTCCACTCTAGTGATAAAAACCAGCCTCCTTTATTGAACCCAAATATTGCTGGACTTTGTTAAACAGACTTCAAAACACTTAACTTCTGAAATCTTGACAAATTTTTATAGAAACTACTTCTTGGAGCCTAGATTTTTTTTTTCTACTGTTGTTACTTTATCTCCTTTTCAAAATAATAGTTGTGTTTTTAAAACAAAGCAGAACCCTGTTAAAATAAGGCTCAATATTGCAACTGCTTGGGTAGGCCATAGGTCAAATCCTGTCCCTCCCCAAATTCAACAACCACGCATGATGTAAACTTGACCACACTGTTAAGACAATCACCCTTCTTTTAGTTATGTGCTGGGATGTGAAAGTTTTAAATAAAGGATATTACTAAGTGTATAGATATATTAACATAATATTCCTTCTAGAAAAGGCTTCTAAACATAATAAAATATTCTTTGGAATACCATTACGAAAGTCTTCTCAATAATAAATTTGGTGAATTTAGATGTTTGTGTATAAATTCTCAACTACTTAAACAAACTAAGGGCTGCAGTGCAGACTGGTTAAGAGCCTTGAATCTGGAGTCAGAACGCCTGTCTTCGAATCCCCAATCTACCACTTAATAGCTGTGAGAGTGTCCAAGTTATCTTTTCTATTCTTCAGTTTTATAATCTCTAAAATGAAGAAAATATAACACAGCACTCACCACAAGGGGCTTTGATGATTAAGTTAACCGTGTGGCATACTTAGAGCTGTGCTTGTTACATAGGATACCATCGATAAGTGATAGATATTGTTTTTAGGTTGAAAGGAAAAAGCATTTAAAATTAAAGTCTTAGTTACCACCAATAAATCAATTAAAAATTAAAAATACAATTTCACACATTTTTACATAAAATTAGTAGGAACACTTTATTTTAGCTTTAGGCTTTCTGTGTAAAATTGTATTTTATTTGCGCAGCTAAAGTAATGACTTTCTAAAGTGAAAATTTATGCAAAAGACTAAAAGATGCAAGATTATTTTCTTCTACTGTTGCAGTCTAGTAGGAGAAGGATCCATGGCCCTCCTGCTAAGTTTAGACGAGACGCTTTTCTTAAACAGTCACATACTTCTTCATTAAACTGTTTTTAATGGCTCTTTTGATGACTGCCAGTTTCCTCCACAATAAAAGAAGTTTTGACCTGTGAATTCACTTTTTTGACCTGTGAATTCATTAATCTAGTAAAAACTTTGAATACATTAACTGAGCATCGTGGACCAAATAAAGAGCCTATTAGTTGTATTTTCCACCATCCAAATGAAATACAAATGAGTCGACCTCGTCACTAAACTTAAAAGGTTGTCTTCATTGGCAAAGAAGCTAACTATTGTTCTGCTAACTCAAGTCTCTTTCAGAGAATAAGGAAAGTTGAATTATCTGTGACCTGAAAACAACCAATTTTCATTTTCCCCTCTCCTTCTGTGAAGGCCTGTCCATTGACCTAGGACTGTTTTACAGTAGCACGCCCCATAAAATTACTTTAAGAATGTAATGCTCGGATCACTGCCTATAAATTACGACCCAGCGCAGTCTTCATTTTCATAAATAGCTGCTGTTTGTTTTTCTTTCCTCATTCACTCATTATTTTCCTTTCTCACTCATTTAGATACTGAGATGACAGGACAAATGCATTCACTCATCAAGCCACCATCTTTGGTAAATAGACCTCACAGATAATGAACTCATCAACTAGTCACAACAAGTCAGAGAAGAGACAACCACAAGTGAATCTGAAATCTTAGTGCAAATACTCTCCAACCAGGTTTTCTTTTTGTAAAAGCACATCCTTTCTCTTCAAGTGTTTAGCTTTTATAGATGTCAACTGAAAATATTTCAAAATACACACATTCCAAACACAACATCACCATTTTGTGCCTCTCCAGAGAGTGTGCAAAAGAGACATCAAGACTATAGGAAATACAGTTCGTCTCACCAGATCATATTGGAAACGATCCTGACCCTTGTTTTAAGCATTTACATGTGCACTTTCTTTAGAGTTTCAAAAGAGAAAGTGAAATATCAGTTTTAACTTTAAATGTGTCACCAGAGCATTGGGGATTATTTATTATAAAAATAAAAACACAATTGGGAATTATTGATTATTCATAATTACATGTTTAAATGCATACATAATGCATTTTTCCTTTGAAAGTGTATCTTTAAATTCAGATGGCCTTTCATTTTCCTAGTTATTTCCTAAGTACTAACTTAACATTGTTGCTAAAATATCATGATACATACAAGCTCTAATTTTAAATACCCTGATTTGAAAATATTTCTATAGCTATTGCTTTTGTAGGACTTGCTGTTTTTAGGTTGAGGAATAATGCAGTTGACAAAATAAAGATAATTAATAAACCATTTTATGTTTAAAAGCAAATCATTAGCCGGGCAGCTAAAGAGAGTACAAAAACCTTACTTTTAATACTCACAGGTCCTTATTGTGAATATTTGTTCTGTTGCATACTTTTCTGTCAGGCAAAGTCTCCAAGTTGGGAATGGGCCCCTGCCAAGTCTCTGAAAATCGATTGTTCAAAAATCTTAATTATAAGAAAGTAAACAAAGAGCGGGTTGAAGGAGTGCAGAGTTCTAATGAGTTAATGTAACAAAACTTGAGCAAAGTCAACTCTCTTCAAAGCCAGCAGGCTCAGCCCTGACAGTCATCCATCAAACTGAAGGTCTCCTTAATAAATGCCAATTATAGGGCATATATGCACAAACGTGGCTAGCATAAGCCCGGGGATCATTTCCTTCCAAGAAAACTAGTAACCAAGAAAACACCCAGGCAGTACAAGCAACCAGCCCACCGACAGTAAAGTTTGCTCCTGATCGGAATAATAACCAGCATTATTTCTCTCTCTCTTTTTTCAACTTTGGAAAAGTTCAGAACCACACAGAATTTTGTTTGGGGTTATACAAATTCCTTCACAATTTGTATAGAAGTCTAACATAACTTTTTAAAAGCCATGACATGCCCATAATGTATACAGAGTCTCCGACTTCCGCCGTAAGCGAGGCTTTTTCCTAACTTAATCATACTCAAATTTCACCCCTTTTAAAGATCCTGATTCAAAAATGTTCACTCATTCTCCACAGTCCACAAATTTATACCATCTCTTCCTGTGGTATTTTATGTGCATAAATTAAAAAAGAATGGCCTCCAATGAGGATTAAAAGGTTGAAAAAAATCATAGACTTTCTAAATTTAGTTTCATTTTTCTTATTTTAACTCTCAAAATGTGTGTTAACAAAACATATATATTTTCCTACACTCTTACAAAATAATCCATTTATGTTAACCTTATTACCTAGAGGAAATGCTGGATTGACTCAGATGGGAAGTTACATCGTGGGCTTATTAGCATCATATCACAATGCAACCCAGCGTACAGGACAAATAAATATATGAGAATTCTTAAGAAATAATGGAACTATTCTCCCACGGTATATTAGCTTTTACTGGGGAATTCACACCATTACCTGAGTCCCAAATTCTAAAATGTTTCTCTGCTGCTTTTTTCATTATCTCCCTTAGCCAGGCACTGTGTCCCTCTTCAAACAGGTTTCTTAGAGGTGTCTGATGACATCAGAGAGGACAGGGAACTTTGTTAGAGAGACGGCCACAGATCTTTTGTCCAGAGTCATGAGTCCAAATTTTATACCACAGCACTGCTTCTTTAATGGAGATGGATGGATTTTCAAAAAGAAGGACTGTATCCTCTTATGATGACAGAGATAATTAATGGAGTAAATGAAAACGTTCATGTTTGATATTTTTATGCAAATGGATTAGGATAGTCTGCATTAGCCCCAAGTTGATGTCTTATCTAATTGCCCTTTAAAGTGACATCTTCCATTACACATGCAGACCCGTGCTAAATTCATTTATTTCCATCTTGCCTGAAATTATGATGAATGGTCTGAGCTCCATTCAATTATTTAAAATGTGCAAAGAAACAGAAACAATGAAACTGGCAAAGCCCTCTACATTCTTAGGAACAATTTAGGCTAATTAGCATCAACTTCTCCCCCATTCATCATACCCCTTTAGAAATATAAACAAACTGTCAGCTCTAACCTAACAAACAGATCACTGAGCTACTTAACACAAATTATTCTTACATGAAAAGCTCCCTCTCAGGCAATATTCTCCTTTAGGGCATCTGGGAAGCTGAGCTATTAAAATTGAAGACATATGTTCCAGTCAAACTCAACTCCCGGATTGTAATGATCGCTGTTGTGACAGTTTTCAGTCAGCATACTTGCTGCTGGCAACACAGTTCCAAGCTTGAGCGAAACAAAAGTCAAATGGAGTGATGCAAGCAGGGCCCTAGATGCAAAGACACCTCCTTACCCTACTCACCATAATTTAGTTAGTGGGTCTCAACTCATGCTCTCCTGTGGCAGCTGCAAGCTTCATGATGTTTGGTTGGGGGGCATTAGGGAGAAGGTAGCAAATGTGGTCTTTGACAAGACATTGGAATTCATCATGTGTGTTGTTTTTTGTTTGTTTCTTTCTTTCTTCATTACACCCTGTGAAGGAGGCTGAAGCTATAGTCAGTTGAAGCCTGTAAGTCATGACCTATCATTTCAGATAGAGGTTGAAAGAACATAAATGGAAGCGTCCAGGTGGAGAAAAAAAAAAACATAACTTACAGATAGACTGGGTATGTCTCCTCAAGCACACTACTTAGAAACTCTGAACTCTTTCCTTTAACTAATAGGAACAACAAAAAAAAAAATTGTTTATCCCTTTACATACTAGAATTCTGTGCTTAAAACCTTGCAGGATATTAGACAAAGAAATTTTCTTTATTTTTAAATGCAATCACACATACACAGTTGATTCTCATCACTTGCACAGTTATATTCTATAAAGTCACTGTGAGCACAAAATTAGTAGATACCAAACCCACTGCTCCTAGGAGAAATAACAAGGCTAAGTTCCTGAGAGCCACTGGTCATAATGCTTAAATCAACCAATCAGTACCTAACTTTATGTGTGTCTTGGTTTAAAGACACCTTATTTAATAAAAAGAGTTGATGTATTAAGGTTGAACTCACAACCAACAGCACTATAACTCATGCCTGAACAAAGCTGACCTAACAGATGTACTTTCTCATAAGGCACATCATAGCCTTTTCACGTTTAGAAACACTAGACAGCACTTCAACTCTACACTTGGGGGCCATTTAAAAAATTTAAATCACCAACGAAAGGCATGAAAATGTGAAGAACGTGGTACTAAATAGACTTCGAAAGGGACACATGGTTACAGTATGAGAGCTGAAATGAGAAGGCAGAGTATCCTTTTTTTCGACCTCAGCTAAGAACGTGGGCTTCAGATGACTCAAATTTTTCACCACGCTGCACACGTCTGCAAATGACCGTGAAGTACCGTGAGTACTGATTTCACAAATACTAACCCTGCAAATAATGAGAATCAACTGTGTATACACTCATGCATTTTTTTTTCCTCCCCTCAGATTTCTCAGTGAAGGTCTCTGAGTTTTTCTTCTCAGTAAGCAAGGGTCACAGCCTCAGAGTCAAGCAAAGCCTTCATGTGCTAACTGATAAAGGAGGTGGCCATAGACTCCCTAAGAACAATGTAAGCTACAAAGCCCTTCCGGTATGTTTCTGTCCTTTAGCATCTTAGGAACATGAATGTTGATGGCACCTATAACTACTACAGTAATAGAGTCAACCCACACTAAGCCCACCCTACACAGCACCGGGTTCTGTGTCTCTACCTTACTGTAGCACATGAATTATTGTTATTTATTATAGCAGACAGCTGTTGTTATTAGCATTCACTTCCCTCCTCCCCTCACCTATCTAGGTCTCAGATTTCTCACGCATGCTGTTTAAGTGGGGTTGCCGCTAGGACTAGGCTACTGGCCTTTAAGCCAATGAATGCACCCATCCCTTTGGCTCAAGTGACTCCTTTAGCAACAAGTAAATGATTCAGTCTGGGCTAATGACACACAAGGAGATATTTGCTAAGTTTATCTGGAAAAAGGGTTCTCTATGTGAGAGCTAGGGTGGGAACCATCCTCAGAATGAAGCAAGCGCTATGCAAAGCAGAGTGAAGAAATGTCAAGAATCTGGGTCTTTGGTAATAGTGTTGTGCTCCTGGAAAAAGTCTCACATTTATCCAACTTTATTTTTTAAATTTCTAAATTCAATAACTAATAATAATACTAACAAATATCCTTCATCGCTTAAGGCAGCTTAGGTGAGATTCTGTATAGTACACAAGAGAAACCTGAAAAATCTACATGCTACTTTTTATTCCCCTGCTACTAAAACACACACACATATAAAATTACCTGATTATCTATTGCTTATATTTTATATACTTTTTACTTCTTGGCATCATGACTGATAGTAGCAACCACTGATAAATATATAGAAAAAGTAAAATGGAGAATGCCTTCTGCGGATAAACCATGTTAACCTCACAACGGTTAACCAAAATGACGGCTATCACATTGTTGCTCACTGTGAGAACAAAGTTCTTGTTATGATTGTCTTAAACATAAAGGGATTCATTTTACATTATACACATCTGCATGATAAGACAACCTACATCTTACTATGACTGATCAAGAACATTTTTTACCTTATCGAATAAAATTACAAAGAAAACATGATCATATATCTTGCCTACCCTCTAAGAGGATAATTTTGGACTACATTTTCTTCAGTATCCCTAACTCCAGTTTCTGTGGGTTGGGATAAAAAGAACAGGGCTGAATGTTACCCAAGCTTCATTCACAAATGTAAAGAAATATGACAACTTCTTAAAGTTCCTGTTCAACCTTTTCTTTCTCTATGGGTGGTTTTAATAGCCATGGTTATTTGTAGATGCAAAACTGTGTCTATAATAAATTGCAACTGCAACTGACTAACCTCAGAACGACTGACAAGTGACTAATTACTCCCACAGGTGGCCAACTGCTTTGGCAATTAGCCCATTGTGGGCAAAATTCATTGCACGTAAGAAAGAGGCTTCCTTTTCAAAATATCTTCAGATATTTGGAGGATGAACGGAGGGGAGAGGACTTAAAGGGGAAAAAAGTGGGGGAAGGGATAAAGGAATAAAGGATAAATGAAAAAATTAACAGCTTCCTCAACAACAACAACAAAAATTTAATCCGAATTTTCTCCCACCCCACTCCACCCCCAACCGAGATAACCTCAGTAATAATCATAAAGAAAATCAGGAGTTCCCAACGTGGCACAGCGGAAACAATCTAACAATCTGACTAGGAACCATGAGGTTTCAGGTTCGATCCCTGACCTCACTCAGTGGGTTAGGGATCCGGCATCTCCGTGAGCTGTGGTGTAGGTCATAGATGCGGCTCGGATCTGATGTTGTTGTGGCTGTGGTATAGGCCAGTGGCTACAGCTCTGATTAGACCCTAGCCTGGGAACCTCCACATGCCACAGGTGTGGCCCTAAAAAGCAAAAAAAGAAAATCAGGTCATGGAAAATGAAAAAAAGGGGGGGTGTATGGGTGGCTGGGTCACTTTGTTGTACAGTGGAAACTGAAGGAACACTGTAAATCAAGTATACTTTAATAAAAATTAAAAAAGAAAATCAGGTCATCTCGGTAAACATTTAAAAGATTCTAAAGTCATCTGCCATGAACAAATATTTCCTCTTTAGTTCACTATATATCTCAGAAATGTTTGAGCGATAATCTAGTCATTTTGGAGACTGTATAAAGCCCATTCTTCATAGTATATAGCAAATAGCATAAAATATTTGTGTACATTTTGTTCAGTTATTACACTACTTCATTAGCTTCCTAGTAAAATGTCTCTAAGCTCTAGACAGCATTCCTACATCACAGCAATGTAATCAAGAGTGGAATTTAGATTTTAAAGATTTCTTTCCTAACAGAAATTAATTGAGAACTAGGTGTTTAAAATGCTCACACTAGAGTTCCTATTGTGGCTCAGCAGGTTAAGGACCCAAAGTTGTTTCTGTGAGAATGTGGGTTCGATTTCTGATGGTCAGTGTGTTAAGGATCCTATGTTACCACAAGCTACAAATGTAGCTCAGATTTGGTGTTGTCATGACTGTGCTAGGCTGAAGCTGCAGCTCTGACTCAACCCCTGGCCTGAGAATTTCCATGTGCAGTAGGAGTGGCCATAAAAAATACATAAATAATTTTTTTTTAAATGTTCATACTACCCAAAGCATCTACAGATTCAATTCAATCCCTATCAAACTTTCAACAGCATTTTGTAAACAAATAAAGAAAGAAAGAAAAAGAAAAAAGAAAAATCAATCCTAAAAGTCACATGGGACCACAAAAGAACCTGAGTAGCCAAAGCAATCCTAAGCAAATCTTCTGCCAGATTTTGAAGTATACTACAAAGTTACAGAAATCAAAACAGTATAGTACCAGCATAAAAATAGATACATACATCAAAGGAACTGGAACAGAGAGCCTAGAAATAAATCTACTTACAGTCACCTGATTTTTGATAAAGGTGCCAAGAATACACAAAAAGGAAAGGAGAGTCTCTTCAATAAATGGCTCTGAGAAACTGGATATCCACATGCAGAAGAATGAAAGGGATCTTACATCATACCATGTACAAAACCAATTCAAAAATGGATCCTGCCGTGTAGCACTGGGAACTATGTCTGGTCACTTATGATGGAGCGTGATAATGTGAGAAAAAAGAATGTATACATGTATGTGTGGGTCACCATACTTTACAACAGAAAATTGACAGAACACTGTAAACCAGCTATAAGAGAAAAAAAATAAAAATCATTATATAAAAAAATAGATTAAAGACTTAAATGTAAGATCTGAAACTACAAAACCACTAGAAGAAAATATAAGGGAAAAGCTTCTTGACATTGGTCTTGGCCATGATTTTTTGAATATGAACCCCAAAGCACAGGCAACAAAAACAAAAATAGAAAATGAGACTGCATCAAATTAAAAACCTTTTGCACAGCAAAGGAAACAACCAACATAGTGAAAGGACAACCTACAGAATGGGGGAAAATATCTGCAAACCATCTGATAAGGATTTAATATCCAAAATATATAAGGAACTCAAGAACTCAATAGCAAGAAAACAAATAACTCAATTTTAAAATGGGCAAAGGGGGTAGTTCCTGTCATGGAGCAGGGGTTAATAATGAATCTGACTAGGAACCATGAGGTTTTGAGTTCATTCCTAGCCTCTCTCAGTGGGTTAAGGATCCAGCATTGCTGAGAGCTGTGGTATAGGTCGCAGACAGGCTCAGATCTGATGTTGCTGTGGCTGTGGTGCAGGCTGGTAGCTACAGCTCTGATTCGACCCCTACCCTGGGAACCTCTACATGCTGCAGATGTGGCCCTAAAATGACCAAAAAAAGACAAATATATATATATATATAATGGGCAAAGGGCCTGAACAGACATTTCTCAAAAGAAGAGATACAGGTATATGTAAAGATGCTCAACATCACCAATCATCAGAGAAGTACAAATCAAAACCACAGGGATGTATCACCTCACACTTGTTAGGGTTTTTTTGTTTGTTTGTTTTGTCTTTTTAGGGCTGCACCCACAGCATATGGAGATTCCCAGGCTAAGGGTCGAATCTGAACTGTAGTCGCTGGCCTACGTCACAGCCACAGCAACACCAGATCCGAGCCGTGTCTGAGACCTACACCACAGTTCATGGCAACGCCGGATCCTTAATTCACTGAGCAAGGCCAGGGATCGAACCTGCGTCCTCATGGATACTAGTCATATTCATTAATTGCTGAGCCACGATGGGAACTCCATAAAACCTGTTAGAATGGCTACTATCAAAACCCTCAAAAGACAGTATTGGGTGAAGTTGTAAAGAACAGTGAATGCTTGTACACTGTTGGTGGGGATGTTAAATGATGCTGCCATGGAAAACAGTATGATGGTTCCTCAAAAAATTAAAAATAGAACTACCATATATGATACAGCCATCCCACTGATGGATATATATAACCAAAGGAAATTAAATCAGTATCTTGAAGAGATATATGCAATTCTATGTCCACTGCAGCACTATTTAAATAGCCAAGAAAAGGAAACAACCTAAGCATTCCTTAGGCTGCTTAGGATGAATGGATAAAGAAGATGTGATCCTACTGCACAGCACAGGGAAATGTGTGTGACTGGGTCACTTTCTCTTACAACAGAACTTGATGAAACATTGTAAATCGACTATACTTTAATAATAAAAAAAGAAGAAAAAAATCACATTAAAAAAAGAAAACGTGGTGTATATATACATATATATATACGCATATATATACACACAATGGAAAATTATTCACCCCTAAAAAAAAGAGGAAATCTTGTCATTTGTAACAACATGGATGAACCTAGAGGACATACAAAGTGAAATTAGCCAAATACAGAAAGAAAAATACTGCATGTTCTCACAGATGGAATCTAAAAAAATCCAGCTCTTAGAAGCAGAGTAGAATGGTGGTTTCTAAGGACTGCAAGGTGAGGGAAGTGGGGAAATGTTTAGAAGGTACAAAGCTTCAAATACACAAGATGAACAAGTTTTAGAGATCTAATGTACAGTAATGGTAACTATTGTTAACAATATTGTATTGCATACTTGAAATTTACTGAGAGAGTAGATCTCAGCTGTTCTCACATACACACAAAAAGTAACTATGTAAGGTAATGGATGTGTTCATTAGCTTCATTGTGGTAACTGTTCACATATATCAAAACATTACATCGTACATCTTAAATACAGACAATTTTTCTTTGTCATTTATATCTCAATACAACTGGAAGAAAAAAAAAGACATTTTTTTTTCTAAAGATATAAGTAGTCACCCTACGATCCATCTCTCAGTTCACTGGAGGCAGGTCCTGGAGATGTCAAGACTAGTGGCACTATAACAATCAAACCCAAACAGACACTTTACAAATAAGGCTTGGAAAAAGTTCATTACCTCCATTACCAACCAGCTAAGATGGTCCCTATCAGTATGGGAAAGATGAAAATCTTTGACAGTGCCCTGTCTACTGAAAACTGGGAGAAATAAGCACTGTACTGAGGACAGAATATACTGCACTGAAAACAAAAACTACAGGGAAATGGTAGTGTCTATCAGAGTGTAAAACCCAAATTTGATTGACCCATAAATTCTCTTTTAGGGAATTACTCTACAGATAAACCAGTTTGTACACAAACATACATACTTACTCAAACATTCACACATACACACGGATACACACAATCACACATAAACATTCATAAACAGATACATATACACACGCATGCATCTAGATGAATATACTACATTATAGGGTGCTTATTGCAGCATGGTTGGTAATAGCAAAAAAGAAAAGGTGCAAACAAGTTAAATGTCATCAATGGTGACTGGGTGAGTAAACTACAGTACATAAATACAATGAAATAGAATACTACTATCCAGTTTTCTAAAAAATGAAATAGCCCTACATATGGGAATACAAAATATATGTCCCAGATAGCAAGCAAGCTCTGCAAGAAGAGAAATTTTGCCTGTTTTGATCTCTGTTATATTATCAAGGTTTAGAACAGTGTTTGGCACATATGTACTCAATAAATATTGTTGAATTGAAATAACTATGTTATTCAGTAAAAACATATTGAAGAGAAGGCATGAATAAAAAAGATATCTATGAACAACACCTTAATTGGCATCACAAATGAGGCTCATATGAACAAGTTTGCCTCTGGTTGTGATACCCTAGAAGAAAACAATATCACTTATGTAGTATTCCACCCAAGAATGTATAGCCAGTAGCTATTCATGCAGAAACAACAAACTCACAATAAGAAACATTCTATTAAATTTTATAAAAATGTCAATGTTATAAATGAAAAAGAACAGCTGAAGAATTATTCCAGATTAACAGAGACTAATGAGATGTAACAATCAGTGCAAAGCATGATCCTAACTAGATCTGATACTGACAGAGAAAAAAATACTATAATGTATATTGTTGGATCAGTCTTAGAGAAGTAATGTATTAATGTCAATTTTATTGAAGTTGATGACTGTATTGTGCTTATGAATATCCTAAGTCTTGGTAAATACACACTGAAATATTTAGAAGTTGCTATAGAATGAATGACCATGTCCCCCTAAAATTCATGTGTTGAATCCTGATGCTTCATATGATAGTATTTAGAGGCAGGGACTTTGGGAGATGATTAGGTTATGATGATGGGATTAGTGCCATTACAAGAGATCAGAGAGTTCCTCATTCTTTCCACTGTGTGAGGACAGAGCAAGAAGACAAACAGCCATCTATGACCCAGGAGGCAGGCCCCCATCAGACACTAAATCAGCAGATGGCCTTGATCTTGGGCTTCTTGGCTCCAAACTGTGAGAAATAAATTATTGTTATTTATAAGCCACCCAGTCTATGGTATTCTGTATGGCAGCTCAATGGACTAAGACAGAAATTAAAGGGCCACAGTGGATTTGATTTGCATTTCTCTAATAATGAGAATATCTTAATAATGCTGAATTAAGATATAATGCTTAATAATGCTGAATATCTTTTCATGGTTTTTTTTTTTTTTTTTTTGGCCATCTGTATGTCTTCTTTGGAGAACTGTCTGTTTAGATCTTCTGCCCATTTTTTTGATGGGGTTGTTTATTTTTTTGGTATGGAACTGCAGAAGTTGTTTATAAATTTTGGAGATTAATCCCTTGTCAGTCGATTTCTTTGCAAAGATTTTCTCCCATTCTGTGGGTTGTCTTTTCATTTTTTTTTAGGGTTTCCTTTGCTGTGCAGAAACTTTTAAGTTTACTTAAGTCCCATTTTTTTTTTTTTTTGTTATTATTGTCAATACTCTAAGAGGCGGATCTGAGAAGATGTTGCGTCGCTTACGTCGGAGAGTGTTTGGCCTATGTTTTCCTCTAAGAGTTTGATAGTGTCTGGTCTTATATCTAGGTCTTTAATCCATTTTGAGCTTATTTTTGTGTATGGTGTTAAAAAGTGTTGTAATTTCATTCTTTTCCATGTGGCTGTCCAGTTTTTCCAGCACCACTTATTGAACAAGCTGTATTTCTCCATTGTATATCCTTGCCTCCTTTGTCATGGATTAGTTGGCTGTAGGGGCATGGGTTTAATTCTGGGCTTTCTATCCTATTCCACTGGTCAATATGTCTGTCTTTGTGCCAGTAACATATGGTTTTGATGACTGTAGCACTGTAGTATAGTCTGAAGTCAAGGAGCCTGATTCCTCCCACTCCATTTTTCTTTCTTAGGATGGCTTTGGCTGTTCTGGGTCTTTTGTGCTTCCAAACAAACTTTAAAATATGTTGCTCGAGTTCCGTGAAAAATGTCCTTAGTAATTTGATAGGGATTGCACTGAATCTGTAGATTGCCTTGGGTAAAATAGTCATTTTGATAATATTGATTCTTCCAATCCAAGAGCATGGTAGTTCTTTCCACCTGTTTGTGTCATCTTTGATTTATTTCATCAGTGTCTTATAGTTTTCATAGTACAGATCTTTCGTCTCTTTGGGTAGGTTTATTCCTAAGTATTTTATTCTTTTTGATGCAATGGTAAACAGGATTGCTTCCCTAATTTCTTTTTTTTTTATTGTTATTTCCTCAATATGATTTTTTTTAATACTGTACAGCATGGTGACCCAGTTACACATATATGTATACATTCTTTTTTCTCACATTATCAGGCTCCATCATGAGTGACTAGACATAGTTCCCAGGGCTACATAGCAGGATCTCATTGCTAATCCATTCCAAAGGCAATAGTTTGCATCTATTAACCCCAAGCTCCCAATCCACCCCACTCCCTCTCCCGCCCTCTTGGCAACCACAAGTCTATTCTCCAAGTCCATGATTTTATTTTCTGTGGAAAGGTTCATTTGTGTTGTATATTAGATTACAGATATAAGTGATATCATATGGTATTTGTCTTGTTTCCCTAATTTCTCTTTCTGATCTTTTGTTGTTAGTATAAAGAAATGTAGTTGATTTCTATGTATTAATTTTGTATCCTGAGACTTTGCCAGATTCATTGATGAGCTCTAACAGTTTTCTGATAGTGTCTTTAGGATTCTCTAGGTATAGTATCATGTCATCTGCAAATAGGGATAGTTTTACTTCTTACTTTCCAATTTGGATTCCTTTTATCTCTTTTACTTCTCTGATTGCTGTGGATAGGACTTCTGAAACAATGTCAAAGAGTAGCGGTGAGAGTGGACATCCTTGTCTTGTTCCTGATCTCGGCAGGAATTCTTTCAGCTTTTCACTCTTGAGAATGATGTTAGCTCTGGATTGTCTATAAACAACAAGTGTTAGAGAGGGTGTAGAGAAAAAGGAACCCTATTACACTGTTGGTGGGAATGTAAATTGCTACAACCACTGTGGAAAACAGTATGGAGATGCCCCAGAAAACTGAAAACAGAATTACCATTTGATCCAGCAATCCCACTCCTGGGCATCTATCCAGAGAAAACCATGGCTCAAAAAGACACGTGTATTCCAATGTTCATTGCAGCACTTTATACAATAGCCAAGACATGGAAACAACCTAAATGTCCATCAACAGAGGAGTGAGTAAAGAAGATGTGGTACATATATACACAATACTCAGCCATTAAAAGGAAAGAAATAAAGGCATTTGCAGCAACATGGATGGACCTAGAAACTATCATGCTAAGTGAAGTCAATCAGACAATAAGATACCAACATCAAATGCTATCACTTACATGTGGAATCTAAAAAAGGACACAATGAACTTCTTTGCAGAACAGATACTGACTCACAGACTTTGAAAAACTTATGGTTTCCAAATGAGACAGATTGGGGAGGGGTGGAGGTATGTGCTGAGGGTTTGGAATGTAAATACTATAAAATTTGGTTGTGATGATTGTTGTATACCTACAAATGTAATCAAATTCACAAAGTAATTTTTAAAAAAGAAATTAAAGGGCCACAGTGTTAACAATTTTCAACTGATTCAGATAAAAAAATATCAATTGATGGATGGATGGATAGATGGACAGACAAATAGGTAGCTATAGAGAATAAATGATAAAACAACTGGGACAAAATGTCAACAGCATTGAATCTGGAGAAAAGTTTCTTTCTATAATTCTTGTAACTTTTTTGCAAGTTCAAGATTTTCTTCTTTTTTTAAAAGACATACACACATAATTTCTGAAAGTAAATTCCAAAAAAAAAAAAAAAAAAGTGTTTACCTCTAGGAAAGGGAAATAGAGGACTTTTGCAGGAGTGGGACTGTTGAGAAGAAGACTCCGCATTCACTTAATATCCTTCTACACTGTCGTAATTTAACATGAACATATGCCACCTTTGTCTTAAGGATGCCTATTTAATTTAAAGCAGCAGTATAGAAAGTATATGACCTCTGAAGCCAGGTAGATCTTGGCTGAAATCCCCTCAGTGTCCACTTTCCTCAGGACATGGCCTTGATCAAGTCATGTGCTTTTCTTGAGTGTGAAATTCCTTAGAAACCTGGCTTCTTGTTCCAGCCCTGTCATGAACTCACTGGGGAATACTCACCTACTTGGGCCTCAAGTAGGTCATTTCACCTACTTGGGCCTCAAGTCTCTCATCTATAAAATGAGAGAACACAACCGGATTTCTTTTCAAATCATTTTTGCTGTAAAGGTGGTTTGGTTTTCTAGGATATTACAGTTAAACCTCACTTTTTCAAAGCTCTCTATACTCTTCTCTGCTGTTAGCAAACCTATATATTAGTACTTGCTTTCGCCAAATGAAAGAAATTCAAAGATTTTTGCTTTTAGAAAAAAAGGAGAAGGCAGTTCCTGTTGCGGCTCAGCAGGTTATTAACCTGACTAGTATCCATGAGGATGCTGGTTCAATCCCTGACCTCACTCGGTGGGTTAAGGATTCAGCATTGCCATGAGCTGTGGCGTAGGCCAAAGATGAGGCTCAGATCCTGCGTTGCTGTAGCTGTGGCATAGGCCGGCAGCTACAGCTCTGATTTGACCCCTAGCCTGGGAACTTCCATGTGACTCAGGAATGGGCCTGAAAAGCAAAAATAATAAGTAAAAAGAAAAACAGTGTTTGTTTGTTTTGCTGGGAGCAGTTACAGAAACAGTGCCCCTAGTGGCAAGAGTAGCACCGCCAAGCTCCTTCCAAAGGAACTATACTCAGCACCTCACCAAGATGCCATAGCTTTGCTGTGTCTGTTGTGTCTGTTAGCATCTGTGCCTTATGTCAATTTATTCTACGCATTCATTAGCAAGATGTGTTCTAAGGTAACTGCTTCTTTCATCTACAAAAGGTTTCATAAGTATGCTCTTTTTTGGGAAATTTGGGGAATTCGCTATCTCCTTTAATAGGATGAGTTCTGAATTTTACCATTCACATGAAGAAAAGATTATCTACCATTTTCTGGCCTGATGGCTATTATCTATACTCCAAATATAACTTAAAATGTTTTTCAAATCTTTGGAGTTGAGGCCACATGATTTGGAATCATTTGGATGTCACCAAAGTTGGGGCTGAGGGTATGATGCCCTTCCTTGCTCCCTCTCCTGACTTCCCCAGGGAGCATTTCTCAGCCTTTGCTCTGTGAGTCCATCTAAAACCCTCCTGGGGCAAACATCAGAGAGCTCCAACCCAGGAGGGCCCTGTTCTCAGGTCTCTTTCCCATTAACGTTTAAAACCATGCATTGCTGAAAGAAAATTTAATCCATATGCCTCTGAGTAATTTACACTTAGCACATCAAAATATTCAGCTGTAACAGTCATTGGTGTCCCAAGAATCCTCTTGAGTCTTTTTAAGGCCTTTTATTCTTAGTGGTCTCAGTTTAGCAGTCATAAATGGAATCTGAACTCCAAAAGGACAGTGCTTTATCCTTATTATTCCTTACTTATTTGGTAGAACTTGCTGGGCTTCTTCTTCCTCCCCTTCAGTAAGAAAGTCTTTGTTCTAAGATGCTTTTTACATTTTCTTTTTTTAGTTACATATTCAGGGTGTTAATAATTACTATTTGCTGGACAGGCTCTATACTAGGAAATTTTCTATATCTTCTTTGACCTTCACATTGAGTTAAGCATATTTTCCTATATTTTCCAGATTCAGAATCCAAAGCTAAGAGAGATTAAATAATTTTCATAAAACCATATAGCTGATAAGAACTTAGATGTGACTAACTCCAAACACCACATTACACTCCTTCTTAATTAAATCAAAAACAAACAAGTCGTGGTGCTCCAGCTTCCATAGCTGGAGGCTCTGCTCACAGCCCCTCTCACCCCATCTCACTGGCAATCTTTATTCCTCCCAGTTCAAATGTCACTTTCTCCCTGAAGATCTGACTCTTACTTGCTGTCTGATACATCCTGCTTTATCATACCACACTATAATCTCATCATATTTTTCATGTCCATTTTCCTTCTAGACTATGAGCTTCCTGAGCTCAGGATTATGTCTTCCTCATCTTCATTTTTCCCAAGGCCCCACCCAGAGTAGATACTTACCAGATTTTTGTCAAATTGAATACATTTCTTCCTTGAGACTGAGGTGGAAATGTCATTCACTGATTCATTATTCATTCTAGGGACTGGAGATATGGTAAGTCCAAATAAGCAAATCACCTCCTCTGCCCGATACTACTCAGATTGAGAGTCTATTTCTCACTCCCCACTGACTGTACCAATACATTCCCTTTGGAGCACAGATCAGTAGAGAAAAGCTATACATTGGAGACAGTATAAATCAATGGTCAAGTGAATGGACTCTGGAGTCAGCACATCTGACTGTGGGCAATTTATTTAACCTCAGTTTCCACACGAATACAATAAGGAAAATAACCTACCAGATTGGGTAGCTGCAAAACACAGTATATATTGTAGATATTATATGTAAACTTAGAATAGTACCTAGAGTTTAGTAAATATTAGCTATTACTATTACTCTCTGTCACTTAACCCATTTTTCCTCTTTCACTAGACAACTTAATTAGCCATTATAAACTAAGAAAGCAAGTAAAATGACCTAACATGATTCTTTCACAAAGGAGCCTTATGAAAGGCCTTTATGGGGATTGCAAAGTACTGTATTAATCTCATCTAAAAATGTCTACACCAGGGAGATCCCTTTGTAGCTCAGAGGGTTAAGGAAATGATGTAGTCTCCATGAGGATGCAGGTCTGGCCTCTGGCCTCACTCAGTGAGTTAAGCATCTGGTGTTGCCAAAAGTTATAGCACAGGTTGCAGATGCGGCTCATATCTGGTGTTGCCATGGCTGTGGCACAGGCCTGAAGCTGCAGCTTCAATTTGATCCAAGCCTAGGAACTTCCATATGCTGCAGGTGCAGCCATAAAAAATTTTTTTGGTTTCAAATGATGCAGCTGACAAGGGCTTAATCCCTAAAACATAAACAACTTATACAACTCAACAGCAAAAAAAAAAAAAAAAAAACTAATTGAAAAATGGGCAGCAGCTCGGATCCCGCATTGCTGTGGCTCTGGCGTAGGCCAGGGAACCTCCAGATGCCACGGAAGCAGCCCTAGAAAAGGCAAAAAAAAAATGGAGTTCCCGTTGTGGCACAGTGGTTAACGAATCTGACTAGGAACCATGAGGTTGCAGGTTCGATCCCTGGCCTCCCTCAGTGGGTTAAGGATCCGGCATTGCCGTGAGCTGTGGTGTAGGTTGCAGACGTGGCTCGGATCCTGCATTGCTGTGGCTGTGGCATAGGCCAGCGACTACAGCTCCGATTAGACCCCTAACCTGGGAAGCTCCATATGCCACGGGAGCGGCCCCAGAAAAGGCAAAAAAAAAAGGAGGGGGGGAGTTCTCATCGTGGCACAGTGGTTAATGAATCTGACTGGGAACCATGAGATTCCAGGATCCATCCCTGGCCTTGCTCAGTGGGTTAAGGATCCGGCATTGCTGTGAGCTGTGGTGTAGGTTGCAGATGAGGCTCAGGTCTGGCATTGCTGTCGCTCTGGTGTAGGTCGGTGGCTACAGCTCTGATTAGACCCCTAGCCTGGGAACTTCCATATGCTGTGGGGAGTGGCCCCAGAAAAGGAAAAAAAAAAAAAGAAAAAGGAAGAAAGAAAAATGGGCAGATGACCTAAATAGACATTTCTCCAAAAAAGATATACACATGGCCAACAAGCACATGAAAAAATGCTCAACATCACTAATTATTAGAGAAATGCAAATCAAAACTATGATGATGTACTGCCTCACACTGGTCAGAATGTCAGAATCATTAACAAGTCAACAATGCTGGAGAGGGTGTGGAGAAAAGGGAACCCTCCTTCACTGTTGGTAGGAACGTAAATTGGTACAACCACTATGGAAAACAGTATGAAGGTACCTTGGAAAACTAAAAAGAGAACTACCATATGACCCAGCAATCCCACTCTTGGGCATATATCCAGACAAAACTATAATTCAAAAAGAGACATGCACCTCTATGTTCACTGAAGCACTATTCACAATAGCCAAGACATGGAAGCAAGCTAAATACCCACTGACAGATGATGGATTAAGAGGATGTAGTATATATACACAATGGAATAGGACTCAACCATAAAAAAGAACAAAATAATGCCATTTGCAGCAACATAGATGGAACTAGAGACTCTTCATACTAAGTGAAGTCAGTCAGAAAGAGAAAGACAAGTATATGACATCACTTACATCTGGAATCTAATATATGGCACAGATGAACCTACCTATAGAAAATAAACCAGAACACTGTAAACCACCTATAATGGAAAAAATAAAAAGTCCTGCTGAATAGCATTGAGAACTTTGTCTAGACACTCATGTTGCAACAGAAGAAAGGGTGGGGGAAAAATGTAATTGTAATGTATACATGTAAGGATAACCTGACCCCCTTGCTGTACAGTGGGAAAATAAAAAAAAAATTATAAAATTTTTTTTTTAAATAAAGCAATTATACAATAAAAAATCATTATTAGAGATCACCTGACACCAGCCAGAATGGCCATCATCCAAAAGTCTACAAACAATAAGTGCTGGAGAGGGTGTGGAGAAAAAGGAACCCTAGTACACTGTCGGTGGGATTGTAAATTGGTGCAACCACTGTGGAAAGCAGTATGGAGATGCCTCAGAAAACTAAACATAGAACTACCATTTGATTCAGCAATCCCACTCCTAGGCATCTATCCAGAGAAAACCACAACTTGCAACAACATGTGTCTTACATGTACTCCAATGTTCATTGCAGCACTTTATACAATAGCCAAGACATGGAAACAACCTAAATGTCCATCGACAGAGGAGTGGATCCAGAAGATGTGGCACATATACACAATGGAATATTACTCAGCCATTAAAAGAAACGAAATACCTGCATTTTTTGCAACATGGATGGACCTAGAAACTATCATGCTAAGTGAAGTCAGCCATACAATGAGACACCAACATCAAGTGCTTTCACTGACATGTGGAATCTGAAAAAACGACAGACTGAACTTCTTTGCAGAACAGATGCTGACTCACAGACATTGAAAAACTTATGGTCTCCAGAGGAGACAGTTTGGGGGGTGGGGGGATGTGCCTGGGCTGTGGGATGGAAATCCTGTGAAATCAGATTGTTATGATCATTACACAACTACAGATGTGATAAATTCATTTGAGTAATAAAAAAAGGAAAAAAATAAAATATTAAACAAGAAAAAAATAAAATAAAATAAAATAAACAAACCCATGGACTTGGAGAACAGACTTGTGGTTGCCAAGGAGAAGGGAGAGGGAGTGGGATGGACTGGGAGTTTGGGGTTAACAGATGCAAACTATTGCATTTGGAGTGGACAAGCAATGAGATCCTGCTATATAGCACAGGGAACTATATCTAGTCATTTGTGATGGAACATAATGGAGGATAATGTGAGAAAAAGTGTGTGTATATATAGATATGACTGGGTCACTTTGCTGTACAGCAGAAATTGACAGAATATTGTAAGTCAACCACAGTAAAAAAATTAAATCTTAAGTAAATAAATAAATATAAAAATAAAATTAAAACTAAAAATGTCTAGACCAAACAGATGTGAGGATTTTGATACAAAGCACAATTATTAACTGACTAGATATTCTTTCACTTCTACAATTTCCACCAACACAGATATACCTCTTCTTTTCCACCTCTAAAACTTCCTCTACTTAAACTCTACATTTTTATTTTTCCTCTTTCCTATTCCTTCCAAATATGCTTATCTGACCCTGTGTGAACTCACAAATGCTGATTTGGCCAAGGTCATAAACTCACTCCCTTTGTAAATCAGACTGTCTCCTGTTTGATGGTTGCAGAATATACCCTGAATTTTGACCAATGTTATTAATGTAAATCATTTATCACAAGAGATGCCAATGTGTGAGGATACCACCCTATGCTTTAAAAACCTCAGATATCGGAGTTCCCATCGTGGCTCAGCAGAAACAAATCTGACGAGCATCCATGAGGCAAGGTTCAATCCTTGGCCTCACTCAGTGGGTTAAGGATCCGGTGTTGCCGTGAGCTGTGGTGTAGGTCAGTGGCTACAGCTGCGATTCAACCCCTAGCCTGAGGTTCTCCATATGCCATGGGTGCGGCCCTAAAAAGACAAAACAAAACAAAACAAAAAACTCAGGTATCTATTAAAATGTAATAACTAGATAAACAAAAACCACTCACAAGGACATTCATTATAATGCTATTTTTAATGGTTAAAAATTTGAAAAAAGTAAATGTTCAATAATAAAAGAATGGTCTAATAAACTTTACAGCAATGCGATGAATTTTAAATGGTGGTTTGCAAAGATTGTTAAGTAACATCACAATCTAAGAATAACTTTAAAAAGCTGAAAATATAAACCCAGTTAATTATGCTAAATTACATATCTAGGAATTCCTGTCAGGGCTCAGTAGTTAACAAATCCGACTAGGAACCATGAGGTTGTGGGTTGAATCCCTGGCCTCACTCAGTGGGTTAAGGATCGGTGTTGCCATGAGCTGTGTTGTAGGTCGCAGACACAGCTTGGATCCCGAGCTGCTGTGGCTATGGTGCAGGCCGGTGGCTACAGCTCCGATTAGACCCCTAGCCTGGGAACCTCCATATGCCACAGGTGCGGCCCTAGAAAAAGGCAAAAAGACAAAAAAATAAATAAATAAATTACTCATCTAAATACGTCTATAGAGATACCATATATGTGCAGAAAAAGCAAAGACAATACACTAAAATGTTAACAGTGATTATATTTGAATAAAGAAATGAATGTGAATAAAGTGATTTATTTTCTTTATCATTAACAGTGCCAGTTTTGATTTTTTATTGACGTGTTTAATGTCATGTGAATTCCCTCATATTTCACTTTCCTCATCTATAAAAAGACAATGAGAATATGTTTCACAAGTATTATAAAGCAGCAGATAACATATAAAAATAATTGAAAAAAATTTAAAGTAATGTTTTAAATATTAAATTATTGGAAAATATAACTTTATTATATGCATGAATTACAGCAGTTAGGACTGGAAATTTTACTTCCTTTAAAAAAGGTTTAAAAAAATGTAACACAGGTGTTGCTCTTTTTTCTAGGACTTTGTCCAGTTCCCTAGGATTTCTCGCTCCTTTACCTCCCCCTAGCTGACATATTGACGGGGAAGGCAGAGGAAACAAGAAGGGTGGCAGTTAAGTGAAGGAAATATAAAACGGATCATATGAAAAAATCATAACTAGATGCTACCATTTTAGCCAAATAATGGAGAGTAAGCCAAACTTTGAAGCATAGGAAAGAATTAGATATGGACTCATTCATGCACCACATAAAACATAGTGAACATCTCATCAAATCAGTGACAGCTTTAGTCAGAGATGGCCTAAGTAAAAAGGTGTGAGCCTGAAGAGTTAAAGGGAAATGAGGTGTCCAATCCTGAATACAAAACAGAAGCCCCGCAGGTCCTGGTGGGGCTGGAGCTCTGGGTCTTTTTCCTCAGTGCCTAATCACCCCAGTGCAAACTGCAGGGAAATGCCATTCTGCTAGGTTCCCATCTTAAACTGTGCTTTTTCATTTTAATTATAAGAAAGAAAGAGGAAAGCCAGTGTGGGGATAAATCAAGGTTATCCAACCTGAAAGCGGGGGAAAAAAAAAACAAAACAGGTATCTTGAGTTAGTTAATGAAGAAACCAAGTGATCTCTAGTATAACAGATTACTTAGCTTAAAGATACAAAGGTCTATTAGAATAGACTTGTTAGCAATATTCAAAAAATAACAATTATTAAATCTCATTTCATTACAAATCCAAAATGCTTTAAGATGAGAATTTGCAGAGTTCCTGTCGTGGTGCAGCAGAAACAAATCTGGCTAGGAACCATGAGGTTGCAGGTTCGATCCTCGGCCTTCCTCAGTGGGTTAAGGATCCGGCATTGCCGTGA
This sequence comes from Sus scrofa, assembly GCF_054392235.1. NCBI lineage: Eukaryota > Metazoa > Chordata > Mammalia > Artiodactyla > Suidae > Sus > Sus scrofa. Next base: position 71,453,916 of record NC_139389.1, on the reverse strand, counting down.
GCTGTGGTGCAGATTGCAAATGTGGCTTGGATCTGGCGTTGCTGTGGCTCTGGCGTAGGCTGGAAGCTACAGCTCCGATTAGATCCCTAGTCTGGGAAACTCCATATGCTGCAGGTGCAGCCCTAGAAAAGACCAAAAAAAACCAAAACAAAACAAAACAAAAAAAAAAAAAAAGAAGATGTGAATTTGCTAGTTAATGCTGTCTTACCATGTACATATGAATAGTGCTACATATTAACACACAGTAAGATTGTGTCCCTCGACAGCCCTAGGACGACACTAATAATTTAAGGTCTACATATTCAAAATAGACAATACTCCAAGAATTGCGTCAGAAAATGTGTTCTGGGAATAAAAAGAATGTTCTAAGCTAAACAGCTTCTAACTTTTCCTTTAAAAACTAGTCATAGCAAAAAGACAAAAAAATAAATAAAAAAATAAAAAGTAGTCATCACATGGATGAAACTAAAGACTCTCATACTGAGTGAAGTCAGTCAGAAAGAGAAAGACGAATACCACATATCACTTATATCTGGAATCTAATATACGGCACAAATGAACTTTGCCACAGAAAAGAAATTCATGGACTTAGAGAATAGACTTGTGGTTGCCGAGGGGGAGGGGGAGGGAGTGGGATGGATTGGGAGCTTAGGGTTAATAGATGCAAACCATTGCCTTTGGAATGGATTAGTAATGAGATCCTGCTATGTAGCACTGGGAACTATGTCTAGTCACTCATGATGGAGCATGATAATGTGAGAAAATAGAATGTATACTGTGTAACTGGGTCACCATATTGTACAGTAGAAAAAAAATCGTATTGAGGAAATAACAATTTAAAAAAATAAATAAAAGAGAAAGAAAAAAAAAAGTAGTCATCACAATCACTACTCATATTTTTATCAAAAGCACACAGTGCTTACTAAGTGCTATACGCTATTCCAAGAACTTTACTCATTCTATCCAAGTAATACCCCCATAATGTAATAATAATTATCATTCTCATTTCACTGAGAAACTGAAGCAGAGAGAGGTTAAGGTGCTTGAGGTGTTCCCAAGTGAAGTTCAAATACAGCCATTCCCGGAGTTTCCGTTGTGTCACAGCAGAAAGAAATCCGACTAGTATCCATGAGGATGTGGGTTCAATCCCTGGCCCTGTTCAGTGGGTTGGGGATCCTGCATTGCTGTGAGCTGTGGTGTAAGTCACAGATGTGGCTCAGATCCCGCATTGCTGTGGCTGTGGTGTAGGCTGATGGCCATAGCTCTGATTGGACCCCTAGCCTGGGAATTTCTATATGCTGCACCTGTGGCCCTAAAAAGACCAAAAAAAAAAAAAAAATTGACAAGAGTTTCCCTGGGACAATCCAAGTTCATAACTATTGTCTGAGTTATTAATAGTATCTCTTTCATTCTCAGTAGTGTCCAAGTTTGGGCAATAAATTACAGGGTAGACTTTTTTAAAAGGGCTAAAATGGGCAAGGCTCTTAAGCTTTGTTATCCATAATTTCCCCATCTGTCAAATGGGAAGGCTAATGTTTATTCTATTTCTGCCTCCCAAGATTATATTATTGTGGCATTATAAAGAAGAGTACAAATGTAAGATATTTTGCAATGTTACAAATGTCACAGAGCTGCGTAGTGAGCTTCTATAACTGCTGAGATCCCATCATGCACAACACATAAAGGTGGCTTTACATTTGTTAGTGGGACTCATTGCCCTTGAGTACATAATGCCTTTTTTATTCTTACAAGAAAAACATTTGTGATAGAAACCTTGGTGTCAGGATCAAGCACAAACAAACAAATCATTAAGTCACTCTTAACCATTATTACTGAACCAGAAACTATGTCAAGAAACTTGAAAAGGAAGCTTTGCTAATTTCATTATATAATATCCACTTTATGGTTGACTCATTATTTCCATATAAGCAAGAAAACTGAGTAGAATGAAAATATAAACTGTTTAGTTATTTAAAAATACAGTTTAAAAGGCTAGTACTGCTAAGTAATTCATCAGAAAGAAAAGCTATAGATTAAAAAAAAAGAAAAAGTATACTGAGACCTTGTTGCTCTAGAAATGAGTTGAAATTCAGGAAAATAACCTACACATTGGGAATGAAAGGTGTAAGATCTATCATGGGGTATATCAGTGTGCCTGTGTGTAAGAGAGAGAGGGAGAGGGAATATCCCTTTGTGTTCAGGCTTTTTGATATAGAAATTCACAAAAACAGGAGAAAGAAGAACATCTAAAATGGACAAAAGTATTACATCCTTTTTACGTTCTTGTATCAATTCTCAGTTTTCAAGTTTTTGTTCCCTGATTTCCATCCATTTACTTCCCCACACTCTGCTTTCTAACATATTGGCCATTATATCACTGTCTATCACTTCCCTTGTTCCTCTTTATTATCTCACTAAATGTTCTCATCTCTTTAAATCTAAGTATATTCATTGTATTTTTTTCTTACATATAGTCCCACTTTGCAAAAGCAGTTTGGCATACAGTTTACTCACCCATAAATTGAGAGGTTTCAATAAGTTGATCCCCATGAAATTCACAACTTTATAGATCACAAGGTATCATGTGAATGGGGGAGTTTAAATGCTTCAGACTGAGACAAGGATAGAGATTATGTGAATTATTCTATCTTCCTTTGGGAAGAAAAATTGCCATAATAACTACTCAGCTTCAATTAAGCAGTAAGTCTCTGGTCAAACAGAGAAGACAGGACCAAGAAAGAAAAGACAGAAAAAATGAAGGAAGAAAAGGAGGCAGGGAGAGAGGGTAGGGAAAAAGGGGAAGGATGGATACATAAAAACATGTGTCAGATTTGTGGCATTCCTTTATTTCTTGCTCCAGTGAAATCTGATCTGTCATTAGAATGTGAAACACAAAGCCAAGACATATAAATGCAATTGTAGCTCTTTAAAAAATCATTTTATCTTTACCTGTCAGAAAGAGTGGTTGGGAAAGTAAAAATGTCATGTAGTCAGGAGACTCATATGCTAGACTTAGCTCTACCTCTAACTAACTGCCCAAGAGCGAGCAAGTCACTTGGTTTTTATAGGCCTGGGTTTTGTCATGGTTCCTGGGGCACCTCTCAGAGTGGAATATAATGGAGGAGATTATACCTTCAGTGCTTCAAAACTTTTTCACATTGCAAACCTTCCATATAGTTGATTAACTCATTTTAAAGATAACCTGAGGTGTTTACAAAAGAATATTAAAACAGAAATTTAATGAATAATACTTTTCCAGTTAGATTTCTCAGAGATGTAAAAATTAACATTTCATGTCTTTAAAAAAAAAAACAGCTTAAATGTATATAAGGAAAGAAAACAATCATATTATTTAAATATTTTATGAGCATTCTTTATAACATCATAGTATTCCAAGAACCAGAGCTTCTGACTTTAAGTTGACCTGTGCTTTCCATGAAGAACATTTTCATACTTGTGAAAAAACTGTTTAATTGCTGTAAAACAATAGTTTGTGAACACTACTTTAGACTTTCTAACCATGCTCCAGGGAATCCAGGAGCTTATTTCCTCTGAAATTCTATTACTTATGTTTTATGTTAAGAGGTTATATTGGTTTGCAAAGGCATTAGTTAGCCAGAAAACTAGTCCCTAGAGAATTTGCTTCATTATTAAATGCAAAATAAGATACTAAACAGCGGGATAAAGGCCATCTTCACATTTACCAAAATTACCTAATAGGCTTACAGAAAACAAGTAAGTATCATTCAGTTCTGAAATATTAAGTAAGCACATCCACTGAAAATACGGCACATACAAAATCTTTTACGTGTGAAGAAATCTTCATCTTTTGTTTCTGAGAACCAAAAACACAGTATGCACAGACACCAATTTTTTATGATAAAGATACAAGGATCTTCCTGCTTAGGTTGAAGAGTTCAAAAGAGTGGGTGATAGGGTCACTCATTTATCTTCAGGCCAGTCTGTGCTGAGCCAGGGTTTTCTCCACCAACACTCCCTCCCCAGCACCATGATGCAGTTATATAAGGGACCCACCAGACTGCACTCAATCACTGTCAGTTAAAGCCATGGCAATGAAAATATTTCACTCCCAAACAACTATTTATCAATAATTGATAATCTAACATGTACAACAGAGCAATAACCTCTTTGAACCAACACTTACACATATATTATTTGGTTTTTAAGAGACAATAAACTATTGGAAGAACTTGGTTTTCTATTCTATGCCAAACCTCACTATATAATTCCAAAAAAGATAATCACTCATTTTTTGAACAACAATGCCAAATCACTAATGTAAGGATGCACTGGAGCTAGCTCATGCACAGTGTAGTGGTAGAATATTCAGCCCAGGAGTAAGAGGATATGAATTCTGGACCAGTTTCTGTCTTTGAAAATCTTTGAAAAATCATTTCTTTCTAGACCTTAGTGTTTTTATCTTTAAATTAAGGAAGTTGGGTTCAATGGAAGGTTCTAAACTTTTGTTAGAATAAGAACCTCCTTTTTCAAAAAAATCTACTATGAACCCAACTTTTTAAAATGATAAGAGTGAACCTGCTCTGGTTGAAAAGAGGGCAGGAAACCCAAGCTTCACCAATCACCTTCCGGTCAAAGGAAAGCCAAATTGTGTTTAAGGTATAGGTTGCCTCCTGCACATTTTCTCTTTTACATAATAATTCTTTGTCAGACATCCCTTAGAGAAACAACTAATTATAATCTTATTCTAGGATGAAATCCAAACTAAAACAATGTTAAGTCTGTTATTACGAGGCAGTTGGAGACAATACTTAGCTGAATGTGCAGATAGCAAATTCCTACCACTTTGCATTCAGGAAAGATTTTTCTAATGGAAAACTAGTACATATGCTGGATGAGCTGAAAGTCTGAAACAAACTTGAAGAAAAATAGTGAGATGGAAAAATAAGTCCATTCATTTATTTAACAAATATCTAAGCAGCAATGATGAGCTGAGCAATATTCTAGATGGTAGAGACACAGCTGTGAACAAAACAGACAAAAGTCCATAAGGCCTCATTTCCTTTTCCTTTTCTTCCTTACATCTATCTTTTCATTTTTCTTCTCCCTTTCTCTCTCCCCCTCTATCCCTCTTTCATTTCTTTTTCTACATACTTCTTTTTTTTTTCTATCTAATTCCTACAGGGCACAGGCTAATAAGCATTGCCATTACTATAGTATAAAATAAGGGAATGAATGAAATAAGCAAAGAAGAGTAAGAATGAAGAGGGAGAAAGAAGAGAAAAGGGGAGAAGAAATAAAGAAAATCAGAAATTTGAATTAGAGAAGATCACAACTGTCATAGACTTTTGGCAGAGAACACTAAATGTCCTCCAATATTCATTCTACTCTTCTTTCCTTTTGGTAATAAAACACCCCACTAACTGCATATGCACATTGTAGCATGCAAAATGATAGGCCGATAGGGACCTATCATTTCCTGTATAGCACAGGAAACTCACTATTCTGTGATGGTAGATATGAGGAAAGAATCTGAAAAGGAATGGATATATGTACATATATAACTGAATCCCTTTGTTGTACAGCAGAAATAACTATCACAACACTGTAAATAAACTACGCTTCAACAAAACTTTAAAAAATGAAAAAGAAAAACCTTACATAGAAGTAACAGGGCCTGGGTGAGATGGAGAATCACATGGTCTGGTAGCCCCACACACTAGATCAGTGATTTGCTTTTGCTTATTAGCCTACTGTGCAATGAGCCACTTTGAAAAATGGCAAATGCAAAAGCATGGTTTTGAGTTGGATTCCTCCAGAGGCTAATTTTGAGACAAGTGCAAATGGTTGACCTGGGAGGAGATCTCAGGAAGCCCCCTCAAGGGGAGTGGGGAAGTAAGTCTGGTATCACTTATATGCAGAATCTAAAACATGGCACGAATGAACCTATTTACAAAACAGAAACAGAATCACAGCCATAGAGAACAGACTTGTGGTTGCCAAGGCAGGGTGGGACGGAGTGGGAGTTTAGGGTTAGTAGATGCAAACTATTACATTTAGAATGGATAAGCAATGAGGCCCTACTGTATAACACAGGGAACTATATCCAATCTCTTGGGATAATATGATGGAAGATAATATAAGAAAGGGAATGTGTGTATATGTATATGATGGGTCACTTTGCTGTATAGCAGAAATTGGCACAACACTGTAAACTGACTACACTTTAATTCAAAAAAATATATTAGAAAAAATCCTTGGAGTTCCCACTGTGGCACAAGGAGATGGCCAGCATCTCTGCAGCACTGGGACACAGGTTCAAACCCCCACCCAGCATAGTGGCTTAAGGATCCCAATCCTGTGGTACAGGTTGCAAGTATGGCTCAGATCTGATCCCTGGTCCACGAACTCCATATGCCGTAGGTTGGTCAAAAAAAAGAGGAGTGCCCATCGTGGCGCAGTGGTTAACGAATCTGACTAGGAACCATGAGGTTGCGGGTTTGATCCCTGCCCTTGGTCAGTGGGTTAACGATCTGGTGTTGCCGTGAGCTGTGGTGTAGGTTGCAGACAGAGCTTGGATCCCGCGTTGCTGTGGCTCTGGTGTAGGCTGGTGGCCATAGCTCCGATTTGACCCCTAGCCTGGGAACCTCCATATGCCGCTGGAGCGGCCCAAGAAATGGCAAGAAGACCAAAAAAAGAAAAGAAAAGAAAAGAAAGAACATACCACCATTACCACTTACTTTTAGCTGGACACATAACTGTCTTCCCAATTAGCTTCCCAGAAATCTTTGCAGCTGGGAGTAGCCATATGACTAAGTTCCAGCCAATGGGATAAGAAAGAAAGTGATGTGAGCAATTCAGGTCACATCTTTAGCAAGGAAGTTGTTTCCCCTCCTTACTTATGACTACCCCACCAGCACTTCAGGCTGGGATGGAGATGCAGTGCTGGTAATTCAGCCTTTATTACATAGATGGGCATATTCTAGGGAAATCAGGGATAGATAAGAATAATCTATATTCCTTAACCTTATAAAATGGAAAACTCCTGTATGTCTTCTTTCTTTTTTGAGTCTCTGTACTTTAAGTTTTCTTTGTTACAGCAGCTTAAATTCTACTCTAATTAACGTAAGTTCCTTCTACTTTATTAATGATTAAAAATGGAAACAAAAATATAAAGATAGATGCAAACAGACAACACCCAGAAAAGTAATTCTGCCTCCATACCATGAGGGCTAAAATCACCAGGGAGTCATAACTTAGCTCCTAGAGTGCCAAGTCACACTAAGAAGGCTTCATAAAGTGACTCAAAGGGTTTCCTCAGACACTTAACTAAGTCAGATTCCAAGAGGCCAGAAGAAATTTTGGCGGGAGGCTGAAATCATTCACCACGCTCCTATGGTGGCTATGGCTATCTGCTAGTTTCCTACTACATGGAGCTTAAAAAAACACCTTTATTTCCCCTATCACACAAACATCTCTACCTTTCCATTTTGTTGAGAGGGATGGATCTGGGGAAGAACTAATTCAATATTTCTAGTCTCTTTATTCTTTAATTCCATTCCTAGTGACAACAGTGATAGAGAGTATATACAAACTGGGCAAACACAGACACACCATAGAATATATGTAGATACAAACCAATCACATGTTATTTTTATCACTGACACTGCCTTATTCCCTTAGATCCTTTTCTCTAGTTACCTGAAGAACACCATATATAATTATTGAAACTTTTGCTTTGAAATAATAATGCTAAACTTCTCTCTCCCATTCAATATATTTTACACCTGCTTGTATATTTGCTACTAAGATATATGAAAGCTATTTTTGAGTCCCAATACGAAAAAGTATTTATATATATTTCAATAATCCGGGTAATTAAGCATTAAAGTGGTAGAGAAAAATAGGTAGAACATAGTGATGTAATAAAAACATTTAACATGTCTTGACATTCCACTTTTCCTCAGACTATCTTTATTGTTTGCTTTTCCTCCTATGCACCATAATAAAACACAGTTACAATCAACATGTGATGACAAATGATCTCAGGGTTGGGTTTGCATTCTTCTAAATATATTGGCATTTGTAAGCGGGAAAAGATAGATGTAATCAACCACCCTCAGACAAAAGTAGGATGACTATTCTGGCAAAATGCTGAAACCACATTAAGCCCTAATTTGAAATGATGTTTGAAAGAAAGCAATGCAACTAAGACCAACTTATTTGTGCAGCAACTAAAAACTGAACTCACTAGACATATTTAAGAGATGGAAACAATTAAATGCATTTGTTTTCTAAATAGACCAAGTATATTAGAAGGTAAAAAAATACCCAGTTTTACTAGACACTATTATTTGTTGCTGTGCAATACTTAAATCATTTTCTTTAATGGCCCTCTGAGCTTGTTCTAATAAAACATGCTATTTTTAAGAGTGAGTAAACAATCTGTTTAATTTCACATTATCAATATATCACAGAGTTTCATTCTAATTAGCAGCATATGGAAGGAAGTAGCTGTGAGGAAGAGTGAGACAACTTAAACAGAATGTCACTTTATTGGGGGCGTACTGTTGGTTTTCACTTTTGTTTTTCAGAAACTCTGAATTTTGACGCTTTCTTTGTATTCAAATCAAATTTCTCTGGTATTCTGGTACAATTATGTCAAGAGAGTTCTTTGGGGCACATATCTAGACACAATAGACACTTCAGCTGAAGATAACAATTGTTCTGGCTCTAAAAAGATTGAAATAATGACATTTCTATTCTGAATAACATCCTGCTCCAAATGTGGGATGGCCAGAGACCAGCATATCATCAAGTCTTTGGCTAATATATGTACCCTGACCACTCAATCAAGGGGAGTTTCTTTAAGACCAAGTGTCCTAGACTCTCTGGCGTCTTCTCCCTTGAGCTATATCCTGACAAGCCTGGCTAAGAGAGGTGGCTCTTTACACACCATAATGAAGCACACGTCTTTGAGGGCAGCACTGCCAAGGCCCCCTGAAGTTTGCCAGGAATTGATGCTACAGCGTATTGAAAATAGGACAGGGCCCTTTTTATTTCTCCTCCTCAGTATCAACAGTTTATAGAAGAGTCTGATGAATACCTGAATAAATAAGTATCAAGAGGGTTTTCTTCATAAGGATCACACATCGCTAGCAGAAGTATATAAGGCCTGCCCCTGCGTGAAAGACACAGGAAGGGCTGGTGGGAAAGGGAGAAAACCCACCAGTTTCTTAATCCCATTACTACCTAACTCTAAACTACCGAAAGGCTCTCCTCAGGGCTTCTTCACTTTAGGTAGAAACACTAATGATTCAAGTGCCCAGCAATTTCCTAAAACTTCTTGTTCCTCCTAGAAATCCATCTAGGGTTAGGAGAATGTATTTGAATTTGATATTGTGCCCATTCAGGTTGCTAAGAAAAGAGTTAAGGAGATTGTGCAGATAACAAAGATATTTAAAGTGTTAAGATACTAGTGAGATAACTAAAGCATGACTGTAACATCAAATCCTGCAAATTGTTCCACTCTGTACCAGAATCTAGCACATTCTAATTGCGCTAAATGCCAATGAATGCTTCAGATACTATCACTGTAACTATTCAGCACATCAATTAAAATATTTAAAGATTTCATGCCATTTGCAGCAACACGGATGGAACTAGAGACTCTCATACTAAGTGAAGTAAGTCAGAAAGAGAAAGACAGAAGTTCCCGTCGTGGCTCAGTAGTTAACAAATCCAACTAGGAACCATGAGGTTGAGGGTTCAATCCCTGGCCTTGCTCAGTGGGTTAAGGATCTGGCATTGCCATGAGCTATGGTGTAGGTTGCAGACGCACCTCGGATCCTGCATTGCTGTGGCTCTGGCATAGGCCAGCAGCTACAGCTCCGTTTGGACCCCTAGCCTGGGAACTTCCATATGCCTCAGGAGCGGTCCTAGAAAAGGCAAAAAGACAAAAAAAAAAAGAAAAAGAAAGAAAGAGAAAGACAAATACCATACAATATTACTTATATCTGGAATCTAATTATGGCACAAATGAACCTTTCCACAGAAAAGAAACTCATGGACTTAGAGAACAGACTCATGGTTGCCAAGGGGGAGGTGAAGGAGGGAGTGGGATGGACTGAGAGTCTGGGGTTAATACTGCAAACTATTGCATTTGGAGTGGATAAGCAATGAGATCCTGCTGTACAGCACAGGGACTATATCTAGTCACTTGTGATGGAGCATGATGGAGGATAATGTGAGAAAAACAATGTGTGTGTGTGTGTGTGTGTGTGACTACTGGGTCACTTTGCTGTACAGTAGAAAATTGACAGAACACTGTAAAACAACTATAATGGAAAAAATAATTTTTAAAAATTTTAAAAAATATTTTAAGATTTCAAGTGTTTCTTCTACTTAACAGGTACATTAAGAATTAAAATAGGGAGTTCCCTTCATGGCTCAGAGGTTAACCAACCCGACTGGGATCTATGAGGATGCAGGTTCAATCCCTGGCCTTACTCAGTGGGTTAAGGATCCTGCAATCCATGTTTCCCTGAGCTATGGTGTACGTCACAGACACGGCTCAGATCCCACGTCGCTGTGGCTGTGGTGTAGGCTGGCAGCTGTAGCTTTGATTCAACCCCTAGCCTGGGAACTTCCATATGCTGCAGGTACAGCCCTAAAAAAGAAAAAAAAAGAAAAAAGAAAAAAAAGAATTAAAATGTAAAAATACATATTACAAAAATAAACTGTAAAGAAATTCACACCATAGACTTTTTTTTCCCCCTTAGGACCACACCTGTGACATATGGAATTCCCTAGTTAGGAGGCCGAATCAGAGCTACATGCTGGCCTACACCACGGCCACAGCAACAGCAGATCCCAGCCACGCCGGCAAATCTACACCACACACAGCTCACAGAAACTCTGGATCTTCACTGAATGGGGCCAGGGATACAACTCGCATATTCATGGATACTAGCTGGGTTCACTTCCACTGAGCCACAAGAGGAACTCCTACACCATAGACTTATTTATTTAAAAAAGAACTTGTCCAGAAAAACAAGCTTATTCTAACACAAAGACTACGAAAGTTCAAAAAGATTTTTAGATGAGCTATTTTTTTTAAAAAAGTTGAAATTATTGAGCAAGGATAGTCATACAATTTAAATCAGCCAGAAAACATTCATTGAACACCCGTTACCTGTAAGACACTGTTTCAAGTACCATGGAGTTCCCGTCGTGGCTCAGTGGTTAACGAATCCGACTTGGAACCATGAGGTTGCGGGTTCAATCCATGGCCTTGCTCAGTGGGTTAAGGATTCAGCGTTGCCGTGAGCTGTGGTGTAGGTTGCGGATGAGGCTCAGATCCCGTGTTGCTGTGGCTGGGCGTAGGCCAGCGGCTACAGCTCCAATTGGACCCCTAGGCCTGGGAACCTCCATATGCCACTGGAGTGGCCCAAGAAAATGGCAAAAAGACCAAAAAAAAAAAAAAAAAAAAAAGTATCATGGCACACAATACACAAATCTCTCACCTCAGAGGCTAAGTTTGGTCATGAATGTATAGACCATAGTCCCATTTAAAGTAGCTAATCGTTAAGTAGGCTACTCTTAATTATAGTTCTGAGAGCAGTAAGAACTGCCTTATCAGGTCTACGCATTCATCGTGTATGCATTTCACAACATACAAGACACACTGGTACTAAAAGCATATGTTACATCCTCTAATTTCAGCATTACATTTTAAGTCCTTAGACATGCCATTGGAAGCCTTTACTAGGCAGACCTTTCCAAACTAACCAGAACATATCCTTTTAATAAAAAATAATAGCTATGTTCTCATTTTCAAAGTTTGTGATTAAAACCTACAGTGAAAGAATCCAGCTGAGAAGAAATTTCCTTTTGGTTCAAAAAAATAATAATGTCATTAAATTTATCGGAACAATATGAAATGAAGATGTTGTTGTTGGGTCCTTCACTTATAATGGAAACCAAATAGGCTTGCTGGCTTTGTTAAACCCATAAATTATTCGTCACATAACACTTCAACAATAATTTTAAACATATAAAAATTAAGGTACAAATGAAAATCCCACTATCAATGATAATCAGACTACACAATTACACATCTTTTTGCATGTGATTTAACTGCCCAGATTTCAAAGAAAACCACATAATCTCATGTGTTAAAATATTGCTTTTACATATTTTAAGCATGGCAGGACAGCTTTTCAAAACATAACTTGTAGTATTGGGTGCCATTCCAACTGCTGTTTCAGATCCTTTGACATGGCAGCTTAGTTTGCTAATCTTGGCTTATACTTTTAAAAACAACTTACTACAACTTTACGTGGTAGTATTCTATCTTTCTCGTAGTTTATAACATAAAAAAATGCACTTTTAAATTGCTTTTGATATTGACAAAAGGCACTGTTACTTATTTGATTTTTGAACATAGAGCTAAAACGAACATGAAACTTTTGAAACTTGGAATACAGGCAAAACAGTGGATGTGAATGGAGACTAAGAAAGTAATTTCTCTTATCACCTAAACTTTTCTGCAGGGCATCAGCCCTGGAAAAAGTCTTTTTCTTAGCAGTGGCCTATTGCCCTAAAAAAAAAAAAAAAAAAAAAAAAAAAAAAAAAAAAAGGGTGAAAAACATATTTGCAAAGAGCAGTTTATTTACCACAAGATGTGGCTTACTTAGCAATGTATTTTTTTGTTCTGGAAATTTGAAGTTAATTCTTCCTGTCAAAGCCTTAGCAAAACAGGCACATTGTAAACATATTTTTGCATTTAAGAGCTGGCCCTCATTTTATTTCAGAAGAGGGTTGCTTCTATGTGTCCCATAAATCAGTGTTCTTGGATGTGTAGAAATGAGAATAAGTAATTTAAGAGTATCTTTGTATGACAAATCTAACATATATTAGAGCACTCTTTCACTCTCTGTGTGACATTACAAAGAACAGTGAGGATAGAAAATGAAATCCCAAGAGATGAAACTGAATTTAGCTAAAGTGATACTTCTTTAATGAAGAAGTTTAAGGTCCTTCAAACAGTGCCAAGTTAGAGTTGAGGCTCAATACTGCCATCTCCTTCTTAAATGCTGAAATACAAGGAGCAATCTCAGGATAAGAATAATAGGACCAAAAAACAAAAGGAAGTAGCTACTTGAACACATAAAATTCAACAAACACATAATTTTTATGTTTATTATTTTGGAGGGAAGGTCCAATCACTAAAGACAGTAATATAAGCTTCACTAAATTAACAAATATTTTAAACTACAAAATGACTCATTTTTTTGTGGATTTTTCCCCCCTCCCAAAACAGCAACATATACAACTAACTTATAGATCCTATTATTGATTACAGACCAACTTATTTTTCTTATTTTGAAAATATTTACAGATTGAGACAACTACTAAGAAGTCAATAAAGCTGGCCTCAAATTTCAGCAGAGTAACTCACTGAACTATCTTACTTTAGGGCTTTTGTATTCATTCTTTGACTCTAATAGTTTCCTTACCTAGTAACTGATATCTGAAAATCCATCACTAGAATGCTTTAACTTAAAGAGTTGAGCTTTATTAAAACGCAAAGTGCTCACTGAGAGGTACATTTGTAAGGTATTTTCAAGTACATAGATCTTACTGTGCATTCTTCTCTCACAGGGAGACAGTAAGTTCCTGGACAATGCCAGTCAATGCCTCTTGTCCCAGAACAACTGTTAAAAACTCTGCTCTATCGATCTTGATAAATTATACGATTATCCAAGTCTTAGGTCTTTCTTGCGGGTAATATTAAGCAGAAGAGAAGAGGCTATGGTGGCAAATCAGGGTCCACTACCAAAGCAAGTGGCTGGAGAGTAAGTAGAATGGGAAGGCTGAGGGGAAGAGTGCTTCTCAGGGAATGATTTAGGTATAACATTTACAGGACTTACAAGGCAAAACCCACACAGTATGAAATGCAACACAATCTTAACTAATAAGAGTAAAGAATGTATTTAGCTAAAATAAAGGTTAAAGCACCAGATTTGTTTTATCACTAACTTCTTGAGCAATTTATCTTTCACACAAGAATAAAAGTGCTAATTAGGAATCTCTTGCTCCCAAACTGAATAGATTAATGACTGCAGCCATTTCTCAGATCCAAAGCAGAGGAATACACTCAGAATCAGGCTGAGAGAATCGGAGGCTCAGAGGAGGCACTGCCACCATACGTACTCTCACTCTGTTTAGAACAACACCTGGAGTTCCCATCATGGCTCAGCGGTTAACAAACCCAACTAGTATCCATGAGGATGTGGGTTTGATTCCCGGCCTTGCTCAGTGGGTTAAGGATCAGGCGTTGCTATGAACTGTGGTGTAGCGTCACAGATGTGGCTCAGATCCTGCATTGCTATGGCTGTGGCATAGGCCAGCAGCTACAGCTCTGATTTGAGCCCTAGCCTGGGAACCTCCATATGACGCGGGTGCGGCCCTAAAAAGCATTAAAAAAGAGAGAGAGAGAAGAACGTCTTTTCTCCCTCTGGTATAATGAGCCCTATGAGAGACATCTGGAAGGAACAAGGGAGGTTGTTATCTTGTTAGCTGTTGACAGGCTACTCAGGGATAGAACAGCTCTGTTGCCCTGACTGACAAACAAAAAGCCCACATTCCTAATGGTGGGATTCAAGCTCAAGAAGAGCCATTGACACAAAGGAGAAAAAGACGGTGTGCTCACTGTTACAGAAATAGTCATAAAGGACCAGTGCTCTAACAAAATGAGTGGTAGAAGGAGATTCAGGGCTCAGACTTCAGAAATAGAAAATAAGAAAGAAACATTTCCATAAGTCTATCCAAAGAAGAATACGCTTCATATAAGCTATAAGAATTATATTAAGGAGTTCCCAATGTTCTGGTTCAGCGATAATGAATCTAATATCCATGAGGATGAGGGTTCAATCCCTGGCCTTGATCAGTAAGTTAAGGATTCAGCATTGCCCTGAGCTGTAGGTCGCAGACTCGGGCTCAGATCCCATGTTGCTATGGCTGTGGTATAGACCAGCAGCTGCAGCTCCAATTCCACCCCTAGCCTGGGGCCTTTCATATGCCGCTGATGCAGCCCTAAGAAGACCAAAAAAAAAAAAAAAAGAATTACATTAAAATTTAACTACAAAAATATAATAATGTACATTTTTATGACTTCTAAATTAAATAAACTTCAAGAAAGTTTTTCTTTAAGTAAACTATGAAATGAAGCAGACTTGAGACACTTCTTCCTCTAATAACTTAAAATTATTATATAAAAGTTAGTGGAGCAAATTATCTCCTCACCCAGCACCTCCAAGTTTAATCAATGTGTATTTAAATGTTTGTGCTTTAGGCTTTTGGATAAGAAGCATAAATTTTACATGCATTTAATGCCATTTGAAAGAATACGTCTTGAAAAGTTATATAAAGTGTGTTAAGAAAGTAAAATTGAGAAATGTTTTTAGAAGTTCCCATAGTGGCTCAGTGGAAACAAATTTGACTAGCATCCATGAGGACGCATCCCTGGCCTTGCTCAGTGGATTAAGGATCTGGAGTTGCCCTGAGCTGTGGTGTAGGACTCAGACATGGCTTGCATCTGGCGTTGCTATGGCTGTGGTGTAGGCCAGTGGCTACAGTTCCAATTAAACCCCTAACCTGGGAACCTCCACATGCCGTGGGTGCTGCCCTAAAAAAAAAAAAAAAAAAAAAAAAAAGAGAGAGAGAGAAATGTTTTTAAATAACCAAGAGGGGATTACTTCATGTTCAATACTGCCTCTAGTTCTCTGAGAAAGGAATGTCAATTAAGTCCTGTCTTTTATCCAGAGTTAGAAACAAAGGACACCAAGCACAGCTGCCAACTCTGTACTGCACCAGAAGCTCCATCACTGACCATGTCACCTTGGTTCCTTGAATAAAAAGAAGCTGCATGCAACAGTAGATGTGCCATCCCTTAAGTTTCTTTACCAGACACATTGGCCCAATTGGGGAAATTAAAAAAAAAAAAAATTGTCACGGAAAAACATTCAGAGCTGGGCCGTTTTATCTAATGCCCTCTCCTTGGTGTTAATAAGTAACAGCATTTCTAGCAGGCCCAATAACAGGAAAACACTATACAGAAGCTTCTCCATAAATAAATTAGTGGAAAACATATATTCTGTAACTTGAAGAGTGAAATGTCCTAGTTGATATAAGCACTGCCAGCCTCACCCTTCTATTATTTCTTCTTACAAGGGGAAAATTGAAAGAGCTATTGTGGGTGTTAACAGAACTGAGGTCACTTGTTAAACGAGGACAGGACAGTCTGAAGCTAATAAAAGGGCTAAATAAACATTGCTTTGCAGAAAGTATCATGGCCAAGGCCTTTGAACCTCAGTGACTTGAGTAAATATCCAAAGAGCAAACTGAGGGTGACTACACACCCCTTTAAAGTGATTTTCAAACTCCAGACCACTTGTGCTGGGCAAAATGTTTAAGAACCCCCCTGCTCTTAGATACAGGTCAAGAAAATTATTGAAGAGAAGCCTTGAATTTCATGATATCCTTATTGGAATGATCATGTCCTCAGTTATTTGGTCCTTTCTTTTGGCTGATTACATGATGGGGATATGATTTTTACTTTGGAGTAAGCTGTACGAACGTGAACTCAATTATTTTAATGTTCCTAATCTCATTAACAATTTGGGTGGGAATGAAATGGTATATAAGTGCAAACAAGGTGCGGGAAGTATTAGAAGAGTGAGACAGGCACATAATAATTTAGCAATATATGGATACCAGCATGCAATCTGTTTAAAGTAAAAAAGCACTGACTTCATTAAATATCATGAGTGGGGAATTCATGCTGGAGAAACTGACAACTTCCCTTAGATCCCACTTCATCTCATGCTCCAATCTTTCTCTATTTCAAAAACTATCTCAAAAGTCATATCCTCTATAATGTCCCTTAATACCAAGAGATAGAAGGAAACTCCTCTGATCTCTACTGACAATAATCTATCCCCCAATCGTGTTCTATTTTACATTTTTCTTTCTCCCCCACCCCATTTTATAAAGATACAGTTGGCAGATAACATTGTATTAGTTTAAGGTATGCAACATAATGATTTGATAATGCATATATCGTGAAATGATCACCAAATTAAGTTAACATCCATCAACCTCACGGTAAGCATTTTTTTCCTTGTGATGAGAATCCTTTTTTCTTATCATGAGGACATTTCTCTTTCTTGAGGAACTTAAACATCTTGGTTATCTCCCGAAAAACTAGAATGATGCCTTGCTCTAACAGGACTTTAAAACTCCTTCCTGACATTGCTGAAAATCTCTCTCTTTTTTTTTTGGCCACACCGAAGCATGTGGAATTTCCTGGGCCAGGGATCAAACCTGCGCCCTAGCAGTGACCCAAGCCACAGCAGTAACAATATTGGATCCTTAACCCACTGATCCACCAGGGAATTCTCAAGAATGTCTCTTAGGATTAGGAATAATTCTTTCTTTCTTGCTGAATTCCTCTAATTGTTTATAGGCCTTCCCTTAAATTAAACCACTTTGTAACACTTACCCATAAGTCCAAATTACACACTCTAAAATTATGCAGAAGCCTAACCTACTTTCATAGTATAATCCTTTTCTATATTTTCCAAATTCCCAAAATTAAGCTCTATTGGTTTTAAAAGAAAGAAAGAAAATAATAATACCCTCTTTAAGGTACTTTCTTCTCATTTTGTTTTTCCTTCAGAGGTACTGATTTAAGACCCTGAATAACAACAGAATTTTCTATTTCTTATCACCTTTGCCCAAGGACATCTACTAATAACCCTCTAAAGGTACCCAGTTTAAAGATAGCAGACCTGAGGTCAATATCTAGAGTTATATCACAGGGCACATACAACACTAAGCAGGTTTTCCCAGTTACTATTGTTTCCTCAGCAAAGATAAAAATTGATTCCTGACCATATGACTCTGTTATAATGACTCTTTTCTTAAGCTGGAGGGTTTGCAATTTCCAAGGTTAAATTATCAGAAAGATCTCTTTTGGTTATGGACGTCATCTACATGCAAATACAGGGTAAACTCTGAATGAGATCTGGATGGATGGCCATCCACCAGAAAGAGCTGTGCACCAGGTAGGACACCAAGGCTCTTGTCCTGCTTGTCCTGGTCATGCTACTAAAAAGCTGTATGACCTTAGACAAATCACAACTTCGTTTTTTTCTCACTTTTTAGGGCCACACTAGCAGCACATTGAGGTTCCCAGGCTAGGGGTCAAATTGGAGCTGCAGCCGCCAGCCTATGCCACAGCCACAGCAACACAGGATCCAAGCTGCGTCTGTGACCTACATCACAGCTCACGGCAATACTGGATCCTTTAACCCACTGAGTGAGGCCAGGGATTGAACTCACATCCTCATGGATCCTAGTCAGGTTTGTTAACTACTGAGCCATGAAGGGAACTCCAATCACAACTTCTTTAAGTGTCAGTTTCCACATGTAAAAAATTGAGGAGTTAGATATTTACTTGTTCAAGGAAGGACTCTGTTGATAAGAAGGCTGCAAATGCAT
The DNA here is from genome assembly GCF_054392235.1 of Sus scrofa. Taxonomy (NCBI): domain Eukaryota; kingdom Metazoa; phylum Chordata; class Mammalia; order Artiodactyla; family Suidae; genus Sus; species Sus scrofa. The sequence continues at coordinate 71,435,370 of NC_139389.1, read as the reverse complement.
AAACACCGGAGAGTCATATACAGACGAACTGATCCCCAAGTCAATGTACACAGCTATGGAAAGATCCTCCAAGGGTTGAGAATCTCTAAGCCCCTGGTCTGCCCCAGCTAGCTATATGATTTTCTGAAAATCATATGATCTCTTTAGGCTACTATAAAACAAGGTGGGTGGACTAGATGATCTCTAAGTTCCACTCTACTTCTAATATCTGTCATTCAGAATTCAAACATGCATCTAGAGAGGACAAAGGGAAACAAGGTAAAGTGTTGAAATAAATGTGAAACTCCCCAACTTCCTTGTTTCTACACTGAGATAGATTTTCCTTGTGTTATTTGATGGAAGGATAAGTGGGGATAATTCGTACATTCTAGATGATGGTAAACATAACAATTATAATTAGGTTGAGGCAGAAAATCAGTTACTCAAATGCTAACTATTACTTCATGCATAATAAACAGCTTCAGAAGGTGGAACCCTCTAGCACTTTTCATCGATTAGAAAGCACTTTATAGATACTTCATGAGTTACAATGATTGTTGTTCTATTTTAGTGAGGATATTCTAGGTACAGACAATCTTCAACAGAGAATTCTAGTGCTTAGAAATCCCTTTCCTTGGAGTTCCCATTGTAGTGCAGCGGAAACGAATCCGACTAGGAACCATGAGGTTGCAGGTTCGATCCTGGCCTCGCTGCTCAGTGGGTTAAGAATGCAGCATTGCCATGAACTGTGGTGTAGGTTGCAGATGCAGCCTGGATCTGGCATTGCTGTGGCTGTGGTGTAGGGTAGCAGCTACGGCTCCAATTAGACCCCTAGCCTGGGAACCTCCACATGCCTTGGGTGCGGCCCTAAAAAGACAAAAGACAAAAGACCAAAAAAAAAAAAAGAAAAAGAAATACCTTTCCTTTCTGTTCCCAAAGACTCCAAGTATTTGGACCCATTAGACATCCATTATGTGCCGATGGTCTAGCACATTGAGAAGGAGTCAACTGGGATATACAGCATTTCAGTTACTTTGAAGGCTGTCCAACTACTGTGGCAAGGTATCACCATATTGAGTAAATGTCCAAAGGAACTCAACAATTCAAAAGAAATATTCTTTGCTCGGAGTTCCCATCATGGCTCAGCGGAAACAAATCTGACTAGCAACCATGAGGACACAGGTTCAATCCCTGGCCTTGTTCAGTGGGTTAAGGATCCAGCATTGCCATGAGCAGACATGGCTCAGATATGCTGTTGCTGTGGTGTAGGCCAGCAGCTGTAGCTACAATTAGACCCCTAGCCTGGGAACTTCCATATGACACAGGTACGATCCTAAAATAATATATATATATATATATATATATATATATATATATATTCTTTGCTCATATATTTCAGAAGCAATTATGTTTTTCAACCTATAGTCTGACAAATGATATCATGATTTCCAAAACTATGGATAATATAAAAGGATGTGGCCCTTAAATCTTTCACTGCATCTCTTTTTATTCCACATAGAACTTAGGTTAAAAAATAACATATCTATTTTGATTTTAATCATAAGCCAGGGAATTGTTCTGCCATGACCCAGCTGATGGTTTTCTTCCCTACACATGTTCCAGGTGCACACTACAATCAGGAGCTGAACCTTGTCATTTATCAGGACTGGAGGGAGTAGTGGTTTGCTGATTGTCACAGAAGTGGCAGTTCATGAACAACGGCTCAACAAGACATCACTATAAAACCATCAGTCAAGGTATGGCAGCACTGGTGCTTTACTAGAACCACTGAAATGGAATTTGACCAATATCAATGCCCTTATCATTAAATACGTAATTAAAGGCAGAACTCATTTGTAGAATTCATTTAACTACACATAGAGTATTTATCCTTCACTTTTTATTTGTGATGTCAGATTACTGCTGATTACTACACATATTACATACAAGTTATTGAGACTAGAAAAAATTTTTTACCAAGAATGTACATGTCTATAATTTTATATTTTGGGCAAAATTATATGACACATGCAATGAAACATTAAAAATGAGAGGCTATTTGTCACCACACTGATTTCTACAAACTCAACATGATAGTTCAATTACAGCAAAAAGTTTACATGAACCTGTCAGTCTGATCCAACTTAACAAGCATTTACAAAGCAGCTGCTAGCTTTACAATGCAACAGCATTTAAAAAGGGATATTCCAGATGTGTTAATCACCTCCCTACCTTGAGAGAGCTTACAAGAACATTTTAGTCTCCCTTACAAAGAAAAAGGAGGTCATACAAAATCAGTGGTTCTCTTTTTTTCTTCAACAGAGTTCCCAGGAAGAGATTTTTCTGGGAGTTAATGAATTTTACTTTTGCTACAGGCCTGTGTTTGCAACAATGCAACCAATATAACCTGAAAGAAAATAACAGGGTCTACCAGAAACTGCTAAAACACATTTCTACAACACTGATATTAAAGGGATATTGCTTGCCCTCCCTTGTTTTAAGAACACCAGGTTCCACTAAGGTAAAAGTGAAAAGAAAAACAAGAGCGCTTATAATTATATATATATATATATATATATATATATATATATATATAAAATTTACAATAATACAGCCCTAGTTTAGGTGGGACTAATACTAACTACCATGTATGATGTGCCAACCAAGTCCTAAGCACGTTGCAAACATTATCCTATTAACCTTGTGAAGTGGGCATTTTTACCCTCGCTTTACAAATGGAGAAAATGAGGCCCAGAGGGCTTAGGAAATTTGCCTGAGGTCATACAGCTATGAGTATCAGAACCAGGATTCTAAGCCAGGAATATCTCACTCCAACGACCAAGAATTTCCACTCATCAGCTTCCTCTATAGAGAGATACCTCTACTGATGCCTACCTACACAGATACCTTCCATTTGGCCAAAACAAATTTCTTTGACTTAAAATTTAATTAAATGCTGTGCAATGCATTTCCAGCACCCTTTCAGTTTTTAACCTCTTCTGAAGCTAGATCCTTGTCTATGAAATGAAAGCTTGAAAATGAAAGCTTGAAAGAGTGTGTGGCAATTCCTATCTGTTGGCACAGAGTCATGTAAGTCTCAAATTGTTCTTTTTTTTTTTTTTTTTCTTGTATAAACCTAAAACCCAATATCTACATTGATCAAATGCTAAGTAAAGTTTCAAGGGCAAAAAAACCAGTTCTCTAGCTGCTAGAGTCAATTGTCTTATCTCAAATAATACACACTGGCATCTAGAAAACTCAAAACTAAAAACCTGGTCAGGAAGCAGGAAGTAGACCAAAACCAACATAATTTCTTATTCCAGTTTTAAATGGTGGTAGAATTATTTTGGTAAAGATGGGATAGATTGACACTTTGTAAAGGCCATGTCAAGGTATCAAAAGAAAGACTATTAAAATTTTTAACAACTAGGAGAAATCAAATATTTTGCTATCAGTCGAAAAGCTATGAGAAAGTGATTCTAAGATGAGGGATCTAAGAATTCAAAAACCAAACTTACCAAGAAAAAAATTAATGTTACAATCTATATTTAACAGTTGGAAGCTGATTTTCTTTTCTATTGTGAGCTAAATACAGCCTTTCCTATAAAAACAAAAATGCCCATTCTGCATCTCCTTACTTTCATGTCAACAGGCATTCATTTTTAAGAAATGCCCACACTACAATGGTTTAAAAATACAATATTGTTAAGCCCAGGAATGTCTAGCATAATCAGCAACCACCAGAAGCTAAGAGAGAGAAGCATGGACTAGATTTTCCCTCAGTGCCTCCAGAAGAACCCAACCCTGCCGACATACTGATTTTGGACATCTGGCCTACAAAACTATAAGACAATAAATATCTTATTGTTTTTGTTTGTTTTAATTTTTTTTTACCCGCAGCATATGCAAGTTCCTGGGCCAGGGTTTGAATCTGTGGCACAGCTACAACCTACACTACAGCTGAGGCAAGGACAGATCCTTTAACCACTACACTGGGCTCGGGATCAAACACGTGTCTCCACAGCAACTCAAGCCACTGCAGGTGGCTTCTTAACCCACTGTGCCACAGTGGGAACTATAAATATCTGTTGTTTCAAGCTCAACAAACATTATATTGTTTAGGAAGAATTTTATCTCTTAAAGTGAATCATCTGTTAAAGTGAACTGTCCTTTGGATATGTTAACACAAAAGAATCTCCCCATTTCAAAGTGAATATACAGGTCAACATGATCTATTTTTCTACATTTTAAATATTATTTATTGGTTTGGACAAATCCATAACCTAAATCATGCTGTCCAATACAGTAGCTACAAGCCACATATAACCATTTACATTTTAATTAATAATAATTAAATAAAATTAAAAATTAATTTCTTCACTCTAACTGGCCACATTCCAAGTGCTCAACAGTCACTTGTGGACAGTTGTGACTATATTGGATGGCACGGATATAGAACATTTCCATCAACACAGGAAGATCTAAAAAGTGCTTGGTCTAGAAGGATGTGTGTGATAGAGTAGAGAACCACTACAGCCACTGCTTCTATTTCAAGAAAGCCCTGGCTTCTCATTCAGCACTGACTTCATAAGATTCATACAATGACAGCTATACTCCACAGTCCCATAAATATCACTTTCTTGGATTTATTACCTAGAGAAACCCAAAAACTGGCATTTATTATGCACAGTGGCAGATCACCATCTAGTTTGGAGATGCTATTGTCCTGACTTTTCTGTTGGCAAGAGTTATCTATGCAGTTCCATTTGTCTGGATTAGAACACAGTTGGGTGAGAAGATGGAAAACATGATGCTTCCCCTTCAGCCATGACCCAGACATTCCCAGTGTTCCTTTCAGGATTGTTCCTAAGTGACTATAAAGTACATTTACACTAGCAAATATCCTGCATTTTTCAAAACCATAATAAGCCCTCAAGATAATAAAAGGACTGATCCTGGATAGAGGAAAGCTATGCATTTTCCCAAGTCCCATATTCTATCACTGAGATAGAACATTGTATTAAATACATGTTACATAAGAGTGATCATACAGCCTTGTAAATCAACTATACTTCAATAAAACTTAAAAAAAAATAAGGGTGATCAAAACAGTCCACCCAGAAGACAGACCATCAATACTCCATATGTGCCTACATGTAGCTCTCAAAATAAGTTTTGAGTCTTATCTGCAATGTGAGTCCACAGAGAGAGCATGACATAGCTCCTGAGACAGCAACAAGACATGTTTGCTCTGTATTACCATGTAAGGTGGATCTATCCTCTGATTGCTTTTAACTTTTCTACTTATAACAAGCATATGCAGCATGTTATGTTGCTTAACATAAATCTAGAGAAAAATAAAGTGCATTACTACAACTACAAATATGATAGGAACTCTGACCTAAGCAAAAATTAAAGGAATTTATTTTTTTAATTCACAGCAGCTCATGTACACAGAATGGTTCTTTTGAGAAACACGAGTCCTGAGAGAAACATAGCCAAAGAAGATTTGGTGGTTTCTCATTAAGCCCCTGGCAGTGGATATTTCAGAAAATTAAGTAGTTTATGGAGCACATACTCTTGAGACATTCTCTCAGTTGATTAGATGAGGCAATAATACAATGTGGATGTGAATTCTAAACAGATGGGGAAAATAATCACAGAAAAAAAGCTGCTGGCTTTGGCCAGATTGTAAAAGGGTTCTCCTAATGGGCAAGCAAAACACACCTCATTGAAAAAGAAGTTTGAAGGCATCTACCATCATGGGGGAAGGAGAAGTTAATAACTGGAGGAAGGAGCAAGGGGGGGTTCTGGGTTGCTGGTAATATTCTATTTCTTGACTGGGCTGCTGGCTATATAAGTTTGTACACTTTTAATGATTTGTCAAGTTCTATACTTAAAATCTGTATACTTTTATGTGCATATGTTATACAATTTTTTTTTAAATGTGAAGAAGTTAATTCCCCTCCCTCAACAGAGAGTCATACAGACTAACCTCGGAATCTTTGTGGGTTTCTATGAAAGAAGCAACAAAAGGAATTTGTTTAATGTAACACTAGGGCATGTCATTGAGTCAGACACATGTTGTGGTGACATTTCATCTTATGAGGTCCCTTTGTGAACATTCTGGTATGGAATCGGTCCAAGTTCATTGGTGCATACTCAACAAGATGTTTTATGTTTGACTTTTTGATACTAATCAATGCTGTTGTCAGCCAGCAGCCATATGCAGAAGACCTCATTGATGCATAGCACTGCCCACACTAGCCAGTACTATGCCCACAGTGAAATAAAAATGACTGACTTTTTTTCCTATAAGTAACATATCAGCAAGTCTCTGATTCACAGCAAGATTATAAGTGCTAAAGCAAGAAACATTAACCCTTTAGATCACTTTAATCAAAGACCTCCAAGGAGTTCTCACTGTAGCAGCGGGTTAAGTATACAGCATTGCTACAGCTGTGGCACAGGCCTCTGCTAAGGCTCAGATTCAATCCTTGGCCCAGGAACCTCCACATGTTGTGGGTGCAGCCATAAAATTTAAAAAAAGAAAAAGAAAAAAAAAGACCTCCCAAAATATTCAACTAGTTTGGAGCAATGATCTTAACCTTGGCTGCTCAATGGAATCACCTGGGGAATTTTTAAAAGCAGTGATGCTTCAGTTTCACCTCCAGAGACTCTGATTTAATTTGTCTGGGGAGTAACCCGTCCATAGTTTTGTTGTTGTTGTTGTTGTTGTTGTTATTGGGTTTTAACTCTCCAGATGATTAGACGATTCTAACGGGAAGCCAAGGATGAAAACTACTGCTTAGACCAGAACTTAGGTTGATAGCCTACTGAAAAGCCATTTCAAGGTAAGAATAACATCAAGAAGAGAAACATGAATAGTCCTTGTTGTGGTTCAGCAGGTTAAGAACCCAACTAGTATTTATGAGGATGCAGGTTCAATCTCTGGCCTCACTTTGCAGGTTAAGGATCTGGCGTTGCCACAAGCGTAGGTTACAGATGTGTCTCAAATCTAGCATTTTCATGGCCATGGTGTAAACCAGCAGCTACAGCTCTGATATGACCCCTAGCCTAGAAACTTCCATACGACACAGATGCGAACCTTTAAAAAAAAAGAAGAAGAAAAAACATGCGAATGAGTCAAAAGGTCCTGTGATTAGGAGGAACTAGCATGCTTTACCAGAAGCCAAAGGTCACAGGGTCATATTGAGAGACCAGGTTAGATCAATGGCTCCCAAAACCTCCGACAGCTTCCACTCCAGGGTAACAAAAGACAATTCATTTTTGTTTCTTTTGGAGTCTCCACCTAGGCTTAGGAAGATCTGCTTCATTCACCTGAGTTGTTGTTATCTGTATCTATGATCTGTGATTTTTTTGAAGGGGAAAATCACAATTTCTTTATTCCAGAATAGCCCTTATACTCTCTTCCCCACCTAGAATGATGGAGATATTAAAGATGTTTTGTTGCTAGTGATGTACTTTGAAACATGCTAAGGGTACTTAAGACAATACTATACTGCCAATGCTTTTAGTTTCAACACATAAAAATAACTGAGTCAGGCACATTATTTGCATTAACTCATATAACCTTCACAGCAACGCTATGAGACTTACAGTCTTTTTTATTTCTTTTTGTTTTAGGGCTGTACCCTCAGCAAAAGGAAGTTCCCAGGGTAGGGGTCGAATTGGAGCTGCACCTGCTGGCCTACAACACAGCCACAGCAATGTCAGATGTGAGCCACATCTGCAACCTATACCTCATCTTGTGGCAACGTTGGATCCTTTAACCCACTGAGCAAAGCCAGGGATCAAACCGCATCCTCATGGATAATACTAGTTGGGTTTGTTTCTACTGAGCCACAACAGGAACTCCCTCATTCTGCAAACTCTTAATGCAGCCGCTGCCTCCTCCTTCTCCACTTCTTTCCTCCTCCACTTACCCTGATGTTTTTCAGGGTTCTGAATGCCCTTCTGGCTTCTCTAACAGCTGTGATGCTTAATAGGGCTGCAGAGGGTGTGGAGAGGAGAGTGTCTAGGTATCTCAGATAGAGATGTACTTTTAAACCCTTCAGGTGATCCTGATACACACACCCTACCTGAACACACACACAATGTGAGAATCACTAATAAATATGCTGATGACCCTCAAAACTTCACAATCCATATATTTTCCAACACCTCTGAATAATTCAAACCTCACGGATAGAAAACATAGCTCACTATTACAAACTTTCTCTTCTGATACTCCCTGACATGCTTAACACCACCACACGTCAGTTTATAAATGTGAATTATAACTCAATTTCCCATTCCAATCCACCATTAAGTCCAATTAATTCTTTAAGTTTCCATGTCAGTGCAACTGCTACTTCTTCATCCTAAAATGTACTTGTTCACTCAGAAAACTTATATTCACCCTTCAGAACCCAACACAATTATTTACTTTCTCAGTAAAACTGTTCCTGGCTCCCTCTTTTGGGTCTTACAATACTGGTGGGCTCCTCCAGGGCCAGGACCCACTTTATTCCATGTTGTCTCCTCACATCCAAGCACCTAGCACCTGGGAGACACTCAATACACTTAATATTTATTAAACTAAGAACTGAGAAATTTGACCAAAGAAGTTAAATAATTACTGAGGTCATCTAGTCAAGAAACTACTAGAAATCAAAATAATGGTTATCAGAGAGGAATCAACATGGCAAAGGAGTAAGATATGGCACTTACCTTCTCCCACAAACACACAAAAAAACAAAAGTTATCAAAATAGAGAAAAGGAGGTAGGTTAGAGGGATTAGAGACTGTTTGAATGAGGGGTATATAAAGCAAAATAAGAATCAAAATAACCCAGGGTCCTCATGCTTGGCAGGTTGGTATTTCATAGGTAGTACTAGAAAAATTAAAAGATGAAGTAAGCTTTATTCCCTGTGATGGGTCTTTTCATATCAAATCCAACCTTAATTTATGTGAAAAAATGTGAAAAAAAGTTCAAGTTTTAAATTTTCAAACTTAATGCTAGAAGTAAGAGAGCCATTAGTTAAAATAATTCCTGAGGTCCTCAATAGAAAAATACTAAAAACCAAGTATCTTGACATTCAGAACTTCTTCCACCTGTGTACATGGACTCTTTAGGTTTAATGTTCTGAACTTGAAAACTAAATATTCCAGAAAATATATATATAAACACAGAGAGTTACCAGATAATTCCCTTGAAAGGGAGATTCATAATCAAGTTAATATTTTACATCTCTTCCACAATCCCTGACCTTTTTCCCTTGGTAAATTTACTCAACATCATTTTTATTGGAACTCCTCCATCCCACTTGAAAGTCTTCTCTAAGTTTGAATCTTATAGCATCCTCATCATTGATCCAAAAAGGTATAGCTCTTTCTGCAGATAATTTAATCATTTAGTTTAATAGGCAAAATAGTAATGTTTCATGCTTTTGAGTGAGAGCTCTAGAGCCAGACAATCTGGATTTGAATTCCAGTGCTGCCACCTATAACACGAGCAAGAGGGACTCTACTTTCTCTCTCCCTCAGTTTCCTTATTAAAACAAAGTTGCTGACAGGTCCCTCAAAACCTGGTTGTGCTCTAGTCTCAGAACAGTACCTGGCACATAGTAAGTACTCAATAGGAGTTCCCGTCGTGGCGCAGTGGTTAACGAATCCGACTAGGAACCATGAGGTTGCGGGTTCGGTCCCTGCCCTTGCTCAGTGGGTTAACGATCCGGCGTTGCCGTGAGCTGTGGTGTAGGTTACAGACACGGCTCAGATCCTGCGTTGCTGTGGCTCTGGTGTAGGCCGGTGGCTACAGCTCCGATTGGACCCCTAGCCTGGGAACCTCCATATGCCGCGGGAGCGGCCCAAGAAATAGCAAAAAGACAAAAAAAAAAAAAAAAAAAAAAAAAAAGTAAGTACTCAATAAATTTTAGGCATTATGATAATAACTATTGTTACATCATTTACATAGTTGTGATAGTTTAGTGACTAGTCCTTCTTGAGTATCTGTATTGATATTATCTGCCTTAGCTTAAAAAGTTCTTGGTTGTCCAGGGGAAGGAGAAGGATATACATCTAACCAAAGGTTTTGAATGATAGCTAACACAGAACCAAATTCTATTACAACTATCTTACAAACAGACCTTCAGGAAGCTAGCAAGGTACTCCAATCCCCTAAATGTATACTTGTAGCCATCTTTTATGTGCTATGTTTACAAATGTCTTTGAAGTGACCCATCCTCAACCCTTATTTATAATGATTTTATCAAATTATGAGTTTATCTCACCTTGAAATATCTAAAAAATAAAGAAACATGGATTTGAATAGCCTTCCCTGCTTATGAATACCATGCAGGAAGAAATAGAAAGTGAATATTCATTTATCCAGAATTCAACTGTATGAATCCAAAAAACATACTTTTGCCTCTCCTACCACTAGCTAAAGACATGAATCTTCTTCCTCAATGTTCATAGAAGCACTACTTATAATAGCTAAGACATGGAAATAACATAAATGTCCATCAATAGATTATACAATACATATACAGTATTACCGGAATATTACTCAACCATAAAAAGAAAGAAATAATGCAATTTGCAGCAACATAGAGATTACCATACTGTCTTCATATATTTGAAGACAAATATATGATATCATGTATATGTGGAATCTTTAAAAATGATACAAATGAGGAGTTCCCGTCGTGGCTCAGTGAGTGATTAACGAATCCGACTAGGAACCATGAGGTTTCGGGTTCAATCCCTGGCCTTGCTCAGTGGGTTAAGGATCCAGCATTGCCATGAGCTGTGGTGCAGGCCACAGACGTGGCTCGGATCCTGCATTGCCATGGCTCTGGCGTAGGCCAGCGGCTGCAGCTCCGATTGGACCCCTAGCCTGGGAACCTCCATATGCAGCGGGAGCAGCCCAAGAAATAGCAAAAAGACAAAAAAAAAAAAAGTGATACAAATGAGTTCCCATCATGGCACAGCAGATATGAATCCAACAAGGAACCATGAAGTTGAGGGTTCAATCCCTGGCCTCGATCAATGGATTAAGGATCTGGCATTGCCATGAGCTGTGATGTAGGTCACAGACATGGCTCGGATACTGTGCTGCTGTGGCTGTGGTGTAGGCAAGCAGCTGTAGCTCCGATTGAACCCCTATCCTGGGAACCTCCATATGCCACAGATGTGGCCCTAAAAAAAAAAAAAAAAAAAAAAAAAAAAAAAAATTTGATACAAATGAACTTATTTACAAAACAGAAATAGACTCATGGATACAGGAAACAAAGTTATGTTTACCAAAGTAGAGGGGTAGATAAACTGTGAATTTGGGATTAACAGATAGACACTAGGCTATACAAAATAGATAAATAACAAGGACCTACTGTTCAGAACAGGGAACAATATTCCACATCTTGTAATAACCTTTAAAAGAAAAGAATCTGTGGAGTTCCCATCATGATGCTGTGGAAACAAATCTGACTAGGAACCATGAAGTTGCAGGTTGGATCCCTGGCCTCACTCAGTGGGTTAAGGATCTGGCGTTGCCGTGAGCTGTGGTGTTGATCGCAGACATGGCTCGGATCTCACGTTGCTGTGGCTCTGGCATAGCCAGCAGCTGTAGCTCCGATTAGACCCCTGGTCTGGGAACCTCCATATACTGCGGGCGCAGCCCTAAAAAAACAAAAGACAAAAAAAAAAAAAAGAAAGAAAAGAATCTGTAAAAGAAATATACGTGTCTGTGTGTGTAACTGAATCACTTCGTTGTATACCTGAAACATTGCAAATCAACTATACTTCAATAAAAGAATAATAAAATAATAAATTTTTACAAGATATAGATTTTTCTTATATATTGGAGATACTTTTACAGTTAAGTTCATTTAGAAATATTTCAATGATTCAACTATCACACTCCTAGGTAATCACCAAATGAGTTGAAAACTTATGTCCACACAAATATCTGCACACAAATATTTATGGCAGTTTTATGCATAACTGTCAAAACCTCAAAGCAAGCAAGATGTCCTTCAATAAGTAAACTGACAAATTATGGTTTATCTCATATAATGGAATGTTATCCAGCCATGAAAAGACATGAAGATACTTTAATGCAACTGTATGAATCCAGAAAACATATTTTTGCCTCTCCTACCACTAGCATAATGCTTAGTGAAAGAAACCAGTCTAAAAAGGCTACATACTGTATGATTCCAACTACATGACATTCTGGTAAAGGAAAAACTATAGAGACAAAAAAGTCATGGCTGTTGGGAGTTGTGAGGGGAGGATAAAGAGGCAGAACACAAGTGATTTTTAGGACAGTGAGACTACCTGGATAATTCTTTAATGGTGGATACCTGATATTATGCATTTGGCAAAATCAATATGGCATGAATTTTTAAATACTGATGTTAAAATGTTACATTTAAGTATTACTATTTATTCATCTCTTAAATTCACATTTCTTTCCAAAATTTAATTTTGCCCATATGCAATAGTCCCAATTTTAGTTCCTTGTCAGAGGCACAGACATCAGCTGATTTTCTTAAAAATGTTCTTTTTATGTCAGTATGTAAATACATTAGGCTGAAATATAAGTCAGTAACCAAACCTCCTTTAGTGGCTCTCAAATGCATCTTCATTTGTGCCAGCTTCCTGATTTTTTTTTACAACACTACATTACAGAATCTCAAGTAAAGCCAAAAAGGATGGGATGATGTGATATAAGCAATCACTACCATGAAGCCTGCCTTATGTAGGAAGTGGCGATTATATATCAGCTATTCTCAAAAACAAAGGACACATCCACAGGCATTGATCCCTCTTTAAAATGTAACAGTCTACTACTATTTAGCATGTCAGTATGTCAGTGAATTCACCTGACAGGTATTCATTAACTACTGACACTCAATACAATACGTAGACAATGATTCAGGTATATTAAAGATGGGTTCTCCATTACTTTTCCATTGACATTACTATACTATCACTATTAATTTTAAGTTATTTTACTTATGCTGCTTGCCTGCCTAGATTCTTCTTGTCTTCATTTTTCCCCAAAACTTATTTCTTAAAATAGTTTGCATATATTACACATGCTTTTCTCAAATGATTATCAGCCACTTAGGAGATTAACAGCCATTCTGTTATAGTGACAACAGAACCAGATGTAACATCCTACTGCCAAACAAGGCATTTATTCTCCATGTGATTTTTTTTTTTAGTTTCTGAGGTTTTATTTATTTATTTGTTTTAATTTTTAAATGATTTTTATTTTTTCATTATGGTTGGTTTACAGTGTTCTGTCAATTTCCACAGTACAGCAAAGAGACCCAGTCACAAACATATATACATTATTTTTCTCATGTTATCCTCCATCATGTTTCATCATAAGTAACTAGATACAGTTCCCTGTGCTATACAGCAGGATCTCATTGCTTATCTACTGCACATGCAATAGTTCGCATCTATTAACCCCAGACTCCCAGTCCATTCCACTCCCTCCACCTCCCCTTTGGCAACCACAAGTCTGTTCTCCATGTCCATGAGTTTCATTTCTATGGAAAGGTTCATGTGTGCCATATATTAGATTCCAGATATGTGTTATCATATGATATTGTCTTTCTCTTTCCGACTTACTTCACTCAGTATGAGAATCTCTAGTTCCATCCATGTTGCTGCAAATGGCATTATTTTGTTCTTTTTATGGCTTAGTAGTATTCCATTGTATATATGCACCACACCTTCTTAATCCATTCATCCGTTGATGGACATTTAGGTTTTTTTCCATGTCTTGACTATTATGAATAGTGCTGCAATGAGCATATGGGTGCATATATCAAGGAAAGTTTTGTCCACATATATGCTCAAGAGTGGAATTACTGGGTCATATGGTAGTTCTATCTCCATATGTTTTTTAAAAAGCTACCGAAGAAACATGATCTCAATATCACAAAACTGAGACAAGCAGAAAGACAACAGAAGAAGTAAAGAAAAAGAAAAAGAAACAAACAATAGTTCTAGAAGGTTTAACTCACGAACTACCTCAAGTAAATTATATACTTTGGCATTCAAAGGAGTCATATTCAAAATTCAAATGATAAGGCCTTTAAATCTTATTTAATTGTACACAAAATAATTTCCAAAATAAATAATTCTTAATTATTGTTTAAAATTTGAGGGGAGGAGTTCTCTTGTGGCACAGCAGGTTAAGGATGTGGGGTTGTCACTGTGTGGTGCAGGTTTGATCCCTGGCCCAAGAACTTCCACATGCTATTGAGACAGCCAAAAAACAATTTTTTTGAGGGGAAATGTGAAAGTTTTCACTGCAAACCATGTCTTTTAAATTATAATTTCCATAGTTCCCACTGTGGCTCAGCAGGTTAAGAACCCGACATAGTGTCCAAAAGGATGCAGGTTCGATCCCTGGCCTTGCTCACTGGCTTAAGGAGTCGATGTTGCCTCAAGCTGCGGCATAGGTCACAGAGGTGGCTGGGATTCTGGCATGTTGCTGTGGCTGTGGCGTAGGCCTCAGGTTCAGTTCCAATTTGTTCCCTAGCCCAGGAACTTCCACAGATGTGCCCATAAAAAGGCCAAAAAACACATAATTTCCAAAACAATATGATTTCCAGGATAACATTCTAGCTGCTGATGAAAATGACAATATGCTTATACTCTACAGCTCCTCCTTAAATACATTTGTCACATACATTAATGTATAGTATTTGGACAATCTCTTTTATCTTTTTTGTTCTACTAAACTGCCTATATATTTCTAACAGTTCCCTCTACTACTTTCTCTTCACTGAAATGTTAAATACTGTTTCTGAGTTCCTTAAAAACCTTCCCAATATACTAGCCACCTATTATAGTTACATTGATTTGCATAAAGAATCAATATAATTTTGATTTTGAAAAAGGAAAAAACTATTTTAAATGTTTATATTATATCCTACAAAACAGTATTCAACTGTTTTTTTTTTTTTTTTTTTTTTTTTGGTAAACTATGTTGCAGTCTTTTACCAATGTTCTTTGGTTCCGTATAAATGATATGGTAAATTTACATTCAAATTCATGGAACTTTTCAAATCTGTTTCCCATTTAGCTGACCAGCCAAAAACAATATTTTCATTTGTAAACAGCTGTTTCATAATCAGCCCTTTTGTACTACGTGGAATTCCATAAAAGATACAAAATTTCATTTAAAATACAGGAATTGCATTAATCCACTGAAAATCATTGATTAGTTTTTGTGTACTACCACACAGTTTAACTTATAAGGAAAGATTTTAAGGAAAATTTAATCTTGTGTCCAAATATAACATTACTTTAAACATGAGGTCATCCAAACATCTGTCTCCAATATATCACTGGGGATTTAAATCAAAAGTCTGCTAAACATGTACAATCATTTTGAAAATAAATAACAGGACAAATTTTGTCTTGATTATGATTATCATGCATTTTAAAAGGAAACATTTATTCTAATAAGAAAAGTCTGAACTAATTTAAACTTTATTGACATTAAGCTAAAAAAGTTTCATATAAGAGTAAGAGGTATATTTCATTTATTTGCTGCTTAACAATACTCTTATTTTAACTTTTCAATATTATACACTATTCTTTTATCTCTTTATATATTGTTAATTGCAAAATATTCAAAGAAAATTTTCAAGATATAAAATGTTTCCACTCAGTAACTGAAAAACTAATAATATTCATTCTGAACTTTTCTTCCTTTAGGACAACTATAAGTCCTCAACAAGGAGTAAAATAGCTCTATCCATTTAAGTGACTCGTGTTTTATGCTTTAAAATAAAACGAATATGGCTAATTACAAAAGACAGCAAAGGCAATAACTTCCCTTCAAGTCTTTACAATTAGCAAAAAAAAAAAAAAAAGGATGCATTTTAAAGAAAGTTTAATTAAAACAAACTTTACACCTTGCTCTAGAATTTGTATCTAGTAAATCAGAGTATTTCAGTTCAGCAACAGGATTATTTCAAAAAATGGCTAAATACTTGAGATGAATTAGCATTAAACCAAAATGCTCAAACTTCAAAACAGTTTCTGGCCAAACTAAAATGAAAGTTAGCAGTTGAAAAGCTGGAAAAAAGCAAATTAAAGCATCACTACAATAATACATTCTTAGAAAAACACTACAGCATTCGCTAATGTAGCAGAAATCACCAGAAAATTCAGCCACAAGGGACATCATTGTCTAGGCTGATCTTGCGTCTAAGAGGCTGTCACAAAATTTAACTGTAGAAGGTGGTAATTATGGATTTCAGAACTATCAAAATTCTTTTCTTCTTCCTGCCTATGTCTCAGAAGAGCTGAGTGCCTTAGCCATGGTAATTTCAGGTCATGTATTCCGCCTTGGAAGCAAAAAGCAAAGAACTTTAAAATGCATTCATGATGCTGCATATAGAACTCCTAAGAGGCGAGACGAGTGTCTTACCCATCTTGGATGCCCGCTGCCTAGAGCTGCATTAGACACATACCTACAGCTTAATAATGCTTGCTAAATGCATGAATTTAGTTAAAGAAAGGAACATCTGTCTAAAAACCAAGAATTTTTGCCCTGGTTCAGCTAAACAGCCTACTAATAAACTGTCTTAGTTTTCCCACCTATTAAATGAGACTAATTCTTGACCTGTGCCCCCACTAATGTGTTATGAGAAGTGAATGAGAACATATAAATAAAAATGTCCCCCAAACTAGCAGTAGTTAAGCAAATATAATTATTATGATGACTCTCAACAATATATGTAGGTTAGAATTATATATACAGAAAAACAGATATTGAATGTAAGAAAAAGTATCTATTAAAAATATTCTTTTGGGAGTTCCCATCGTGGCTCATCGGAAATTAATCTGACTAGTATTCATGAGGATCCAGGTTCGATCCCTGGTCTCACTCAGTGGGTTAAGGAGTCAGCATTGCCGTGAGCTGTAATGTAGGTCGTAGACACAGCTGAGATCTGGCTTTGCTGTGGCTGTGGTGTAGGACAGCCACTACAGTTCCAATTCGATTCTGAGCCTGGAAATCTCCATATGCTGCAGGTGTGGCCCTTAAAAAAATAAATTCTTTTGAAGATTAAAGTTGAAATAATTTCTTTACCAAACTAATGTGATATGTCAAAATACAGACAAATTCACTTTGGAAGTACAGTTAAAAAACTGTAGGCTAAGAAATGCCTTCAGAAAATATGTTTTATTACATCATTTTAACTTTATAAGATGTTGAAAACTTAATAATTAATGTCTTGGTTGGATTACCAGGAAGAAACTCGGGCTTTCTTATTTAAATATACAATTGAGTTTATCATGGATATTAGCCTTCCCATTTCGAAAGGGTTTAATACTGTAATAGATGTCTAAGACTGTTGCTTCAGCATGAGATATAAAAACATGTATTCTGTTGCTAGAGTTTTCCCCAAAACTTAAATAAACACAAATAACATATCTTTGTTGGGAGTTAAATGAGATAATGCACATAAAGTGCTTAGCCTGCTTGCACTAAAGGGCAAGTCAGAATGCTAGTGAACAGAAGTGAAGAGTGTTACACAGAAGAATAAACACAAACACAGAAGAATTACCTACAGGGATATAAAAATAGCAAAACTATTAAGATATAGGAAATGTCCCTTTTTCTCCTTAGCCTGATTGTCAGAAAAAATTACAAACTTTTTCAAAATAGTAGTATTTGAGGCAGAAAAAACACACTACTCCGAGGCACTGTCTTGATCTAGCTGCATACCTCTCAGTTGTCATGGACACAGGAAGGAACAATGAAATCATTATTTGACTATGATTTTTTAGTTGCTAGTCAGCATGATTCTGTCTGTAAACTGCATCTCTGCATTCCCTATGGATCAGGGGAGCTGTCCCTCCTGGTAGTGACAGAATAACCACAAACAAAACAATCCTTCTCAGGGGAAAGCCATCTTTATCTGTCAGTATAAGTCAGTTGAGAAACAGAGCTGAAGGCAGCTGAAAAAACAGTTTTGACTGTTTTAAATTTACAGGTGGCCTTATAATGGAAAGTTTTACACACTGAAATTCCTTTTTCAAGTTAAAAACATTTGGATAAAAAGGGACAAAGTTTGGCAGGATTTTAATGCAATGCTTCTAACCAGCTTGCGAAAGCAAAATATCAAATTTTAGTGAAGCTTGGTGAACGAAGCACCCGCCTTCTGGCAAATGGATTCAGTTAACTGTTACCAGCCTTTCCATGCTGCACATTCCTCATGGGTAAAGTCAGATCAGCCACAGGTAGCTGTTATCACAGGGCCTAGTACACATAAGAAATTTAAGAAATGTTTTCTGGATGAATTCATGGACATTGGGGAGAACTAATTCAAAAATATTTCTGAAAAGTAGATTGTATACACATAAATATAATAATGTCAATGTATAAATAATAGGACAGCTGCTTAAAGCTCAGGTAGAAAGTATTTTGACATATATGTTTGTGTGTGTGTTTTGTTTGTTTGGGAGAAACCAGGATGAAAAGAGAAGGCTTTTGACTGATAATTCCATCACCATTAGTATCAAGGATCAGACATTTGGGGTTCCACAGAAGACATCTTTGATGCTTTTTCCAACATTTGTGGTGACAAAGCAGATGGGGAGAGCTGATTTTATAGGTGGCTCAAAACTTCCTTCCTGATTGGCCTACCGTAACTCAAACATTCTTTGGGGGGAAAGGCACAGTTTAGAGCCTATCCCATAGGAAAAAAAGTACAACTCATTAAATATATCAATTTAGCTACTAGAATAAAATTTTCCTAGAATAAAATCAGAGATTTAAAAAGTGAGATTAGGGAGTTCCCATCACGGCTCAGTGGAAATGAATGTGACTAGTATCCATGAGGACACAAGTTCAATCCCTGGCCGTGCTCAGTGGGTTAAGGATTCAGCATTGCCATGAACTGTGGTGTAAGTCAGACACAGCTCAAATCCCAGATTGCTGTGGCTGTGGTGTAGACCAGCAGCTACACCTCCTATTCGACCCCTAGCCTGGGACTTCATATGCCGCGGGTGTAGCCCTAAAAAATAAAATTAAATTAAAAATTAAAAAAAAAATAAAAGTCAGATGAGAGTCATAAAACATGGGGGGCTTTAGCGTGAAGCCCTGGACAGGCCCTGAGGGAGAGCACTAAACCCTGGAGTTGAGAGATGTAAAAATACAGAAACTAGGGAGTTCCCGTCGTGGCGCAGTGGTTAACGAATCCGACTAGGAACCGTGAGGTTGCGGGTTCGGTCCCTGCCCTTGCTCAGTGGGTTAACGATCCGGCGTTGCCGTGAGCTGTGGTGTAGGTTGCAAACGCGGCTCGGATCCCGCGTTGCTCTGGCTCTGGCGTAGGCCGGTGGCTACCGCTCCGATTCGACCCCTAGCCTGGGAACCTCCATATGCCGCGGGAGCGGCCCAAAGAAATAGCAACAACAACAACAACAACAACAGCAAAAAGACAAAAGACAAAAAAAAAAAAAATACAGAAACTAAGGAGAAAAAGGAAAGATGGTTATTTATAAACTTAGGTAATAATTTTGCCTCACCTCCTGGGAAAGGACTAACAGAACCTAGTTAACCTACAAATCAGAAGTTGTCCATCACGGGGGTCTCTTTATCACTGGGTGGGATATGGAAATAATGACATTAAAGACAAAGTGTTTATTCCTTGACCAATAGTGCTTGATAAAATGTACTCCAAACATTACAATTTTAAGACCGCCAAAGTTATTATGGATGGTAAATACAATAGAATAACTACAAAATGGGCATAAATGCCCTTCTTTCTTTTAAAAAAAAAAGTAAGTTTTGGGATAAGGGGATAATCCAAGTTATTTGACAGGATAACCACTGGGATATGAATTAAGAACCATCCCTACAGGTCCACTATGGAATACCAGGAAGAAAATTTCCAGAAGCAACCTAATGACTCCATTTGGGGAATAAAAAGACCACATCATCTGATGAAAAATGGGATTATGTTAATGACTTCCAGGTTTGAGAACAAAACAAAACTCTATCACCAGCCAGCTGAGTGAAGCAAAAACAAGATGAGGTTTCTAAAAGGTAAAAAGAAAAATCGGGTTTACATTCTAAGTTGTAGAACAGAATTATAGTCAGCATATCATATGTCATGTACCTAAAGATTTTCTAAAATGTTTGGAATATGCCAAAGTTCTTTTATGTGTTCCCTCTCCATTAATAATAACCATGCTTAGAGTGCTTACTAAGCACCAGGCAAAGTGACAAGCACTTTACACATACCAACACATCTGATCCTTCTAACAGCCTTACGAAGTAGATTGCAATGTGTCTCTATGTTTTCTGGATGAAGCACAGACACATTAAACTGACTGCCCACAGTAACACATATAGTGAGTGTCCAAGATGGGATCTAATGGCAGGTGGTAAAACATCAGAATCCCCACAGGACACCATCTGCTGGTGTTACCTCTACTCTTTCTGTAAGGTAAAGTTCACTATTAAAACAGGAATGTCTCTTGACAGGGTACCCTATTTTCTTCTTCTTTGTTGGTCTCAGTTATACTTATTTATGGCTTTGTTCCCCCAGTATACTCAAAAATCTGCCATCTATGGAACTATTTTTGGAAAAGGATATAATTCCAAAATAAAGATCCAATAACAAAAATGAGGTAGATCAATGCACATATTTCAGACACAGACATACAAACACTCACCCATGAATGTGTTAACTCTTTCTGACACCAAGGTACAAACTTAACAGACCCAAAGAGACAATTAAGACTAGGTTGCTCTGACCCTACTGAAGAAGTCCATTGACACACGACTACATGCATCTCTCTGTGTATGCAACACATATGGGAGTGACCTGGGGGTTCCTAAGGGAGCAAGGGACAAGCAGAAAGACTGCGTGGAAAAAAAATGCAACTCATACAGCAGCTTTTGAACTTGACAAAATAAACCATCCTCCAAACAGTCAACAACTCAACAATCAGAGAGTCTACATGTCTTATAACCATTCCTGGGAAATCAGGTATTGGCAAGAAACAGATCTACATCCACTCCAGGAAGACATATATCCAACTGCAGGATCAATGGGACTTGTAGTACCTATGTTTAAAGTCTCCCTAGGACTGACTGCTACATTAAGCAATCAGGGAAGGAAAACTAAGCCCTTCTGGATTACTGTTTTCTTCCTTTGCAGCTGTGAGGAATAAAATGGAACAGTGCACCTTAGGCAATGCATGGTTCCTAGGGTAATGTCTCAGTTTGGCAGCAATGATTCTCCTCACCACTAGGGACATGTATTGGGCATGACAGGAACTTAATCAACTCTTCAGGTCATTTAAGAAGCAATAAATGCTCTAGAGTCTTGGCGAAAAGTTTAGAATTTTTCAAATTAATTAATGTTCAAAATTGAAAACCAAAATAAACGGGACTGACACTGATTCAGTCATCTATCTATGCAACCCATGTTCGCTGAGTACCTATCCTGGGCCAGAATCTCTGTTTTAGGCACTGGGGATGTAATAGGGCACTTAACAGCCCAAGATTTTTTTTTTTTTTTTGTCTTTTTGTCTTTTTAGGCCCACACCCACAGCATATGGAGGTTCCCAGGCTAGGGGTCTAATCAGAGCTATAGCCACTGGCCTACGCCACAGTCACAGCAACGCCAGATCCGAGCCACATCTGTAACCTACACCACAGCTCATGGCCATTCAAGATCCTTAACCCACTGAGCAAGGCCAGGGAACAGGAACTCCATCAGTCCAAGATTCTTAACCTCAGGGAACTTTATTGTTGACTGGGAAAAATAAAAGCATGTTTTAATATCTGTCATAGTCTTACATCAAGTTTATCTGACAATTGGGAGTTCCTGTCATGGCTCAGTGGTTAACCAATCCAACTATGAACCATGAGTTTGTGGGTTCGAGCCCTGGCCTCGCTCAGTGGGTTAAGGATCCTGAGTTGCCATGACCTGTGGTGTAGGCTCCGATCCCGAGTTTCTGTGGCTCTGACGTAGGCTAGTGGCTACAGCTCCGATTAGACCCCCAGCCTGGGAACCTCCATATGCTGCAGGTGCGGTCCTAGAAAAAAAAAAAAAAGAAAAAAAGACCCAAAAAAAAAAAAGTTTATCTAATAATTAATATTATGACTTCTTACATTTAAAACTTGTCAATGTTACTTAAAGATCAATAAAATATATAAACTAGGACATTTTAATTTAATATATGCCTATTTTCCCAGCTATGCAATGTTGATAAAATATATATTAAAAATGTGATTTCTGGAGTTCCCGTCATGGCGCAGTGGTTAACGAATCCGACTAGGAACCATGAGGTTGCGGGTTCGGTCCCTGCCCTTGCTCAGTGGGTTAACGATCCGGCGTTGCCGTGAGCTGTGGTGTAGGTTGCAGACGAGGCTCAGATCCCGAGTTGCTGTGGCTCTGGTGTAGGCCAGTGGCTACAGCTCCGATTCGACCCCTAGCCTGGGAACCTCCATATGCCGCAGGAGTGGCCCAAGAAATAGCAAAAAGATTAAAAAAAAAAAAAAGTGATTTCTCTGCTTATTCAAACGTAAGGATACGTAAATTCATATAGACTGCACAAATCATAACCAAAAAATGCAGACATTTTCAATGCAGAAATAGTTAAATTCCTCACAACCTACACATACTAATGACCACCCACAATCCTCATTTTCTCCAACCTTGATGCTTCGTGTTTGCAACTCCCCTTTGGTCTACCTTTGGTCCACCTCTGCTGTCTGACTATTCAAAATCCATCCACCACCACCCCCAATCCGTCCATTCATCTCTTCATTGCACAAATATGTTCCAGAAACAATTAGAGAACCTTTAGAACTCATTTGTCCTTGTCCCTTAAGATCAGAGTTTCTCTGAAGTTTCCATCGTGGCACAGTGGCAATGAATCTGACTAGAAACCATGAGGTTGCAGGTTTGATCCTGGCCCCGCTCAGTAGGTTAAGGATCCCGAGTTGCTGTGAAATGTGGCGTAGGTCGCAGACACAGCTTGGATCCCACATTGCTGTAGCTGTGATGTAGGCCAGCAGCTACAGCTCTGATTCAACCCCTAGCCTGGAAACCTCCATATGCTGCAGGTACGGCCCTAAAAGAGACCAAAAAAAAAAAAAAAAAAATCAGAGTTTCTCAAAGGTTGAAAGAGACTTAAGACCTTCTATTTTTTGAGGCTCTCAATTTACTTTATTAAAAAGCAAAGAAATGCCAACTAAGTTTTAAAATGTAGTTTATTTTAAATGCCTACATTTCACATAGTAATGCTTCTGAAACACACAATTGCAATGACAAAAGCAATGAATTTATATCTAGCTTTTGAGAGAAATATTTGAAAGAAAGACCAGAAGTTTAAATTTACAAGGTCCTCTGTGAATGTAAAACCACATTCAAAGAGCCCTTATTCTCCTGCAGGCACCCTTTCCCTTCTGGATGAGGACACATTCCTATCTCATTGCTAATTAGATGTCACCAGGGGCTCTCCACATCTGAGCAACTCAGTCTCACTGCCCACAGTTTACAGCCCTTGAAACCTCCAGGGAGGTTAACCTCAGAAGGTCTCTATACTTGGGCTTTAAGAGTCCTAAATGTCCTGGGGTTCATGGCTCCTAGTAGAGATATTTCAGTTATTACAGGTAAAAAAAAAAAAAAAAGATTTTGGGGGCTCACCTACAAATTTATTTTTCTTGGCTTTTTTAGGGCTGCGCTAGCAGCATATGGAGGTGCCCAGGCTAGGGATTGAATTGCAGCTATATCTGCTGGCCTATACCACAGCCACAGCAACACCAGATCCGAGCCACATCTGCGACCTACACCACAGCTCACAGCAACACAGGATCCTTAACTCACTGAGCAAGGCCAGGGATTGATCCTACATCCTCATGGATCTTAGTCGGATTTGTTTCCGCTGTGTCACGACGGGAACTCCCCCTACAAATTTCATAACATTGTTCTAGAAGGAAATACACCCTGACTGCAAAAATTTACCCTAAAACTACAAATTTTTGGAACATGACCTACATTTAAGGTATTGAGTGAAACTCTATATTTCTCACACATGGTAACAGCATTTCTCATATATATATATATACATATACACACACACACATATATAACATGTTTTTCCTATAAATGGTAACTGAGTCTTTTTTTTTAACTTGCCCACAAAAAAATCTTGCCATCTATTTCTATCTTATATAAATAACAAAGTGATAGACTTCCTTTTCAAGTTTACAATATAAAATATTTCTGTGTATAGCTGTATACAAGCAATAACTGCCCATATTATATTGATTATATATCAAGTATCCCATTATAGAAAGCAAATCATATTGTTTAGCATAACACCATTTTCATTTAGATAGCTTCAGTCAAAAAATAAAAGTTTTGGAGCTCCCATCATGGCTCAGCGGAAACAAATCTATAAGGAAGCAGGTTTGATCCTGGCCTCGCTCAGTGGGTTAAGGATCTAGTGTTGCCATGAGTTGTGGTGTAGGTGGCAGTTGTGGCTTGTATCTGTCTTTGCTGTGCCTATGGCATAGGCTACTGGCCATAGCTCCAATTCAGCTCCTAGCCTGGGAATCTCCAAATGCTGTGAATGCAGCCCAAAAAACACACACACACACAAAAAAAATTTTTTTAATTAATGTTTTATTTTCAGTTCTGCTTTGAGAAATTATCACTCCTATAAGGAAAATTCCCTCCACTATTAGCAAAATAAGATGCTATGAAAAAATTCTAAGTGCTTGACTTCTAACCTAAAAGGTATTTTCTTTAGCTCTGCCACACTTAGGCAGGGGCACATGAGCAAAATAGGCCCCAAGAGAATTGTACTGCTTTGTGACAAACGTCATTTGAACAAAAATAGGTTTATTAAGCGGCTACTATAGACTAAGCACAGTGCCAGGGCTCGAGATACAAAGTAAATAAGGCTTGGTCTCCACCTAAAAGGAGCTCACTCTTTGCAAGACATAAAATATAAGAAATAGATCCAGGGTAATCTTTCAAATTAATT
This sequence comes from Sus scrofa, assembly GCF_054392235.1. Classification (NCBI taxonomy): domain Eukaryota; kingdom Metazoa; phylum Chordata; class Mammalia; order Artiodactyla; family Suidae; genus Sus; species Sus scrofa. Next base: position 71,410,329 of record NC_139389.1, on the reverse strand, counting down.
ACAAAAAAAAAATCAAAGAAACTAAAGTAATTGTGAAAAGCATCCATGTAGAGTGAAACATAATACTACATAAAATATAAACATACCAATGAAAACATTAAAAATACAGATAGTACTGGATAACAGCTATTTAAATACCCAATACTGAATGGATAAATGATACAGTTTTAAACTATGGGACATATAAATCAGACAAGAGTCACATAGACACCATTACCACTGTTTTATTTCATTGTTTTTAATAACTCAGATGCCATTACCTCTACTTTTCTTTCTTTCCTCTCTCCCTTTTCTGCTTCTCTGCTGGCCTTCTAATACCCAGCATATGTGTGCTTGAAAGAACAGAAGATACAGGCCAATGAAGGTCCTCATGAAAACATCAAGGAAATAGAAAAAAGTCACTTACTGATTCATGATCAGGCAAACATGAGACTATAATGCTCTGTAAAAGAAAGCTGGTGATATGTCTTAAAATTTTGACATCATCACATACCTACTTTCGACCTAAAAGAATATAAAATAAATATGTTCTTAATGCAACGAAAACTGCTCAATAAAAAAAAAAAATGCATACACACTACTATACAGAGAAGGGATAATGAACAAGGACCTACTTACTACACAGAGAACTCTGCCTGATATTTTATAATAATATAGGTGGGAAAAGAATCTGAAAAAGAGTAGATGTGTATATATGTATGGCTGATTCACTTTGCTATACGCCTAAAACTAAAACAACATTGTAAATCAACTATACTCCAATAAATTTTTTAAATTGCTAGTTTTTAATATGTCTCATATTAAGTACTTTCAATATTCATAATTTCATTAAAATTTCACAACTGTACACATTTCTTATTAAGAAAGAATTTATTTAATCTAGTAATCATTTTAGAAATATTTTAAGACATGGGAAAGTTATACTGCCATCTTGTGGCTATAGTTTGAACCAGCAACGAGGACTTAAGGTATTTTCGGGGTTTTTTCCCCATTGTACAGCATAGGGACCCAGTTACATATACATGTATACATAATTTTTTCTCCCATTGTCATGCTGCAATGTAAGTATCTAGACATAGTTCTCAGTGCTACACAGCAGGATCTCATTGTAAATCCATTCCAAGAGCAATAATTTGCACCCGTTAACCCCAAGCTCCCAATCCCTCCCACTCCCTCCCCCTCCCCCAGGGCAACTGCAAGACTGTTCTCCAAGTTCATGATTTTCTTTCCTGTGGAAAGGTTCATTTGTGCCTTATATTAGATTCCAGATATGAGTGATATCATATGGTATTTGTCTTTCTCTTTGTGACTTATTTCACCCAGTATGAGAGTCTAGTTCCATCCATGTTGCTGCAAAAGGCATTATGTCATTCTTTGTTATGGCTGAGTCATATTCCATTGTGTATATATACCACATCTTCCTAACCCAATTGTCTGTTGATGGACATTTCGGTTGTTTCCACGTCTTGGCTATTGTGAATAGAGCTGCAATGAACATATGTCTTTTTTAAGGAAAGTTTTGTCCGGATATATGCCCAAGAGTGGGATTGCTGAGTCATATGGTACTTCTATGTTTAGATTTCTAAGGTACCTCCATAATGTTCTCCATAGTGGCTGTACCAGCTTACATTCCCACCAACAGTGCAGGAGGGTTCCCTTTTCTCCACAACCCCTCCAACACTTGTTCTTTGTGGACTTATTAATGATGGCCATTCTGACTGGGGTGAGGTAGCATCTCGCGGTAGTTTTGATTTGCATTTCTCTAATAATCAGGGATGTGGAGCATTTTTTTCATGTGTTTGTTGGCCATCTGTGCATCTTCCTGGGAGAAATGTCTATTCAGGTCTTTTGCCCATTTTTCCATTGATTGATTGGCTTTTTTGCTGTTGAGTTGTATGAGTTGCTCATATATTCTAGAGATTAAGCCCTTGTCAGTTGCATCATTTGAAACTACTTTCTCCCATTCTGTAAGTTGTCTTTTTGGTCTCTTTTTGGTTTCCTTTGCTGTGCAGAAGCTTGACAGTTTAATTAGGTCCCATTAGTTTATTTTTGCTTTTGTCTCTGTTGCTTTAGGAGACTGACTGGAGAAAATACTCATAAGATTGACGTCAGAGAATGTTTTGTCTAAGTTCTCTTCCAGGAGTTTGATGGTGTTTTGTCTTATATTTAAGTCTCTCAGACATTTTGAGTTTATTTTTGTGCATGGTGTGAGGGTGTGTTCTAGTTTCATTGATTTGCATGCAGCTGTCCAGGTTTCCCAGCAACACTTGCTGAATAGACTGTCTTTTTCCCTTTTATGTTCTTCCCTCCTTTGTCAAAGATTAATTGACCATAAGTGTCTGGGTTTATTTCTGGGTTCTCTACTCTGTTCCATTGGTCTGTTTGTCTGTTTTGGTACTAGTACCACACTGTCTTGATGACTGTGGCTTTGTAATATTGCTTGAAGTCGGAAGAGTTATGCCTCCTGCTTGGTTTTTGTTCCTCAGGATTGCTTTGGCGATTCTGGGTCTTTTGTGGTTCCATATAAGTTTTTGGATTGTTTTTTTCCAATTCTGTAAAAAATATCATAGGTAATTTGATAGGGATTGCACTGAAACTGTAGATTGCTTTGAGCAGTATGGCCATTTTTGCAATATTAATTTTTCCAACCCAGGAACATGGACTATCTTTCCATTTCTTTACATCTTCTTTAATTTCCTTGATTAACGTTTAATAGTTCTCAGCATATAAGTCCTTTACCTCCTTGGTCAGGTGTATTCCCAGGTATTTGATGTTTTGGGGTGCAATTTTAAAAGGTATTATATTTCTGTATTCATTTTCTAATATTTTGTTAGCATACAGAAATGTGACTGATTTCTGAATGTTAATCTTAAATCCTGCTACTTTGCTAAATTTGTTGATCAGTTCATGTAGTTTTTGGGTTGAGTCCTTAGGGTTTTCTATATAAAGTATTATGTCATCTGCATACAGTGACAGTTTTACCTCTTCTCTTACTATTTGGATGCCTTTGATTTCTTTTGTTTGTCTAATTGCTGTGGCTAGGACTTCCAATAATATGTTGAATAGCAGTGGTGAGAGTGGGCATCCCTGTCTTGTTCCAGATTTTAGTGGGAAGGCTTTCAATTTTTCTCCATTGAGAATTATATTTGCTGTGGGTTTGTCATAAATGGCTTTAATTATGTTAAGGAATGTTCCCTCTATACCCACTTTGGTGGGAGTTTTTATCATGAATGGATGTTGAACTTTGTCAAAGCTTTTTCTGCATCTATTGAGATGATCATATGGTTTTTGACTTTTCTTTTGTTAATGTGGTGTATGATGTTGATTGATTTTGCGTGTGTTGAACCATCCTTGTGAACCTGGGATAAATCCCACCTGGTCATGGTATACAATCTTTTTGATAGGTTGTTGAATTCAATTGGCTAAAATTTTGTTGAGAATTTTTGCGCCTCTATTCATCAAAGATATTGGCTGATAGTTTTCTTTTTTGGTGATATCTTTGTCTGGAAGGTATTTTCCCACTAACTTCACAACACAGTTATGTATTAACTTAAGAAAAATAATTCCCTTTTTAGAACTTATGTTTAAGAAAAACATATTTTTCATGCATATCCCTCGCTTTATTATGTTAAAGCCTGGTATATTAAAACAATAAATGGCATTTTGAGTGGCAGACTCAAATAGATAAAAAGAACTATGCATTTGGCACTCTAGATCCTGCTCATAGAAATTTATAATTTACTATTAGCATTAATGCACATTCTAATCCTGAGAATTTAGAAAAACAAAGTTATAGAATCTAGAAGTTTTGTTTTTACAAAGTAGTCTCCAAGACCTACAAGCAACTAATTTATGTTAAGCTTATGAACAATTTTTATTTGATCCAGAACTCTAAATTCAAAAGCACCACAGAGAAAATAAGTATTATAGCCACAGAAATAGTTTATTCCAACCTCCTTACTCCTATATAGCAATCTATTTTCCATAGATAGCTAAGAATTATAATTAAATGGAAAAATTAACTCTAAACATACAGTCTACTATATTTTTCAAGCTTGCAATCCTCTATGATCTATGCAAGGCACCTATTCCAAATGTTTTACATCTAATTAAAAGTCAAGACACTTCACTTCTACATCTAACTCTGTCAGCAGAAAGCTTTCCTTTTTTTTTTTTTTTTTCTTAAGCAAATCACAAAAATTATAGGAAGACAGCACCATCTATAGGTCTACACAGGTACAGAATGCAGTTCTTCGACTCTTATGTTAAGGTGATACAGTAACCAACCAAATGTACTACCCCAGAAGGCAGTTCCAAAATAACCCTGCTTTTTCCAGAATTTCTGGAGACATACCAGTAATTTATTCCAAAGGATTTTACTCTACCTCTATAATCATCCTCAAAAATAATAACTGCAATAATAACAAAAGCAGCCACAGCAACGAGAACTAAAACCAGTTTCCCATAACTGCATTATTCTGATTTTGGTACACTTGATGATCCATAAACATAAAAAACTGTTCAAGTAATATTAGGATATTAGCATGTCATCTCTCTCTCTTTCTTTCTCACACAGACATACACACACACAAACTTTTTTTCACCACAATTCTATTTTAGGTGTCATTCAATTCTACTGAAACATGTAGTTCATTATTCTTTCTCCAAAGTCGTATCTTCTCCCTACAATTGTCCACTCTAGTTTTTACAGACGGTCAACTAAATTCACCCTCACATCCAACCTAAAGTTACCAGATCTAGATAAACAAAAAGACTCAAGACAAACCTATTTTATGCAAATTATCTTTCCTCCTTTTTCATAGACAATTTTGTCCAATCTGCTCTAGGGTTGCTCTCACTCCAGTGAGTCACTTCAGTGTCTTACCTGGTTGCATAAGCCTTCAATAAACAATTACCTGAGGACTGAAGCTCAGCTCATTCCCAGTCAACTGCCTGTCGGGGGTGGCAGAAAAGATGTAGCCCTGCTGATGCTGACAGAGCCTCCTGCTGGATAGTATGGAGAATTTCACACCAGTGCTGTGGCTGACATTTAAAGATCTGGCAAAAACAAGAAATGACTGGTTCCTCCAAAGGCAGGCCCTGTTTGTTCATTAATACTCAAATTCCCAGAGCAGCTACAATATTTAACTCAAGAGAAGAAGAAAAAAAAAAGAGGCCTTATGAAAGCAGTGCTCTGTCTATATGGGGCAGCTAACCTGATTTCTCATTCTAAACACAAGGCAGGGAGGGAATGGTCGTGGGTAGGAGTACCAGCTTCGACAGCAAGAAGAGTTTGGCTTTGAGCAAGTTACTTAATTTCTCTCAGCTTCACTTTCCTCATCCTCAAGAAATTACAAATTAAGGAGTTCCTGTTGTGGTACAGCAGAAACAAAACCAACTAGAAACCACGAGGATGCAGGTTCCATTCCTGGCCTCACTCAGTGGGTTAAGATGCAGCAATACCGTGAGCTGTGGTGTAGGTGACAGTCGTGGCTCAGATCTGGCGTGGCTGTGGCTGTGGCCGTGGCTGTGGCCAGCAGCTACAGCTCCAATTTGACCCCTGGCCTGGGAACCTCCATGGGCTGAGGGTGCGGCCCTCAAAAGCAAAAAAAAAAGAAATTACAAATTAATAATGATGATTTAAGTAAAGTCAGGTGATTTACACATAGTAGCCACTCAATAAGTGTTAACAAAGACACTATTTGTCTTACTTGTAATTACTGACTAGACAATTAGATAGGATCCACTCAACCCAAACATCCAGAGAAGTCCATTTGCAACTTAAGATAACAAAAGGAATGAATGAGAAAGCCTGAACTCAAAATAAGGATAAGCACAGCTCTATAACAAAGAGAAAATGGTATCTGAGGGTCTAATAGCAGTTTCAAAATTTACTTTGATTATATTTTTGAAAATATTAGAAACAACAGAATTCTTGATTTCTACATTATTTTCATTGCATAGGTTAGAAATTTGAGTTTGTGGGACAGAAAGAAGTGGAAATTTAGATGAGGGAGTTATCTGCACATGGATAACACTGAAGCCAGAGAACAGGGAGATAACAGAGTGGGGATGGGTGGAGGGCTTAGAATTCTGCAGAACAAGTTTTTTGTTTTTCATTTTTTGGTTTTTGGGTTTTTGTTTTTTGTTTTTTGGTTTTTTGGTTTTTTTGGTCTTTTTGCCTTTTCTTGAGCCACTCCTGCGGCATATGGAGGTTCCCAGGCTAGGGGTCTAATCGGAGCTGTTGCTGCCGGCCTACACCAGAGCCACAGCAATGCAGGATTCAAGCCGTGTCTGCAACCTACACCACAGCTCACAGCAACGCTAAATCCTTAACCCACTGAGCAAGGCCAGGGATTGAACCCGCAACCTCATGGTTCCTAGTCAGATTCACTAACCACTGAGCCACGACGCGAACTCCTGCAGAACAAGTATTTTTAAGGAAAGGGAAAGAAGAGGAACCAGCAAAGACAGTAAAAAAAAAAGTGATCATACATGGAGAAGGGGGTGAAAATTAACAGCAGAGACAACTTTAAAAAAGAAAAATCAGTTAGCTATGTAAAATTCCACAAAGATTAGGTAAAATGAGGAATGAAAACCAGTAGTTAACAGTTTCAGCAAAAAGGTAAAAACAGGAGTTCCCATTATGGCTCAGCAGGTCAAGGACCTGATGTTGTCTCTGTGAGGATGCAGGTCCAATCCCTGACCTTGTTCAGTGGGTTAAGGATCCAACATTGCTGCAAGCTGTGACATAGGTTGTAGATGGCGGCTCCAGTCCAGTGTTGCTGTGGCTATGGTGTTGGCTGGCAGCTGCAGCTCAGATTCAACCCCTAGCCCAGGAACTTCCCTATGCTGCAAATACCGCCGTAAAAAGAAAACAAACAACAACAACAAAAAGGTAAAGACAGATATGCCATTTATAGTAGGTTGAAAACTGAGGGAGGAATTTTTCCAAAGATTGATAATGAAAGGAAGAGAAACACATGACTGTAGCTTGAGATATGGAACATGAATTTGACAAACACACTATGAAGGGAAAAATGCAATCGAATGTCTGTTATGGGTTGAATTGTGTCCCCCCTAAAAGATACGTTCACATCCTAACTCCTGTAACCTGGAGAATGTGATTATATTTGGAAACAGGGAGTTTGCAAACATAATCAAGTTAACATGAGACCTTACCAGACTAGAACGGGCCCCCAAATCCAGTGAGTGGTGTTCTAAGAAGACAGAAATTTAGACAGACACAGAGGCCAAAGGGGAGAGAAAGCCCTGTGATGACAGCCAAAGAACACAAGGATTGTTGGTAACTGCCACAAGTTAGGTGAGAGGCATACCCCAGATTCTCCCTCAGGTGCTCCAGAAGGAAACAGCCCAGACTTTTGATTTCAGACTCTTAACCTCCTAAATTGTGAGACAATGATTTCCTGTGTTTTATGCCACCCAGTTTGCAGAACATTGTTCAGACAGTCCTAGCAAACTAATACAATTGATAACAATAAAAAAATACAGACTTACTAGAATATTTACAATGTGTATAAACCATGATCGCATCAAAGTATGGACATAATTGACACAAACATAACTTGAAAGCAAAAGGAAAGGAAAATTGGGAAGAAAAATGAGTTAAAATCCAGATCAATTATAAAGAATCCTGTAGAAGACCTTTAACCTGATTTTATTTTTTTATTTACTGCCCTTTTTAAAGTCTTTTTTTATTTTATTTTTTTAATTTTTTTATTTTTTTTTTGCTTTTTAGGGCCACACTTGCAGTAAATGGAAGTTCATCAGAACTGCAGATGCTGGCTTATACCACAGCCACAATAATGCCAGATCCAAGCTGAATCTGTGACCTACACCACAGCTTGCAGCAATGCTGGTTCCTTAACATCAGGGATCAAACCTGCATCCTTATGGACACTATGTCAGGTTCTTAACCTGCTGAGCCACAACGGGAACTCCACTCATTGCCCTTTTTAAAATACCATATACATAAATCATAAAGATGTTTGAAAATGACTGGTGTGGAGTTCCCGTTGTGGCTCAGAGGAAACGAATCTGACTAGAACCCATGAGGATGCAGGTTCAATCTTTGGCATCGCTCAGTAGGTTAAGGATCTAGCATTGCCGTGAGCTGTAGTGTGGGTTGCAGACCTGAGGTTCAGATCTGACGTTGCTGTGACTGCGGCATTGCTGTAGCTGTGGCGTAAGCCAGCAGCTACAGCTCAGATTCAACCCCTAGCCTGGGAACCTCCATATGCCACAGGGGCAGCCCTAAAAAGACAAAAGAAAATGACTGGTATATTTTCCATTTGGGATCCTGGAACGAAAGATGACACATCAACATGAGCCTCTCACTCAGGAGGTGGCAGGGATTTTAGATCTGAATGGTTTCACTTCATTTATTGAATGATTATATGTTCCATATCTCAAGCTACAGTCATGTGTTTCTCTTCCTTATTGTTCCTTATTGTTGCAAGTATCAGTTGTCTGATGACTAGAATCCCAGAATACTTTTCTTTCTTCAGAGTTGGACCCTAAGAATAATATTCTGTGGCTTGGGCTTCTGATATTTATTCTTTAATGTCATCAGCAAACATTTCTGAACATCTATCTACTGTGCTATACTTAAAACACCAGACTTTCAATGGTCTGAGATTTGCAGTCAGGACAAGGGGGTAGGGCATGGGGCCAGAGAGCAGGCAGGGAAGGTCTGGTTTAACAAGGTGTTCCTAAAATAAATAAAAGTTGTTTTACGTTCTTATGTCAATTGAATCATGTGCCCACATACTATACTTACACTTTTAAAACGTTTCACCGAAACACAATAAAATAAACCCTTCGAAATATCCTTAGGTAATTCATATTTTATTTTTTCTTAAATTCATATTTTTGAGAGCTAGATTTTCTTTGAGAGACGAGACTATACTGCAATTAAAACACATTTTTTAAGGGCATTTCATAACTAATTTGAGCAATAGAGTTGCTTCCTCCTATGTAGTTAATAAGATTTTTTTTTCCTCCCTAATTACCCAGATAATGGGTTCCAGCCTCTCTTTGATGTGTCATAATGGCTCACCTGTTTCATTACAACCTGCAATTTATTAACAAACAAATGCAGTTTGCCAAATTCTGTATTTCCAAAGGTACCATTTATCGAAATCACACGTGTGTCCCCTTTGCACCCATTCTGAAAAAGAATTTTCCTTGATCAAAATTTTAACCTTGATTACCCCCTGGTGTATCAGCCCTTTTATTACCAAGTCCAAATTAAAATCTAGAGTACTACTAGTATACATACTGTCTATTAAGGCTTTTCTTTTAACTGTATTTTGTTTTAGAGTAAGAAAAGGAAGAAATCTTGTGAAAATGAAGATACATAACATATATAAGATCAGGAGTTTAAAAAATAAAATTTGAAATTATCCTATACCTTTTTAGTGCCCTTTTTTAGGTTAAAAGCCTTGGACTCTCTCCCATCAACATAACGTACATTTTACATATACTCTCAGCAGTTCATCTCCCAGAAGCCTATCCATGAATCCCAGGTCTCCCGCCTCCAGAAAAAGTCTTTCATTTCACTCTCTCATCTGGTTCCTTGAAGGTGATTAACTGTACAAGGCACTTGAACTGTGTCTAGCGCAAAACTGAAAAACTTATTTCCAGGATACTTTGACTAAACAACTTGACTAAAACACTTCCATCGAGATGCACAAAATAAAAACAGTGATTGAAGATGTGTTAGAGTTTTTGCCTACAAGACACAAAACAGCATGGGGCTGAAGAGGAAGAAACAACAGCCAGGAAATTCTGGGAAGTAAATCAATGTTCTGCCAGCATGGTGATATGTAAAATGATAGACAGATGAGAAATACCCTCAACAGACTTCGGAGTGGGACTTGCAGACACCAAGGAATACGAGTGTAATATTCTGGGAGGCAGGAGGAGGAAAGTCCTAGAGATTCTACTATGGAGGAAATTCAGTTTGGACAGGGCCTAGCCAAGCTCTCAGAAGGGAGCCGGACAGGCCTGGCCAAGAACAGGGTCTCTCAGGAGGCCAAGGGGGCTTTGTCAGAGATGCTGGAAGATTCTGAAGTTGGGTGTCAGAGCTCTGTGAGAATTTGGGGAGGATATCCATCTGAGCAGGCCTAAAAGGCTCCTACATGAAATGGGAAATAAGAACCCCATGAGTTTCAGAAAGACAAGGAAGAGCCCAAATTGGTCATTACGGAGAATGGGAGGGTTTGGGGTGGAGTCATGCTCCTGGCTCCAAGGAAGAGATATGGGTAAAAGGGAAACCTCATGGAGCCCTACTGGGGAGCAGGCAACGCAGTGATGTGGGACCTGGGAGATATTGAGGCCCAGGGACCTTGAGAGCTCCAGCAAGTTTGGGGAAATTCTGTCATCACGGATATCAGGTGTGCTGCCATTTAGTGTCTTCACAAAAAGTAGAAAAAGATTTCCTTTCGCCCCCAGGCAGACTTACCTCTGCTCTAGGATACACAGGTTATGAATTAAAGCATAGGCTACATCTCAGCTCCCACCTGCTCCAGAAGTCAGAGCCCCTTTCAGTCCACAATCGCCCAACTGCACATGATGGGTGGGACGGATTAGAATTTTCTTTTCACTAAAAGCTAATCTTATGCCCATATAGATGAAATTATTTGGAAAGAGCAAGATACCATTCAGAAGAAAGACTGAAAGGATTGTATGAGTAGATAAGAGTTGTTTTAAGGGATGCACACTAATAAAAGAGAGAGAATAATAACAGATCATAGTAGACTTGATTTCTCCAATTTCTAAAAATATCTACCAGTGAGAATATTATTTCCTAGCCTCTCTCTTATCCTGTTCCTACAGAAATGATCTACATGCTTGTGCAACTACAGGCAAGTTAATTAGGCCCTCTGTGCATCAGCTTCTTCATCCTGGAGTTGTAGTGAGGATTCGAAACATAGACATATGTAAAATTTTGACTAGGTATGACATTTAGTATTTACTCCATAAATGTTAGCTATTTTTATTATCTGCATCATTCAATGTTAATGAGAATGTTAAACCTGGATGGGGCTGTAGCAGCCACCTGGGAGACATTTACACAGAAAATAGTTTTCAAGTCAGCCCTTGGAAAGTGGGCAGGATTTCAACAGGTAGAGAAAATAAGGGGAAGACATCCCAGGCAATGAAAATTAAAATGGAGAGGTATAAGCAACATTCAAGTACAGTGAACAGATCTATTGAGCAGATACCAAATGGGATGTGTAGCAGAGGATAGGAAAAGAAGCTTGAAAGTTAAATTGAGGGCACATAATTAAGAAGTAGAGAATTCACTCTCCTCTCTCTGGTCAGCAATGAAAACTAAGAAAGATTTAACTTGCAACCTTCTACAATCTGGCTCCCATTCCATGGATAATTCTTTTCTCAAAGGTCTTCTAACATAGTGCTTCTAAAACTTGAAAGTGCAAACCAGTGACTTGGGGACCTTTCTAAAATGCAGATTCTGATATGGTAGGTATGGGGTAGGCTTGTCCTGAGATTCTATATTTTTAACAAGCTTCCAGATGCTACCATGTCCATGCTGCTCATTCCTGGACCATATTTTGAATACTAATCCATTGGCCTCTTTCCGGTCTCTTCCTTACCCCTGTGCAGTCAGGCCTTGCTGATGTTCCTGATGCTCTCTCTACTGGCTTCTATTAGCTCACCTGAATTTTATGCTATTATTTAAAGCTGAGAACACAGACTAGAAGGCTTCTCTGTTAAACTCTAGTACATATTGACTTGTCTTGAGCATGGCTTTCATCATATAAACCAAAGTTGCCGCTAGTAACTATCTATATATAATAGCTATAGCTACAAGCTCAAGGCCAGTCTTTAGATGTGTATTGTTCAAGCAACTATCAGTGCATCATTTAGTCTTTTAAATATAAATATTACAAACAGTCCCTTAAAAAACGACATACATATATTGTTATAAAAGACATCTACTGCCCATCTCATGATATGTTTAGCTTCTTTGGAAAATAATGTCCCCTGAGATCCCCAATCCTCCCCATGGGTATTGACTACAGTTGAGTGGTTCAGAAGTGGGCCCCTGACCAATACTGGATTATTTTGAGACCTTCTTCAGCATTTTACACTGGGAATGAAAAACAAATAAACGAGTCACTCTCTTGCTTTCTCCATAGAATACGTCAAGAGCACATAAGCTCAGGAGCTACTGGGGACCACATTCTTCCATGTAGACAGAAGAGCACAAAACACCAGTTCACTGTAAGAAAGAAGACTGATGAAGATATCAGGAACAGGGAAATATCTCCAGCTTGACAACCTCGCTCATCTCCCAAAGACCATGTACACAAGGCTTGACTACCATCTGACCTGAGTTTTGGCAGAATGCCCTGTGATTTCCCTAACCTAATAGAAGACAAGCAGCCTGATGAGGAGCGGCTGGGAGGTTGTTTCTCCTGTTATCTGTGGGAGACTGTCACAAGGCCATTTCTCATCCATCTCCCCAGTTTCAGTTCAGCACAAGACTTTCCACCTCAATCTCACTTAGGGTAAAGCTACAGACCTCAAAATTAAGTCTATAAAACAGCTTGTCTGTGGATCTAAGGGGGCTCCTCAAAAACAGAGTGATCCACCACCCATACCATCTATCATATGGCCTCTTCAGTTTTGTCTGTAGAACAAGGGGCACAGGGAACTGACACTGTAAGACTTACTTTTGCTGCCTGTGTCCATTTGGACATGTTTACTCTTCAACAGGCAAATCTATGGAAGTATGGCAAGGCACCCTAATGAATACAGAAGTATTACTTGTGACCCTAATATTAGCCACCACCCTGCTGCCTTGAAAATGCTTAACCATTGGTAAGGGAAGAAGTAAGAAGTGGCAAGAGTTCACTTCCTGAGTTGCCCCAGTGCTCCAGCTCCAGATTCCAGTCAATTCCAGATAAGCATCTCAGACTTTGAATTCCATGAGATACCCAGGTATTTCTCCAGTAAACCTTCTCCAACTTCTTGTTTTACCCTCAAGAAAGCTGGAATGTATTTTTAACCTTTAGCATCAAAAGCCCATATAACACATATACATAGAGGTGTTGCATTTGATGACAATATCAGCAATCAGAACTTAACTGCTAGGGAATCTGAAATAGCAGGTCAAGTAAATGTTACCACTTTCCCTTGTGCTAAAACTCCTATCATTCCAATACTGGCAATGGGCAAATGTGGCTGCAGAGAAGAGCTATAATCAGATATCTTAGCACAGTGGGTACTAGTTGACTTCCAAGCTCCAGAATGTTCTTATACCTAGGCCCCATCTCAGTTAATCTAGAAGTGTATGGCTAAATTATACGTGATATCAGGCCTTGCTTTTTTCACTCAAAGAAATCTGTTCTACCTCTCTCATATATTAATTTCTTTTTGACCCCTTATCTAGTATATGTAACATGATTAGCCTGTCTTTATTAAAGTCCAATAAATATAAAGTTTTATGGAAATGTTATTGGCCAAGTAGGAAAAAACATGACCCTTTTTCACTATGATGAAGGTATAAATTATTCTCATCATTTCTCAATAATTTCATAGTACTAAATATATAACAACTATACTATGTTTATCTTATAAATGTACTGAATTTCATTCATATTAGTTACAACTATAAAAACATGATGGAATAACACATTATATTTATGCCAAATATGTATCATCTAACAAAACAGTGTAAGTAGGACCATAGTCTGATCTACTTTTAACTTCCCTTGAGTTTACCCAGTATGATCATCTAAGCCAATATACAGATGCTTATGAATCACAAGTCATAGGTTAGGATGTTCACTAATTAGCTCCATCTCCCTATTGGCCCAGCTGAGTTTTCTTTGACCAGAGTCATGGACTATAAATCAAGGGAGTTAGGGATAGCTAGCAGAGTCTTGGACACTATGGAATTAGACCAAAATGGTGAATAAATTGGTGCAAATTCATCCTTACTACTGGGAAACAACTAAAAAAGTAGAAAATGGGGTCACTGACATCATGACAACGGCTGGACATAGCACAATTACATATACGAAATGAATGTCTTAATTGCCACATTAATAAGATGTCATCTTTAGGAAACTGTACAGATTACAAGTAATACACCTGACTGTTTATGGTATGCAACAGATGCAAGGATTTCATGACATGATAACTAGTCATAATTTGTAAAAGTCCTTTATAAAAAGTCTAAATTTGTTTGAAAATAAAATTTACTTGTGAGAGTTAAATATTAGACATCGAGTAATCTTACTGATTTATTATATTAGCATTACCATAATTTATTAAGAGAATATTTACATTTATAAAAATATTTTTGAGTGAATTACAGTAATTATTTTATATATTCATAATAAAAATGCATCACAGTATATAAGATGAAATTTTCAACCAACTCATAATTTATATTTTTAAAAATCTTTAAAATACGTTCAAATAACATAATCTCATGGGTTAGTAACTTTTTCTAGCCACACTTAGTAATTATTTCCACAATTAGTTATAACAGATTTTTCTCCTAAAGGCTTTTCCCCACAGCATAACTCTCCATAAATTAATGTAAGCCTATTATATCAAAGGTGTTTATATGTGTTGACATATTCATGTAATTTTAGTATGCTTATTAAGGCACAAATAGCTCCAAGCAGTCACAGGATGCATTAAGAAAACCTGTGGAGGAGTCCTGAGGTAAACACTTTAACGAAGGAGGCAGGGGTTATGAGTTAGCTGAAGGGATAAAGCGGCTACAATTGACAGCAGAAATAAGTCTGTCGGAAACTGGCTCTTTTCCCAAAAAATAACCAGCCTGACAAAAAGGCCTCCTCAAAGCTGCAGGCCTGAGGGCTGCCTACCTTGCTTTCCAGGCTAGGAACACAGAAGGCGGGGAACCAGAGAGCGGCTGGCGAGGGCTCCGCAGCAACTTGACCTGGGACACCCGCTCCCGGCCTCCTTTGCTCCCGCGCTCCACCGGCTCGGGCTCGGGCTCGGGCTCTGTCCCGGGAGCGCGGAAGGCAGAGGAAGAAAGCAAAACGTGGGTGGGGAGACTTGTCTCAGAAACGTTTTAGGAACACGAGAAGGAAAAAGCGACTAGCCCCTGGCGGGGCGGCCTTACCAGCGGAACCACCGGCCAGAATCTGACGAGAAGCCTCGTTCACGAAACCGGCATTGGGCTTGGCGGACATCTTTGCAAACCCGAGGGCCGCGGCGTGGGCTGATGCGTGGGCGAGCTTGCGGGCCTGTACGCCAGCTGCAGAGCCTCTCCTGAGCGAGAGGGGTGGGGGTGGGGAGGCGGCAATCCGGCGACTGCTCGGAGGCGGCGGACGGTTTGAGGCAGAGACTCGCCGCGTGATCGCCGACGGGTCGGGACCTGCCTGTTGCGCTCCTTCTGGGGCTCCCTCTCGCCCCCGCCTGGCTCCCTGGGCTCCCGGAGGTACCCTGGAGGCGAAAAGACTCGCAGATGAGATTGGGTTGGTCGACCGCAGCGGGTCGGTTTGGTCCTCTAGATTGGCGTCCACGGGTTTCCCTATCTGGAGCCTTCTGCCGAGTTTGGCAAGCTGGACGCTCTGCCTGTGATAACGCAAGAAAAAAAATGACCCTAGCCTAGAACTTCAGCGGCAAGGCTGGGGCGACCCTTGCCCTCCCGAAAACCAAAGCACAGTGCAGTTCCAAAGAGACAGTTGAATAAATTCCTTGTGGTTAGTCGTCCTGAAATTTTGGGCTGTAGCAACTAGGTCAAATCCAATTTACAGTTATCTTACAATTGAGCTAACGCAGTACTTTTATAAGAAATGTTTTTGGCTTAAGGGAATTTATCTTTACCTCATCAACTTGAGCTTTATTTACTGAACGACAAAGGTGGGGGGGGGGGGCTTATTACCGAAAAAGTCTCTTCTCTATCATCAGTGGTTCTCAAAGTAGGATCCACCGGCATCAGTCTAATGTGTATGCGTTTGTAAGAAAAGCAAATTCATGGTCCGGCCCTGACCTACTGAATCAGAATATTTTGGATATAGGGCTCAGAAGCTTCTATTTTAGTAAGATTTCCAATGATTGTTATGAATATTAAAGTCTTAGAAACACTGACCTAATCAAGGAACGTTAAGGAACTCCCAGTATATTATCTCTGTAAAAGGTTAATTATTCATACTAGTGCTTTGGGATAGTTGATGAAACAAAAATACTAATGTAGACTGTTTTTAAACCACAAGTTGAAAATGCTGTATAGGAGAGACACAAGATTCTGAAATTAGAAAAATACCTGCCACACCCCAAACGGGCAGGAAATGATAGGAGTAAAAGGGAGACTGACTGAGAGGCTTTGGAACCCTTATTGTCATATTATTTCTTAAACAGAGTATTTAGTACTGAATATAGTCAGTTTGCCATTTTTGAAGGAAGGCCAAAAACCATTAAATATCAGCGATTTGTAATAAGGTTCAACTTAATGTATATAATTTACAATTAAATGTACAAAATGCCATAACTATTTATTTCTCAGGCTGAAGCGAGGAATTGGAGAGACTGCTTGTGTGACCAGATAAACAAAAACAAAGTTTCTCATATTTAATTAAAATTACAAAATTTGAAATATTACAAAAAATAGTTTTCAGAAATTTCATTATTTAGAGTAAAAGATTCTGAGTAATGTTTCATTCTTTTACTAATTAAATATGAGGTCTTGAGTGCACTATAGAATCACTGATTCATTCTGTAAATATTGAGGCCCTACTTTATACAAAGCACCAAAATCAGAATTTTAGAGCTCAGGGAAAATATTTTCCTCATTTTCCATTGAGGAAACTTTCCCAAGATCACACTGTAAATTATGGCATAGCTGGGATTCAATCCCAGGATCCCCTCTTCTCATAGCCATGGGATTGTAGATTTAAATATTAACCACAGACCAAACTATATTCTGTCACAAAGAAATCTAAAATAATTAAATACCACCCAAGTTAATTTTGTTTACTCATATAGAAATAGAGAACTTTTTAAATTTAAAGAAATATGTTATTAAACACTATTAAACTGTAAGGTGCATGCTGAACCAAATTCTGCATTCATTGAGACTACAATGTAACAGTTAAAAACCCTCCTGGAGCACATAATCTAATGGAGAGCATCTGGCCGTGTTGCACTGTAAGTAAATTTTTGCCTTCCCTAGATTATTCCAGGAAGTATAATAATATTCCCAGATCCATTCATTTCCACAAATATCTTAATCTCTGAATATTTTAACTTTGCAGAGATAGTTGTGGGTTTGTTGTCTCACTAAAACTTTAATCTCTCAGAACCCCTACGGATTCAGTCAGAAGACTGATTCTCCCAGGCATCTTTCCAAACACCCTGTTAGAAAATTACTACCGCTTTTAACCTCTCTGGACTAGAACAGATTTCTTTGAGCGAAAAATGCAAGGCCTGATATCACGTATAATTTAGCCATACACTTCTAGATTAACTGAGATGGGGCCTAGGTATAAGAACATTCTGGAGCTTGGAAGTCAACTAGTACCCACTGTGCTAAGATATCTGATTATAGCTCTTCTCTGCAGCCACATTTGCCCATTGCCAGTATTGGAATGATAGGAGTTTTAGCACAAGGGAAAGTGGTAACATTTACTTGACCTGCTATTTCAGATTCCCTAGACGCAATTCATTACATTATTATTATTTTACCTAATGCTGTAATGTCCTGATAGTATAGTATCAAGCTTATGTTTTGAATTATTGATTGATTTAGCTGATCTTAGTTGAGAATTACATCATTAAATTGCTGGTTTATCAGTTTGCAAAGTGACTAGAAACTAAATTATTAAGAACCTTAAAATACTCACTGAACTTAAGTATCTGACAGTTTCTACAGTGTCTTTTTGAATAGTTTTTATATTGGGCTATTGGATCAGCTGCTGTTCAAGACCAAAATAATGGTGACTTAAACAAGATAGAAATTTATTACCCCTCATGTAATGACACAATTGTAAGCCACAATTAAAGCTTGCACCACTAGACAAGAAAGGTTAGAAGGGTAAAGAAAGCACTGGAAATAACATAAATCTCATTGGTGAGAACTCGGCCTCGAGGCCTGTAATGAGGTACAATGGATGTTGGGAAAGGTAGTATTTTGCTGGATGACAGTGTGTCCAGAAAAAATATATATACTATTATGGAAAAGGGGGAAAACATTACTGGGGAAGAACTAGCAGTGTTGACACAATTTAGAAAAAAATTTCAGAACAAAGATCCATACTTTAAAATTACAATATTTGCTCATTTTGAAAGATTTTGTTTTCCTCAAGTTTAAGGTTTATCTTCATTAATTTCTTTTTTTTTTTTTTTTTTTTTTTTTTTTTTGCTTTTTTTTAGAGCTGCATCCACAGCATATGGAAGTTCCCAGGCTAGGGGTCGAATTGGAGATTTGGCTGCCAGCCTACGCCACAGCAACAGCAGCGCAGGAACCAAGCCACATCTGTGACCTACACCACAGCTCATGGCAACGTCAGATCCTTAACCCACTGAGTGAGGCCAGGGGTGGAACCTGCAACCTCATGATTCCTAGTCGGATTCATTTCCACTGCATCACAACGGGAAATCCTATCTTCATTAATTTCCAACTGGAAAATGCAGTATAATCCCATGGTACTCAATGTACTGTGACTGGAGCCACATTTTCAAATACCATTTCCTGAAGAATACATAGCCATTGTAGCCTAGAGACTGTTTTCTTTAGATGTTGAAACATACTCTCTCTATACATGCAGACATATAAATGCAGAATTTGGTATATGTGGAGCCCGTCCATGGAATAGGGTGGGAAGTTGGGAAGAATGGTGCATGGACATCAGATTAAGAAATACTGACCAACATAAGAGATTATAACTCTTGAACTATGTAAAAGATCTATTATTTTAGAATAGTCTATATAGAAGTATTAAAGAAATGCTGTTTGCAAATGAGACTCATGCTTTAAAATCTATGGGTCTGAGAGTCACTGCTTTAAGCTTTCAGTGGCTTATAACTTACAAATACGATGCCATCATGTTATCATTTAGGATAGATCTTAGGTTCTGATGCATTAGATTATCCCATCACCTAACAGCATTTCTAATTTCCAAGGAACTTTAACTGGGCAGTATGAGCAAAATAATTACTTGGGAGGCTTCTTTTTATATATTATTGTGATAAGACAAGAACAACACTTAGAGGCCATTTATATTACAGAGTTCTGTTATTTAAAACATAGCTGTGAGTATAGGAGTTAAGACCCCTGAACTGTCAACATTTAGAAATCCATGAATTTTCCTCCTAGGAGCTTCCCAGGCCTTCATTTAAAACTAATTTTAGACCCAATTCTCAAAAGGTTGATGGGGTGGATATCTAAAATCTTGGTTCACAGAAGATTAGAAGAAACAAATTAAGAGAATAGGACAGAGAGAGAAATCAAGGAGAGTCTAGAAAAGTGAAGAATAATCTTCAACCTTCAGGCCATATGCAGCCTGCCTAGCAAATTGAAATCATTACAACGTTCATGTAATGCTTACTTGTGCCAGACATTGGACTAAGTATTTTGTAACCTATTATCTCATTCACAATATCTCTGTGACAGAGATATTCTCATCTTACAGATGAAGAAATTCTGGCACATCAGTTAATTAATTTTTCCTGAAGTCACACTGAGTATTTGAGATATTATTTGAACCCAAGTGCATATAATTTAGAAAGCTTCTTTCTGAATCATTAGCCATATTGTTTTTTATGTTCTAATTTTTATTTCAGTTTTTCTACCTGTACAAAAAAGAATCAAGATGTAAAATTATTCTAAGTAAATAGCCTGTAGCATCTTTGACTTTCATAAACAGCGAATTGATAAAATGGATCAGGAGGGAATTCCCGTTGTGGCTCAGGGGTAACAAACCTGACCAGTAACCATGAGGATGCAGGTTTGATACCTTGCCTTGCTCAGTGGGTTAAGCATCCGGTGCTGCCGTGAGCGGTGGTGTAGGTCACAGAAATGACTCAGATCCCATATTGCTGTGGCTGTGGCATGGGCCAGCAGCTTTAGCACCAATTTGACCCCAAGTTTGGGAACTTCCACTTGCTGCAAATGTGGCCCTAAAAATCAAAAAAAAAAAAAGCAGGATATTATTTAACAGAGAGAGAGAGAGAGATCAGGAACTTTATATATGTAAAGTTAGAAAAGTTACTTCAGTGCTATTAGTTTTATTGTGTATAAAATATGTGAATTTTCTGTTTCTTCAGTCAGCATTTCTCAACAACAGCATTAACACTGTGAGCCAGATGATTCTTTGCTTTGGGAGGGTTTCCTGTGCATGCAGGATATTTAGCAGCATTCCTAGTCTCTATCCAGTAGCTTCCAGTAGTAGCTCCCTCCCCAGTTGTGACAACCAAAAATGTCTCTAGACATAGCTATATATGTATATGTCCCCTGCAGACAAAAATGCCCTTAGTTGAGACTCACTGGCCTAAAGAAAAGCGCTAACATAGTAGTAAAGCCTACTCTAACTTTCTAGACTCATGGAATGACAGATCTGAAGGAGACTTTAATCAGTTCTCTATTTGACAGTTCAGGAGATGAGGTATGAAAAGATTGAGGACCTCAGCTAGGTTATTAAGATACTTAGGGAAAGAGTAGGGTGAGAAAACCAAACATTTCCTGACTTCAGAACTGATAATCTAGGCATGGATGTCTGGGACATTTCCCATGAATTGAATTGAATATTGTAGTTATAACAGAGTGATCCTTTTAAAGCATATTTCAGGTATTACTCACCTATTCTAAGCCATCTAGTGGTTTCCCGTCATCCTTAGAATAGGATCTAATGTCCTATCCATGGCCCAAAAGATTCTGTGTAATTTGGCTTAGGGCTCCCTCCCCAGAATCATTTCCTAACTTTCTTATCTTTCACACTGCTCTAGTCACACTGATTTTTGGGAGCATTCCTTTGAACATTCTCAAGCATGCTCCCAATCTTTGCATTTGCTTTTCCCTATGCCAGGAAGGTTCTTTTCCTAGACATTCCCTTGACTTGCTTCTTCACTTCTTTCAGGCATCAGCATAAATGTTACTTTAATAGGCAGGCTTTACCTGTCTAAAATTGCACTTCAGGAGTTCCCGTCGTGGCGCAGTGGTCAACGAATCTGACTAGGAACCATGAGGTTGCGGGTTCAGTCCCTGCCCTTGCTCAGTGGGTTAAGGATCCGGCGTTGCCGTGAGCTGTGGTGTAGGTTGCAGACGCGGCTCGGATCCCGCGTTGCTGTGGCTCTGGCGTAGGCCGGTGGCTACAGCTCCGATTAAACCCCTAGCCTGGGAACCTCCATATGCCGCAGGAGCGGCCCAAGAAATAGCAACAATAACAACAACAACAACAACAAAAAGACAAAAGACAAAAAAAATAAAAAATAAAAAAATAAAATTGCACTTCACCTCAACCTTTTCACTCTTTATCTAGCCTGATTTATTTTCCTTCATTATAAATTTAAACACCTATATATATTCTCTATTTATTTGTTTATTCTTAGTCATTTCCTGCTATTGTAAAATCCAGGCAAAAGTGACTAAAATACTACTTGGTACATAGTAGGCACTTAAATATTAATTCAGTGAATGAATCACCGTCACCCCATAGAAACATCTTGTACCCTTTAAGTGATCACTCCTCATTTACGCTTTTCCCAGCCTCTGGCGACCACTGATGTACTTTCTGTCTCTATGGATTTACCTATTCTGAATGCTTCATATAAAAGAAATCATACAGGAATTCTCCTATGGCATAGCAGGTTAAGGATCTGGTATTGTCACTGCAGCGGCTCACGTTGCTACTGTGGTGTGGTTTTGAATGTGGCCCTGAAATTTCCACATTCTGCAGGTGCAGCCCCAAAATAAATAAATTATAAAAAAATAAAAGAAATCATACAATATGTAACCTTTTGTACCTGACTTCTTTCACTTAGCATCATTTTAAAAAATGCATCCAGGCATCCAGGCATCCAGGGTGTACGATATATCACTACTTCATTCTTTTTATGGCCAAATGGTATTCCATTATGTGTTGCATAATTTGTCCATTCACTTGTTGATGGACATTTGGATTGTTTTCCACCTTTGGGCTACTATTATTATTTATTTTATTTTATTTTATTTTTGTCTCTTTAGGGCCGCACCTGTGGCATATGGAGGTTCCCAGGCTAGGGGTCCAATCGGAGCTATAGCTACTGGCCTACACCACAGCCACAGCAACACTGGATCTGAGTGGCGTCTGCAACCTACACCACAGCTCACAGCAATGCCAGATCCTTAACTCACTGAGCAAGGCCAGGTATCAAACCCACATCCTTATGGATGCTAGTCAGGTTTGTTAACCACTGAGCAACAAAGGGAACTCCCTAGGCTATTATTAATAATGCCGCTATAAACATTTGTCTATATGTTTCTGTATAGATGTATATTTTCATTTCTCTTGGGTATACAACTGTTTGTAATATTCTCTTATAATTCTTTCAATTTCTATAGTCAGTAGTAATGTCCCACTTTCATTTTTGGCTTTATTCATATCTTCTCTCTTTTCTTCATCAATGCAGCAAAAGTTTTGAGAATTTTCAAAGAACTAACTTTTGGGAGTTCCCATTGTGGCTCAGTAATAACAAACTCAGCTAGTATCCATGAGGACATGAGTTTGATCCCTGGCCTTGCTCAGTGGGTTAAGAATCCCTCGTTGCCCTAAGCTGTGGTGTAGGTTGCAGATGCAGCTTGGATCCTGAGTTGCTTTGGCTGTGGCGTAGGCTGCCAGCTGCAGCTCCAATTCAACCCCTAGCCTGGGGGCTTCCATGTGCTGCAGGGGCAGCTCTTAAAAAAAAAAGAAAAGAAAAAACTTTTTTTTAGCCAATTCTATTTTTTTCCCCAATTCTCTATTTCATTTATCTCTGCCGTAATCTTATTTCTTTCCTTCTGCCGGTTTTGGTTTTATTTTCTCTCCTTTTTCTAGTTCCTTAAGGTGAAAAGTTAAGCTATAGTCTTGTGATGTCTTCTTTTTTAATATAGTCATCTACAGCTGTGAATTTCCTTCTTAACACTGCTTTTGTTGCATTCCATAACCTCGGTATGTTGTGTTTTCATTTTCATGTTCCTCAAAGTATTATGGGTTGAATTATGTACTCCAAAAAAGACAAGCTGAAGCCCTAATTCTCATACCTCAGAATATGACCTTATTTGGAAATATGGCATTTACAGAGTAATTAAATTAAAATGAAGTCATTGTTGTGACTGTGGTCCAATATGCTATATCCTTATAAAAAGCATTTAGACCCAGAAACAGACATATATAGAGGGAAGGCTATGTGAAAAGATATGGACAATGCACTTGATTACTGTAGTCTGTAGTATGTTTAGAAATCAGAAAGTGTGAGGCCTCCACTTTGTTCTTTCTCAAGATTGCTTCAGATATTCAGGGGTTTTTGTGGTTCCATATACATTTTAGAATGCTGTTTTCTATTTCAGTAAAAAATGCCTTTGGGTTTTGATAGAGATTGCCCTGAATGTGTAGATTACTTTGGATATTTTTTCAAAATTGTCTTCCAGTTCACAAGCATGAATGTATTTCCATTTATTTGTAACTTCGGTTTCTTTTATTTATTTATTTATTATTTTTTTTTGACTTTTTGCTATTTCTTGGGCCGCTCCCGCGGCATATGGAGGTTCCCAGGCTAGGGGTCAAATCGGAGCTGTAGCCACCGGCCTACGCCAGAGCCACAGCAACGCGGGATCCGAGCCGCGTCTGCAACCTACACCACAGCTCACGGCAACGCCGGATCCTTAACCCACTGAGCAAGGGCAGGAACTGAACCCGCAACCTCATGGTTCCTAGTCAGATTCGTTAACCACTGCGCCACGACGGGAACTCCCGGTTTCTTTTAGAAATGGTTTACAATTTTCAATGTACAAGCCTTTCATTTTCTCAGTTAAGTGTATTGCTAATTATTTTATCTTTTTTCATGCTATAGTAAATAACAATATATTCTTTCTTTCTTTCTTTTTTTTTTTTTTTTTTGTCTTCTTTTGTCTTTTTAGGGCTGCACCTGCGGCATATGGAGGTTCCCAGGCTAGGGGTCTAATCAGAGCTGTAGCTGTTGGCCTCTACCACAACCACAGCAACTCGGGATCCGAGCTGCATCTGCAAACTACATCACAGCTCACAGCAACTCTGGATCCATAACCCACTGAGCAAGGCCAGGGATCGAACCTGAAACCTCATGGTTCCTAGTCAGATTCATTTCTGCTGCACCACGACAGGAACTCAAAATATTTTCTTAATTTCCTTTTCAGATTGGTCATTGTTAGTGCATAAAAACATAACTGATTTTGTATCCTGAAATCTTTTATTAGTTGTAGTAGTTTTGTTGTGGAACCTTTGGGATTTTCAAGGTGTAAAATAATACCATCTACAAACACATAATTTTATCTCTTTATTTCCAAAGAGGATGCCTTTTATTATTTTTTTCTTGCCTGATTGGTCTGGCTAGGAGTCTCAGAATTATGTTGAATAGCAATGATAAAGTAGATATCCTTACCTTATTCCCAATCTTGGAGAAAATGTTTTCAGACTTTCACCATTGAGTATGATGTTTGCTGTAGGATTTTTGTACATAGTTTTTATTATGTTGAGATAGTTTCTATCTATTCTTTATTTGTTGAGCCTTTTTTTTAATCATGAAAGAATTGTCAAATGCTTTCTCTGTATCAATTGAAAAGGTCATCTATGGTTTTTGTCCTCTGTTTTGTTGATGTGATTATTTTGTTGATTTCCTTATGTTTAGTAATCCTTGCATTCCAGCTAAAAATCTCACTTGGTCATGATAAATCATCATATTAATGAGCTGTTTGGTTCAATTTGGGAATAGTCTGTTAAGGATTTTTTTCATCAGTGTTCATCAGGGATGTTGGGTTGCAGTTTTCTCTTTTTGTGTCTTTTTCTAGTTTTGATATCAAAGTATGCTGACCTCATGGAATGAGTTTGAAAATGTTCCTTACTCTTATTCTTTGGAAGTTTGAGGAGGATTGGTGTTAATTTTTTTTTTTTTTTTTTTTTTTTTTTTTTGTCTTTTTGCTATTTCTTGGGCCATTCCCGTGGCATATGGAGGTTCCTAGGCCAGGGGGTCTACTTGGAGCTGTAGCCACCGGCCTACACCAGAGCCACAGCAATGCCAGATCCAAGCCACATCTGCAGCCTACACCACAGCTCACAGCAACGCTGGATCCTTAACCCACTGAGCAAGGCCAGGGATCAAACCTGCAACCCCATGGTTCCTAGTCGGATTTGTTAACCACTGAGCCATGACGGCAACTCCTCTTTTTTCACTTCTAATTTCAGTTACGAGTCTTCTTCTTTTCTCTAGTGTAGCTAAGAGCTTATCAAAGGCTGTGGCTTCATTGACTTTTTAAATTGTTTTTATATTCTATTTTATTTATCTCTGCTTTAACGTTTATTATTTCCTCCCTTCTTTTACTTTGGATTTAGTTTTGTAGTTTTGTCTCCTTTTCCTAGTTCCCTGAGGTCTAAAGTTAGGTCCTTGGCCTGAGATCTTTTTTTTTTTTTTTTTTTAATATAAGCATTTATTGTTCTCATTGTGACTCAGTGGTACCAAACCTGATTCGTATCCATGAGGACACAGGTTTGATCCCTGGCCTCACTCAGCCAGTTAAGGATCCAGCTTTGCTGTGAGCTACAGTGTAGGTTGCAGATGTGGCTTGGATCTTCTCTTGAATCTGACTTTTGATATTTTGATTATGATGTGTCTCAGTGAAGGTCTCTTCATTTATCTAGTTGGAATCTTTGAGCCTCCTGAATTTGTATGTCCATTTCTCTCCCTAGATTTGGTGAGCTGCAGTCATTATTTCTTCATATTGGCTCTCTCTCTCTCTTTTTCTTCTCTTTCTGGGACTCCCATATTGCTTATATTATTCTACATGATAGTGTTCCATAAGTTCCTTAGCCTCTCTTCATTTTTCTTCTTGTTTATCTGCTTAGGTGATTTGAAAGTCCTGCATTCAAATTTACTGATTCATTCTTCTCTATGGCCAAGAATTCAGTTTCAGAATTTCTCTTTGGGTCTTCATAGTTTCTACCTCTTTGTTAATGTTTTCATTTCTTAATGAATTGTTTTCCTGACTTCATTATTTGTCTACTTGTGTTCTCTGTTAATTCACTGGGCATCCATATGATGGTTATTTTGAATTCTTTGGTAATTCATACATCTTCATTTCTTTAGGATAGGTGTCAAATTTAATTTTTTCCTCTCAATGAGTCATGTTTCCCTGTTTCTTTGTATATCTTATAATCTTCTCTTGGGATTCAGCATTGGAAAAATCAGTCACCTCCCCTCATTTTTGTGGTGTGGTTTCATACAGGGGTACTTTCTCAAATCAATCCGGCTAGAGGTCCTAGAGACCTCTTAAGCCTTATCTGGAGATCTTACTACTTTGGGCCTGTGCATGTAAACTAATAATTGAAGAGGCTTGCCATTTTCTACTCAGAACTTCTTTCTGGCATCTCTCTGCAACACTGTGGCTTCTGTGGTGCAGTAGTGAGCTGTGGTACTGAACTTCCACCTAGCTTCTGACTATAGTATAGTGGACTCTGGGACACATTGATTGCTTTTGTTTTCAGCCTCCCCCAAACTGGCCACCCATTCCTGTAAGTACTTAGATTCAGGCAAGGTAGAAACCAGTCCCTCAGGCACCCCCTTGAAAATTCAGGTCATTGGACATATGTTCTACTCCTTTCTCTCTCCACTGAGAAGATGGGAGTTGAGGGTTTCCTCCCAAACATGTCATATCAGGGATGGATCACTTGCAAGTGAGTGCTACAAATTTCTCTATTAGGCTTTTATGTAGTTGGTTTCATACTACCTTGGGTGCAAGACCCACTTAACTGGTTTCTGGATTTTTCACAAAGGGAATTGTTCCATGTATTATTGTTAAATTCGTGTCTCCATGGGAGAAGAAGGGTCTGAGTTTGCCGATTCTGCCATTTTCTTAATGTTTCTCCTGACTCAAATCCTTTTAAATGAATTCGTATTTGTTTTATGATAGAGATTATGGTCTTTCTTGGAATATCCAATGCAGACCTGAAAAGAATGTGTATCTTACTGTTAATAGTTGTTCTGTAAATGTCAGTTAGGTAAGTTGCTTAATATTATTGTGGTTGTAGCTAATACTGTTGCAGTGGTGATGGCGTTGTTCAAGTCTTATATACCCTCACTGATTTTCTGTCTGCTTGTTCTATCATTTTTTGAGAGATGAGTGTAAAATCTGATGATAATTTTATATTAATTGTGGATTTCTCTTTGCAGTGCTAACACATTTTGCTTTATGCATTTTGAAGTTCTGTTATTAGGTACATAATAAAGGGAATGGTGGATGATAGAGAAATAGACACTGAGATCAAAAGAGGATTAAGCTCAGAATTGTATATTAAAACAATACCCTTTACAATAAAAATAAATCCCTCTTTCTCTCTCTATCATCTTATAGTTTCTGTTTCTCTAGAGATCAAAATACACCTGATATTCTCAGCTACATGTGTGTCTAGTTTTTATTCATTACTTTATTTCCAGAACTGATTGGCATGGCTGGCACATTGCGGGAAGCTGATGCTATCTGTGGACGTGAGAGTGTTCACAATCTAACATTCTTTTGTTCTCTGTTTAAAATAAATGTTCATTTTCTTTACCCTCTCATCCTTATCCAGCTTATAGGAGAGGTAAGGGCATAGACAACATCTTTGATAACTGGCTTGAGAAAAGGAAAAAAGCTCTATTTGATCTCTCTCATTTCTTATAGATTGGCAACTATATAGATTTGCAGGTTAGAGAATTAAGAAGTGTACATGTGAGTGAGTGATGATTGTTGATGGAAGGGAGTTGGGAAAAATTAGCTATTGTGGTATGAAAAGTTCAGAAAAGAACATTAAAGAGTTACTTGAAGTAAGTTGGAGGAAGGACTAAGGAGGAAAGTCATAATGTTTGAACTCACTGGATAAAAAAAGATGGAAGAAAAACAGGTTACTGAAAGAAAATATGGATTTTCTCTTTACCCTGGAGACTTTTGGCACCCAGAAAATGAGCTTTTAAAAACCAGGCTTAGGAGTTCTCATTGTGGTGGCAGTGGAAACAAATCCAACTAGTAACCATGAGGACTTGGGTTTGATCCCTGGCCTCATTTAGTGGGTTAAGGATCTGATATTGCCATGAACTGTGGTGTAAGTCACAGACACAGCTCAGATCTGCTGTTACCGTGGCTGTGGCATAGGCTGGTAGCTGCAGCTCTGATTCAGCCCCTAGCCTGGGAACTTCCATATGCCTCAGTGTGGCCCTAAAAAGCAAAAAACAAAAACAAAACAATAACCCAAAACCCCACAAGGATTAATGTACCTTTACCCAAAGAAAAATAGTTTAATCATGTTCCCTAAATTAAACCTATGAATTCATTATCTGGTTTGAATTTTCTCAGTGTTGTAGTCACTATGTCCCATTTTTCTTGTTATTCCTTAGCTGGGAAAAGCAACTTTCCCTCCTTTCTTTTACATAAAATTTGAGTTGGCCCTTTCACAAGTCATTTTTCCTGGTTAGAGTGCCCTTCCCATCCACTTTAACAAACTACATTACTCTTCTTTTTGTCTCATATATTTTTATGGTATTTTTGTCCATAAATATCTGATCCAGACCCTGAATGAAGTAAAAAAAAAAAAAAAGAAAAGAAAAGAAAAGAAAAGAAAGCATTTCAAAGCCCAATCTAGGGAAAAAAAGAAAAAAGCTCTTCATAGCACTGTCCATCCATTACAATATGTGGCATTATAACCTATTTTGTTCCAATTATTAATTTACACCCAATTTTTTCATGTTCCTCTTTTTTACACTTATTCAAGAGTAAGTTTCTTTCAAAACATTTCAGATTATGACTATTCTTTGGGGATGTTAAAAAAAAAATCATTATTACTGTTTATTATCCAAAACCCAGAAGAGTATCTGGCACATAGTATATGTTCAGTAAATAGTTGGTGACTTGGAGTTCCTGTTGTGGCTCAGTGGTAATGAACCTAACTAGTATCCATGAGAACTTGGGTTCAATCCCTGGCCTCACTTAGTTGGGGATCCAGTGTTGCAGTGAGCTGTGGCTTGATCCGGTGTTGCTGTGGCTGTGGCCAACAGCTGCAGCTCTGATTCAGCCCCTAGCCTGGGAACTTCCATATGCTGTGGATATAGCCCTAAAAAGACAAAAAAAAAAAAAAAAAAAAAGTTGGTGACTTAAGGTGATATTTATAAAAGAATACTGATCTGTAGTACAAGAAAACCGCATCTGAATTATTATGCATTTGAATCAGCTATAGTCCTTTCTCGTTCCAACACAAGTTAAGGACTTTTTTTTTTTTTAATTCCGGAAGGTTCAACATTTTGTCTTAAAGAATCAATATATTGAATGTTAAGTATCCATTTCTTTTCATAACTAAGTCAAAAGGTAACTTCTTCCAAGTTTTAGTTTGAAACATTCTTGGTCTAGGAGCTAGGCATTGCTTTTCGCTCACCCAAGTGTAGTCCATCTGCAGCCTTTTTCATTCAACCATTTCCCAACACATCTCTCTTCTCTCCCGAGTTCCCATCCCCACTCTCCCCCTCACCCAAACCATACACAAACAAAACAGAAAAACCACAATTTCACCAGCTCCTGTGGAGACTTGATAACGCTCAAGTTGAGGCCACAAAACTTTTTTTTTTTTTGTCTTTTTGTTTTTTCAAGGGCCGCACCCGCAGCATATGGAAATTCCCAGACTAGGGGTTTAATCGGAGCCGTAGCTGCGGGCCTACAGCAGAGCCACAGCAACGCCGGATTCGAGCCGCGTCTTCTATCTACACCACAGCTCATGGCAACGCCGGATCCTTAACCCACCAAGCGAGGCCAGGGATCGAACCCCCAACCTCAAGTTTCCTAGTCGGGTTCATTTCCGCTGCGCCAGGACGAGAACTCCGACAAGACATGTTTTTAAGGACGCGGTTTCCCCCCTCTATCCTGATTAGGTTTTGTCCAGAGAATATTTTGCTCTCACAGAATGCACCCGTCGTCTCAGAACCGACAGCCTTAGCGCCCTGGGAGCAGCAGAGGAAGGCTATGAAGATCGCCTTCTCTCTTCGCCACTCCAGCCAGCACTTTTGAAGTTCCCGCCTCTGCCAAGAGGCCCCGCCCCCCGGCCCCTGTGGTGCGCCATGCGCATGCCTAGTGCGAGCCGCCTGCCCCCGCCCCGCGCGCGCTCCGCCTCTGTTCCCCGTAGGCCCCCGCGCGCCGCTGGCGGCTAGTTCCCTCCCCAGTCGCACTCTCCCGGGTTGATCGCCGGCGCGCGCACCTCCTAGCGCGGAGGAGTCCCCGACGGGGAGGTTCCGAGAGAGAGACGATTGGCTGACGTGGTGGCTGCGCGTCGGGCCTGAGAAACTCTGGGCGAGCGCGTTGAGTCGCTCCCGGGGCGGTGCGGGGCTCATCTCAGGTAAACCGGTGGGTTGGGAGGTTTGGACGACAAAAGGAGGAGAAAAGGAGGGGTGGGTTTAGACCAGCCTTTGGAATTTCCGGCCGCAGCCTCCTTGGAGAAGAAGGGGGTCACACAGAAACTGCCCCCTCTGAATGTCGGCCCCGAGCGGCCGGGAGTGATGGGGCTAGCTCGAAGGTCAGTTTGGTGTGGTCCTCTGGTCTTCTTGCGCATGATTTCGGCATCTTCCCCTGTTTCCTCTTACAAGAGCTCAGCAACTGAGCATGTATTCAGAAGTGTAGGTTTTTGTTTTGTTTGCTTTTCCTTTAAGAGGCAGTGAGTTAGAGGGTTCAGGTCTAGGCTCAACCTCTGATTGACTCCGTGCCCTTGAGAGTCACTCATTTCGTTGTGTATTTTAGTTCTCACACTTGTTAAGTTTTGGCAGAGTGTGGTGCTTCTTTAGCCATGCTGTAAAAAGATACTGTTAGAATTTTTTTGGTTTACAAAGTCTCTGGGCCCAGATTTCTCTAATTGGAAGGTAACACCACCCAGCAGAATTTGTGAAGTACTTTAAGCTCCATGGATGGAAGGAACTGGATAAACACAAGATAATAGCATTATTAGACAGGATGTCGTAGAAAGAAAAAAGTTTCCACAAGAGCAGGCTTTTTGAAAAGCTCCTTTGAACGTTTTTATGCAGTTTAAATCACAGCGGTAGTAGAAAAAGGTAAGCCAAAACAAAGGGCCAAGCAAAACTGCATTTTAAGGAGACTTTTTTTTTTTTCCGTTCCTCCCGTAACTTTAACAAGTTACTGGCTTTTCAAAGTTTCTTCTTGGGATCTAGTGTGGACCTAAACTAAAATAATGGTTGCAGAAACATTTGGCAATCTTGTGCAGTAGTATACCAAGAAAATTCATTAAAACAAAGATGAATTCTGTTTAAGGTAACAGAAATTAAAATATCTTTCTCATGGGTGAGAGGTAATGATGGCAAATCAGAAAAATGAACAGGAGATGTACACAATTTTCCTTCACAGGCATAGAGTTTGTAGATATGAAATCTTTTTAGTATGCTAATTTTCAAAGGATAATAGACACAGCAGAGTCGGTAAATCATAAGTATATAGCTCAATGAATTTTCACAAAGTGTGCCTTTCCAAGTGTTCAGTAGCTAGATCAAGAAAGAGCATTGTTTGCATAGTGGAAGCCCCATTTGTGTCCCTTTTCCAAAGGTAGCCATTATCTCAAAAAAAAATTTTTTTTTTTGTCTTTTTGTTGTTGTTGTTGTTGTTGCTATTTCTTGGGCCGCTCCCGCGGCATATGGAGGTTCCCAGGCTAGGGGTCCAATGGGAGCTGTAGCCACCGGCCTACACCAGAACCACAGCAACGCGGGATCCGAGCCGCGTCTGCAACCTACACCACAGCTCACTGCAACGCCGGATCGTTAACCCACTGAGCAAGGGCAGGGACCAAACCCGCAACCTCATGGTTCCTAGTCGGATTCGTTAACCACTGCGCCACGACGGGAACTCCCATTATCTCAATTTTTGACATCATCAGTGAATTACTTATTGACTTCAGATAAATGGAATTGTGCAGTATACAGTCCTTGGTGTCTCACTTGGTTAATATTATATTCCTGAGGTTTATACAAGGTATGTAACAGTAGTTTGTTCTTAATACTGTACAGTATTCCATCCAGTTTTTGGTTATTATCAGCAGGACTGCTATGAACATTTTGTAAGTATTTTGGTGAGCATCTGTGTACACTTCTGTTGGATGTTGGATGTGGATACCTACTGGTGAAATGACTGTATTATCAGATGCACAGATATCTAGGTATATACTAACAAAGTTGTTCAAAGTAGTTATGTCAATTAATACTCCTGTTAGCAGTGTTTGAGGATTCTGGCTTCTCCAAAAGCTTGTGACATTTAGCATCATCCTTTTCATTTTAGCCATTCTGGTGGGTAGTGATATCATGTTGGGAGTTTCCCTAGTGAATAATGATTTTTAATACCTCTTCATATCCCTCTTTGCCATTTGGATATCCTTCATTCCCAAGGGTCATCACATTTTTTGTAAAGGGCTGGGTAGTTAATATAGGCAGTTCTTGCTTTGTAGAATTTCACTTAAAGCAGTACTGTGTGCAGCTAGGACTGCCCTATTTTATGCTTTGCAGGCCGTGTACAGTCTGTTGTATGTATTTTCTTTCTTCCTTTCCTTCTTTTTTCTTTTTCTTTCCTTTTTTTTTTTTTTTTTGCCTGCTTGTTTGCTTGCTTCCCTACCTGCCTTTCCTCTTTTCTTCTTTCCCTTTCTTTCTTCCTCCCTTTTTTTCTTTTTTCCTTAATTTTCTTTTTCTCCCTCCCTTAATTCTTTCCTTCCTTCCTTCCTTCCCACTGCTATATTGAAAAATGACTGTTCATAAATGACTGATATGGTCATTGGTGGTGGTGACATCATTAGATGGGGCTATACTGGAAAAAGTATTCATACATAATAGTATTAAGTAGTATGTGCTGTAGGGTTTAGGTTTTATATTTCAAATCTTTAAACATCCTCTTCGCTTTTTACCAGTTTACCTCGACTAATTAGAGACCTATTTGAGACCTCTTTAAATTGTCCTTATTGCTCCTACTTTCTCCCATTCCTTTAAAACTGAGGAACAAAAGAGAGGTAAGAAGTGAGAAAAGAAAGAAAATATAACCCTTTGTTGATTTGCATAAAAGGCTAGGAGAAAGATAAATATGCAGATAAGTTGTGGACACTGAGTAAAAAAAGTATAAAATGCATAAACTGTTTTTTGCAGTACTTTGATATGGATGTTTATTGTCTTTTGAGCTGTTCCCTCCTGGGATGATTTGGTTGAAATTTATATCTGCCTGACTGAGTATGCTCATAATTTAGGAAGTAAAAGCCAATAACTTCATAAAATTCAACTGTGGCACCCCTGTTCAGAATGGAAGTCCATTCTTCCTTTCACTCAGTACCAACAGAAAGTATGAAAAAAAGCTTTTGAAAGTATCCAAAAAAAGCTTTATTTGAAATACTATTATTTCAGCTCGTGTTGACATTTTTAACTAACACTTTTTTTTTTAAAGGTGGTTTATTGAAGTAATTTCATTGTATATTTAGCTAATAGGAATGAGGGGCTTGGGGCAACTCCCATCTGTGCAATCTTTTCTTTGTTATGGGTAATCTTGCTTGTTTGTTATGCAAACAGAAATTTATGGTAACCTCTAGGCCCCAGCTTCCACCAACCCACTGCAGTCTTTAAGCCATTTTTATATAGAAATTTTGGATCCAGTTATGCATCTATACATGTGTGTATATGTACACACATATTTTGACAAATACAAATACCTTTCTGCTTTATACTTGCCAGACATAACAGTTGTACTTACATGCTATGTTTTTATTGCACTTCTTGTACCAGAGTTGGAATCGTTGCAATTTATAATGGCTGGTAAAGGGAAATTGTTGGTGAAGGGGATTCTCTGATAAGGGAAAACTGCCCCCCAACCTTGACCTGATATAGGAGCAAATAAGATATTTATGTAGTAGAAATGTGTAATGGTACCAGACTCGGATTGATGCTTCTATATTCCTAAGGATTTATCTGTCAGTCCAGTTGTCATTAGATTCGTAGAGTAACTACTTCCCTGGATGTGGCCTGCATTACTTGCATTGCCATTGTTAACCTCTGGGATGGTTCATTTTCTAGGATCCCAATGGGGGCAAACCTTGCCCTTTCTGGTTGCAGTTTCTATTTTTAGATACTTCATTTAGGTTACATTTCATCTTGTTTACTTTGTTCAAAGTGACCGTATTTCTCTAGTGTTATCTATTACCTGTTATACTTTCCTTCCAGCAAGTAATCTTATTACTAATATATCCAGATACTTGTGACTGAGGATGGGCAGAGTATAGCTCACCCTCATCTCACATGCCACCTACCCAGATAGCTTTAGGGTTTGATGAAAGAAAAAGAGGTATTGCACATTAACCACTATGGCAACTCTTCTTGGTGCTATATTATTATTCTCTCTTCCTTTTGAATTTGTTGGATTTTGAGGCTGTTGTAAAGAGAGGCAATTGTTTTAGGGCATTAATTGCAAAAGAAATATGTTACAATTCCAAGAGCACTGGGCCTAAGAGCAGAGTAAGGTTGACTTAACTACTGTGTGTGTTAATAACCCTTCCTGCAGTTCTGTTCTCTTGTAAAATGAGGCATTATGGCCAAGTATCTCTAATCCTTGGTAATCTTTTCTAAAGACCTAGTAGAGGAGTTCCCGCCGTGGCTCAGGTGTTAACAGACCCGACTAGCATCCAAGAGGATGTGGGTTCCATCCCTGGCCTTGCTCAGTGAACTTAGGGATCCGGCATTGCTGTGAGCTGTTGGTGTAGGTTGCAGACGTGGCTCAGATCTGGTGTTGCTGTGGCTGTGGCTTAGGCCTGTGGCTACAGCTCTCTGATTGAAAATAACTAAGTAACAGACCGAGTAGAAAAGCACAGTATTTAGAATTTAATACTAAATTTGTTCAGGCTACCCTCTCAGTTCTTTTCATTGAAAACATTAAGGCCTAGAGAGATTGCATATAATCACGTACTTATTAGACTCCAGTTCTCCTAACTTTTTATTTCAGTTGCTTTTTCTTTTTTTCTTTATTTTTATTTTTATTTTATGGCTGTACCTGCGGCATATGGAAGTTCTCAGGCCTGAAACCAAGCCACAGTTGCAGCCTACACCACAGCTGTGGCAAAGCCAAATCTTTAAACCCTCTGTGCTGGACCAGGGATTGAACCTGCATCTCTGCAGGGAGCTGAGCCGCTGCAGTCAGATTTTTTTTTTTTTTTTTTGTCTTTTTGCCTTTTTCTAGGGCCGCTCCCATGGCATATGGAGGTTCCCAGGTTAGGGGTCCAAGCAGAGCTGTAGCCACCGGCCTACGCCAGAGCCACAGCAACGCGGGATCCGAGCCGCGTCTCAACCTACACCACAGCTCACAGCAATGCCGGTTCCGTAACCCACTGAGCAAGGCCAGGGATCTAACTCACAACCTCATGGTTCCTAGTTGGTTTCGCTAACCACTGCGCCGC
Organism: Sus scrofa; assembly: GCF_054392235.1. Lineage (NCBI taxonomy): Eukaryota > Metazoa > Chordata > Mammalia > Artiodactyla > Suidae > Sus > Sus scrofa. The sequence continues at coordinate 71,374,666 of NC_139389.1, read as the reverse complement.
AATGGGACAGAAATTCCTGTGGTCAGATTCTTAACCCACTGTGAACTCCTCTAGTTGCTTTCTCCATTATGCTGCTTATAAAAAGGCAGCCTTTTGATATAACCCTGAAGGTCACAGTTTTGTGTAATCCCTTCTCCTTGAGGATAGACTAGACCCAGGGGCGCACTTGTAATAGAATATGGCGTGGTGGGATGTCACTTATGGAGATAAGGTTATAAAAGACTTTAACTTCCTTTTTGCTGGGCTGTCTTGCTTGCTCACTTTGAAGATGCCACCTGCCACATTAGGATTGAACTGTAGAAAGCCTCACCAGACAAGGACTTGAAGGGGGCCTTTGGCCAGTGGCCCATGCTGAACAGTAACCCCCTAGGGACTGAATCCAGCTAACAACCAATGAGGAAAATGGAAGATTGTGTCCCAGTTAAGCCTTGAAATGACTGTAGCACTGGCTATCCCTGGCTGCAACCTTGTAAGAGACTCTGAACTGAGGACCTAAATAAGTAACACCCCATTCCTTAGAAACTGTGAGGTAACAAATGTACGTGTTTTAAGCTGCTGAATTTTAGAATGATTTGTTAAGTAGCAATAGCTAACTAATAAACTGTTCTTACTAATTTCAGAACATTTTTAGTAAAAAAATAATTCTTCCTGAAGTTTTTATAAACATGTTTTTAATCATCTTAAATATGTTTGAGAATGTTATTTTTACTTTTTGCAAAGTAAAATATTAACCATTTAACTATTCTGTATTTGTTATAACTTAATTGCTAGGTATTTTATCTCAAAACTGGCAACATAAAGAGAAGATTACTTTGAAGGTTGCTTTGATTTGGGGTTGCATTAAATTGGGTAATCATGGGACAGACTTACCATACGACTGCTTTTGGCAATTGGCATGAGCACCTTTGATTCAAATATTGTTTCTCTCTCTCTCTCTCTCTCTCTCTCTCTGTGTCCCCCCCACACCACCACCACCGGTGTGTGTATGTTTGGCCACTCATTCAGAAGTTGTCAGGCCAGGGATTGACCCTGGGCCACAGCAGCGACCCAAGCCACAGCAGTGACAATACTGGATTTTTAACCCACTGTGTCACCAGGGAACTCACAGATACTCTTTAATGTTGAAGGTGTTTTTAACTTGGATTTTATACTGTTTGGAATGTAGATAGCCAGATAGTCTGTTCTTATTTATCTACAGTTTTGCATTAGGGTTATTCGAATATCTGTAAATACTATTTTGATAATTGTCTTTAGTATCCCCAGGTATATAAGTTTTGGAAACTGCTAGAGTACAACAGGGATGATTTTACTGGAGTCTAAATCTTCAATCTTTTTATTTTCTGTTGGACCATACCAACTTTCCATCTTCATAGCTTTATCTTGAGAGTTTTTGCTATTATGGGACAAGTTTTGAAAAACTGAGAAAATAAATAAATGAGCATATTTATGATATAGATCAGTTAACTTTAAAAAATTTTTATTGTGAAATTTAATGTGTGTAAAGAAAAGTATATAAAGTGTATGTAGATAGTTCAATTAATAAATAGTTAACACTCATGTTATTACCATCAGATACTTTGAATTGAATAATCATTGAAATGTGCTTTGAACATGGTTTTTTTTTTTTGGTCTTTTGTCCTTTTAGGGCCACACCTGCAGCATATGGAGGTTCCCAGGCTAGGGGTCAAATCGGAGCTGCAGCTGCCAGCCTACACCAGAGTCACAGCAATGCCAGATCCAAGCCGCATCTGTGACCTACACCACAGCTCACAGCACCACTGGATCCCCAACCCACTGAGCAAAGTCGGGTTGAACCCACATGCTCATGGATAATAGTTGGATTCTTTTCCACTGTGGCATGATAGGAACTCCCCGAATTCAATTTCTTTAATAGGTGCAGGACTATTCTAGTTATCTATTCTTATTCAGTTAGCTTTGGTAGATTGTATTTTTCAAGGAATCTGTGAAATTTATAAGTGTGAAGCTGTTTGTAATAGGCCCTTTTTATCTTTTTAATGTCTATGGAATTGCTTTAATATCTTCCTCTCCTTCCTGATATTGGCGGTATACATTGTCTTTATTTTTATCTTGATCAGTCTGTCAAGAGGGTTATCAATTTCGTTGATCTTTTCAAAGAACCAGCTTTTGGTTTCATTGATTTTTTTTTTTTTTTTTCTGTGTTGATTTTACATTTTCAGTTACATTGATTTTTGCTTTTTACCATTTCCATCCTTCCACATATTCTGGGTTTAACTTTTTCTTAATTTTGCCTTTTTTTAAAGGTGAAAGCTTAAGTATTATAAGAGGCTGTTCTCTCTTTTATTTTTTATTTAAAAAAAATTCTACCACACCCACGGCATGCAGAAATTCCTGGGCCCGGGATCGAACCCATGCCACAGCTGTAACCAGAGCCACAGAGGTGGCACCGCTAGATCCTTAACCTGCTGAGCCACCTTTTTTTTTTTTTTTCTTTTTAGGGCCGCACTTGTGGCATATGGAGGTTCCCAGGCTAGGGGTTGAATTGGAACTATAGCTGCTGGCCTACACCACAGCTCACTGCAATGCCGGATCACCAACCCACCAAGTTAGGCCAGGGATCAAACCCGCAACCTCACAGTTCCTAGTCGGGTTCAGTTCCGCTACACCACGACAGGAACAGCTATTCTCCCTTTTTATTTTTTATTTATTCACTTATTTATTTTTCCTTTCACCTTTTCTGGGGCCACTCCCATGGCATATGTAGGTTGCCAGGCTAGGGGTCTAATCAGAGCTGTAGCTGCCAGCCAATGCCAGAGCCACAGCAATGTGGGATCTGAGCCGTGTCTGTGACCTACACCACAGCTCACAGCAACGCCGGATCCTTAACCCACTGAGCAAGGTCAGGGATTGAACCCACAACCTCATGGTTCCCTGGTCGGATTCATTAACCACTGAGACACAACGGGAACTCCTATTCTCCCTTTTTAAATGCATGTGTTTAGTATTAGAAATTCCCTCTTAGCACCAGTCTACCTACTTCACACAAATTTTGGTATGTTGTGTTTCGTTTTGTTTCGTTTCTTTTCTTTTCTTTCTGTCTTTCTCTCTTTCTTTCCTTTCTTTCTTTCTTGTTTTGTCTTTTTAGGGCCCATGTGCAGCATATGGAAGTTCCCAGGCTACGGTTTGAATTGGAGCTATAGCTGCTGACCTACACCACAGCTCACAGCAACGCTGGATCCTTAACCCACTGAGTGGGGCCAGGGGTCGAACCTGCATCCTCATGGATACTAGTCAGATTTGTTTCCACTGAGCCATGTTGGGAACTACTCTATTTTCATGTAGTTGGAGATATTTAAAAATTTCCCTTTACTCTTGGGAGTTGCCGTCATGGCTCAGTGGTTAACGAATCTGACTAGGAACCATAAGGTTGTGGGTTCGATCCCTGGCCTTGCTCAGTGGGTTAAGGATCCGGTGTTGCCATGAGCTGTGGTGTAGGTTACAAATGCGGCTCGGATCCTGAGTTGCTGTGGCTCTGGTGTAAGCCGGCGGCTACAGCTCTGATTAGACCCTAGCCTGGGAACCTCCATATGCTGAAGAAGCAGCCCTAGAAATGGCAAAATGACCAAAAAAAAAAAAATTTCCCTTTGCTCTTCTTTTTTTTTAGGCCACGCCTATGGCATGTGGAAGTTTCTGGGTAGGGATTGAACTCATACCGCAATAGCGACCTGAGCTGCTGTAATGTTAATGCTGGATTCTTACCTTGCTGTGCCACAAGGGAGCTCCTACTCTTCCTTTTTTAACCAGGTGTTTTTTAGAAGTGTTTGGGAACTTTTTTTTTTTTTAATGTCTTTTTAGGGCCCTACCTGCAGCATATGGAAGACTAGGGGTCGAATCTGAGCAGCAGCTGCCGGCCCATGCCACAGCAATAGCAAAAGGGATCTGAGTCACATCTGTGACCTACACCATGGCTCACAGCAACACTGGGATCCTTAACCCATTGAGTGAGGCCAGGGATCGAACCCATGTCCTCATGGATCCTAGTCGGGTTCATTACCGCTGAGCCACGACAGGAACTCTTGTGGATTCTAGAGGTAGCTTTCTGTTAATGATTTCCAGTTTATTTTGTTGTGGTTAGATAACATTTGTTTGATTTCATTTCTTATAGATGTGTTGAGGGTTTTTTTTTTTTTTAATGATGAGAATAGGGTCTTTTTTGAGTAAATGTGCCACTTGAAAAGATGGTCCTTTGTTGTTTGGAGTTGTCTGCAAGTGTCACATAGGTCAAGTTGGTTGATAATAATGAGTACACTGTATCTTTGTGGATTTTCTGAGGACTTACTCTCCTGATCACTGAGAGAGGTGTGGTGAAGTTTCCAACTATAATTGTGGATTTGTGTGTTGTTCTTTAATGAGTTTTCACCTTGTGTATGTTGACATTTTGTTGTAAAGTGCTTACATATTTAGGATTGCTTATGTCTTGTTAGTGATTTAAACCTTTCAGTGTCTTTAGTCTTGGTAATTTTTCTTGGTTTTTACTCTGTCTGATATTAATAGAGACACTGCTTTATTTTGATTAGTATTGGCTTGATTTTTTTCGCGGTGCTCTATCTAGTATGCTAAATGATAAATAGTTAGGCAAGGGTAATTTATAGGATATTTTCATTTTGTGTTCATGGGGTTCAGAACACACTACCCCAAAATATGGTATCTTGGCATATGAAATATTTTAAAACTGAAGCAGTTCATAAGATCCTCATGTGGGCGGTGCCCTCCCTTTATCTGGAGGAAAGGAGCATCCTTATCACCAAAGGTGAAGGATGCCAAGAGAAATCTTAAGGAACAGGCCTTGCTAAGTTTTCCCAGTTTACTACCTTTGGCTCATCCCCTTTTTCTGTGACTAGCCACTGTTAATCATACTTAGTATAAAGATGCTAGGGCCTAACTGTTTCTTCACAACTTCATTACCTTGTGAAGGCTCCCATGTCACGTAAAACTTAAATTAAGTAAATTTATTTGCTTTTATCTTGTTAATATGACCTTGTCAGTTTAATTTTCAGGCCCAACCAGGGATCCTAAGAGGATCAAGGAAAAGTTTTTCACCCCTACATTGTGCATTTTGTTATTAATATATTTTCTTTAAATAATGTTTTGATTTTAGGAAGTCATGTCTTATTAAATGTGACCTAAGATCATGTTAAAGTACAAGGATATGTGTTCTGATGAACGTTAGAAAAATTTTTGCATTATTGCTCTACTTCTTGGATAGAATTTGAATGGTAATTTCTTGTAGATACTTTTTACATTTGGATGTTGAAATGCAGTTTTGCATGAGGTCTCAACTGTATACATATAACCTAAAAATATTTTAAACATTTAAATTTATTTTTTTAATGATATGTTTTCTGAAGTGTGACAGACCTTTTCTTTCAGCAGCATGTCTTGAAACTAATTAGTAGTTTAATACTTTTATTATCTTTTAAGTTTAATGTAAATTGAAGCTTTTTCCTTAATTTATGTCAAACAGCTTGTTGCCAGCATGGGAGCTGCAGATATTGTGTGATACAGCTTATGACATCCCAAAGTAGAACATTGTATTCAGTGGCATGAGCTGGCACAGTGGGCAAGATTATTCTTATTCATTTAGGTATGTGAACTGTAACTTAGGAAGTTCATTTACAAAAACTCACTGTCTGAGTTTCTTTTCGATTCTTTACTGTTTTATGAAACTCAGCTTAGGAGTTCAGTGGCTTAATTTCTATTGTCTTTATTTCATACAGGTGATTAATTTTATCTTACTTAAATTAAAGTCTTCATACACATCTGTAAAATGTGTATGTTCTTGTTAGCCTTTTTTTTTTTTTTTTGTCTTTTAGGGCCACACTGAGGCATATGGAAGTTCACAGGCGAGGGGTTAAATCTGAGCTACAGCTGCTGGTCTACACTACAGCCACAGCCACACTGGATTCTTAACCCACTGAGTGAGGCCAGGGATCTAACCCATGTCCTCATGGATACCAGTCGGGTTCATTACCTCCAAGCCATAATGGGAACTCCACTGTTAGCTGTTTTAGAATTGAAATCTCCTTTAAAATATTTTGTCACATGCTACTGGTTGGTTCTGGAAGCTTTTGGTCTACATGTAAATATTCCTTAAAAATTAGAGTTAGATTTTTTCTTCATTAAAATTTGTTTTTCTTCTTTTTTTTTAGGGCCACACCCACAGTATATGGAAGTTCCACACCCACAGTATATGGAAGTTCCCAGGCTAGGGGTTGAATCAGAGCTGTAACTGCCGGTCTACACCACAGCCACAGCAACACAGGATCCGAACCACATCTGCCACCTACACCACAGCTCACGGCAATGCGGGATCCTTAACCCACTGAGGGAGGCCAGGGATTGAACCTGCATCCTCACGGATACTAGTAGGATTTGTTTCCGCTGAGCCACAACGGGAACTCCCTTCATTAAAGTTTTTAGAATAATTTTTCTTCCGAAATATGCTATTGATTTTGGGAATTACTTTATGAAAAACAAAGATTGTATTATTTGCCTATTAGTGAATAAAACTTTAACATTACCACATTTAATAATAATGAGATTTTTAAAAACTGCCACAGAGATGTTCTTTTTAGTGGCATTCATAAACAGAAAAGTATAATAATATTGCCATCCAGTGGAATATTAAACAACCATTGAAGTGATTTAAAGAAAAATACTGGAGTTCCCATTGTGCCTCAGTTGGTTAGGAACCCAGTGTTATCTCCCTGAGGATATGAGTTAGGTCCCTGGCCTGCTCAGTGTGTTAAGGATTCAGTGTTGTCTCATGCTGTGGTGTAGGTTGCAGATGTGGCTGGGATCTGGTGTTGCTGTAACTATGTCGTATTCCTTAGCTGCAGTTCCAATATGACCCCAGCCTGGGAATTTCCATACGCCACAGGTGTGGCTGTAAAAAGAAAACAAAGAAAGAAAAGTTTATGATATAATATTATTGTGAAAAAAATCATGTATATGTAGACATTGATTGCACATATCTAAATAGGTAAATCAAAAATGACAAAACACTAAGGTTTTAAGAGTATTTTATGTCTTGATGGTGAATATGAGGGACGATCTTTTTTTCCTTCTTCCTACTTTCTGTATTCTGGATTATTTTCTGTAGGATATGGTCATTTGGGCAGTGTCTAGAATTCTATTTGTAATTTTTTTTTCTTTCAATAATTTTTGCCAAATCAATAATACAACATCATTTGATGTTAATATTGGATTGGCTCTGATTTCTAATGATTATAGTTGATTGTAACCAGTGTATTTTTTTTAAGAACATAGTGATATTTAGGTCCTTTGAAATCTTCCAAGTAGATTGTCAAAAATTTTAAAAGTAGGTAGTTACTGGAAATTCTTGTTGTGGCTCAGAGGGTTATGAACCAGACAAGTATACATGAGGATGCAGGTTTGATCCCTGGCCTTGCTAAGTGGGTAAGGATCTGGCTTTGCCCTGAGCTGTGGTGTAGGTAGCAGATGCTTCTTGGGTCCTGTGTTGCTGTGGCTCTGGCATAGGTTGCAGATGTGACTTGAATCTGGCATTGCTGTGGCTGTGCTGTAGGACAGCAGCTGCATCTCTGATTTGACACTCTAGCCCAGGAACTTACATATGCTGCAGGTGCGGCCTTAAAAAAGAAAAGGAAAAAAAAGTAGGTAATTACTTAGAAAAATATTTTCTGTTGTTTTTGAGACGTTTTAATGAATGGCCAGTAACTTTCTTAGATCTTCTGGCAATATCACCTTCCCCTCTCTAGGATTTATCTGGACTTGGTTTTTATTTTGTCCATATTGTGTCTTCCTTATTAAAGTTACAATGACTTTATTTGCAGTTTCTCCCCAGTGTACCAGAAACTTTGCCCAAATGTTTGAGAGTTCATAAGGCGTTGACTACTCCAGCCCCTTCACTTCAGACCTTGTTGAGGGCCTTTGCACGCTTGTTTGCTTGCTGAGAGCATACCTGTGTCTTATAGAGATTCACATGGCTCCCAGATACCACTTTGCTTCCTTTTGTTTCCCTCTCCTCCTCCCTGCACTGATGTTGGATATCATGCAGGTCTTGTAGTGGTTGGTGGTGTACTTTTGTGTTTACCTAGTTTTGCAGTTGATATTTTTTTTTTTTTTATAGATTTGGTTTTGGTATCCTGGTTACTCTGTCTGTTTTTATGGAGATATTTAGGGAGATTTAAAATTATGTAGTAGCTTCCACCAGTATTCCCAGAATGTGGCTTTTTAACAAAGTTCAATTTATCCAATTTAAAGGATAGTCTTTTTGGAACATATACTTTGTTAAATGTTCTTTATTTTATTTTATTTTTATTTTTATTTTTTGTCCCTTTGCGTTTTCTAGGGCTGCTCCCATGGCACATAGAGGTTCCCAGGCTAGGGGTCTAATTGGAGCTGCAGCCGCCGTCCTACGCCACAGCAATGTGGGATCCTTAACCCACTGAGCAAGGCCAGGGATCGAACCCGAAACCTCATATTTCCTAATCGGATTCATTAACCACTGAGCAACGATGGGAACTCCTAAATGTTCTTTATTTTATAAACATAAAGAGTTGCTTCTAATTTTTTTTTTTAAGTCCTAACTTTACGAAATAAAAACCTAGCAACAATTTTTGTTTGGGGAATTTTACTAGTTTGTAAAATCTAAAATTTTAGGATCCACTTATTTCTTCAATTCTCTAGAGCAGAATAAACAAGAGACTTTCCAAAGGCAAGTTAATAAGTGGCAGCAGCTATATCTAAATATTCATTTTATGATTCCACAGTAATCAACCCTGAACTACTTACAGGAAGTGACCGAGTGAAAGTGAACTCTGTGTAGAAAGTGTTTTACCTGAGTTCCCTTTGTGCTCAATGGGTTAAGGACCCAACATTGTCTCTCTGAGGATGGGGGTTCAATCCCTGCCCTCACTCAATGGGTTAAAGATCTCGTGTTGCAGCTTGGATCTAGAGTTGCCATGGCTATGGCATAGGCTTCAGCTGCAGCTGTGGTTTGAAGCCTGGGCGCTTCCATATGCTGCAGGTGTGATTGTAAAAAGAGAAGGAAAAAAAAAAAGTGTTTTATCCTTCAGCTAATAAATGGCTTTCTTGAGTTAGGACTCTTTTCTCGATGGTATGAGAAATAACCCCTCCAGAAAGAGTGCAGACATGGTTTTTGGCAGGCTCCTGATCATCAGCAGGTCAGCTTCCAGTTGATTCATGACTGAGATCCCTCTTATTTTAAATTTGTTCTATAGGAGAAGCTGAAAGTGTCTCTGAACATACTAGGAGGTGAGGGAGTAAGAATACTTACAAGACAGTGGCTTAAAGTAACATTTATTATATTATAGTTCTGGAGGATAGAAATCTGAAAGGATTCCCACTGTGCTAAAATAGTGTAAAAAGAAATGTGTATGAGAGGGAGAGAGAGAGTGTGTGTGTGTGTGTCTATGTGTGTATGTGTGTATTTTCAGAAGGGGATAGTATGAGTTTGGAGTTAAAAGAGTTTCAGGTACCATGAAATCACTGTTGATATTTGTTGGTGCTGCACCAAGGAACTCCTCTGGTCAGAATCGCAGGAAGGAGGGTGACAATCTCTAAGTTGTTTATTAGGATAAGGGAGGCTAAGTAGCACCAATAACCCCGAAATTGTGACTTAATACAACACAGGTTTATTTCTCACCCATACAGAGTTTGGCTTAGAGATCAAGGTTCTATATTGTGATGCTACCATCTCAAATGTAGTTTTCGAGGTTGTTGCAGGAGGGGGAGAGAAGGCTAGAGGATCTCATAGAATGTCCTTAAGGGTGAGTCCTGAAATTGGCTTCTATCTCTTCTGCCTACACCGCTTTGGCTACAACTCAGTGACATGACCCAAATGTAAAGAAGGGTAGGAAATGCAGTTTTCCTGCACATTTGGGGAAAAAAACTGCTGTGGTTTCTAGTCTAACCAGTCTGAGGTTTGGAAGGGGAGAAGATAGAAGAGGAAATGATGGTTAGATCTTGTTATGAACTGAATGTTTATGTCCTTTCTAATTTTTTTTTTTTTTTTGGTCTTTTCTAGGGCTACTCCCACGGCATATGGAGGTTCCCAGGCTAGGGGTCTAATCAGAGCTGTAGCTGCTGGCCTAGACCAGAGCTACAGCAACGTGGGATCCAAGCCACGTCTGCGACCTACACCACAGCTCACAGCAACGCTGGGTCCTTAACCCACTGAGTGAGGCCAGGGATCAAACCTGCAACCTCATAGTTCCTAGTGGGATTCGTTAACCACTTAGGCATGACAGGGACTCCTTTATGTCCTTTCTAAATTCATATGTGGAAACCCTACCCTCCAATGTGATGATCTGGGAGGTGGGGGAGGTAATTAGGATTCAATAAGGTCGTGAGGGCAGAGCCCTCGTGAATAGGATTAGTGCCCTTATAAGGGTCAGGACAGAGTTTGCTTCTCCTCTCTGTGCTCTGCCATGTGAAAGTACAGTGGGAATTTGGTGGTCTGCAACCCAAATGAGGACTCATCAGAACTCAACCATGTTGATACCCATACTCCTAGAACTGTGAGAAGTTTCTGTTGTTTGTGAGCCTTCCAGTCTATGGTATTTTTATTACAGTAGTTCAAATGGAGTAGGACATCTTAACTCTTTTCATTACCTGGTAGGATTTTTGCCTTGCCTTATTATCCCATGGCACTTGCAACTTGGGTTATTGCTGCTGATTTCTGTATTGGTGGGACAGACAAGAATTGTTCTAGTGCAACATGTCGGAGGTAAGAGCCATGCAAATTTTTCTCTCACCTGTTCCTTCAGCATCACCAGTATTACTCTTCACTAAAGGTCATAGTCCTCCTCTTTCCCACTACTCTTTCAAAACACATGGATTTCTTGAAGTTTGTGGTTGGTTCCTCACATCCATGATTCCTCTCACTTTATAGTTTTTTTACATTGATTTTGGAGGAGAGAGTCAGCAGTCTTTCTAGTTTGCTACTTGACCCTTCCTAGTTTCCAAATAACTGGAAGCCTTACTGACTTCTGAATTAAACTCTCTTAGGAAAAAACTCCAACCTTGTCTTAACTGAGAAGGAAATATTTTCATTTTTTGTCCTTATAAATAGAAAAATCAATTTATTCCTAGGGTCTAGGTAGTATGGTAATTTTGATAAACCAGTAGTTTTGAGTATCTGATAGTGATGAAGAATAGAAAACTGTACTGGGTGGTCTGTAGGTATGATTCTTGTGTTAGCAAGAGGTTTCTTTTTCTTCAAACTATCTTGTTGATACTATCTTCCCCCTCTGTGCTCAGGTCAGGTTGAAGTTCTGAAGTAATTTTTAAAAGCCATATTATCAGAGTACATAGTTTCAAATTTTTAACTCCTTGTAGCATTCAAAAGAAAGAAAAATGTAAAGCAATATGATTTGATAAAATTAGTACCCTGACCAATATGGAAAAGTTATAAGGTTAAAATATTGTTAAGGTTTCCACGATAATCCAACAATCTGATCAAAAGTCTTTACATTGGGTCATTCACTTAAAGTGCCATCCTGAAAAACAACAACAAAAAAATAGAGCAGGAGGCATACATAACTCTCCCAGACTTCAGACAATATTACAAAGCTACAGTGATCAAAATAGTGTGCTATTGGCACAGAAACAGACCTGAATCAGTGGATCAGAACAGAGAGCCCAGAAATAAACCCAGGCACTTCCAGTCAGTTAATCTTTGACAAAGTAGGGAAATGTAAAATGGGAAAATGACAGTCTCTTCAGCAAGTGGTGCTGGGAAAACTGGACAGCTGCATGTAAATCAGTGAAACTAGAACACACCCTCACACCATGCAGAAATATAAGCTCCAAATGGCTTAAAGACTTAAACATAGGACATGATATCATCAAACTCCTACAAGAAGAACATAGGCAAAACATTTTCTGACATAAACTGTATAAATGTTTTTCTTAGGTCAGTCTCCCAAGGCAAAAGAAATAAAAACAAAAATGAACCAATGGTACCTAATCAAACTTACAAGCGTTTGCATAGCAAAGGAAACCATAAAAAAAGAAAGACAACCTCTGGAATGGGAGAAAATAGTTGCAAATGATGCAGCCAACAAGGGCTTAATCACCAGTATGCACACAAACACCTCATACAACTCAACAGCAAAAAAAAAAAACCAATCAAAAAAATTTGCTGAAGACCTAAGTAGATATGTCTCCAAAGAAGACATATGGATAGACATCAGGCATGTGAAAAAATGCACAATATCACTAATTATTACAGAAGTGCTAATCAAAAACTACAATAAAAAATGCACAATATCACTAATTATTACAGAAGTGCTAATCAAAAACTACAATGAGGTGCCTACCACCTCACACCAGTCGGAATAGCTGTCATTAATAAATCTGCAAATAACAAATGCTGAAGAGGGTATGAAGAAAAGGGACCCCTCCAAAATTATTGTTGGTGGGAATATAAATTGGTACAATCACCATGAAAAACAGCATGGAGGTCCTCAGAAAACTAAATATAGAATTGCCATATGGTCCAGCAGTCCCATCTTGGACATGTATCTGGACAAAACTACAATTCAAAAAGATACATGGGAGCTCCCGTTGTGGCTCAGTGGTTAACAAATCTGACTAGGAACTAGGAGGTTGCAGGTTTGATCCCCTGGCCTTGCTCAGTGGGTTAAGGATCCAGCGTTGCCATGAGCTGTGGTATAGGTTGCAGACGTGGCTTGGATTCCGTGTTGCTGTGGCTGGGGCGTAGGCTGGCAGCTACAGCTCCGATTCGACCCCTAGCCTGGGAACCTCCGTATGCCATGGGAGTGGCCCTAGAAAAGACGAAACAAACAAACAACAAAAAAACAAAAACCCAAAAAGATACATGCACCCATATGTTCATAGCAGCACTAGTCATGATAGCCCAGACATGGAAATAACCTAAATGTCCATCAACAGATGATTGGATTAAGAAGATGTGGTACATATATACAATGGAAAACTACTCAGCTATAAAAAGACCAAAATAATGCCATTTGCAGCACAATGGATGCAATTAGAGATTATCATAGTAAAATAAGTCTAGAAGAGAAAGACAAATACCATATGATATCACTTATATGTGGAATCTAACACTCTCAGACATGGAGAACATACTTGTGGTTGCCAAAGGGGAGGAGGGAGGGAGTGGGATGGACTGGGAGTTTGGGGTTAGTAGATGCAAACTGTCAGATTTAGAATGGATAGACAGCGATTTCCCGTCGTGGCACAATGGTTAATGAATCCGACTAGGAACCATGAGGTTGTGGGTTCAATCCCTGGCCTTGCTCAGTGGGTTAACCATCCGGCGTTGCCGTGAGCTGTGGTGTAGGTCGCGGATGCTGCTCGGATCCCGCGTTGCTGTGGCCCTGGCATAGGCTGGTGGTTACAGCTCCGATTCGACCCCTAGCCTGGGAACTTCCCATATGCCGTGGGAGCGGCCCAAGAAATGGCAAAAAGACAAAAAAAAAAAAAAAAAAAAAGGAGTGGATAGACAATAAAGACCTACTATAAGGCAGAGGGAACTATATCCCATCTCTTGGAATCAACCATGATGGAAAATAATATATATTAAAAAAAGAATATGTATGTATGACTGGGTCACTGTTGTACAGCTGAAATTGGCACAACATTGTAAATCTACTACATATATATATATATAGTAGTATATATATATATGTAGTATAGTAGTATATGTAGTATAGTAGTATATATATATATGTAGTAGATTTACAATGTATATATATATATATATATACTCTTTTGAGTATATATATATATACTCTTTTGCTAGGCACTGTGCTCATCAGCCACTTGAGATATGAATTAATGTAGCATTAAATCCTTACATATTGTTAAAAGATTAATGTTTGATATGCTATTCATATGAATTAACACCACAGAGTAGTGGACAAGTAACAGTTTGAATTAAATCAATGATGTAAAGAGAAAAAACACTTAAACTCTCCTTTGAGTTTATGCAGAGATGTAGAAATGAGTATTAAGAGGAAAACTCTGTTACTACTGGTTGTATACCTCCTCATGCTTGATGCCTGATTTTATTTTATTTATTTAATTAATTTTTTTAGGGCCACACCTGCGGCATATGGAGGTTCCCAGGCTAGGGGTCAAATTGGAGCTGCACAGCCACAGCAACACGGGATCTTAGCCTCGTCTGTGACCTACACCACAGCTCAAGGCAACACCGGATCCTTAATCCACTTAGTAAGGCCAGGGATTGAACCTGCAACTTCATGGTTATTAGGTTCGTTAACTGCTGAGCCACGATGGGAACTCCCTGGTGCCTGATTTTATTCAACATTTATATTGTTACATTTATATACATTGCCTGTGATTCAAAAATAGTTGAGTTTGAATTCAGTTTAGTTGCATTCAATTTAGCTAACATGATTAGAATGTTTTTATAGTTTAAAAGTATGTATATTTAAAACTATTCAAGGAGAAATTTTACAGTCTTTAAAGGATGATGTAACATTAAAGTTATGCATTAAACTTGTTAAAATACAAAATTTTTGTTACATTATTTAATAGTGGGAAAGGTAAAAAAGAAATTGTTTAGAAACTCTGCTTATGTTTTGCCCATATTTCTTTTGCTGTTTGTTATTATGACCATAGGAACTTTGAAGAACATTTTACATTAGTATTTGCTCACAGAATGTATTTTTATGTAGTGACTTTTGTGTATTTTATTCTCTTTAAAGGAACAGTGTGAATACTAAGTTTTTCCTTTGGAAAATCAGTTGTCACTATTCTTTTTTTCCCTGTGGAAAATTTTCTCAGAAGATGTTGGGGAAATTCCAAATATTTGAAAATATCCATGATCAAACAGAAACTGTTGGTTAGAATAGTGATTATGAAAAATTTTGTAATGACATGAGTGAAAAGATGGCATTTTTAAAAATTTGATTTTGTTGGAGTATAGTTGATTTACAATGTATTAGTTTCAGGAATATAATAAAGTGAATCAGTCATACATGTTCTTTTTTCCCATATAGGTTCTTATAAAATATTGAGTAGGTTTTCCTGTGCTATATAGTAGGTCCTTGTTAATCACCTGTTTTATACTGTAGATTGTATCTGTGGCCTTTTTAAAAGTCAGTTTTCTTAGGTTTACTATGAAATTAATTAAAAGAACTCAAGTGGAGGCTCAGGAAATGTGACTATTTCTCCACTAGATGGCGATGTATACTAGTTATTGTTCTATAGCCAACAAGCACATGTGTCTGAAGAGGTAATGCTAATGTGTATATTAATATAGCTAAATAATCGATCTATTGTATAACTAAAGGTAAAACATAATTTTATCTTTTATATAGAAAAGTCGTATTTACTAGACACCTGTGGGGAATGTGCACCTTTGATTTTTGTTGTTGTTGTTAGAGTTGCTAATTTTCTGTTGGTTTCTCTTTATACTTTGTTGGTATCCTATTGGACAGAAATATTTTAAAAGTTCAGTGTACAGTTGAAATTATCTTAAATGGCTTCCACTTATTGTTTTTTCAGAATACTAAAATACTAAAAGTTCTGCTTTTCCTTTGTTATACTGACTGAGGCCTGTGGTATGTTTAATGCTCAGGCTAGTCCATGGATCTCTTGTAGATATTTCTGCTCCTGCTAGTTCAGTTGATTTATATATTTACCAAGAATGACTTGTGTTTGTCCTCAGTCCTTTTATACCCGTTGTATCTGTGTCATATAATTTAAATTAAACATATAAGCTAATGGAAATATCCTTATAAAAAATGTTCTTCCTGTGGAAAGTAAGGTGATAATTAGCAACATTCAGGTGAATTGAAAAAAAAAATTACTATCAAAATAGAAGTGAGAAAGCTGTGAAAAAACCTAGATTATGTACTTGTTTATGAGGCAGAAAATGCTTGGAATTCTGTAAACGCTGTACAAAAAATGCTTTTATTTAACAATGTGATTACAGATGTAGAAGTTTCACATTTTGATGCTTGTAACAGAGATGTCTCCACAATTTTTATTTGAAGATGCCAAATATCCTGGATGAAAGTTATTTAAAGAATTTGCTTAAGTGCTTAGTAATTTTGTTTTTCTCTTAGTGTTACTACCTTACTATAGTTTATACTCTTGTTTTAACTGATTATTATTTAGAGGATATCTAAATAAAAAGTATTAGTCTCTGATGAAGCTGTGTATAGACAGAATCAGATGCAGGCCCCTTTAGGGCTGTAGATATTGGTTGAACATTTATGTAGTGGTGGTAGGGAGAAACTGGTTTTATTATCTTGAAATTATTATATGGAAACAGGAAAACATTAATTTTACCTAGTTGAAAATATATCTGGAAAAGGTGTTGCAAGATATTTCAGTTTTTTGTTGCTTTCGGTGCACTTCTGTACCAATAGTTTCTTGGAAAGGATATTTATAAATTTCAAAATTGGATAATGTAAGTCACCAG
The DNA here is from genome assembly GCF_054392235.1 of Sus scrofa. NCBI lineage: Eukaryota > Metazoa > Chordata > Mammalia > Artiodactyla > Suidae > Sus > Sus scrofa. Next base: position 71,358,180 of record NC_139389.1, on the reverse strand, counting down.
AAAAGTAACATTGTTTTCTGAATTCTAACTCAGTGAAACTACATAAGTAGTAGATACTGTCAAGGAATGTTTTCAGCTCATGGCAGCACCAGATCCTGAGCGAGGCCAGGGATTGAACCCATGTTCCCATGGATGCTAATTGGGTTCATTAACCACTGAGCCATGACAGGAACTCCAAGGAATGTTATAAAACTTTCAGGTGAGTAAAGAGTGACATACAGGAACTTCACTTAACTCACATCCTACTTATAATTCATTCCATTGAGGTTTCAGTGGCCCTTATAAGCCATTCACTCTGCCCTTGAATCCTGGCTGGTTTGCCTGCATTCAATTCAAACAGAATTGACACGTTTTAGTTTTGGTTTCCAATCCATGGTCATTAGTAAGTACCTCCGTTTACTTAAATTTCCTTTATATCTCTCAATAGAATTATATTATTTTTCCCCTGGAAGTCGTACAGTGTTGTAATGGCAAGACATTTAAGTATAGATTTTGATTGAACCCGCGTCCTCATGGATAGTAGTCGGTTTCATTACCTCTGAGCCATGGCAGAAACTCCAAGGGAATGGTTTTTTTTTTTTTGCTTTTTAAAAAAACATTTAAAAAATAATCTTATTTTTATGTTTTATTTTTCTTGATATTGATTATTTGTGTATTTTTTCTTTTCTTCCTTTTTTAAAATTCCGCTTTTTTTTTCTTTTTTTTAGGGCCACACCTGTGGCATATGGAAGTTTCCAGGCTAGAGGTTGAATCAGAGCTGCAGCTGCTGGCCTACGCCATAGCCATAGCCTCAGCAGCACCAGATCTGAACAGTGTCTGTGACCTATACCACAGCTCTTGACCTACACCACAGCTCAAGCAATGCTGGGGCTTTAACCCACTGAGCAGGGGCAGGGGTCAAACTCTCATCCTCAGGGATATTGGTTGAATTCATTACTGCTGAGTCACAACAGGAACTCCTTTTCTTTCTTTATCAGTTTTCCGGGAGTTGTCAGTTTTTTAGTCTCTTTAGAGAACCAATTCTTGGCTTTATTAATCCTCTCAGTATGATTATTTCCTTTGGAATTCTGCTTTTAACTTTTTCCTTCTAATCTCTTTGAGCTTATTTTACTTTAGTTTTAATGACTTATAATAGTTGCTTAGCTCAAACTCATTAATTTTTAGTCTCCTTTGCTAATATATGTATTTAAATATATAAATTTTTCTCCAAGTAGTACTTAAGTTGCATCTCACAAATTTTGCTTTGTGGAATTTGTTATTGTAGAGTTGAGAATATTTTCTAAATGTAATCTTAGTTTTTTCATTGACTTATTAATTTCTAAACTTTGGGATCTTATTGATTTCTGAATGTCGGAATTTTAATATATGAATGTATGAAGATTTTCTTATTAACTATTCCTAACTTAATGCTGTGATTAGAGATGATGCTCTGTCAAGATTTAATTCTTTGAAATGTGATTCTGCTTACTTTATGTCCCATAATGTGGTCAATATTTAATATTGTATATACTTAACAAGAGTGTATATTCTGGATGTTGGGTGGAACATTGAGTTATGTTCGTATTTGTTAGGTCAAGTTTGTTATGGTATTGCATAAATCTTACATATATTGTTAATAAGGTTTGGTCTTGATCCATCATTGTTGGTTTATCCACTTTCTCCTGAAAAATTCTGTTAGTTTTGGAGTTCCCATTGTGGCTCAGCAGTTAACAAACCTGACTAGTAACCATGAGGATGTGGGTTTGATCCCTGGCCTCACTCTGTGGGTTAAGGATCTGGTGTTGCTGTGAGCTGTGGTGTGGGTTGGAGACTTGGCTTGGATCCTGTGTTGCTGTGGCTGTGGCTGGTGGCTACAGCTCCGATTCAACCCCTAGCCTGGGAACCTCCATATGCTGCAGGTACAGCCCTAAAAAAAAAAAAAAAAAAATTCTGTTAGTTTCTACATTATGTATCTAGAGGCTATGTTATTAGATTTGTATACATTTAGAATTTTTGTATTTTCCTTGTGAATTGGAATTATTATTATGAAGGGACCCTTTTTCTGTCTTAAAATCTACTCCGTTACATATTATAGCAGCTTAAGATCATTTGCTTAATATATTATATCTTTTTACATCTTTTTATTTTTTTATTTTTTACTTTTTAAATTTTATGGCCACACCACAGTATTTGGAAGTTCCCAGGCCAGGGACTGAATCTGAGTTACAGGTAAGACCTGTGCCACAGCTGCAGCAATGCTAGATCCTTGAACACACTGCAGTGGGCTGGAGATTGAACCTGCATCTCCACAATGACCTGAGCCAGTGCAGTCGGATTCTTAACCCACCATGACACAGTGGAAACTCCATCTTTTTGCATCTTTTAGTTGTTGTTACTCAACTTTTCTGATCCCTTTCATTTTGGCTGAGTCTGTTGTAAACATACAGATAGATTAAAAAAAAATCAAATCTGATCATTTCTTTTTAATTTTGTATTTTAAATATTATTTAAATTGACTTTCATTTGGCGTATATTCCTATGAATTTTTTTTGATAGCAAAGTGTGCATAACATAGAACTTTATCATTTTAACCATTTTTAAGTGCATATAGTGGCTTGAACTACATTCACTTTGTGCTCTTACCACTACCCATCTCCATAACTTTTTCTTTGTTCTAAACAGAAACTTCATTAAACAATAACTCCTTGTTTTCTCCTCCCTCAGCCCCTAGTAACCATAGTTCTACTTTCATTCCCCATGAATTTAAATATTCTGGGTCTCTGGTGTAAGTGGAAGCAGACAGTATTTCTCCTTTTGTGCCTGTCTTATTTCACTTAGCATAATATTTCCAAGATTCAACCATATTTTAGCATGTATCAGGATTTAATTACTTTTTAAGACTGAGTAATATTCTCTTGTCTCTATGTTATAATCCACAGTTTCATCACTATGTAGTTTACATTTTGATGCAAGTTTGGATTATAAGTCTGTGATCCATTTTGAGTTAATTTTTGTGAAAGACATATTGTCTAGATTTATTTTTTATAATGTGGCTGTCCAGTTGGTCCCAGTACTACTTATTACAAAGACTGTTCTTTCTTCATGGAATTGCCTTTACTCTTTTGTTAAAGATCAGTTGACTGTATTTGTGTGGGTCTATTTCTAGACCTGTTTTCATTGACCTGTTTGTCTGTTCTTTCACTAAATGCCACACTGTCTTGATTGCAATAACTTTATAGTATGTCTTGAAATTGTGTTGTGTTGATATTCTGACGGGAACTCCTAGAGCTTTAATTTTTTAAGAGTTTTGTTGTTTTCCTTATATAATTTTTATCCATATTTTGTTAAGTTTATCTCTAATTTCAAATATATATAGTTGTTCATTGCTGGTATACTTGATCTTCTGTTTCTTATTAAAATTTCATAGATTGGAGTTCCCGTCGTGGCACAGTGGTTAACGAATCCGACTGGGAACCATGAGGTTGCGGGTTCGGTCCCTGCCCTTGCTCAGTGGGTTACCGATCCGGCGTTGCCGTGAGCTGTGGTGTAGGTTGCAGACGCGGCTCGGATCCCGCGTTGCTGTGGCTCTGGCGTAGGCCGGTGGCTGCAGCTCCGATTGGACCCCTAGCCTGGGAACCTCCACATGCCTTGGGAACGGCCCAAGAAATAGCAACAACAGCAACAACAAAAGACAAAAAGACAAAAAAATAAATAAATAAAATTAAATTAAATTAAAAAAAATTTCATAGATTTGCTACTTTCATTTAGAGCTATGGCCCATTTTATTATATTTTATTTTATTTTGTTTTGTTTTATTTTATTTATTTAAGGGCGATTCCTGTGGCATATGGAAGTTCCCAGGCTAGGGGTCGAATTGGAGCTGCAGCTGCTGGCCTGTACCACAGCCACAGCAATGCCGGATCTGAGTCGTGTCTGTGACCTACACCACAGTTCATGGAAATGCAGGGTTCTTAACCCATTGAGTGGGGCCAGTGATCCTCATGGATACTAGTCGGGTTCATAACCTGCTGAGCCACCATGGGAACTCCCATATGACCCATTTTAATTAATTTTTGCTTATGATGTAAAGTTTAGTTTATGGTTAATTTTTTTTTTTTAAACATTTGGGTTCCAACAGTGTTTGTTGAAAAACTAGCCTCTCTTGAATTGCTTCTGCACCTTTCATAGAGATCAAATGGTCATGTTTATTTGGGTTTATTTTGGGACTCCCCTAGTTTGTTCCTTTGACTTAAGTACCTTTCTCTTTGCCAATACCATGCTATCATGATTACTGTAGCTTTATAGTAAATCTTTTTTTTTTTTTTTTTTGTCTTTTTGCTATTTCTTGGGCTGCTACTTTCATTTAGATCTATGGCCCATTTTATTGTATTTTATTTTATTTTGTTTTGTTTTATTTATTTAAGGGCGATTTTATTTTATTTATTTATTTATTTATTATTTATTTATTTATTTATTTATTTTATTTTATTTATTTAAGGGCGATTCCTGTGGCATATGGAGGTTCCCAGTCTAGGGCTAGGGGTCGAATTGGAGCTGTGTGCCAGGGCCACAGCAACGCGGGATCTGAGCCGCGTCTGCGACCTACACCACAGCTCACAGCAACGCCGGATCTCTAACCCACTGAGCAAGGGCAGGGACCCAACCCGCAACCTCATGGTTCCTAGTCGGATTCGTTAACCACTGCGCCACGACGGGAACTCCTATAGTAAATCTTAAAGTTGGGTAGTGTGCTTTTTCTAACTTTGTTTTTTCTTTTCAAAATTGTTTCCGCAATTCTCATTCTTTTGAGTTTTCATTTAATATTTTTGTTGTTGGTGTGGCCACACCCTCGGCATATAGAAGTTCCCAGTCTAGGGCTCGAATTGGAGCTACAGCTGCTGGCCTGTGCCACAGTCATAGCAATGGCATATTCAAGCCACATCTACAACCTACACCACAGCTCAGGGCAACACTGGATCCTTAATCCACAGAGCAGGGCCAGGGATCAAACCCACATCCTCATGGATACTAGTCAGGTTTGTTACAACAGGATGTACTCACTTAATTTTTAGAATCACTTTGTCTCTATCTTTAACATATCCTGTTGTTATTTTGATTAGTATTGCATTAAATATATTGATTACTTTGGGGTGGAATTGATACCTTTACTAGGTTGAATCTTTCATGAGCATGATATGCCTCTTCACTTATTTAGATCTTGATTTCTTTCATCAGTGCTTGTTTTTGACACATAGATCCTATATTACCTAATTTTTTAAGCTGTTATAAATGGTATTATATCTTTAATTAATTTCCTTTTAAAATTTTTCATTGCTTATGTACAAAAGTGTGATTGATTTTTGTGTGTTGGTTTTGTATCCTGCAATCTTGTGGAACTTGTGAATTAGTTCTGAGAGTTTGTATGTGTAGATTCCCTCGAATTTTCTTCGTAGATAATTCTGTTGGCTACAACTCTGTTGAAGACTTCTAGTACTTTGATGAATAAGAGAGATGAGAGTGGACATCTTTACTTTGCTTCTTATCTTGGGGGGAAGTTCCAATTTCTCACCAAGTATGGTGTTAGCTTTAGGATTTTTGTAGATGCCATTCATTAGGTGGAGAAGGCCTCTTACTCATAGTGTTCTGACGGTTTGCTTGTATTTTAGTATATACTTTTTCTACATCTTTCCTATAACTGTGCTTTTTTCTTGTTTAGACTGTTATTGTGATGGATTACATCGACTTTTCATTATTGGACTAACTTGAAAAGTTCTTTATTTCACTTTTGTTTTTGAAACGCATTTTTCCAGCTGTAGAATTCTAGATCCATAGCTCTTTTCTGTCAGTATTTTAAAGATGTTACTCCATTGACTTCTGCTTTGCATTGTTTTTTGCAAAAAATTGGATGTCATCTTTATCTGTACCTCTCTGTATATAACATATCCTTTGATCTCTGGCTGCTTTTAATATTTTGTCTCTTATACTGGTTTTGAAAAAATTAATTATATTCCATCATGTAATTTTCTCCTGGTCTTTTATATTTGGAGTTTTTTGAACTTCCTAAATCTGTGGGTTTATAGTTTTCATATGCCTTGGGTACTGTTTCTTTGCATGTCTAATAATTCTGTTTTTCTCTTGTAAATGTTGGTATTCTTGTTGGTTTTTCCTAGGAGGCAGTTAAGTTGTTTAAACGCAAATTACAAACCCTGACTTTCAGTATTCCATTAGCTGCTGTCTGTGTTTAGTTCTTAATCTTTCACTTGTTGCCTTTTTTAAAAGCCTCATTCTCTGGTGTGCCAGTATAGTTTGGTGGTCAGCCAAGGATTTGGGTAGCACTTGTAATCAGGTTTGGAGGCTTACAGTTTTTGTATTTTCTTTGTTTTGTTTCTTTGTTCGCTTAATTTTCCACTGCTCTCTTTATCTTGGGCTTTGTCTTCTGATACCTCAAGCCTCAGCTCTGTGCTGCCCTTGCTGCCTATTTGGGGAATACACTCAGTGAAAGCTTGGGGAATAAAGCTGCAGAGTATTTCAAGGGTAGCCTCCTCTGTTATGTTTTTTGTTGTTGTTTGTTCGTTTTGGTGACACTCAGGATTTTCCCCTGAACATGCTGAATTTTGTGGTCCACCAGAAATTTGGGCAGAGTTTATACTCAGATTTTAGTTTTACTGGCTTTCTGATTCTCTTGTATTCAATATTACCCTTAGATTTCCATTTGGCCCTCTAGAGTCCTGAACTCTGTACTCTGCCATCACAAGCCAGCTGTGATCAGTGTTCTCTTGATGTAGTTGTGGGAATTGGGAGTTTTTTTGGATAACAAAGCTACAGACTCACAAATCTTACTTCTCGAAAATTTAGTTTTTCAAGAAGAAATTCTTGTCTTTTTCTACTTTGGAATGCTTTCCATTGCCTTATTTTGTCTAGGTTTTGTAATTATTATCTTTAGGAGGGTTCATTTAACGACTTGACTCTGGAAGTTACCACACATTAAATTTTACATTACAGTTGTTGTATTTTACTTATGGAAGTTTCATTTATTTCCTTTTAATATATGTCCAATTTTTATTGCTTTATGTTCTCTGTATATATTTCAAATCTCTTCTTGTTTCCTTAAACATAATATGAATGGTTTTATTGTTTGTATTGGGTAACAACCCCAAAGGCTGAGTTGCTTGTGACTTGTGCAGTATTTTTTTTTTAATTGTTCTGTTTTTTGTTTTTCGTTGGTTTTTCCTGGTAGCTCTTTATTTTAGTGCATTATTTCTTTGTGTACTTGGATAGTTTGTTTTAACTGTGTGATACTCATTATATTTTAAGTGTTTAGTTTCTTTGTTTTTTGTTTTCTTATGGTACTTCTTAGAGGCTTGGAATGAAGATTTCTTTTCTTGAGAGAAGATCTGCTTTTACCTGTACCAGCGGTCAAAGGGCCCTACCATTCTGGGTCTATTTGAAATCAAATTCAATGGTTTTTTTTTGGACCACCCAGTGATTTGAGATTTTAGTTGCAGACCTTTCAGAGACTTGGCCTATGGTGAAAATTTCTTGAAGACCTCTCTTTCCTGCTCTGGACAATACCATGGAAAATTCCTCTGCAGTCCTATAAGTGTGGGTGTGGTGGATTGAGTTTATTTCTTTGGTGCCTGTACACTCTTTCCTTCTTTGGTGGTACCTTTATAACCTTTATAAAGGTTTATAGTCCTCTATAAGAAGAATGTTCTATTAGACTGTACCTTGGGATGTATTCTGGGATTTATCTTCTTTTATACATCCTGAGAATGCCAGGAAATCCAGCAGCTAAATTAGCTATATTTGGGTAATAGTCTTAGGCTAAATCAGATTCTGTGTTTAGCTTCTTTCATAGATTAAGATTTCCTGTAAAACAGACTTCAAGCTCTGTGTGTTAAAGGTTTGTTGGCAGAACACTGTCTGTGAAGAATGAGAGAAGCAGGTGTGGGCTGAGAGAGAAGTTAAACTACATAGTCACAAGAAAGACTTCAGTTTATCCTTCAGATGGCCCTTTAGAGATATCTCATCTAAGGCAAAGGGGTGGCTTTTGTACCCCCAAATTGGCCCCCTGAATGAGTAATGCAGACTACTCTGATGGAGGAGGAATGATCCTGAGTGAAGTGGCTCTCTTTGTCTGAGGGCTGGTTCTGGTAAAAGTCTTGACTGAAAGCTGTCAGTAGCCACACTCTTAGCAGCTGGAGGAATTATATATCCTTGGTACTAAGAGATCTGGGGAGTTCCCTTTGTGGTGCAGTGGAAACAAATCCGACTAGGAACCATGAAGTTGAGGGTTCGATCCCTGGCCTCACTCAGTGGGTTAAGGATCTGGCATTGCCGTGAGCTGTGGTGTAGGTCACAGACATGGCTCAGATCCAGCGTTGCTGTGGCTGTGGTGTAGGCCAGCAGCTACAGCTCTGATTCAACCCCTATCCTGGGAACCTCCATATGATATGCCGTGGGTGCAGCCCTAAAAGGACAAAAAGACAAAAACACCAAAAAAAAAAAAAAAAAAAAAAAAGAGCTGGGTGTGTACCCTAACATCTGTGGTAGTTTCCCCTCTGCGTTCTTGCTTTAGCTCTTTGTTGGCCTTATAATTTCTTACTTTATTTTTCAGATCGTAGGTCATTTTATTTTTATAAATATTTATAAAATATTTTTAATAATATTTTATTCAGTATTTCTGTTTTGCTCAGGAAGGTCGATCCAAATGATTTGTTTGTTATATTATTGAGAATAACGCAAATTAACTTTTTACTTACGATAGAACTTTTTTCTACGCTTTGCTTTGTTATGTTGTTAATTACATTTTTTCCAGCCTTATGGTTAACTAATAAAAATTGTATATGTTTAGCTTGAACAGGATGATGATTTAATATACATGTACATTGTGAAATAAGATAGAACTTCTTGATAGATACCACTTTGCCGCTGACTGTTAATTCTTTGACTTAAACTTTTTTGGTCTTTGTCTCTTGTAATGATCAACCAGATACTTGTGAAATGATTCTGAAAAATGTTAATTAATATAGAAAGAAATCCAATAGTCTAATTTTTGTAAAAGGATAAATTAAATTTTCAGAGAATTCTACTTTTTAAAACCAAATTAGCAATATTTTACATTATATTATTTATCTTTTATGAAAACGAAATAAACTGGATCATTGTCATAATGAATTAGAAGGAATTTAGCATGTGTAAAGTAATGGGAAACTCAACAATGAGAACATTGTATGTAAGTTTTTGTTTATAATAACTGATGGTCTGTCAGATTTCGCAGCTGTCAGCCATCAAATTCTCTAAGCTGTGTATTTTCATTCAAGATTATGCCTTTTCTTGTTAAGCAACCAAGAACCTAATGGCATCTTTCTCTGACATGTAGTTATGTCACCAGCTATAGTGTGTAATTTTTTAAATCTTCCCTTTCTTTAGCAATATTGCTCTCAATTCAGTTTCCCTCCACCTCTGAGACTTCATATGGGATAGGCAATGGAGGTGTAGGTATCAGCACACATTTTTCTTTTCAACAGAATTTCAGGCACTTAAGAAAATTTCACTTTATCTTTTGCAGTTATTAGTTAGAATTTTTGATTATGCATTTACATTTTTCTGCCCAGTATACGTACATAGCATCTTGTTTTGTGTTATAAAATGTATCAAATATCCAGAAAAACATAGAGAATAATAGATGTGTATTGAGGTACCCAGATTTGTCACGTTTTAATTAAATGTTTTCTGTTTTACCTTGCTGTCAATCTCATTTCTCTTTTCTGTGATAACCACTGTTAAAAGTAATTGGTTATCTTACCAGACTGATTTTTTTTTGTATTCATTTGTACAAACACATTCAGATGTCAGTGTACATGTATAGTTTTTAAGTTTTTTTTTAAAAAGGCAGTTATGCTATACATATTTTTCTTTCTTTCATTTTTATTGTAAATATCTTTGTCAGTCCATATTAATCTATATCATTTAATAAATGACTTTTTAAATCTGTGTTACGTTAGAACATTACCTGTTATATGAAGTAGGCACTCAAAATATTGGCCACGATTGCACTGTTATTATTATAATGATATGCTCTGGATTTACCAAAAGAATAACTTTTAGATAGTTTCTAGCATTCTAGTCTATCTAATCTTTGTCTTTTATTTTAGTATATTTCCTATAGGGTAATTTTTTTCAATCACAGGTCTCTTGATTTTTAGATAAATTATTACTAGATGAAGAACCCTTTAAAATAATAACAATAATTTGATAAATAAATGTACATATTTTTTAGTATTTTTAGGGCCACACCCACAGCATATGGCGGTTCCCAGGCTAGGGGTCCAGTTGGAGCTATAGCCACAAGCCTACACCAGAGCCACAGCAATTCAGGGTCTGAGCTGCGTCTGCGACCTACATCACAGCTCACGGCAATGCCAGATCCTTAACCCACTGAGTGATGCCAGGGATTGAACCCACATCCTCATGGATGCTAGTCAGGTTTGTTAACTGCTGAGCCACAACAGGCACTCCGCAATTTGATAAATGTAATTACTTAATATCTTTGTCTTAGGAATCAATAGATTTATTTTCTCTGGGTCTTTAAACTTTTCTAGGAGGATAACAGTATGGACAACCTTCCTTATTTCCCTATTTCCTGGGAGCCACATTTTTTTAGTATCTGAGTCAAGTCTTTAATCAAGAGGTGGCAAATTATGTCCCATGGGCCCAGAGTAGCCTGCTATCTGTTTTTGTAAGTAAAATATTACTGGAACACAGCCATGCACATTTTTTTGTGTTGTTTTTGGTGACTTTTTTGTTATAGTGGCAGAGTTGAATAGTTGCAGCAGAGACCATGTGGCCCATAAAGCCTAAAACATTAACACACTCTTTACGGAAAAATTTTGCTGACCACAGCTTTAGATCAATATTAATGTTGGCAATATTTTTTTCTTTCTTTTTTTCTTTTTGCAGGCCGTGCACCTGTAGCATAGTTCTCAGACTTGGGGTCAAATCGGAGCTGCAACTGCAGGCCTGCACCACAGCCACAGCCATGCCAGATCTGAGCCACATCTGTGATGCACACCACAGCTTGTGGCATTGCTGGATCCTTAACCCACTGAAGGAGGCCAGGGATTGAACCTGCATCCTCATGGAGACTGACTGGTTCTTAACCCTCTCAGCCACAATGGGAATTCCTATTGGCGATTTTTGATAGAATATTCCAGGTACTAAACTTATAGTCAGGAGTTCTAATGTATCTTTGACTTTGTTTTTTTGACTTTGGAGGAAATTATTTTATTTTCCTAAAATCTTAATTTTTAACTCTGTGAGATGGAATATTACTAAATGATATTTGAGGTCCTCCCTAACTCTGGGGTTCTGAGAAACTTGGTTATGTAAAGATTTTAAAAGGCATTTGGAAAAAGTATAAATAAGTACAGCATATATTTATAGACATATATCTTATATAGAGAGAATAGATATAGAACAGATATGTAAATGGATCAGAAAATGGGGGAGATACAGAAATTTTTTTCCCTAGAGTTTAATAAATATAAGAATCTTTATTACGCAAATATAATCCTGTCATGAAAATATATTAGTGAGTTTTTTTTAACTTTTAAAAAGTTTTATTGAAGTATAGTTGATTTGCAGTGTTCAGATAATTTCTGCTCTACAGCAGACTGATTTAGTCACACATGTACACAGCATCCCTTCTTTTTCAGATTCTTTTCCCATATAGATTATCACAGAATATTGGGTAGAGTTCCCTGTGCTAAACAGCAGATCCCCATTGGCCAGTCATTCCACATACCTTAGTGTGCATATGCCAACCCCAAACCCCCAGTCTGTCTCCCCACTCCCACCTGTTCCCTTTCATAACCATAAGTTTGTTTTCAAAGTCTGTAAGTCTGTTTCTGTTCTGCAAATAAATTCATTTGTATCTTTTTTTAGATTCTGCATATGTGATATTGTATGTTGTTTGTCTTATACTGTATAACTTCACTTAGTATGATAATCTCTAGGTCCATCCATGTTGTTGCAAATGGCATTATTTCATTGATTTTTATGGCCAAGTAATAATTCCATCATGTACATGTTTATTTAGGTTGCTTCCATGTCTTGGCTATTGTAAATAGTGCTGCAGTGAACATCCAGGTGCATGTATCTTTTCGAATTATGGTATTCTCTTGGTAGATGCACAAGAGTGGGATTGCTGGATCTTAAATAGTTTTCTAATACTGGAAGGACCTATGTTCTACTGTATTAAATGGGAAAAGCAATAAAGTGTTATGAGCCTTTCCCCAAATCCTAACCAGATGTTTTCCAAATGTCACTGAAACACTCTTCTACATTTATATAATAATATATAATTGTCATCACAGTATGACATTTAAAATACTGATATCTGATTATTGTACTTCTTAATGAATTCATTAGTGGATATGTAATAGTTTGGCATGTAATTATACTTTCCTAGTACAGTGTACCTAATATGTATTGTTTTGTAATGCATAATGATATAAAGATATATCATGAATGCAAATAATGCTTAGAATAGGGAATAAATAAAACAGTTGAAAGAAAAGTAACTTACCAATTAGAGATTTATCTTTTAGCTAGTAAATTCCATCCATTATGCTTTATAAGGAGTTCTGGTTAATGTTATAACTGCCTCAAGCATTCCTTGGGAAGGAATAACCAAGTTTTATCATCTTAAGTGATTCAGTCTACTTGTCCCTTATCTGTATTTCCGTGCCACAGATTGCAGTTATCTTTTCATCATTTGCCTTACAGTATGCAGTCTTCCATATAAAAGGGAAAACATCTAGTATACTGATATCAGCAGGATGAGCCATTCATTGGGAAACAAGGGTTTCTTCTGCAAGTTGTACTAATTGCAGCTGTACCCCTTTGCAAGTCTTTTACTCTATTCTTGCCATTTTGACTGTTGTTTTTCTCCTCTATCGACAGATACTTATATTTTTATGTGTGTTGATGGAGGCATTTACTTGCATGTGTAATTTTTCTAAAACCAAATTCCCTTTTGGGGGGTCCATTTTCCGTAAATATATCAAATGAGGTCTTTAAATCACTCTCCCCAATTTTTTTTTAATCCCAGGAATCAAATAAGTTTGGTTTTATTTACTTCTGTTAATGAACCTATACCTCATTGTTACATCATACTGCCATGGCAGAAAGATTAAATTCTCATGGCCAATTTAAAACCGTTGGATTCCATGGTGATTAAAGTATTCAGTAGTTCTTCCTGAGTAAAAGTATAGGCCTTCTGTAGTGTGGCTGAGGGTATACTGTTTTACTAGCTTAGGGAGACATCTGGTTCACTTATGTGTAGCTTCCTTTCTAAGCAGATTGCTAATCTTGACCAGTCTTCTGGAATAAAGCACCCTCTAGTGTCTCTGTTTGAGGTAACAAGCTATTTCATCCTGATGAAATGCTTCTTGGAACACCTGTTGGGCTTGGTGCAATAACTCAAGTTTATTCTATTCCTTAGGCTTCCCAGTGGCCTCTTGATTATTGGGGCCAGTATTGATAGAACCACAACAGATCCTGTTAGCATTGAGTACTTCTGGCCTGAGTGTGATTTTAAATATAATGTACACACTCAGATATTTTTTGTGCTCTAAGTAGTAGTCATTTAGATGTATTTCACTTGCAGATAAAGTTGAAGCTCTGTAAGCCATAGGGTTTACTACAGTAGCCCTTTTTTTTAGTTCCAAAGTGAGTCTAAGAGTGATAAGTAGCCATCATATTGTTATCATATTCACTGTTTTAGAGACCACTCTAATCCCATGAATACTATTTCATTTGTATTCATGCCTTTTATAACCAAGGGAACAAAGCAGCAGGCTTTTCATACAGTGAGTAAGCTGCAGCAATATTTTTGCCCTTATACCCCAGAAATTTTCTCAAGAGGAACTGGTCTTGATTGGCAGCAGTACGACACTACTGTAGGACAGTACAGTTGTCTACTACTTATTATAGTTCATTCCACCCAATTGAAAGGTAGAATCGTTGTTAAGCCTGCAGAGGAATCATTGTGATAAACAGCCAACAAGAATATAGCTCAAATGATGTTTCTAATTTATTACTGTTTAGGTGAGTCATTAAGGGTATTTTCTTTGGTGTCCTTTCTCTATCCAGAACACTTCATTCGTTGTTGTTAAGTCAGCATTAGTTCAGTTTTCATCCTCTAGAGGTAATGGGGCAACTTCTTTTTCTCAGCCTCAGTCATACTTATTTTGTTGCTCTGAGAAGTTCTTATGGAAAAAGAATAATAGCATTCTTCCTTGTGTCATCACCCATTTCTCTGCTCCCTTACTATTGACTGTTACTTATTTCAGTTTCTATTATTCACTTTAACCTCTACTTTTCCTCTGCTAGGGCAATGCTCTGATTTGACCACACTGCCTGTCCATGTGGCAGACAGTTATAGCAGCCTTGCCAGGACCTCTACTTTTGTTTGTTCCTAGGAAAATTTTGTACAGTTTGACAGGTAAAGAATTAAAGGACTATCTCCTGCTTAATATTAAAGCAGCACTTACAGTTAATCTTAATTTAGCTACATGGGGTCAAGTTAAAATTCCTTTCAGAATATGTAAGATCAAATTGTATGTTACAGATATGTATCCTGTGCAGCATTACCTACTTCTGCTGGCACTGCTATCCTGGTCTTGATGCAGCTGAAAAAAAAATCGTGAAGTTGGAAATAATAGAAAATTATGAATGGCATCACCAGTATCCCCATAACTACCATTCCAACTGTTAGAAACCTTTCCAGTTGGGTCTCCTCTCACTTCCTCTCATACTTAATTTTTTAACTCAGTGGCCCTGTTGAGTTAGCCAGCCCTTGATGCCCTGTCTCCCATTTTAACTAATCGATGTTTTTATTGCCCATTCTAGTTTTTAATGGGATCATTACTTTGAGAGTGATACAGAATGTGCCATGTAATATTTTATTTCTTTGTTCATTTTTGTTCATAGGTAACAATTAGAGGAAATATTCAGGTGGTCCAAATTAATAATCAGTTTTCTACTCTAAACCTTTAATTGAATCTTGGAAGTTTAATACTTCTATTAAAGTATAACCAAATTTTAGAATAAAATAGGTGTTGATTCCAGTCAGTTTTCATTTGTAGGTCCTTGCAGTACTGGTAGGGGTCTAGTTTGGTCTGTTTACTTCATTCTTAAAGTAGAAGTACCCTAACTTTTTAAAAATGATGCCCTTAATGTCTGTTTTCATGATGCTTATAAGCTGCCCTCCTTGTTCCATATTGGTTTGTGCATAATAAGCTTTTTATCCGAGCAATGCAAAGATAGCAAATCATTGAAAGAATGTAGTAAGATCTAATGTTCTAACAATGAAATTCCTTGAACTAGTTTATGTTGTGTTCAAAATGTTAGTTTCCTTTGAAAATTTAAAACATACTTGGGAGTTCCCATCATGGCTCAGCAGTTAACAAACCTGACTAGTATCCATGAGATCTCAGGTTCTATCCCTGGGCTCTCTCAGCGGGTTAAGGAGCCGGCATTGCCGTGAGCTTTGGTGTAGGTCACAGATGTGGCTTGGATCCCGCCTTGCTGTGGCTGTGGTGTAGGCCGGTGGCTGTGGTGTAGGCTAGTGGCTGTGGTGTAGGCCGGCAGCTGTAGCTTCAATTCTACCTCAAGCTTGGGAACCTCCATATGCCGCGCTTGCAGCCCTAAAGAGACAAAAGACAAAGTAAAATAAAATAAACATAGAAGTCCTCTATGTTTGCTGCATTGTTTTAGGATCCTTTGGCACACAATTTGGGAACAATAGGTGTTAGTCCATTTTAAGCCATTAGTACTGACGTTGTGTGTGTGCATATTATAATTAGACTGTTTATTAACTATAGATAGCATCCATTCTACTTTGCATGCATGTATGAAATTTAGCATTTTTAACCTTTGTTTTTTGGCTGCCTTGTGGGGTTCTCAGGCCAGGAATCAGATACGAGCTGAAGTTGCAACCTAAGCTGCTCCTGCAGCAACACCAGATCCATTGTGCCAGGCCGGGGGTTGAACCTGAGTCCCAGTGCTCCCAGGACGCCACCTGTCCCATTAGGCTGTAGCGGAAACTCCATTTTTAAGTAAACATTTAAGTAAGTGGCATTAAGTATATTCACAATATTATATAACCATCACCATTATCCATTTCCAGAACTTTCAACATCACAAATAGATACTCTCTACCCATTATCTACAGTAAGTTCCCATTATCTCCTCCTCTAACCCCTGTTAGTGTCTCTTCTACTTTGTCTCTATGAATTTGCTTATTTCAGGTATCTTATATAAGTGGATCATATTATTTGTCCTTTGTATTTGGCTTATTTTACTTAGCATAGTGCCTTCCAGGTTCATCCATGTTTAGGCATGCGTCAGAATTTTCTTCTCTTTAAAAAAAGGAGTTCCTGTTGTGGCTCAGTGGAAACAAATTTGACTAGCATCTATGTGGATGCAGGTTTGATCCCTGGCCTTGATCAGTGGGTTAAAGGATCCGGCATTGCCATGAGCCGTGGGGTAGGTTACAGACATGGCTCAGGTCCCTCGTTGCTGTGGCTGTCATGTAGGCCAACAGCTGAAGCTCTGATTCAATCCCTAGCCTGGGAACCTCCATATGCTATGGGTATGGCCCGAAAAATACAAAATAAAATAAAAATTAAAAAAATTGAAAATTAGCTCCATTATATGTATGCCACGTTTTGTTTACTTATTCATCTGTTGATAGACACTTGGGTTGCTTCCACTCTTTAGCTATTGTAAATAATCCTGCTATGAACATTTGCTTGTTTGAGTCCCTGATGTCAATTCTTTGGGATATATACCTAGCAGTGGGATTATTGAGCCATAGTAATTCTATGTTTAACTTTTTTTTTTTTTTTTTTTTTGTCTTTTTGTCCTTTTAGGGCTGCACCCACAGCATATGGAGGTTCCCAGGCTTAGGGGTCGAATCAGAGCTATAGCTGCCAGCCTATGCTAGAGCTACAGCAACTCAGGATCTGAGCCGCATCTGTGACCTACACCACACAGCTCATGGCAATGCCCGGATCCGTAACCCACTGAGCAAGGCCAGGGATCAAACCTGCAACCTCATTGTTCTTAGTTGGATTTGTTTCCGCTGTGCCATGATGGGAACTCCCTATGTTTAACTTTCTGAGAAGCTGCCAAACTTCTCTATAGCCAGTTGCATCATTTTATATTTCTATCAGAAATATAAATCCTTGCCAGCTCTTGGTATTTTCAGTTTTTTGATACTAGCAATCCTTTTGGGTGTGTAATGATTTTGATTTTGATTTTCCTGATGGCTAATGATACTGAACATCTTTTTATGTATTTGTTGGCTGTTTGTATATCTTGTTTGAAGGAATATCTCTTCAAATTCTTTGTATTTATTTTTTTATTTTAACTATTGAAGGCTGTAGTCGTTTGTTTTGAAACTTTTCCAAATTATTTTTGCAATCTGTTCCTTGTTATGTGTGATCACTGACGTCTATGTTCCTTTAGTTTATGCTCTGGCAGTGTTTTTACAGAGATTTCCTTGAATGCCAGCTCTTCCAGTCTTTGCAGCTTACCCCTTTGCTTTGGTTCTCTTTCAACCCTTAATTAAGCTTGCTCCGAGCCTGTGGATCAGCCAAAGTTAAAAGCTTGAGGTTTTCTGAGGTCTTTTCTGAGCATGTGGATGACTCTAAATTCCCCAATATTTTTTGCTACTTTTGCGTGTTTTAGTTTCCCAGAGCCTCTCCCTAGCATCTCTTTCAGACCTTGGATAGTCTAGTTTATGTCTCTGTTTTTTTTTTTTTTTTGCCCTGGGTGTCCATGGATCTGTAGTTTTCTTACAGCTTTTAAAAGCAATACCTGCCTCTTTACCAACCTAAGTTAGGTGATTAAAAAGGCAAGCACCTTATGGCAGCCCTTCAGATTCACCACCACACTCAGACAGTTTAGAATAGATTTGCGCAATAATTTGCATACCAGATCATCTCTCTTCCCTATGGTAAAAGGAGGAAACTGGGAACTGAGCTGCTGCTTCAAGAACAAGATCGTCATTGCATTGGAAAGCGGGTGGGGGAAAAGTGAGGGGAAACACCACAAAACTCTCCTACCATTTTGAAAATGGCGGCTTCTTTTTTTAAAAAACTGCTCTGCACTAATGAGAACTTAAGAGTTTTCTAGTCTGCCATTCCTCCTGACTTTTAATTCAGTTTTACTCAATGCAGAGAAAATATGTTGTCATTTGTTCTATCTTTGTATTTCTTTTGTGACCCAATGCTCATTTCATGAACTTGGGAGACTAGTTCTAGTGTCGAACTAAGATATTTGCCCTGGCGTCCCAGCGCGCCCCCCCGCCCGGCCCCCGACCAGCACTTTTTTGTTTTTGATAAAATTTCACAGGGATTTCTATAGCTGGATGTATCTTAAGGGATTATTTTTTATTGCCCAGTCATCCAGGGCCTTTTTGCCAGACTCTACCAGAGTAACCTAGGATTTTGTGAATATCTAGATCTTTCCCCAAATGCCCATTGTGCAGATTTACGTTTCCTGCCTTCCACCATGACTTTACTGTCTATGAGCCATATATGACTGATTTTCAAAATTATCACAACTCTTACATAGGCAGTGATATGCTGGTAAATGATAAAGTGTAGGCTCTTTATCCGAAAAAAAGGAAAAAAGAAAGGAAAAAGCTCTCATTTATTGCGTTTGTTGTTTTTTTTTTTTTGGTGTAAATACTCCCACTGTGGCCAATTTCAAGCTTAAAATGTGGCACCACTGATTTTGTATTTGGAAAAAGACATAAATGGCTCTTCCAAGCTGGCTTTAGCACTCCACTACAATTAGGGAACACCCATTGTTAAAACAAGTGATAAGTTTTGCTTTGGCTGAAAATCATAGAGTTTACATCATAGAGCAATCCAAACTGAGAGGTCCTGGGAGGGCATTTCTGTCAGTGACCTCAAAGGTGGTGAATGGGCTTGTATGTGTGTGTAGTGAACCCTCCTGAATTTACCTTTGGAGAACACCTCTCATGCATGACATTTCTGTTATCCTTATTTGAGTGATTTTTTTAACATCATCTAGGACATGATGGATATTTCTTACCTCAGGATTATTTGATGACCTTCCATGACAGATGCCATTTCTTCCAATAGCTAACAACAAGTTAGCTCTAGTCTAAAGGGCTGTATTGAACACTTATGCAAGGCAGCTTTCCAATCTCTTCTACTCACCCGAGAGTCCACTGAGGTGTAATAATCGACTTCTGCCCAAGACTCCTGCCTTCCTTCTTGTGTCAGCATTGAAGATACTTCTAAAATAATTTGAGCATTGAGATCATAATGTCCTAGACTAAAGGAGACAATCCTTTGTAAATCTTTATTGGTTATTTTGGCCTATGGCCCTATTCAAATTCACATTTCTTTTTCTTGACTTTATTAATAGGCTTAGCAGCATCCTCAGGTGGAAGATGTGGCTTTGCCAAAACTCCAATAGTCCCATTAGTCTGAGCTGTCTATCTAGGGAGAGGTCATAAGGGATATTAAATTACTTTTCAGAGATTAAGGATGTCCTTGATATTTCTTGCGCACATCATTTCCCAAAGTTTCACAAATTGCACTGGGCCTTGAGTTTTAGTTAGGTTTTTATTAGCCAACTTTTATGTCACATGAATAAGATGGAATGCGAAAGATCTTCTATTGTTTCACATCTCCACCATTTTGCCTTGTCAGAACTTTTAGTTATAGCCACACTGGTGTATGTGTAATGTGTGGTATATCACTGTGGCTTTAATTATACTTCTCTGATGACCAGTGATTCTGAGGACCCTCTTACATGTCTATTTAGCCCTTTTTTTAAAAAAAAAAAAAAAAAATTGGGAGTTCCCATCGTGGCGCAGTGGTTAATGAATCCAACTAGGAGCCATGAGGTTGCGGGTTTGATCCCTGCCCTTGCTCAGTGGGTTAACGATCCGGCGTTGCTGTGAGCTGTGGTGTAGGTTGCAGACGCGGCTCGGATCCCACATTGCTGTGGCTCTGGCATAGGCTGGCAGCTACAGCTCCGATTCAACCCCTAGCCTGGGAACCTCCATATGCCGCGGGAGCGGCCCAAGAAATGGCAAAAAGACAAAAAATAATAATAAAATAAAATAAAATAGTCTAATGGAAGTTCTGTTTATCATCCTATTTTGAAAAAGTTGTGTTGTCTGTCTTTCTTGTATAGATTTGTAGGAGCTTTTAAAAATATTTTTTGGATATGAGTCTTTTATCAGTTAAGCATGTTGCATGCAGATGTTTTCTTCCAGTCCATTGCTTATCTTTTCATTCTCATATTTTTTGATGAACATAAAATCTTAATTTTAATAAAGTCCAGTTTGTCAATCTTTTATAATTGGAGTTTAGTATATTACTTTTAAGAAGTTTTTGCCCATCCCAAGGTCAATAAGATACTCTTCCATAGTTTTCTTCTAGAAGTTTGATTGTAGATTCTCCTTTTAGATCTATATGATCTATCTCAGATTAACTTTTCAGTACGGTTTGAAGTAGGAATTGAGGGTGATTTTTTTGTATGAATATCTGGTTGATGCTGCATCATTTATTGAAAAGACCAGCTTTTCCTCACTGCAGTGGATCATTTGCTATAAATCAGGTAAGTGTATGTGTGTGTGTTTCTGAACACTTTATTCGATTGGTCTATTGCTATATCCTTGCACCAATATCACACTGTCTTAATTATTTGGCTTTTCAGAAATAAAGGCAAATGGACCATGGTCCAAGAAGTAAAAAATGTCTTTATTAGCAAAGGGCATAATTTTATATGTAGAAAACCCTAAAGCCTCTAAAACAAAATGAGCAAAACTTATAAGTGAATTTAGTGAAGTTTTAAGATTCAAAGTTCATATAAAAAAATCAATTTTATTTCTGTATTTAGCTAAGAACATCAGAAAAACAAAATAAAACAGTTACATTCACAGTAGTATTATATACCATTAAATACTTGGAGTAAACCTTATAAAATATATGTGCAAGACCTTTATGCTGAAAACTATAAAACATTGCTGAGAGAAATTAAAGAAGACAAATAAAATAAGAGGTGTACCATGTTTATGGATTAGGTGGTTAAGCTTTTAATTCTTTCTTAATTCATCTATCTCCATCAAAATTCCAGCATGCTTTTCAAAAAGAAATTTATAAGCTTTCCCAGTATTTAAGTGGAAATGCTTAGGGCCTAGATTGTAATATTTTAAAAGATTAACGAAGTTGTAGGATTTATCCTATCTAATTTTAACTTATTGCAAAGCTCTTATAATGAAGTTAGTTTTTTTTTTAGTGAAAGGACAGACATGGAGCATAATAAGAGCCTACGCATAAGATCCACGCATATATAGTAAACTCATCCTCAATATAAATGCCAAGGTAACTCAGTGGAGAAAAGATAATCTTTTCAACAAATAATGCTGGAATAACTATATATCTGTATGAGAAAAAAGTAAGCATTGACCCTTTTTTCATGACCATATACAAAATTTGAAAGGAATCATTGATCTAAATATGAAACCTAAAACTATAAGACTTGTAAGGAAAAAACCTGTAAGAAAATTGCTGTGACCTTGAAGTTGGTAAATATTTCTTAGAACACAAAACGCATTAACTCAAAAGAAAAAATAATGATACACTGGACTTCATTAAAATGAAATATTTTTTCAAATGGTAGTGTTAACTAAATGAACAGGCAGAACACAGTCTGGGAAAAAATATTTGCAATACATATGTCCAACAGAGGACTTGTTTTCAGAATATATAATTAACTCTAGTAAAAGGACAAGCAACTCAATTTTTAAAAAAGGACAAAACGGTAACTTTATACAAGAAAATCTCTCAATGGTCAGTAAGCATTTGAAAATGCATATCATCTTTAAGCAGGTTATGAAAATTAAAATCATGAGATGCAACTGTTTACACAAGAAAATGACTAATATTAAAAAGAAGGAGTTCATGGGGATGTAATGTTCAGCATGGTGACTAGTTAATAATACTATATTGTGTAATTAAAAGTTGCTAAGACTATTACATAGAATGAATAAAACAGCAAGGTCCTGTATAGCACAGGGAACTGTATCTTGGTCTATCTTGGGATAGACTATGACAGAAAATAATTTATTAAAAAATGTGTATGTATATGTATGTATGACTGAGTCATTTTGCAGAAATTGGAACAACATTGTAAATCAGCTATACTTCAATTTAAAAAAAAGAAAGTTGCTGGAGTTCCCGTCGTGGCGCAGTGGTTAACGAATCCGACTAGGAACCATAAGGTTGCGGGTTCGGTCCCTGCCCTTGCTCAGTGGGTTAACGATCCGGCGTTGCCGTGAGCTGTGGTGTAGGTTGCAGACTTGCAGACGCGGCTCGGATCCCGCGTTGCTGTGGCTCTGGCGTAGGCTGGTGGCTATGGCTCCGATTCGACCCCTAGCCTGGGAAACCTCCACATGCCGCAGGGGCAGCCCAAGAAATAGCAAAAAGACAAAAAAAAAAAAAAAAAAAAAGAAAGTTGCTAAGAGAGATCTTAAAAGTTCTCATTGCAAGAAAAAATTTCTTGTAGCTCTATGTGATGATGGATATTAACTTGACATTATGGTGATCATGTTGCAATATATACAATATCAAATACTGTGCACCTGAAGCTAATGTAATATGTCAATTGCATCAATTAAAAAACCTGATAAAGCAAAATACATCATGTTTTGTCTATTCCAGATTGTAATATGACAATCTGTAGTAACAGCTACAATGATCAATAAAAGCTACAATGAAATATAAAATATGTGTGTGCGTGTAAATCTACCTACCAGTCTATTTGTCTGTTTGTCTTATGGAGCATCTGGAACTCACACATGACTGGTAGATGTGTAAAATGATGCAACTTCTTGAGGAAACAACTTGACAGTTTCCTGAAGTTAATATGACCCAGCAGTTCCACTCTGGATATTTATCCAACAGAACTGAAAACATGTCTGCAAAAAGACTTGTACCAGCACATTTATCACAGTTTTATTCATAATAGCAAATAACTAGAAACAACCAAGTATTCATTAGCAGGTGAATGGATAAACAAACTGAAGTCCGTTTAAACAATACAGTGAAATATTACTGAGCAGTAGAAAGGAACAGACAACAACGTAGATGAATCTCAAACTTTATGCTAAACAAGAAAATTTAGATACAGAATATTGTCAGGACCTCAGCAGAGCTAGAGCTGAAACAACAAGGTGTCAAGAGTAGCAGATTAAGACAATAATTCAAATTGAAATTAGTGAATAAGTCAGGGCCTTAATCACTTAAAATGATAGGATAAGCAAGAGAGTAAACCAGAGAAAACAGTACCTCCCTGCTCTTCCATATTTCCCCTGCATGCACACAGTTGAGGGTGAAATGATCAGCACAAATATGAGGGTCATCTCACTACTTGGGAAACTAACAAAAAGCTGGTGCATTTTTATAGATTCAAGGTTGTGGGCTGGGGCAGCGCAGGAAGGAGGGAGAGAGAAAAGGACTAGGAATGGCAAGTACTGCTTATTGACACAAAGTTTGGAAATATCTTCCTTTTCCCCAGTTCTTTAATGAGGTCTCCTTCTGAGGGAGGCTCCTTATGAAGAGATCTCTGAATGGCTCAGAATGCAGATGTATGTAAAATAACAGGCCCAGGAGGGGCCTGAGTCCTTGACTGCAATGCACTGATAATGTAAAGTCTTGTGTTAGGAGGGAAGCTTCTTCCTGTGTGTCCTGCCAGGTAAAGCCTTTGTAATTGCCTATGGTTGAGTCTGAAAAAAATCAAACATAGGGGCTGGACTCCTCAAGGTACACTGAGCCCATTTATACAGAACTCTAGAAGTAGTATTGAGTTTTTGTAGTAAAGGAACACATATTGTCTAGGGTTGGAAGTAGTTAGATATATTGCAGAGGAGCAGGACGCAACTTTTTAATGGGGGATTTAATTACACCATTGTAGACAGTAGTCAAAACTTATCAGATGTATGCTTGAAATGGATGCCTTTTACATGATGTAAATTACATCTCAAAATTTATTTTAAAAGCAAAGGAAATAAAATTTTAGTTGAATCCCTAAGTGTAGTGATGAAAATATTGAAGTTCTTACTGCAGCTCAAAAATTTTAATTTTATATTTTGAACAGGTCTATAGTATAAATATAAATATGAAACTGTATGGGCTAGGTCAAGTTATGTGGATTTTATTTATGATTTTATCCAAGTAGCTGAAAAGAAAGTGACCAGTGGAAAGAATCATGATTGCTGTCTAAAGTAAATGGAATAGCTGGGTCATATGGTAGTTCCACTTAAAATTTTTTGAGGAATCTCCATGCTGTTTTCCATAGTGGTTGCGCCAATTTACAATCCTACCTAACAATGTATGTTATGAGGGTTTTCTTTTCTCCGCATCCTCACTGTTTTGTTATTTCTCATCATTTCAGTCATAACCATTCTAACAGGTATGAGGTAATATCTCATTTTGGTTTTTGATTTGCATTTCCCTGATAAGTAGTGATCTTGAACATCTTTTCTATTTGTTTTCCCATCTGTATATCTTTGGAAAAATGTCTACTCATGTCTTTTGCTCATTTTTAAAATTATGTTTCTTTTATTGTTGTCTTCATATATTTTGGACATTAAAATATATGCTGAATGTATAATTTGCAAATATCTTCTTCATTCAGTAGGTTGCCTTTTCATTTTGGTTATGATTTCCTTTCTATTCAGAAACTTTTTGGTTTGATGTAGTCCCATTTGTTTTTGTTTGTTTTGTTTTTTGCTTTTTTTCCCCTTGTCTTGGGGTTAGATCCACAGAAACATTGCCTAAGGCTAATGTGAGCGAGGTTACTCCCTATGTTTTCTATTAGGAATTTTATAGTTGCAAGTCTTACATTTAAGTCTAATTCATTATGGTGTAATGTAGTGCTCTAGTCTCATTCTTTTGCATATGGCTGTCCAGTTTTCCCAAACTACTGATTGAGTAGACTGTCCTTCGTTGTATGTTCTTTGCTCCTTTGTTGTAGATGAATTTTCCACATACATGTGGTTTTATTTCTGGGCTCTAGTTCTGTTCCATTAATCTGTGTGTCTGTTTTTCTGCCCCAAACCTACTGCTTTGATTACTTTGTAGTACATAGATGGTCATTGAAACACAGGATTCAACTGAGTGGATCCCCTTATACACAGACTTTTTTTCAGTAAATACATACTCTAGTATTACAGTGTCAATGGTTGTTGAATCTGAAGTTGCAAGTCAGAGGGCTGACTATAAAGTTATATATGTGTATGTATATATGTATATGTATATATGTTACATATTTCCAGCTGTATGGGAGTCACTGTCCCTAATTGCTGAGTTGTTCAAGGGTCAACTGTAGTTTGAAGTCAGAGTGAGTCCAGCTTTGTTCTTCTTTCTCCAGGTTTTTTTTTTTTTTTTTTTTTTTGGCTATTCAGGATCTTTTGCAGTTTCATATAAATTTAGAATTACTTATTCAAGTTCCATGAAATACACCATTGGAATTTTGATAGGGATTGCATTAAATCTGCTTCCCAAGAAATCATATAGATATGGGCAAGGTGGTTTTTTTTTTTTTTTTTTTGGAGTCCTATTTATTTCTGTATCTGTAAACAAAAACTTTGCAGAGCATAGCTACTGAATATTTTTCCTATGCTCTCAGTAATGTCATAGAATTTTGCCCTGTGAGAACTAAGACTACAGACCGAACTATATGTGCTCAGTCTTTAAGGGTGGCTTTGCATTCTGCCATTTATTTTGATTTTTGGCAAACAGTTTTGACCAAGTCGATGACAGGATATGTACAAGTGATAATGCTGCGCTATTAAAAAAAAAATGAAGAAATAGCATCATGCTGGATATTAACATGCAGTTATATTGATGTTTCGTGTGCCTTCATGGACAAGATGAAAAAAGAGAGGATAAAGCAGGTTTAGCATTTTGAAACATCTCTTGATATTATGAAGTGTATTATTGCATTGCTGTGATTTATAGATTACAAAACAATGTAGATGTGCAGTAATTTCAGGAAATTTGAAGAAAGTGAAAGGTCTTTGCCAGAATGTGATGCTGGGAGTGCATCTCCATGGGAGTTAGATGATACTGATACTGTACAACTCTGATTCATTTACTCTTTTTCTAGGAGCACCTTTTCTATTCTAATTGGAATACATGCAATTATTTTATTTTTCTTTCTTTTAATGATTTTCCTCTAACCCTTATTAGACTTTTATCTTCTGTGTCTCTTCTTTCTCATATTTTTAAACCCTATTTATTCTGCACAACATTCTGGGGAATTTCTTCCCTTCTGCCTTCTTATCAGTAATTCTGGGTTCTAGTTTTCTAGTTTTTACTTCATCCACAGAGTTTCAACTTAACATTTCCCATTTCTGCAATTTCTACTTGGTTCTTTTTTATATCCTTATCCTTTTATATGCTTAATAGCTGCCTTTCTTAATTTAATGGATTATGTTGATTTATCTCTTTGGTAATTTAAAAATTATTCCTATTTTGAAGACTGATTTCAGATTTCTTAGTTTTCTCTAGTTGTTGAAATATGAATCTTTCTCTCTTTTGTATGTCTGTATTATTTTTCCTTAAGTTCTTTCATATATGTTATAATTTTTTACGGGATGTGAGCTTATTTTTAAAAGGACTTATCTTGTAAAGGAATCTAGCTCATGTCCTACTTTTTTTTTTCTTTTCTGTTTTTCTTTTTAGATTTCTGGCTGGACTTTATGGTCTCACGTTGCTAAATGGTTTTACATTAGTCGATTGGCTTAAGTACAGTTTTGCATTTCTTGCCCCAACCATGGCAAAGGCTTTTGGTGTTGAGCTTAGGTAGTTAACTTTTCCTCCTAATTTGGTAGGTGCCTTATGTCTGGCTTCAATATTGAGCAGGTGATTGGAGGTTAAGAAAAGGGAAAGTCTACACTGTTGAACCCTAACCGTTAGGCCTGTTTGGGCCCAACATTCTCATGGATGACGTGGCTTCCAGTCCCAACATTCTCATGGATGACGTGGTTTGATTTTGACATGTGGATGTTTCTTGTTTTTCCTTTTGAGCTTATCTATGTTTTAAAAAATATATATTTTACTATATTTTCGTCAGTCGCTCGAAGTTTGAAATGGTGTTATCAGGAGGCTTTTCAGCAAATGGTCAATTATTTCACCTGGAATGAGATTTGAATTTGCAGTTCCTCAAAATGAAGAGTCAGAAAAGAAGCAAAATGAGACCTGACATATGCTAAACTATCGTTTCACCTTGATGAAAGATTACAAACACACGTATTTCTTCCACTGTTATGACATTCCTTATTAAAATAATTTTTTAAACATTGTGAACAAGTCCGAAATTTGTCGTTTCAAGCAAGTATACTTAAGATAACATGTTTTAAATGATGAAAGATGTTGAAAGTTTGAGACATGGTGGTATAGTCATTGTCACTATTTCTGGTTATGATTCTTCTAAATCACCATCTTTGTTAATTAAGAAATAATTATTGTGCATATACAAAGAACTGTGACTGTTCTACAAATGGTAAACATCTCCAGCATGGGAAATACATGTCGTTTAAGATACAATAAGGGGATGTTTCAGATTCATGTAGTTATGACTCTAACAAATGATAAACTTGATTACTTACATTGCAGAAGTCTGTAGCAGTAACTAACTAGGATGTTGCTTCAGGGTGCACCAGATGTCCTCTAAGTGGCTTGGTGAAGAGAATGTTTGCTAAGGGTGACAGATTGTACCTACCCTGTTTCTCATATGCATTAGGTCATTGGTAACATAAGGTCTTAGCTTCAGGAAATTGTTAAATTTAAGGTCAGGGAGTAATTCCAAAGCATTTTAGTAAATAAAGTACATATCCCTCATGGATAATATTTTCTTTTCAGTTCTTACCTGCTAAGTTTTTAGGCTTTTCTCTAAATGGCATGCAGTACAGAATCCATGAGGGGTGTGTGTGTGCGTGTGTATATTCATGAAAAATATGCAATATTTCTTGCATGATAATTGTGTGTATGCATATATATATGTATCAGGCATGAGACTGATGGGATTTCTATAAAATTCTAGTAAAAAATGGAATTCTCATTGCTAATTCTGTGAAAGTAAATGATGCTGGGTGTTACCTTTTATAATAGGTATTTTAAAGTATTTCTTATGGTAAATTGCAAAAGTACAAGAGGAGAGGACAAGAATAATGAAGGCCTGTGTACTTATAACCCAGCTTCAACAATTATCCTTCATAGGTCATATTAGTTAATCTTAGTTGAACTACACCCTTGTATTCTACCTTCCCGTGAATGCTGCTCTTCTCCCTCCCTCAGTCTCTACCCCCAACTCCCACTCCAGTATAATACTTATTATTAGTTATTATTGTTAGTGTTACTTCCACCAGAAAGCTATAATGTTTGACTGACGTTTTATAATAGTTTTAATATTTATGACAGAATAAGGTTCAGCTTTTGGTTTTCCTTATTTTCTGCACTGTTTATAAAAAGTTTTTTTTTTTTAATTAGTAAAATGTCAAGTTATTTGTATTTTGCACTAATGGTGACTATAGTACAAATCAACACAATATAGATATGCAGTTTCTTGAAGGAAATAAAATTATTATCTTTTAAAATGAAAAAGCATTGTCTTTTGGAAAATGTCTCTTAAAAATTAACAGCACACAGGAGTTCCCGTCGTGGCGCAGTGGTTAACGAATCTGACTAGGAACCATGACATTGCAGGTTTGATCCCTGGCCTTGCTCAGTGGGTTAAGGATCTGGTGTTGCTGTGAGCTGTGGTTTAGGTTGCAGATGTGGCTTGGATCCCACGTTGCTGTGGCTCTGGCGTAGGCTGGTGGCTACAGCTCTGATTCAACCCCCACCCTGGGAACCTCCATATGCCATGGGAGTGGCCCTAGAGAAAGCAAAAAGCAAAAACAAAAAAAAAACAAAAAAAAAAACCAAAAAAAACAAAAACAAAAACAAAAAAACAAAAAAACAGCACACATTGCTTAATTTATGTAGTAGTTTGGAACACTGTTGTGTTACTATTAATTGTGTAAGTAATGTTTTTAATTCAGTTGATTTGCCATTTTGAGATTTTTTTTTTTTAACTTTCCTGAAACAGATTTTTAGTGAATATATATATTTCTAGATCCTAAGAAACTCTTTATGGTAGTATGAACAAAAGAGCTGGTAAAATACTTACGTAGAATTTATAGTTGACATTATTTTAAAATTTAAAATGTAAGAAAAATAAAATTGTTTATTGAAGGAAATTTCTCTGTATATTTGGCTTCTTATACTTTTCTTTTTCATATTCTATATTAACTATGGATTATCTATTTTAGGATCATATTTTTATTACAACTTTTCATTAGCAAAAGTAAACCTATTAAGAATGACTCAAGAAATTGCATGAGCTTTTGTAGCTTTTCAGATAAGTGAAGTTAATGACTGTGACTTTTTTAATATTGAACAAGAAATGAGAGCTGTAAACCTAACTTTAAATCACTCTTTAAAGATTTTGTTTGTAGTAATTGTAATTTGTACCTAGAGTTTACCTTTAACATTATAAATTAAAAACTGAAATACATAGTTTGCATACAGCACACTGTCCATTGCGAATGATTAAATACTGTGATTTTAACAAATTGTGTAGATAAACATTAAATTATACAATGTATGAATTGCTATTACATATTCAATATGTAACACAACATGGTAAATCAACCACAATAAAAAATAAAAAAAATAATTCTAAAAAATATTCAAAATGCAAAAGTTTAACTTTTATTAGGGCATACTGGTGCTATTTATTAATGTCCCTGTTACTATTTATTATTAAAGTATATAAATTATAGTTATTAAACAGGTTTTTGATAAAATCTTTTAATAAGCATTATGATATATGAATAATAAGAACTTATAATTATTTTTATTTTAGAAAGACAATTTCTGACAACTGCGGTTTTATTTTATTTCAAGTGGCTGTTCTTACTAGTTGTCATTACAGATCGATTTAACTTGCTCTAATACTTTTTTACCTTTGATTTGCCAAGAACTTCATTTGGTTGTGTGGAAATGTAAGCCTTTGTGTGAAGGAGTGTGTCATTGCATCAGAACTTGGCAGTCACACGAATCTTAAGAAAACAGGCTGTTTGTTCCCTAGAAAAACTACTCTATAAGATGACTTTGGTTTTTATATTCTGTTCTGTGCTAGATTAAGTGATTTGGTTTAGTTTAGCTTAGGGCAAAACGTTTCAGGATATTTTAGGAAACCCTGTATCTGGCCCTCTGAAAATAATTCTGGTTTTAAAGTTTTGCTTTTTAAAAATTTGTCAGTAGGCTAATGCAATACCATATCCATTCTCAAAGTGTCATTTGTAACTGACACTGAAAACTGTTGCAGTATTCCATGTGGTATATTTACAGTATTCCAAGTTTTGAAAACATGAAATTCATATTTTTAACGCTAAATATTTCTTTCCTCTTAATTTGATGTTCTTCCATGACTTTAAGTGATGAGAAGTAATTCATTTTTTTGATAGTAATTTCTTGATTACTAAAACATATAACAGGGGAACTATGTTATAGCAAATAGTCATAATATAGAATGACTTATCTTTATTATAAACTTTTAAACTTTAGAATCCCAACACTAAGACATTATAAATAGTCCCTAATTGAATGAAGAAATGTGGTTGTTTTAAGAAACATGCTTAATTCTCAGGAAACTCATTCATTTTATTTTCTTCTATTCTAAAAAATTCTGCCATATATTAGTTTAATTGGAACTTTTTACTTTTTGTGAACGAACCAAGGAAGCAAACAGCCATAATAAAGTATAAATTAAGAGTTAATGGGAGTTCCCGTCGTGGCGCAGTGGTTAACGAATCTGACTAGGAACCATGAGGTTGCGGGTTCGGTCCCTGCCCTTGCTCAGTGGGTTAACGATCCGGCGTTGCCGTGAGCTGTGGTGTAGGTTGCAGACGCGGCTCGGATCCTGCGTTGCTGTGGCTCTGGCGTAGGCCAGGGGCTGCAGCTCCGATTCGACCCCTAGCCTGGGAACCTCCATATGCCGCGGAAGTGGCCCAAAGAAATAGCAAAAAGACAAAAAAAAAAAAAAAAGAAAAAAGAAAAAAAAAAGTTAATTAAGCATTAATTATTTTTTTCAAAGGTCCAAAGGATTCGTAAATATTACTTCCATTCTATTCATTTTGAGTCTCTCAGATGTAAAGTGTCTTCCTTCAGAGTTTCTTATTAAATTCCAAGATTATTAATAAGTATTTGCTATTAAGTTAAAGATAATACATGCACATGGTTTAAAAAAAAAAAAGGCAGATTATACAGATAGATATAAAATAGAGATACTTCTTTCTCTCATGCTCTCAATCTCAGACCCTAATCCTCAACTCTTAGACCCTTTCTTCAGAGTAACCACTGGTGATAGTTTTTTATGTGTATCCTGTTCAAGCATGGATGCATATATGTAAATATAATTTTACATTTTTTTCTGTCTTTAATTTAGTCACACCCCGTACCTGTATTGTTTTGGCTAAAGATATATTTTATGTAGGTAATTTATGTCTTACCTATCTATTTTATATTTGACTCCTAGAACAGTTGTCTGACACATAATATATAGGAGCTTAACAAATACTTGTTGAGAGAATCTTCCACAGCTGTCCACTCACCTGTGTGCCTGTCAGATATACATACTGAGTACTTACTATATGTCAGGCCGCCTTCTAAGGATGCAGATAAAAGAAAAAACAAGGACTGTGCCTGAATGTGAATTCCATATACATAGTTGGCTGATACATATCGAAAAGAATGAAATAAAACTTAAAATGAGTTTCATGAAGATAGTAGCACAGGTATTGTGGTGAGAGAGGAGTTTCTCCCGTAGATAAGATGGCCAGGCAAATCCTTTTTGAAGAGTTAACTTTTGAGCAAGCCTAAATGTTGAGAAAAATGGTTCAGAGATCTAGAGAAGAGAATTCTAGGCAGAGGGAATAGCAAGTATACAAATGCTGAGGCAAGAATAAGCTTGGCGAGTTTAAGGAACAGAGAGAAGTTCACTTTGACTAGAATGAGTATTTTCTCATAGAAATAAATATTGCT
Source organism: Sus scrofa (assembly GCF_054392235.1). Lineage (NCBI taxonomy): Eukaryota > Metazoa > Chordata > Mammalia > Artiodactyla > Suidae > Sus > Sus scrofa. Next base: position 71,325,988 of record NC_139389.1, on the reverse strand, counting down.
TCAATGAATATCTTTGTACATAAAAACATGTTCTATATATTTTTAAAATACTTTTAGTAGTAGACCTGAGGAGTCAAATAGTATATGTATTTAAAATTTTGATAGCTATGACATGTTGTTTCTTTTCATCTCTTGTCCTTTCTTTCTAAACTTTTCTTGCTTTCCCTGGCTGGGAGGAAATTGAGTTTGGAACTTGGTAAGGAGTGGACTGTGATGGGAGACTGAGTGAAAGGAGTTCTTTTAGTGAAAATGTGTCAGGGACTGTGAATATTTGCAAGACTTTTTGTCTAATAAGATGAAAATCTATCAATAGGAGATATGCATATGTCATTTGTTGAGTTATATAATATTTGACTTTCAGAAGAAATACAGCACTTTTATTTGGCCATTTAATGAAACCATTTCAGTGCACAAGTTATCAACATTTTTCAATCTAGACAATCCAAAATTTAGTGTTTTAGGGAGTTCTTTTGTGACTCAGCAATAATGAACCCGACTAGTATCCATGAGGATGTGGGTTTGATCCCTGGACTCACTCAGTAGGTTAAGGATCCGGTGTTGCTGGGAGCTGTGGTGTCGCAGACATGGCTCAGATCCCGTGTTGCCGTGGCTCTGGCGTGGGCTGGTGGTTACAGCTCCGATTAGACCCCTCGCCTGGGAACCTTCATATGCCACGGGAGAGGACCTATAAAGGCAAAAAGACAAAAAAAAAAAAAAAAATTCCTGGGTGTTGTTACATTGGGGAATGAAATCGCATCTCTAAATGCCTTTCTATCAAAAAAGCACTGTTTAATTTTGAAGGGTAAATGTTAGAATTACTTATAATTTTTTAGGCAGATTAGAAATTTTAGACTGGTCAAAGAACAAATTTTGTTTCATCAAGTGTTTTACTGCTGAATAAACAAAGGAGAGTCAAGTCATGTTTGAGAGCATAGAGGTGTTTGTTTAATTTTTTTCAATCTCCATTTTTTGATAGGGTGAAAGTAGGAAATTTTGGCAGATATATTCAAATTCCAGTGTAGTAAGAAAGACGAGAGGGTATGTGGTTTCCCTAATTATTATTTATTTCTTTTTTCTATGTGGTAAGGCTCACTTTTGAGAATTAAAAACAACTTGAGGAATGAAGTTAGGAATCTGTGATGGAGAAGATTTTAATTGAACAGATGCTGATATAGTATGTTCTGTCCATTATAATAAAGATTTTACTTTTCTTTTTTAGCATGGGTAATTTTTTTTTTTTCAGCAGAACTTAAAAACAAACTTGAGTTAGGTTTTATTTTGCTGCTTGAACCAGGTATACATTAGTAATGATAAAGCAGTTAACATACTACATCTGTGACATAATGATTTTAGCACTTTGACTAATAAGCCTAGTTTATCTGATGTCTACTATAAAATCATCCCACTAGTTTTAATGTGAATGTATAATTTTTGAATGAAAGAAGTTCTTGATATAAAATCTTTAAATTGAGTATAAGGAAAGGAACCAGTATTTTATCAGTCTCAATTCTTTGTCCTAAAATGAATAGAACTATAAAATATGTTGCATGTTTACAGTAATTTTCTATTCCTATTACAGTACGTAGATATGTAAGTTGTAATTATTTGAATCATTAGAACATCTAATTTTTGCTTGACAATATGCAAATGTGCCATTAAATCTGTTTTTTAAGATTTTTTCCAGTTTAATGCTGAATCCAAATTCATAAAGAGTTGGAAAAATGAGATGTCTGAGCTATAGGATTCACAGGGATTTCATATGAAGCCTATTTAATCAGGATAACACTGTTATTAATATTCATAATGTCAGCTGGAACACAAATGACAGACCATGGGGCCTAAAAATTTTACTTGGTGAATTTATTAAAAGTAGCTTAAAAAATTAATGGAATTTAAGTAAAGTTGGTGAATATGAAAATCTTGTGTTAGCAGGGAAAAAAATCTCTATTAGAAGTTTCTTTAAGACCATTTTGCATTGATGTCTTTTGACAGATTTCATTGGTACTTAAAGAAGAAAGATGCATGAATGGTCATTTAAGAGGATTTAAACACATTGGCACATTAATTTTTACATGAATAATAAGTACTTTCCAAAAGCAATTAACTTACAGTGTACAAGATATGAATTGAAAAATAAGACTGTGACATCAAGGGCAAAGCAAATGTGCTGTACATTTTAAACCTAGTGGGAGGACTTTAGTATTTTCATATATTTTATTTTTATAGTTTTTAGGGTATGGAAACCTAATAGGAATAATGTTCCCTCCCTGCCCCAGAATATTGGTAGTGTTATCCATTATCCTCTACAAGTATCTTTTACATTTATTGGAGAATTAAACATTTGTTGTGCTATTAGTAATATTTGAGAATATGTTCAATTTTGCAGAAAGTTAAAGGGATGATTCTGAATAGGTTTAGTGCTACTAATACATATGTGTTAACACAGACTTACTGATTATAGCATAACTTAAATGTATAATAAATATGTTTCTGAAAGTTTAGTGTAAGAAGTTTAGTTAATAAGCATCGAGCCGTATACAAAGTAAATTTGTTTTGAACATTAGCCTAAGGAAGTAGAAAGTTGAGAATGGTTAAGTAAAACTGGGGTGTGTTTTATTTTGTTTTAGTTTATTTTTTGGGTTTTTTTTTTTTTTTTTTTTTGGTTTGGTTTTTGGTTTTTAGGGCCAAACCCATGGCATATTGAGGTTCCCAGTCTAGGGGTCAAATTGTAGCTGTAGCCACCGGCCTACACCACAGCTGTAGCAATGCGGGATCCAAGTTGTGTCTGTGACCTACACCACAGGTCACAGCAATGCTTTATCCTTAACCCACTGAGCAAGGCTAGGAATCAAACCTGCGTCCTCATGGGTGCTAGTCAGATTCATTTCCACTGAGCAACAATGGGAACTCCGTCTACTCTTTATGTTTTCAAATGTGGTAGTAATGACATTATACCAATGCTGTAGTTTTTATTTTTGTTATTGGAGTTCATTAAAAACAATTTTAGATTATTATGTATAGTCACAATAATACTGAGTATTTTACTTTTCATTAGAGATAATTTTTCTTACAAATTTTAGTACTTATAACAGCAGAGCTTATTTATTATGTTTAATAGACCAGTAAGTATTTACCAGTGAAAGAATATAGGCATTGGCCTGGCAGTTCAAAAGGGTGCTAGAAATTTCACCTGCAGTCTATTAGTGTTACATATGAATGATTTGGATTAATTCAATTTGTAGGAATTGCCTGGTGTGTTTTGGTACTTGTAATTCAGAACTTGATTGGAAAAAGCATTAATTATTAGAGTATGTAGAAATTTTCACAGTAAGCCGGAAGTTAAAATTCTTTGTGTGAAGAATGAAATCAAGTTGTTATATTGGTTATTATTATTTTTTCTAACGTGTTTTTAAAAGTTAGGTTTTGAGGGTTGAGGGGAACTTTTTTGTTTTGGTCTCGAAGATATTCTCTTATATGCCCAGAAGAGGGCAGCATTTTACTATGCCAATCTCATAAAAAAATTAGCCCTGCTTAGACTGTCAATGTTTCTTGTAATTACTCCCAGTATATTTGTTGCTTGCTTATGAATTAACTTGCATTTATGGAACTAAATCATTCCAATCATTTAATTACACCTGAGGAGCTGAACTATAATTGCTTGCTTCCAACTAGGATCTGATATGGCTTGAGCAGTATTAATTTGGTGTTTACTTTTCTGAGTGCTAAAAGCATTAAAATGATTGTGCAATGGGATTACATTTTACTAATTGCTGGCATTCATTAGCTGGGTAAATGATGAGGAAGAGTGACTGTATATTGCAGAGGGATAAAATTATGGTTTTAAGTAGTATATTACTAAGCACATTAAGGCCTGTAAGACATGTTTTAAAATACTACAGAGGTTATTAAAGACTGTATTTTCTACATGTCTTGCTATATGAATCCCTTATTAAAAGACTGCAATTATTATTAACCTTTTTGGGCAATATGGAGGGAAATGGCTTCATTGACTGGAACATATTTCTTTGATATTAATAACTTCCTATATTTTCAACTAATCCAAAAGTAAATGAGAAACTTAGAAAAAGATTGCCAACTCCAGATCAACATATTTAGAGAAAATTGGAAAAGGAGAATCTTACTACAGCTTTATTTGAGGACTTTTTTAAGAACACAGAGTTCTTGCTGTGGGGTAAATCTAATTTTTTTCACTTTAAAAGCATATGAAAAAAAACCTTAGAGTTTTATCATGTTTATTATGAAAACAAGTGCAGGAGAGAAATACTGATAATTCCACAAGTTAATGATAATCTTTAAGAAAATAGAATAGCATTTTAAAATTACTTTTACAAAGTAATTGAAGTTTTTATGTGAAAATGTATATTCAAATCAATAAATTTAAATTTTTTTGTATAAATTTAGGACAAATAGAGTAAAATTTTTATTTTTCTTAGATTGTTGCAGTTATAGTTGGGAAAGACTTCAGTTAAATAAATGTTTCCCTGTCCAAAGGAGCAAGAATGTCTAGAAGCTTAACCTATATTGTATTCACTAAAATATAAGTGTGAATGCAAGAACTTTTTTTTTCTGAGAAGAAATATTTAATTTCACCTGTTGAAACACAGTAAATTGTCCCATTATAAATGTTTTAGAAAACCATTTATCCTGTAAATTCTCTGTTAAACAAAGTTAAGATTTAGGTGTGTTCTGATATATTGTTTTAAGTTTATTTATCTAGAGTTGGTTTTATTTTAGCTTCAAATCTTGGAGCAAAAACCAGAGACGTTGCCAGAGCAAACAAGAATAGGAGTACCCATGGAGGACTGGTCAAAAGGTAAGGACTTTTAAGGTATTAATACCAAACCCCAAGTGTTGTGCTCGTTTAAGCCAGTGAATGAGGTGTGTTTGTTCTAACCAGTATATTAGGCAGAGGCAGACAAGTACAAGCCCACACGTGCACGCGCGCGCTCACACACACACACACACACGGGAGGAGGCACACACAAAGAGACCCACATACTGCAAAAGAGATACAAAGAAAGACACATGGAAAAAGAGACACACAGAGGAAGAGATACTGACAAAAAAAAAGGAAAATAGACACACAAGGAGAGACAAAGAAACACACAAAGTGTTCAGGAGTTTGAGAGAATCTCTAGGAGAAAAATGCTTGCAGGGAAAGGAACAGAAAGGAGACAGGCACGGGAGGGAGATACTGACTCAAGGAGAAAGACACGGCCACACATACCAAGGCACACAGGCAGAGAAAGTCATGTAGCTACAGAAACACAAACTGAGACTCATGAAGAAGGAGAGATGCCAGCGTAAGAAACACGATGAAGCGGCAGGTATACAGTGAGAGATGAAGAGAAAAGAAACACACTGAGAGGGACACAGGCGTACAACAGACACTCAAAAAGAGACACACAGAGACAGGAGACACAAAGCAAAAAAGATATAGAAGCTATACACATATAGAGAGAGAAACATGTATACAGGAAGGGAGACACATTCACACAAATAGACCAAGACACACACAGGCACAGAGACACATGTAGAGATACATGCAAACCAAGGTACATCCAGAAAGAGACAGAAACGGAGTCAGAGGGGACCAGGGAGAGTCAGCCACAGAGACTAGAAGAGATGTGCAGTGGGAGACACAAAAGACACTTTGGAACAGAGACAGAGAGAGACATGAAAACAGAGAGTAATGCACACAGATATGCATAGGCAGAGGGAGAGAACAGAGACAGAAACAGTTTGAAAGATAGACTGCAAAGTGGCCTGAAAAAGGGAGAAGTGATGGATGGGTGGGTGGATGGATGGATGGATGGATAGGGAGATAGGTGGAGCATATCTGTCATGAATAGAGCAAGATAAAGAGCTATAAATAACAGGATTACAAAATACTAGGTTTTTAATTGAGGCCCCTTAAATTAAATCTGGATATAATTGCAAATCTGGAATCCTTGGGAAACATCATTCTGAATATAGTATTATTTGTAGTTGAAGCCTCAAAGCTTTATGTTCACTGTTTTTATTTCCTGTAAGTTTTATAATTTAAAAAATTACTCCCGAAACATCGCACACAATGCTCTCTCTCTTGATTCCCCCTCCTTCAGCAGGTCTCTTTCGTCACCATACATCAACCAAACCGTTCCTTTTTTCAGAAGGTTAAAGGCCATTTTGTGGGAATGTTCTATTATCATACTAAATAAGTTAATAGCTACACATTCTTTCGAAGTATAGAAGATGCTGTACCGAGTATACATTTTTTTTTTAAATTTCTGCATTTGTTTTTGATTTCACACTGTTGTTAATTTTCTTGTAGGTAATGCCCACCATTTGCAACATTTCTCTTATTTGTGATTCCAGGTTACTTGTTATGAGCTTAGAATCCAGTAACTGATTGAATAGTGTATAAAGGAATAGCAAGTAATACCTGGGTAAGGTAGTTAAAGGTTTTAAATGCAAAGTGAATAGCTTTAATGAGTGAATTTTGTGACACTTAATTTTGCTCTCCTCTTTCTATATACAGGTTTGTAATAAGGATACATTGGTGTGAGGCTAAAAACTGATTTGTTGTTGATTGTTTTTATTCACTTATGCAAATAAGCAAACACTCATTCCTTTGAAGAACTCAAAGCAGTTTTACTCAATTTATGTACAAAATAAGAAAAGAGGAAGTAAATAATGATGCCCCTCTTGCCAGTGCTCCCTATTCAGAGGTCACATTGCTATGACAGCTATGCTGTTTGAATTATAGACAAAAGGATCTTTAAGGAGCCAAAGGAATTATTTTTTAATATATCTAAAGAGTAGGGACTGTGGAGGAAATACTTCTTATAAATGTAAAACAACCAGGAGAGATTTTAAGGAAGGGGGCTACTGAAGCTCTAGGACACATATGGAAAGGAAGGTTTCATAGCTAAAGATATAGATGCTTAAATAGTTTGCAGAAGGCACAGACTGCAGTAGACGTGACTGAAACATCATTAAGAAAATTTGCATTTTTACAGACATTTTTTAAACATTGGAAATAGGAGTAAGGCATTCCTTTATATAAAAAGCCTATAAATGAAACATTATTAAGAAATAAACAGGTAAGTATAATATCTTTTGAGCTTTGTGATAACTGATGTTTAAACAGTAAAATCTCATAGTTATTTCTTTGATATCCAGGTTCATGGGATTTATCATAAAGCACAGATTGCTTCAAAGCACTATCATACACAAATTTGTTCTTGTAAATAGTTTTTAAAGTTAGCTTATTTTTAAAGAAATGGAGCTAATTAGAAACTTTTATTATACAAATATGCCTTTGTGTCATCTTACAAAACATTGCTGAACTATTTGATGCCAAAAAGTTTATGAGGAAATAATGTTAACAGACAAAATGATCTACATTTTTCTCTTTTTTTGTCATTATAGACAGTTTAGAAAAAGTAAAGCTGAAGTTAGTGAGTAGGATGAATGAAGATATCCACAAAATATGTTCAGATTTCTTTAGGTGGTTAAAAATACAGTCCTGAAAGAATGCAGTTTTAAGTTGATGGAAGCAATAGGTGGTTGAGTAAGCATGTGTTGCCAAGCAAACATTGGTAACATCTTCTGGCTTCTGAAGAAGTAAATGATGTATCATCCTTTCGTGAAAGTTCCTATTTTTCAGCGTTCCCCTCCCCCCGCCCTACTTTTTTAAGAAAAAAAAATGAAATGTCATAATCAAAGGACATATGTAAAGTTAATACTCAATCAGTTCTTATGTTATTGGTTGTTTAGCCCATTTTAGCATTTACTTAGGATTTACTTAACTATGTTAGAAAAAAGTCATGGGGCTTAGAAATCTCTTGTGAGTAATTATTTAGAATAGTATGATAAATTTCTGAATAGTTCTTAAATTTTAGTGGTTTTTATTAAATTAGAAATATGGTGTAGTTGTTTTATAGTGCATAGCAGGCCATTGGAAATAGCTTAAGCTAAGTATTTTTTTGAATAAACATGTCTGTCATAAATGTACATACCTACAATTACATAGGTAAAAATAAGGTCTGGATGCCAGTTAATGTTAGAATTTTGTGAAACTTATTTAAATTTAGAACCTTTAGGGGTCAGTGTTCCCTAAGAAAGGTTAAGGAAGGTTACTGTGCCTACCCAAAATTAAACATTAAGTCTGCTATGTTTTAAATATTTCTTATCAATTGAGGGTAGGAAATGATAAGAATCATACTGCTTGAGGAACTTTAAACAAAAACCTTTCAATTTTTCAGTTTGGGTTTCCTTAATATTATTTTAGCCTTATTATTTTAGTAAATTATATTTAGTGTGTGTTTTATACACAGAGTAGTTATTTTCACTTATGTATCATCTCATTTTAGATATGAATCATATGTTTTAAAACTCTTTACTTTTAAGTTTAGCATGTGGGCCTGATTCTAAATCATCATACTCATTTGAGATGAAAAACCACTTCTACAACTGTGTATGTTAATAGATGTCTTACATGATGCAGTTTATTGGAGGCTAGAAAATATTTTTTAAAAGTCTTATGCTGATTTTTAAAAAGCAACTATCCTCTTTATTTCTGCAATTATATTTTATCATGCTTTGGTCTTTCTATCAAACAAAATAAATGAGGACTAAAACTTAGCAAAAGCTAACTTTTAAGTGGTTTATTAGTGGTTTCTTCTTGAGTCAGAATGCTATTTATTTTTGCTTGGCATTTGGAACCTGTGTGCCACCATCAGCCTCTTTTAATATCAGTTCATTTATCTTTCTCTTTTCACAAAGTATGTATTCTTTTTATTTTTTACCTGCGTATTGTTCTGTAATTGAATTACATCTATAACTACTGCATGATTTGCAAGCATTTTATAAAAGTAAACATCTATAGAAACACTATAGAAAAACAACTAGAATGCTTTTAAACATCTTTGATCATATGACTAAAATAATAGAATCTCATATCATTTTCATAATGTATTTTGTTTTAAATCAGAGAGGAAGGAAATGGCAGCTTGCATAGAATGGACATCCATTTCCACCAGCAAGATAGCTGGTAGAAAAAAAAATTCACTTGACATTATGATTAGACACTTCTTGAAATTCAAGGTTTTCAAAATATCTGTATAATTACTAATTTCTGTGTTGAATTATGAGACTTGAATTACATTTAATAATTGACTTTCTGGTGAGGACTGGTATATTTTCCCTGAATGAGTAACGTAATTTGTTTTTATTTGTTAATTTCATTAAATTTTTTTTAATTTAAAGGTTGAGTGCACTGGAAAGCCAACAACACATTTAATAATTTCAGTAAAATGTTATACTAGAAAGAACATAGGTTTTGGAACTAGATAGACTTGGATTCTTAATCATTCAGTCTTCTGCTTACTACCTATTTGGACTTAGGTGTAAACTTCATAATTATTTTTAAGCCAGAGTTTTCTTGTGTATGGAATAGAGAGGTAATTCCATTAGGAGGGTTCTGAAGATTATGTAAAAGCCCTACTACAATACTACAACAGGATATGAGTTTATTTAATTTGGATTTCACATACCAGAGTAATTCTTTTCCATAATATGATGGTAATAATGGTTTATACAGATGCTTTAAAAAATAGATGGTTGACATACTTTACAGGGCCCAGATAAATGGTGTTGGTTGTTGTCATTGTTATTCCATCCCTATGTGAAAAGTAGGTCTATACGTTTCAAAAGTTTTAAGAAACAAATAATAGTATCTAAAATGGTTATTATTAGTTTTATAGAAGGTTTATTCTCTTAAAAATACACTCTTCGCAATATCATTAGAAATTTTTTTCAAAATAGTAAATAAAGCTTTTACTTAGTATATTTATATTTGATAGAATGTAAAATTGATAATATTTATTTAGGGTAAAATCTAACTTTGTATTATAATCTCAATTGCAATAAAATCTTCAAACTGGTGATATTACTTGATGTACCTTTTCCATTTGGCAAGTGTGAATTTAACAATGCATTTTTAATTTTCATTTTGCCGTAGAAGGGTTAAAAAAAGAGCATGTCAAGGTTTGCTTAAATTTAGTGCTTATCTTCATAGGACCTAACTAACTTAGAGCACTGGTAGTTTCTTACACATGACCATCCAAAGTATTTGAGAGAGTGGTTTTAGGACTGCTGGCAGCAAGCCAGTATGGATAGATTCATTTCCAGAGGAAATGCTAGGACTGTCCTTAAAAGCATCATTGAGGTTATACTTTTTTAGAAAATAATTAATTGTCTTATTTTTAAAAAGCTTGCAAAAATAAATGGAATTCTGCTGTCTTTATTTTTTAAGCTCAATATGAATGATTTTGTCACTACTCTTGGGCTCATTAGAAAAACTTAATGGAAAAAGAGAAGATGTTTATAAGAGCAACTTAGTCTTCTAACTTGTTATAAAGTTTGTTATAAACTATATTGTGAAGATTCATCATTTCTGATATGAGGAATTCATATTTATTAATTTATGCCATTTTATTTTTAACTTTTACTTTTTGGCAGTATTTAAATAGGCTTTATTTTGTAGAGCAGTTTTATGTTCACAGCAAAGTTGAGTGGAAAGTACCGAGTTCTCATTATACCCCTACTCCTCAACCCCATAGAAGCACAGCCTCCCCACTGCAGTGGTCCATTCACTACAGTTGATGAGCCTGGTACCCATAAATTTTTAATAAGGCAAAAGTTTGTGAGGTAATAGGAGACTTTTATTTGCTTGTTTTTACTACATTTAAAGTGTTTGAAATTCGTGTGGAATTCTTGCTGCGCCTTGGTCCTTCATTTTATAGAAATGACAATTACTGAAAAGAATAGGCATGAAGAATGATGTCTTTTTTCAGTAGACCACTTCACCTCCATTTCTGTACTATTGGTATGATCTTTTCTTTGTGCAACCTATTTCTTTGATTTATGAAAATACAGCCCTTTTTAATAAGCAGGCTCTTTCAACTTTATTTGTGGCCCCAAATTATGAGGTTTTTTTTTTTTTTAATAGAAAAAACGACTTGAATTTTGCGAATTTTTTTGCTTTGTTTTAAGTTCTCCATTCTTAAGAGTCTGTGCCCTTTGATAAAAGTCCTCATTCATTTCTGGTTATGGCCCTTTCATGCCATAGCACTTGTGTCACACACTATTATGACTCAAATCTTCTCAAGATAATATATTATTGAATCTTTAATTTTCTAGAAATTATAATTTCAGGGTATCATATTTAAGATGATTATCATGGTCTCCATAGTGACTGTATTTGTCACTTTTAGCAAGATTACTGTAAAGTCCTGAATGTGCATTGGCATTTTGTTGATTTTATAGATCTGAATCAATATACAACAGTGTATAAGCCGAATTTATGGCCATTTGCACACTTGTTCAGGTTGACTGGCTGTAGATTAGAACTGAAGTGACTACATTTACTACATTTACTCATTATTTTTGGTTGTAAATAAATCTGGTAGCTGAAGGAAAAATTTGAGAGTTTAGTACATGTATGTATGTTTGTTTTAATCACAAAAGCCTGTTATGTGGGACATTATTATTTTGGGAGGAGAAATTTCAGATACAAATTTTCTTTGTGTTTTGCCGTTTGTATTTTTGGGTTTTTTGGGGGGGTGGAAAAGAAAATTTAGAACAAATCAGGCTATAAAATTTCAAAATTGGTTGCATCGATTATTTCATAGACTGAAATATTAAATTAAGAATATTCTAATCTGTAGCTTTTTGGTAAACTTGATAATCTTTTGCCAGATAGTAAAATTGTGCTGACCAGATATAAGGTAGAAGACATTATTTTAGAAAATCTTATTTTGACTTTCATTTTTTATCTTTTGAGTGATTTTAGTCTTCATATATTGAAACTTTTTGGTACTTTAAAATCATGATGCTGGTAGATTAAAAAGTAAAAGTGATTAGTTCATATTGATAAAATTGTACTTGTATAGATACTGAATATGTTAGTTTTTGCTAATTAAATATTTTTTAAATTAAAAATGAAATCCTTTTGAATAGTTTCACTGGCGGTACTTTAGGTAATTTGGTGTACTATAAAACAGTAGCATTTGTTGATTTTTGAGTATTTTTGTATAGAAATATAATCAAATTTAAGCACAAGATACCCTTATTTCCTTCTTAAATTAATATCTTGGTTTTAAAATTTTTACCCCCTCAGTTCAAAATTTTTAGATTAATGTTGGTCCATAACAGGTTAGGACAGGTAGGGTTTAGCTTGTTTCCTTGAACCAACAACATCTACTGGAGGAAATACATAGGAAAAGACAGAACAAATACATAGTCCCGAAGGATTTAGGCTTGTGTATAAATTCTAACATTACAGATATGAAATATAGAATTTTCTGTATCCTTTCCATAGATTAAAGTAAGTATAAAGAATTTACAATTCAGAAGAATTCTTAATTTAAATAGATTAGATGGTTTTTGAATCTAGATGAAGAAACCGAATGTTGCAGAATTTGGAGTCTCCGAAGCCTTTTTATTCAAGTGTTTTTAAGAGTTTTAAATTTAAAAAAGTAATGATTTCAGTTCAGCAAGTCTGATTTTTTTGCTTTCAGAAACCTTCACTGCCTATAATCAATTAGTGTATTATAAGACCAAGGCAATGCTGCATTAGTCCAGGTAAGAAGAGCAAAGACAAAACAAAAATTTTCATTAAAAAGGAAGTCCTTGATCTCCTGAGAACGCTGTAGAGACTAGCATCAGACTTCCTCTGCATTTTTAATAGGCTGTTGGTCTCTAATATGTTCTATAACGGCCCTTTATTACTTTTTTCTTTTGTAAAATTCTCTTGTCTCTCTCCAAAGTCATTTAAAATGAACACATTATAATTTTTTTTAAAACTTTTCTCAGGCTTTTTTCTCTCGGGTATTTAATGCTTTTTTTTAGAAGTTAAAAAGTGCTAACTCTAACAAGGAGTGCAGCTGACTAACAAGGCATCAGTATAGTAGTCACAGTTGATTAATAAAATGGGAGCATCTACCTTTTCCTTTTTTGCTTTTATTCCCTCCCCCTTTTCCCACCAGAAACAAATGATGAATTTGAATAAAACACACATCATTTGCATGGGAAGTTATGTAATGATGCCATATAGAGTATAATGATTTCCTAAAACCTTGTATTTAAAGTAACCTGAATTACAATGAGAGATAAACAGAATATTTACCCATCCCTTATGAGCTGCTGCTGATATGTAAATTTATTCTTCTACTTTGCACAAATATACTTTTGAGCTACTGCTTAAACACTTTGAGGTCCTTAGTCAAACAGTTTTAATGATGCCTCCAATATTATGAAAGTGTGACATTTGATGAATGTCTCATATAGTTTTGATATCTAGGCACATGTCAACAAAAAAAATTGAACATTGGTTTGTCATGCAACACCTAGATAATTTATAATTTTACTGTTTATATCCATCTTGACATTTTTTATCTGCCAAAGGCAGGTTTCATTTGGAATCTTAATCTGAGATTTATTTGGTGGATCTGGAAATCATAGCTAAGGTTCCCACAGGAAATGGTCCATCTACCAACAGATTAAATGGCAGTCCTGCAGTTGTTAGGGGAGCTCTGCATTTAACACACATGCATACTCATTCAGTCAGCACTGGGGAGAAAAATTAAAGTAGTAACCCAGGTTTAGGAACAATGTAGCTAAAAAGTCCCATATTTGCTGAATGACAAAGGGTTATATAGCAGCATTTCATTTTATTATTCGTGCTTGAATTTCTTGTTTGCTCTGTTGAGTCTGCTGACGAATACTAATAAATGCCTGCAACAATCCAGACGAGAGATGCCTGGCAACAAAGCTATGCAGTGGACCTCCCTGATCTTCTCCAGTTCACAACCTGACCTTTTGAAAAATTGGCTGGGCTAAGCTGCAGAATTTGGGTGTAATGGTTATTGTTAACTCCAGCTTTAGGATTTATTAATTTGTGTGATCAAGACTTACCTATACTTCAAAGTTTCAAAAGACCAAACACAATCATCCATCCATTAGAACTAACATTGTGTTTCAGTGATTTCCACTTAGTATCTGACTGGTGATTCTTCTGTTTTGTTTTCCAAATCTAAAAATGTTCGTAAATAAAATAAAGGACCTATATAAAAAAAATCTTTTTTTTCCTCTTTACAGTTGTTATTGGAAAAGTTACCTTCTATAATGTCTGTAAATGATTTATAGAATTGTTGAATTCATAGAGAATTGGTATGTTCATACTTAAAAATATTTAATTATGAAACCTATTTTACTTGCAATGGTAGAAATTTAATACGTAGTTCATTCATATTTTAATTACTTTATATAAATTATTCTTAGAGGAAAAATTGAGAAGTTAAAAAGGTTAGAAATATATAGTAAGTAGGCAAATAATTCCATATCACTGGGGAAAAAAGAATAATGATTACTATTGCACTAGTTAATCAAATTTTAGAATAGTTTTCACAATCATTTTAGCCTAAATAATATTTGTAATGGTTTAAATAGGGCGATAAAATTTTTGCAAAGATTTAATTTATGTGATATGCTCATAAGTTAATTAGGTAACATAAACTTTAGGGATTACAGTAATATACTCTGTTCATGCTCTTCAGGTAGTGAAAGATGTTAAAATTTAGAAGCTGAAACATAAGAGAACTTAGTTCTTGCACAGAAATCTGTGTTGAATGAATATTGATGTGTTTATGACTATTTCAGACTTGATGAGACAGACACTTAAAAATTTGGTGTAGTACAACCCCTTTAGATAGCTTTTTTATAATAAAACATAAAATTTCACTAAAGTGATTTACATGACTAGCTAGCGGATAATTTGAATCACGGTATACTAAATCGTTGAATTGTCTTAATCAAAGATGAAATAGCCTTACCAGTTCTTTTGAACATGTTTGTCTAGAGATATAACCAGGTATGAGAATGTAAAAGATATAGTTTATTTTGAATTCATATCCAAATGAATGCATGATGTTCACAGGTTCATGCTTTTCCAGCTTTATAAGCTCTTATAAAGCCTTATTTCAAAGTCTTATCCAGCCTTTTCCCATCACATGTTTTTGACTTCCCTGTAATATATGTAATAGACCTTATTAGAATCACATAAAACTCTATATCTTTGCTTTTCAGCGTAACAGCCAATGACTACATGTGGTTTTGGACACTTGAAATATGAGCAGTGAGAATACAAAACAATGACAATGGAAGTTATAGTTCTTTTTTCTTCTTCTTCTTATGTCTATTCAAACCAAAAAATAAGTTGAAAAATCCCTAAGAGAGTATATAGTTTCCAGATAACAAGGTTGCATTTTTTGAGCCAAGGATCCAAAAGTTACCTAATTTCCTGTCACCCCTAAATTAGAATCTCTGAATGATAAGTACCTGTGTTCTACTAGCTACAATCCTGTTACTATCTAATATCATGTGCCAGTATAGAGGTGTTCAAATGTCACAGAAACATGCTATTTTTTATTTTCCTGCTATGGGATTGAATTTATACAAATACTCTTCTCTTTCTATGACATTGAATTTTCTTTCAGGATCTTTCCCAAATGTCAGGATTTCTGAATTTTTAACTCCTGTTTACTACTTTTGTAATATGTTAGTTTTATAACCTGATATAAACTTTATTAAACCATCATATATTAACTACAAGTTTTAAACTTAAGTGTTTTCTCTTCATTGTATGTCTCGCATCAAGCGGGTAGCATTTTATTTATTTTCTACATTTATATCTTATGATATTTTAATAAGAATTTTTTTCTCACTGTGTTTTATTCTAATTATATTTTAATGAGAAAATGTTTTGCTTTTAGCAAAGTAGATATTTGCAAAAATAGGTAACATTGGTTGTATATTTTGTGCTGACACTTTCCCAAGAGATTATATAACAATTTAATTCTCATAACAACCTTTGGAGGTAGGTGGTATTATTATGTACTTTTTATTGTTAAGAGGTTTCCATTGATGAGCGGTTTAGTAGTTTGGTAAAGGTCGTACCACTATGTGGTCAAGCTAGAATTCAAACTCCACAGTCTGTCTTCTAAGCCCATGCCCTGTGATTCTGACTGGAAACTATAAATACATTGGCATTCTACTTTGAAGGTCTAAACTTTGCTCTCGTACACACTCATATTAAGTGCAACTACTATAATGTGGCAGAAGTTTCTGATATTTTTCTTATATGTTTGGAGAGAGAAAAGCCTATATATGCATCTCTGTGGAAAACTATCCACCCCCCCCACACATAAAAGGAGACAAATAATCAGAAATATTTAATAAAGGAAATAAAGAGTATTTGTACACACATACAGATAGATAACCTACATGTAACTTAGTTAAGGAACTGGTAGAAGTTATTAGGAGCCACTAGCTGATACTGTGTTGAACTCATGTTTGTTTAGAAAAATTCGTAACCATTGGAAAAAAGACATCTTCTGTCTAAAATGTGGGACTAGTATAGTAATTCCGTCATCAAATCTAATTTACACATATTTAGAAAAAAATGTAATATTATTTTGATGTTCTTACGTAATGTGATGATAATATACAAAAGAAAGAAGCAACAAATTGAGGTTTTGTTCTTTTTATATTTATGAAATTGCATGCCGCATTGTAAATAATAACCTTTCCAAAAAAAGAAGATAGAGTTTAAAGAAATGGTGACCAATTATGTCAGAGAGTACAAAAACAAATTGCTTTCTTTATGGTTTGTTTTAGATATAAGTTCCCCTAAGTAGCACCTGCATCTGATGGAGCAAGAGATCCATTTATCTGAATGTACTTGCCTATAAGTACTTCCATTCCTCTTCGTCTTTTCTGCCACTGAGCTCTCAGGTAGCTGAGATGTTGCTATTCTGAGTAACCCCTGTAGGATCCCTAGAGACAATTCTAGCTCAACCACTCTGAAGAAACTGCTCTGTAAACAGTATTGACCCCCCAGGGGACCATCAAATCCGTTTACACAGATACCAGTTGTCACAAACTATTTACAAAGCCAGACAGAAAAGAATTTCCCAGCCTCTAAGAATGCCTATTTGATTCTAGCTACCTCTTCACTTCTGTATAGTAGTTGTGAAGTAACAGTTATTTCTAGCCATGAGTCATGATTTCTTGATGATTTCTTGGATAGTATCAATTTATCTGAATATATTATACATTAATATATAATTGTCTAGAGAATTGAACTTAAAGGGTATCCTATAGCTTTTTTCCCCCTAGGTTAGGAAATAGTATAATGCTGTTAATTTTCAGTACTAATACCTCCAGCAGTAAAAAAAGAATTTGTTAGGTCATGAAAATGATCCATTGGAAACAGTATGAATGTCACTGGAAAGATACAGGGTCTTTAAAGCATATAATGCAGCTGGCCTAGGCACATGTATTAAGTATTAAGGTTTTTAAAAAATCTTTACTAAATCCACCCACTTTTCTGAGATGAATAAACTGTCCCTAGCAATAGCAGTAGGTGGCATGTGAGGAATACCAGGTAATAATTTTCCATAAAATCATTATCAAATGATCACAGGATTAGTTTGTATCAGCAACAGCATTAGATAGTAATAGCAAAAATTGGGAAATATATTTGAAGTGGTCAGAATTCGTACTTCTAAATAATACAGTGTGCCCACAGAAGAGCAAATAAAGTAAATAAAGGAGTTGATAGTTGTCATAAAATTTTTTCTTGTTATTTGAAGAAAAAAGTTAGATTTCATAGATTTATGAATTATGAAGAAGAGTTTGACAGTTTATTCTCTAAATTCATGTGGAAAATGAATGAAAATAGTGTTGTCATAATGATGGAACAATTAACAATGATGTTGATTCAACATTGAAGCATTTTAATAAAGAATGTTACAGAGAATAGTCACATTTCAAACTATATGAGAGAAAGAGAAATCAATAAAATAGTTTTAGTTTCAAGCTTTCAACTGTCTAGAAATGAGTTTGAGTCAGAAGTGAATTGTTCTTTTAAACATTTGTCTAATTTTTTTGGCTGCCCCACAGCATATGGAGCTCCTGGGCCAGGGATCAGATCCAAGCCACAGACATGACCTAAGTCACAGCTGCAACAACACTAGGTCCTTAACCCACCGTGCTGGGCTGGGGATGGAACCTGCTTCCCAGTGCTCCCAAGATGCCACTGATCCCATTGTACCACAGCAGGAACTCCTATTTTATCTTTCTAATTGAATAGTATACAAAATAGACCCATAACTTCACTTTTTATTGCATTTTATTGACATGTTTATATTGCTTTCTTGGTTTTGTTGTTGTTGTTGTTGTTGTTTTGGCTTTTTAGGGCCATACCGTTGATATGTGGAAGTTGCCAGGCTAGGGGACGAATTGGCCTACACTGGAGCTACAGCTACCGGCCTACGCCACAGCCACAGCAGTGCCAGATCCAAACTATATCTGTAACCTATACCACAGCTCACAGCAACACCAGATCCCCAATCCGCTGAGCGAGGCCAGGGGTCAAATCCTCATCCTCATGGATACTAGTTGGATTTGTTTCCACTGTGTCACAACAGGAACTCTTATATGTTTATATTTCTAATGCAATTATTTTCTAAGTGATAGGACAACACAACATCTCAACTAAAGAAAGCTTTTAGTAGTGTCATCCTGTTACTGCTTTGTAAAAATCTTCTGGCGCTTGAGAGGTTAGGAAAAATAACAATACTGAATTAGAGTCACTTCTCTTGGTTGGAGAAGGTGCTAACTTAGAAATTAAATTTAAGGTGAGCTTTGAATAAGATAAAGGAAATTTGGCAAAATGCAGTATAATGGAGCAGTATCTTAAAACTTGAAACGTCAAAGTGCATCATCCCTTGTAACTTATTCTCAAATGTTTCAGAAAAAATTGTATATGTATATATAGAATGAATGATTCTATAAGCGTGTTAAAACATTAACATTTGAAAAATCTGGATGAAGGGTATGTAGAAATTCTTGTACTACTTTTGTAACTTTTTAAAGACTGGAATTATTTCAAAATAAAAAGGTGGAAAGAAATGACTGCTGTTTACCATCAGTCAGCTTTCTCATCTGGCTCTGCCTCTTTAGTCTGTGTAGTGTTTTGCATTTGGCTTTCATTTCTTCACTCCATTTCTTGCCATTTTTCTGAATGACTTCAGTGCTTGAAAGGTAGTACACTCTGTGTACTCTGATGCCTTCATTTCCTTTTCTTCAAGTACCTTCATCATCAGCATATTTAATCAACACATTCCCAGATCTACCACACCTTGGAATTTGTCTTTATGTTGTTACTCATTTTATAAGTTTTCACTCTTCAATGATAATTGTTGTCCTTTCAAAACCACAAATGTCTGTGTTTTTCCTAAGGCTGTTCCTTCTCTTTTGTACTTATTCTTCCTGGTCTTTTATTCTTACAGTCTGTCAACTTTTCTTTACTTCACCAAACTCAAACCCTTTGACAGTTCATTAGTTTGCATATTCCTTCCTGTCCTATTTTGGAACAGATATCTTTGTGAAATCTCCCAGAGTCTTCCAGTTGAGCATCAGGATGTCTAGCATATTTTTTTGTATGTGATCTCTATAAGTCCTAGCATACTCCTTAGTACATTGTATTATTGTATTTAAATTATTAGATCAGTTAGTCTTCCTTGCTGTACTCTAGAGTCCTTAAGAAGAAAGTTTTATTTTTTACTCATCTTTGTTTTTCCAGTACTTACCACAGGCTGTATATATCACACTGAAGCTTTTTCATGGATTATTATTAAATTAATGAATAAATAAATGGGAGGGGTCAAAGTTTCTATACAAACGATTGAATTCTGATATAGGGCAATGCAGTATGGCAGAGCAGAAGAGTATTGAAAGCATTCATAGGGTGTAGCAATGTTTGCTAAAATAGATGGTCTCAAAAAAGGCAGGCAGGAAGGAAAATTTTATAAATCAGCTTTGTTTACTCTAAAGTAAAATCAGATTCCCAGTAGAAGAGTATGGGGAGTCTGATTTGCAGAGCAGGCTCTAAATATCTATGAACATTTTCTTTTCTTTTTTTTTTTTTTTTTTTTGTCTTTGTTGTTGTTGTTGTTGTTGTTGCTATTTCTTGGGCCGCTCCCGCGGCATGTGGAGGTTCCCAGGCTAGGGGTCGAATCGGAGCTGTAGCCACTGGCCTACGCCAGAGCCACAGCAACGCGGGATCCGAGCCGCGTCTGCAACCTACACCACAGCTCATGGCAACGCCGGATCGTTAACCCACTGAGCAAGGGCAGGGACCGAACCCGCAACCTCATGGTTCCTAGTTGGATTCGTTAACCACTGCGCCACGACGGGAACTCCTCTATGAACATTTTCAGTTAGGAATCCAAAAGCTTATACTACAGAGTAAGATTAGAAGCATCCAGAAATAGTCAGAGCCAAGTCATACAGTATGAATTCTTCAAACATATTAAATAAACACTTAGAATTGAAATCCAGAAGTATGTTAGAACTTGATGAGTTTATTTAAAGAATATTTCAAAGAGTTTGATTACTAGGGTCCAGGAGGGATCACTGAAGAGTCCTCTTATTGGGAAGGTCCTCTATATGCTCAGAGTTTGGAGAGGATAGCACAGTCATAGGTGAAAAGGCAGTGACTTAACAAGAGTTCAGGGGTCACAAAATTTGGCATTAGGTAAACAGAGGTGAGAAACAAGCTATAGATATAGTAAGCAAATAATAAGTATAGATATTAGGGATGGGCTAAAGTAAGCTTATTGACATTATTTTATTACAAGTAAAAAATTGAAAGGAGAGATGCTGCAGTAGACCGAGAAATACAGAAGTGAAAACATGGGACAGGTTGCAGATAGTGGTAAGTTTGGTCTCAAAAACAGGTCGTAGAATCAAGACTTAGATTATGAAGCAATTGGTAAGGTGTTTTCTTGGGGAACGAGGGTCTTTTTCTAACTGGCAATGCTCCTTGGCTTATCCTTTTACCTTTTGAAGGATTTCTTCTGTACCTCATAAACTGGAGAGGAGCATAGGGCCTAATAGTTACCTTTTGATATGTCCCTGGAAACAGTTTTTGTTAGTTTGATACTATTTTCTGTAACCATAATTTTATTTTATTTGAATTACTTATAAAGTTAGTGTTAAACAGCATGGTTTGTTGATGATATAGTGGTATTCCTCAGTGTCCTTTATAAAATTTTATAATCCTCATTTAGATTTAGGAATGCTAATTCTGTTAGTACTAATTAATAATAGCCTGTTCTAGAAAAGTAACATGATGAATATCTAAAGCAAACCAAATAAGTGTTTTGAAATCTCAAGAACCAACAAATAATCTTCAGAGACCTAAAATTGTTAAAGTTTAAAACAGAATATGATGAAATTTCAGAGTTCCCATCATGAAACAAATCTGACTAGGAACCATGAGGTTTCAGGTTTGATCCCTGGCCTCACTTGATGGGTTAAGGATCCAGCGTTGCCATGAGCTGTGGTATAGGTTGCAGACACGGCTTGGATCTGGCATTGCTGTGCCTGTGGTGTAGACCTGCAGCTATAGCTCCAATTCCACCCCTAGCCTGGGAACCTCCATATGCCATGGGTGTGGCCCTAAAAAAAAAGACAAAAAGACAAAAACAAAAGAAAAACCAAACAGAATATGATGAAATTTCAGATACACCACAGTATGCAATTATGATAGCACATTCTCCCAGTTTATTGCCTCAAAAAAAGTGAAATTGAAAGTAATTGACCAAAAACAAATGGTTTTTGTTCTAACACGCAGCTACCAATAAGGTAATGCCCACGACTTAGAGTTTATAACTGCCTATACCTAATTTCATTGTGGATATAAGCAGGTAATTTCTCCTTGAAGAATGAGTACTTTGTGAGAAATACCTTATTTATACGTGCTCCTATTTTGTTTTTATTCTAAAACTACTCTTCTTCTGCCTCAATAGGATTTTTAAGTCTGGCAGGTCATTAACAAGCAGATGAGATTCACTTGCTTTTTAAAGTTGAAGAATTATTATTGGAAATAATAAAATACTAGTTATAATCAGTATTTGTGCCTGTTGAACTGATTTTCTGGTTCATGAGTTTGTTTGGTGCACTTGTGTGTGTCATTTTCTCTCCCCAAATTTCAATACAACATCAGATACACACTATTCCTTTGAAATAGCTATTATTTACTAGTTACAGCTTAAGATAAATAATTTTAATGAGATCTCCAGGCATTACAAAATAGATTCTATAATGTATAATATATATTGGATAAAATGGAAGTTAAAGTAATTATATTATTTCCATTTTAATATGATGATGATTATAAAAATAATGCTTAACATTTATTGACATGCCAGACACTAGCCCAGGTACTTTGCATTCATTAATTCAGTTAATCCTCACAACTACTCAATTAAGTAAGTACTATTATGTTTTCATTTTACAAATAAGAGTGTAAGGCATGGACAGGTAAAGTACCTTGCCCAAAGTTATGCGCTTGGCAAAACCAGAATTCTAACTCAGCCTCATACCAGAATTCCTTGCACATTATCACTTCACCATATCAAGTAACTTGCTGCATCCTTTTTTCAAAATCTAGAAAAGTAATGTGGAGATTAATAACCTCTAAATCAGTGGTTCCCAGTCTTGATTATATGCTGGAATCATGTGATTACTTCCAGAGATTGTGATTTAATTAGTATAAGTTATGGCCTGGGCTTTGGGGTCTTCAGAAATTCTTCAGCCAGTGGGCAGTTAAGGTTGTAAGCCACTGTCCTAAATGGCCACTGACTGTGAAAATGGAAATAATAATAGCAAAATCACACTACATGCTTTTCTGATTACAATAGGAGTAAAGCTAGTAAGCACGCATTTTTAAAGCTATGAGAGCACTCATTTCACAGAAGTGATCATTTGATTTAATATGTAACCGTGGTGTTAATATATCATATTTTTGTTTTGTTTTAAATGCAGACATAACCCGTACTTACCTTGAACAAGAGACTACAGGAAGAAAAAAAAGTACACTGCCAGATGAGCAACGGACTGTGAATTCTAAGGGAAGCATTCATCAGAAACCCTATGAATTAATTAATAAAGCTACATATGAGGATACAAAGCCATCAGAGCAGAGATCAAGGAGTTTTGAGGTCATCAGTCTTGATCCAGGTGATGAGACAGCTTACTGCACTACAGAGAAATCCAAGTGAGTGCTAGCAGTCTTAGATTTAGAGAGTAAGAATTGGGAGAACTCTTTCTTCCTCCTTTCCTTCTCTGTCTCTCCCTTTCTTCTTTGTAATGTGGGCTAAACTTGATGTATCATTAACTTATTAGAATTTGGGGAATCTACCAGAGTTAGTATTTTCATTACGTTGATATAATGCATTTAAATTGCTAAGTGCAAAAACACGAGATGAGTTTGGATGAAGGCCATGACGTTTTGTTATTTTCTTTTCGAGTATTATTTTATGTGACCTTTCATTTGGAATCTGGAAATAACTCTTAAGTTGATATATATGGGATATTATTCAAGAGAGCCATAACCTGGCAGCTCCAGGACAAACTAAGCCCAAAGATGTGTTTTGGTTTTGGTCAGCACTGTTTTCCATTTAAATGAATTTGAATGATTTTGGAAGAGCTTTCTACTCTCACATTTCCTTATTGTTTTACATTCTGCAGCTTCTATCCATTCATTTTACCTACTTATCCTGTGAAAGCATTTAAATTTGTGACACTTCTGACTTTTACCTATGGAAGTAAAGCACTTCAATAAATAGTTATGTACTATAAATATACTGCTAAATTTAAAGATTTTCAGTGATTAGTATAATTCACAATTATATTGATTTTTGTTTTTGGGGGTTTTTTTGTTTGTTTGTTTGTTTGTTTGTTGGTGTTTTTGCCCTTTCTAGGGCTGCTCCCATGGCATATGGAGGTTCCCAGGCTGTGGGTCTAATCGGAGCTGTTGCTGCTGGCCTACCCCACAGCCACAGCAATGTGGGATCTAAATCATTTCTGTGACCGACACCACAGCTCACGGCAACACCAGATCCTTAACCCACTGAGCCAGGCCAGGGATCAAACCCGCAACCTCATGGTTCCTTGTCGGATTCGTTAACCACTGCGCCATGACAGGAACTGCCACAATTACATTGAAATATAAATATTTTCAGCCCAGACAAAATCATATTTTATTTATTTTTTATATGCACAAACATGTGCATTATATTATTCACTTTATAGAGCAAAAAGAATGAAAAAAATGCTCCAAAAAGAAATAAATAGATTGTGTGGGATAACATGCCATGGAATATTGTAGGGGAACCTTTAAAAGAGTAAAATAAATCTACATGTACAAACATGGACCTTTGTCCATTTATATGTGTGTGTGGGTGAATATGCATGCAAAAAAAGCATATATGTATATCTACACACTTATGTGTTGCCTTGAATGTCTTCACTTTCTCTTTGAGTAAAATGAGTTCTCTAAGTTCCAGTAGCATATTGACCTAGATCTTTATGTTAGTTATATTGTACCCAGCAAAGTACCACCCCATAATGAATTTCAGGTACGTAGGCAAAATCATATTTTAAAGAATACTATTTTAACCCGCTTTAAATTAGGAATAGCTATTTCTATTTACTTAAATATTATGAAGTAGATATTTTTGAATATTAATGTATAATTAAATAGATATACTACTATGTTCTGACCTCTTAAACAGTCACTTATGTTCTTAACAAAGTATAGATTAGAGTACATTTTTGGGGGGATAGGGATGAATGAAGAGGGTTAAATGTTTTATAACCACATGGGAAAAGTAAATAGTAGAGATTGGGGAAAAGTCATCCCTTCTCTTCCTTTGTAGTACTTGCTAACAAGTCAATATTGTTCTCAATTAGCATGCACATTGTCAAAAACTTTGCTTACTCTTAAATGTTATAAGAACTGGTTTTCATGGGGGTTTTTTTGGTTTGTCTTTTGGCTTTTTTTGCTTTTTAGGGCTATACCCACGGCATATGAACATTCCCAGGCTAGGGGTCGTATTGGAACTACACCTGCCAGCCTACACCACAGCCACAGAAGTGCCAGATCTGAGTGTGCCTGTGACCTACACCACAGCTCAAGGCAGTGCTGGATCCCTGACCTGCTGAGCAAGGCTGGGGATTGAACCCGAATCCTCATGGATGCTAGTCAGATTCGTTTCTGCTGTGCCACAGTGGGAACTCCCGGTTTTCACTTTCAATGTTATGACTTTAAGAATAAAAAGATGATACTCTGTCAATTATAATGAAAAATATTTATTGTTCCCACTTTCAGAAAAGTAAGAAATGTAGCTGGAGTCTTGACCAAAAGCACAAATTGAATTAATATTTATAGCCTCTTAAAACCTGGATTCTTTAAGGATGTTGAGCCATGAGTTTCTGTGTATGTTACCAAATACGTTTTGTAGATATAGCCCTCTCAGTTGATAAATTAGCACCTGTGTGAAATTGTAATTTTTTTTTTAATCCATAGTATTTTCTTAACAGTGCCATTACAAGAGAAGTTTTAAATTAAGTTTCTTTACATATCTGTTGTTAAAATTAAATGTTTTCTCAATTTGAAATATAAAATGTATAAATCCTGTATAGTAGAAATTATATATATTAATAGTTGTCTTTTTTACAGCATTATGGAACATAGAAATAATGATTTGGATTATGAATGTATGATTCCTTCTCAAGTTACTTCAGACCTAGATCAAGAGAAGACAATAGCATTTCTTCTAAAAGAATTGGAAATTCTCAAAGCAAGCAATAAAAAGGTACAATGTAGAAAGTCTGGTAGTTGTACAATATGCTTTTAGCTATTGACCTTCTAAGTTTGCTTTGTCACCCATCATAATTCAGTTTTATTGTGTACTTTAATCCTTTAACAGTAGCTTTATGCTGTTGCCATACCATGCTGTTCAGGGTATGATTGAGTTGAGACATGGGCTATTAAAGGCAATTTATTTGGTTTCCTGCCTTGCTGATTTGCCACATGTCACTTCCGTTTTCATAGATCTATAGTACCTTGCACAGATAACCCCCCCAAAAGGATTCAAGTTTAACTATAATAAAACGACTTCAGTATTATAGAGAGTAGGAAGTATAATGCATTGGTTTCATGTTACTTTCTTAACTTTTTAATTTTCTTTATTAGTATCTGTGCCCTGTATTTCACCTCAGTAATTTATGTAAACTTTAAATTACCAAGGCTTAGCAATATTGCCATTTACCTTGTGTTATCTTATACTGCTACATTTTATCCAATCCACTTTGTCATGTCAGGTTTTATCCTTTCTTACTCTTTTTCTAGTTACATTCATTTAAGCTTTAATGTTATTAAATAATGTTCGCTTTCTATGCTTTCTTATTTTTTTTAGTGTCTACTTACTTTTCTGATTCTAACATTCTAGTTGTTTGACCTAATCAAACTGAAGCATATTAGGAATATTGATCATGCCTGATGGAAAACAACACAAATGACAAAACGAAAGTAAAAATTAAAAAGAAGATATTTGGAGGGATTCTGTATAAAAGCATGAGATATTTTCTGTACTTTCATTTAGCAGTTATTTATTACATGCCAATTATAAGTCAGGTCCAATGGCAATTTAAATGGAATATGATGGCATAGCATTCTCAAAGGGAGATTTGTATCAGATATTAAGATTATTATCTTAATTAATTTTGTTTCAAAATATTAAAATTACAAAGAGGATCTGTAATTTGTGCTTTCCATTATTTTATTAGGATAGTCCTTCCAAAGCTTTGCTTTAAGACAAAAGAATGGATCAGATAGCTTTTTGCCGTAGTTATTTTTAATAATAATGTTCCTTCTTTAATTTCATTTGCCTGTATACACACACACAAATTAAGTGTATATTAAAATGTTTTTATAATTTCTATATCATTTCAGGTAATTATTATTTATCTTAAAACCTTAAATATTATAGTTTTTTGGGGTTTTTTTGCTCATGGAGTTGTCTTAACAAAGTTAAATGTAATATTATATAAGGGTTTAGAAAAAAGCAAAAATTAACTTAGAGGTTAATTATATTATGCAAGAAATTCATCAGATAACAATCTTTTTTTTTTTAATGTGTTTTAGCTTCAAGAAAAACTGACTGAAGAAGATAAAGAACAGAGAAAACTAAAGCTTAAGCTGGAACTCCAAGAAAAAGCATCAGAAGCTCAAATTGCTGAAAAGACAGCAGGTATAGTAGATGAGTATTAACATGGCATTAAGAATCATACAAAAATTGTTATATATATGATGTGGCTTGGAGAATACTAGCATACTAGCTTATTTGCCAAAGGAGGGAAGGCTCTGTCTTTTTTTTTTTTTTTTTTTTTTGGCTGCTTAGAAAATAGGTGGCTTTAACATCCTGGTACTGGTATTAGTGAGAGCTTTACCTGTATTCATACTGATTTGGGCATTAAATGCATTGTTAACACCATGTCAATCCAATCACAAAAAGGTTGTTTGTTTTGTTGGAAGGGCCTGAACAAACAAGGGGAAATAATGATTACCAGTGCCTCTACCTTTCAACCAGCAGTTCAGATACCACTTATTGTTTTAGCTCGTTGAGAGGAAATACTCCTTTGTATGAAGATAGTCATATATTCATTGCCAGTGGAAACCTACATTTGATTCAAAAATCTGCTTTGTGCAGTTAATAAATTTTCATCTGATGACATGGATGATGATGAAGATAATGTTTTCCTTGTAAAGATTAAAGTATAAGGTTGCCAGAGTTTATAAATGACTGCCTATGTTTTGGAGTCTCTCTTCACTCACAGGTCTTTGCAAGAACATTTTTGAAATATATCTGTGGTGTGTTACAGATATGATCAGATGACTGATTCTCACTTGTGTCTGATGGATTCTCTCTCTCCCCTCCATTGTGTGTATTATCCCAGTGACTCTTTTTAGTATGTTAAGGAAAGAGGCATGTCATAGAATAGTAGAAATAAGAATTCAGAGGCATTTTGTAGATAAGTCATTTTAACATTTTTATATCAGTTGGAATGCTTTTAAGAAATAGTTGTATTTTGTGATTAGTTAAAAGTTATAGTCATACCTTATAAAACACTTAACTTGGTTGCATATATGAATGAATTCTGGTGATTTAGGTCAGAGACATGATTAACAAATATAGTGTGTCTTCAAGCTATTACTGTGCAAAGTGGAACTAAATGTTACTATGAAAATATAAACAAGATGATCATAAATAAATATTTCAGCCAAATACCAGATGGTTGTTTTTCTGTTAAACTACCAAGGATTTTTTGGTCTCTTTTTTAATAGGGAAATATGAGAGTAATATATTTTAAGGAAAATTAACAGTATATTAAAAATGAGTAATTCAAATATAAATTTATAATGATTTATAAGTTTCTTGGCTTTTTATGATCAAATATGTGTACCAGTTGCTAGACTGTTATTACAAGAAGTAAAATTGTTTTGCTTTATAATTTAACTTTGTATACATCTTACAGAAGTAATTTAATAGGATTTAGGCCATCATGATTTACTGAGGATCATGAATGAGTATATCTGCATAGTTTATTTATCTCTTGGAGGGGAAAACTCATGAAGCACTAATATTTACTCTTTAAACTCTTCTATAACATAGCTAATATTAAACTTCATGTATTTATTTACTGGTATATATTTAAGAGTTCCCTATGACTAAACAGTATGAATCATGCATTCATAAAGTGGAAAAATTTGATTGCTTTATGGTTCTTGTTAATCAGATTCTTCTCATTAATGACAAAATATTATTTTAATAAGTGTTGAATATTTGAAAGATGTTTAGTATGTTTTTATAGCTCCTAATTGATGTTTAGTATGTTTTTATAGCTTCTAAGTGTTGTATGGTTTCTTTGTAGCTGAGCAATATAATTAAAACAAATATGTCCAACCATTTAGTTACAGAAATGACACAAAATTTAAATCCTCTAAAGTTTTCTAAAGTATAAATTTTCAAAAAAAAAAAAAGGCAGGGGTAGGTCCTGTTGTGGCACAGTGGAAATGAATCCAGCGAATAACCATGAGCTTGCGGGTTTGATCCCTGGCCTCCATCAGTGGGTTAAGGATCTGGCATTGTTGTGAGCTAAGGTGTAGATTGCAGACACAGCTTGGATCCCAAGTTGCTGTGGCGTGGGCCAGCAGCTACAGCTCTGATTCAACCCCTAGCCTGGGAACCTCCATATGCCGTGGGTGTGGCCCTAAAAAGCAAATAAATAAATAATTTTTCAAAATGTATCTTTACTTTTTAATGTTTCAGTTCTATCTTATTAAGAAAGATTTAAGATGTTTTAACTTTAGAGAGAACTGTTTATTACATGTCAAAAGAAAAAAAACTGAATTGGTTAAAGAATTCATTGTTTTAAAACTACAAGAAATTCATCAACTGAAGTTTTTCAGATTTTCTCATACATAAGTTTTTAAAATGTTTATTTAAAAAAAAGCTAATCTTGGAGTTTTCGTGGCACAGCAGAAATGAATCCAACTAGGAACTATAAGGTTGTAGTTCAATCCCTGGCCTCTCTCAGTGGGTTAAGGATCTGGCGTTGCTGTGAGCCATGGTGTAGATCACAGATGTGGCTTGGATCTGGCATTGCTGTGACTCTGGTTTAGGCTGCCGGCAACAGCTCCGATTGGACCCCTAGCCTGGGAACCTCCATAGACTGTGGGTATGGCCCTAAAAAGAAAAAGAAAAAAAAAAAAAAAGCTAATCTTAAAAAAGCTTGTCTTCTACTTGATCAGTAAGTGCGGTCAGAAAGCTAATACAGTAACAAAAGCAATTATATCACTACCCTAATAGAAAGGGGAACATTTTGGTAGGATGATTACATGTGATAAATGTTTTATTTAGTTGTATGAAAGAATAAAGAACCCATATTAAGAATGGATTTTTGGGAGTTCCCGTCGTGGCTCAGTGGTTAACGAATCTGACCATGAGGTTGCGGGTTCGATCCCTGGCCTTGCTCAGTGGGTTAAGAATCTTGCGTTGCCGTGAGCTGTAGTGTAGGTCGCAAACGCGGCTTGGATCCTGCGTTGTTGTGGCTCTGGTTTAGGCTGGGCGTCTACAGCTCTGATTAGACCCCTAGCCTGGGAACTTCCATATGCTGTGGGAGCGGCCCAAGAAATGGCAAAAAAGAAAAAAGAAAAAAAAAAAAAAGAATGGATTTTTGTTTCTATCACTGCTTATTTTTAATATTATAGTATACTTAAGCAGAATATAAATGTTTTAAAAGTCAGGATATTCCACTTAAAAGAAATAATGCTAAAACATCTGAACATTGAAAATTCCAAAAAAAAAAAAATTGTATTGGGGAAACAACTATTAAAAAATAATAATAAAAAAGAAAATTGCAAATAGGATACAAAAATAAATGTCTAGGTTTTTCAAATAAAACAATTAAAATATGACTGTCTTAAGGAAATAGCTATTTTGTTTGAGTAAATGTGAAGATTTATGTATATAAAGATATTCATATCAGTATAACTTATATGATAGCAGTAGAATTAGAATCAATTGAATAATAAGGCACATTTGTTGTATGAGATAATAATGCAATAATTAAAACAGCATATCTGAAGAATATTTGATGATATGAGAAAAAGTTTATGACTCAAAGTTAAGTGAAAAAAGTAGGGGAAAACTATGATATAATTTTGTTTAAAAAGCTTTATATGCATATACATATACATAATAAAATGAAAGTCAGATTTTGATAGTATTAGATGTATGAATGCTTCAATTAATAGATTTCATTAATGAGTTTTCTACATTGGATATGTGATTAGATTCAGTATTAGAAAAAGTAAATGTTACTCCTAAAAGGTGTGATTTTTTTTTTTTGAGTTACTTGCTCTCTAATCTTTTTTTTTTTTGGTCTTTTTGGGGCCACACCTGCAGCATATGGAGGTTCCCAGGCTAGGGGTCCAGTTGGAGCCACAGCCACAGCAAGGCCAGATCCGAGCCACGTCTGCAGTCTACACCACAGCTCACAGTAATGCCGGATCCTTAAACCACTGAGTGAGGCCGGGGATTGAACCCGCAACCTCATGGTTCCTAGTCAGATTCATTTACACTGTGCCATACCACGGATGATGATGGACAGACGGGAACTCCTTGCTCTCTAACCTTAATTCCTTAATTCCTTTGATAGGTTTGACACATAAAGACCACATAAACCAAAATTTATGAAATTCATATAACTGATGAAGTCTTGCCGTTCTAACTGTACCATTTTTCTTGTCTTTCAGATTTCCCCCTTATATATATCTTTATGTTTATTATGTAACTTATGTATATAAGCTGCCTCCCCAGCTTATATAATTTATAAGAATTTATAAGAATAAATTGTGTAATTTATAAGAATAAAAATCAGGTATAATCAAACCCACATGAAACAAAATATTCCCAGTACTCTGTGAGGCAAAAGGAAGCCATGGGAAGACTCTAAACCTTGGAATCAGAGTGACTGATATGCAAATCACAGCTTTGACACTTAATACTGATCCTGTGCCTTTGGGCAAGTTACTTATTAGCCTCTCCAGGTTTACTTTCTCCCATGTAAAATGTAAATATTAACTAATTTACTAGGTTATTTTAAGGATTAGAGATAATGTATAGAAGCACCTCGGATGTAACTGGTTCTCAGTAAGTTGTAGCTAATATTAATACTTGATTATTTTTATGTTTATCAAATATTAAACCTTTGATAGTGTAATAAGTCATGAGAAGATTTTTGGTCTTTTTAGCTTTTCATTAAAATTAATGGTTCATTGTTAGTAGATTTTAAAAGGGACATAAACAGAAAAGTAAAAAGAAATAGTTTGGAAACAAAGGATTGGATGATGAAACAAATTACCATTGAGATATATATATATATATACACACATATATATATATATACATACACATTCATTTTTTATTAGCACTAATACATTTTATTTATTTATTTATTTTAAATACACTTTAATTAAATGTGAATCTCCACATAAGTGAGATGCACAGAATTTGGGCTTTAACCTCGTGTGTACCTATGATATACCTTCAGGTACACTGTTATAATAGCATTTCCTTTGCTTCTCTGTTAGTTTTTAAATAATGTGAATACTATCATTTTTAATGTGCTCTCATGAGAGTTTGGAATTCACTGTGTCCTACATCATGATAAAATCTCAAATGCTTGAACTTTTAACCTTCCTCTCCTTTTTTGACATCATCATTGCCATCATCACTATCAATACTGCTTTTATTAGACACTAAAGGAACTGTGTTAACTTCTTTAAAAATTCAATACAAAATATTTATTGAAGGGGTTTTTATATTGTGGATGCCGTGTTCATAGGCACCGAATATACCTCAGTAAATAAGACAGATTTGGTATGTCAAATATATCTTTGACATGCCATGTCAAACACGGCACATGGAGGTTCCCAGACTAGGTGTTGAATTGGAGCTGCAGCTGCCAGGATACACCACAGCAACAGAAACGCCAGATCCAAGCGATGTCTATGACCTACACTGCAGCTCACTGGCAACGCAGGATCTTTAACCCACTGAGAGAGGCCAGGGATCAAACCCACATCCTCATGGATGCTGGTTGAGTTTGTTACCACTGAGCCACAGTGGGAACTTCCCAACATGTCTTTTTATTTGCAGTCACTTTTCATTCATAATACATCATTATAATAGATAGTGATTAAATGCTCAGACTTTGGATTCAGACCTTTGTTCTAATCTTTTTACAACCTCACATGTGTAAGTGACAGCCTCACTAAGATTTGGTTAAAACCTACTTTATAGGTTGCTGTGATGTCTTAAGTGAGATAATGTTTATGAAGTACTTAACTCATTAGAAAGCACTCAATAAATGGCAGTTGTAATTGTGACAATAAGATGATGTCACCATCTTGTTTTCTCAAGACTTCTTGATCTAATGGAGACGTATCAAAGTGAAACTAGCTATTTGTATGTTTTTGTTTCACAAAGAATTAATATGTGTTTCTTGTTAAAAATAGTTTATAAAGTATTTTATATATCTCAGTTTATCCACACAGTTTTTAGTTTTTCTTGACTTTCAGATTTAACATTATTTAGAAAGTTTGAAAATATGAAAAAAAGGTTTTAAACCTCCATAAAAAATAAAGGAAAAATATATGATAAGCAGATCTTGCTGTGCTTTATCTCATTAAATTGTACATGTGGCTAATATTGTTTGTAAATTGTTGGAATGTATGACCTTCATGATATTTTAGAGAAGCACAGTAGAAACATTTAGTCTCTTCTTTAGGTAAACATCTTTTTCATCTAAATAAAGTGACTAAACCACAAATACTTTAAAATCCTTTTACTTAAATTGAATTTGATAGTAAGAGATAGTTTATATGGCCTGATTTGCATCCATTAATTACTCTTAGGTCAGTGATGTAGTTATAACTGTTAAATGTAATTTGTTTAATTAAAACTTTCATTTTTCTGAAACAGTCTCAGTGGGCATTATCTAGTGTTTACGTCTCTTAATTTTTATTAAAATCTATTGCAATTACAGTATACAAATATTTTAAATTTTTACACAGAAAAGTATTTATTAGTTTTTATAAGTTATTTTTGTGATATTTAAAATATTTATATTTCTTTAAAGACCTTATTTTTCTATTTCTTAAATGCTCACTTGAGAATCTCTGCTCTATATGTTAGTTATTTTTCTTTCTTGCATGTCATCCATTAAAGATTAGCTGTGGAAGCTTGGAGCATGGAGAGATTATGAATGACAGAACAACTCCTGTAGAATAATAATCAGTTTTTGGTATTTAATGCTGTTTGACTTTTGCAGACACATTTCTTATTAACCTTTGGTACAAAGAGAAATCCAGGTTCCTGATATCTCATGGAGAAGATGAATTTGAGATCCTCTTCCAATTAAACTGAAATAAGGCCAATATTGGGTTTTAGCCAAAAGAACTCCTTAGTTCCTTAAGTCTTATATTTGTATAAATCTATCTATCTGTCTATCTATCTGTCTATCTATCTTAGTTACATTTTACATGTAATTCAGTGGTTACATGATTTGCTCAGTATACCGTACTGATTCTGTAAGCATTTAATATGCTTTTCAATTTAAACATAGATTCTTTTCTCTACACCCAAATTTAGACTGATACATGTAAATGAAAAAATATTAAGTAAGCCCTTCTTATTACAGAGAATGTTCATTTATTTTGGTAGTGAGGAGATGAGTATAATTGTTATTGTTTAAAGCATCAGAACATAGGATCTCTGAAAACATAAAAAGGTTTTCTATTCAGGTTAACATCTAAATGTTAAAAGTATAGATATGTAACCTACTGTGATAGCAAATATATTAAGACATCCCAAGTAATTAACATGGCAAAATAAAAATTGTTGTATAATGGAAAATGTTTACCTTGTTCTCTAGTGAAAAAAATTATTTGTTATAATATACTATATCTCAGATGATGCTGACCATATAATGATTAAGAGTGAGTTCTATATATCAAAAAATAGAAATAATGTAATATTTATTTTATGAAATAATACACATTGGAATCCCATTTTTCTGTGTGTGTATATATATATATACACACACACACATAATGGGCATTAATAAAATGTGTTAGGCTTTAATCTAAAACTTAAATGCTACAACATATTAATTATAGTGAAGCATTACATATATATATGTAAATTTGAAAGGAAAAAGGATTTCAAGAATATGACCAGTCATTTCAGATAAAAGCAAAAAAGCCCGCCTCTGTGAAATATAGCAGTTAGAAATATTGATAGGTAGAATGCTGATTATATTATCATCTTTGGTTAGAATATCCTGTGGGTATGAATCAGGCTTAATTACAATGAGTACTAGGTTAAATAATACTTCTAGGTAAAGTATGGCTATTTTTTTCTAACTTCTCTCCCTAGGAAGGTGTTTTTCTGGGAAACACACACACACACACACACACACACACACACAAACACACACAAAAAAAGCATGGAGGAAACAGGGAGACCATTATAGTAGCCAACAACTGGAAATATTTTGTTAGGTATATAGTAGACTGTGGACTTTGGCA
This sequence comes from Sus scrofa, assembly GCF_054392235.1. NCBI lineage: Eukaryota > Metazoa > Chordata > Mammalia > Artiodactyla > Suidae > Sus > Sus scrofa. The sequence continues at coordinate 71,290,851 of NC_139389.1, read as the reverse complement.
TGACATCAGGCATTTGAGGGAATATCATATTACCAGGATATTTAAAACAAAAAATAACCAAACTTCAAAAAATGATTAAGACTTTTTCCACACATTTCATTTATTCTGAAGAAGAGCATATCTTGGGAAAAGTTTAGGTAATGGTTGTATTTCACAGAATTTTCATATTGGTATCTTTTAAAATATAAATTAGATATTCTAGGCAGAAAATAAGTTAAAAACCCTTTGAAATTGTATTTCAAAAGTGCATAAAATAATTGATATTGATTTTAATACTTCAGAGATAAGCTTATATCTTTTACAGTAAAAATTGTAGCTCCGTGTGGTGTGGGTCGCAGGCATGGCTCAGATCCCACGTTGCTGTGGCTGTGGTGTAGGCTGGCAGCTACAGCTCCAATTCGATCCCTAGCCTGGGAACCTCCATATGCTGCTGGTGTGACCCTAGAAAAAAAAAAAAGAGAGAAAAACAAAACAAATTGTAGCTCTGATATCAGATATATTAAATGTTTGAATGTAAATAGCATATTTTAAGAAAACTTTCTTATATAGTCTTTGAAGTATCTGTAATAAATACATGTATATAATAACTTAGTTTTGCCAAAAAGACTTATTATTTTATAGTTGTGCTACTTAAACTTACTATTTTGTATAACGTTCTAATTAATCTTTGGTAATTTCTTACTACTGGTAAGTATAAATTTATAGCAACTTTATTGAGGAAAAATTTAAATATATGTTAAGAGCTTTATGAAATTGATTTTTAATGTAGTAATTATACTTCTAGGAATTTTCCTAAGCATTACCTATGTATATACACACAGTTTTGTGTACAAAGATGTTCATTACTGTGTTGTTTATATAGTAATTGGAATCAGTGTAAAATCTAATTTTAGGAGCATCTTAGTTTAGTCAAATATGGCATGTTCAAATGATAAAATTCTATCTAGTATTTTATATTTTTGAAGAATACTAAAGAATATAGGAAATATTCTGTTTTAAATATACACAGAAAGTTACAAGACTATGCAAAATATTTCTGTCTCCACATTTTTACAATGAACCTGTATTACTTTTTAAGCAGAAATGGTTATTTACAGAATAATCATGTAAAATGCTGAACATTCAAATTCAGTTTTAGAAAAACAGTATTTTGGTTTGTAAAAGAAGTTCTAAAGAAACAAGTTGAATTCAGCAATGTAATACCAAAAATAGAACCATCAAACTACTTGGAGTAGGTTTGTTAATTTTCTCCTGGTCTGTGGCATCTACCATTTGTTTTTAAATTTCCAATAAACAGTTTAAGCTGAGAAAGAGAGATTATAAATTTTAAGGAGATTAAGACATAGTGTAATAATGTTTCTGGTTGTGGAATATATATGTAGTAGTTTCACAAAACAGTAAATGTCATATTTGCAAGGAATTCATTTAGCATGTAAAGCAATAATACTACCAGACAATGTGAAATTCTTTTATACATAGTAAAATCTTCCACAAAACTATTCTCTATGTTATATTTGTTGCTGAGAACTTTAGAATTTGAATTTTAATCAGGATTATTTTAAATGTTTCAAAATGAAATCCCAGTGATTTCTTCTTCCCCCTCTTTAGTGTAGCCTTTGATGTTTACATAACTACCTTAGGATGTTAATAAATGGATTCCTTTTCCTCGAAAATGTCTGCCCTCTAAATTATGTTATTTGGGGAATCATGATTCAGTGTTTAAACTAGAATGTTTTCCAATACACTATCTCACTTCTACTGTATTTTAAAAGTAGTTTGAGAAGTGTAGAATATGGGTTTGTCAATAGACTTGGGTTCTACTAAGAAAATATGTACTCTGTCTTGACTCAATAAACTCATACTTAGTATGGTTCAGCTTCTTCATATTTACTTTTGCCCATATTAGAAAACAATTAGCTTACTAAACAAATTTGAGTATTTGGGGGTGGAGGTGGGGGGGTGATCCACTTTGAGTGTTTCTCATTTGACTAAGAATTATAGGATATTTGATAACCTTGTTTAAAAATGGAGATATCCAAATATTATTGTAAACACCCAATGATTTGTTTTACCTACAATATAAGTATTTTACTTGGTTGGCTTACATAGTAGCTAATAATATTTGTTAATGTAATTTAACTGCTGTGAACCTTTACTGAACAAATATTGAAATTTATTCAAGTCAAAGAAAGAGAATCTCTAATGACTTTTGTTAAAGCTTCTATTTAATAGTTAAGGAGAAAAGTTTGTATGACATACGAGATGCAATTAACAGTAGATTTTACATTTAATAAAAAGAAAGAAGCATGCGTATTTGCTTTATTCATTCCATCATAATTTGCATTAGAGCTGTGGGTGTTTAATGAGCAAATTCCAACTAAAATGCTATATTGATTTTCTAGTGAACTTTGTAATAGTCATCTACCTTGGAAAAGCTCAGTGTTTACAATTAAGTTTTCTTTACTAAAAATGTTTGAGAGTTGCATATTGATTCTTTAGACGAACTGAGTTCTAGAAAAAGTATCAGGTTTTTCACAATCAGCAAATTTCACATGTAACTTAATAAGTGTTAAAAATGATCGTTTAGTAATACCTTAATTTTAAAAAACTTCTCATAGCATTTTAAAAATGTATAATCAGTTTTTATGTGCATATGTTTTATGGTATTTTTAAATTTATAGAATATTCCTTTAAATACTCACATTATTTATATGTATAGCATTGATATAGAATTATTATAGAGGAAAAAGTGTTTTCTCTTGATCACACAGAACCAAATAAACCCTTGACATAAAGTATTTACCTTTAAGCACAGTGATAACTAGACTTATTAAAGCCTTTGATATTACTAGCCTTACCTTTCTCATTAAGTGTTACTGTGTATAAAGTGGAACACAGCTTACAATAAATGTCACTTTATAAAGAGCTCATCACACTATACAGAAATAATAGGAAGCCTATTGGCATTTAAAATTTCGTAATTAGTGTTTTAATCTTTCAGTACGCCAGAATATTTCAGGGCAATATAATGTACATGTTAATCTGTACCTAGGTCACTATTTAGTATCATTTTGTCCATCCTATATGACTCACAAATTAGAAATATTTTATAATGTATAAATTTTAGGAGTTCCTATTGTGACTCAGTGGAAACTAACCCGACTAATAATCATGAGAATGCTGGTTCATTCCCTGGACCTGCTCAGTGGGTTAAGGATCCAGTGTTGCCGTGAGCTGTGGTATAGTTCAGAGCTGTGGCTCGGATCCCACGTGGCTGTGGCTGTGGCCAGCAGCTGTAGCTCCAGTTCAGACCCTAGCCTGGGAACTTCCTTATGCCACAGATGCAGCCCTAAAAAAGAAAAAAAAAATATCTTGGAATATCATGATGTTCTGTACACTAATATCATTCATTATACTATAATATACAATATAGAATGTGTTCTAAGTAATATTTCTTTCAGTTCCCATTTACAATTTTTGCATGGCAATGAAAAATGCTAAGAAGTAAGAAAATTTGAAATGGAAATAGTTGTAAATGATCCAAATTAATCAAAATCACGTTTTTTTTTGTTTGTTTGTTTTTTGTCTTTTTGCCATTTTTCTTGGGCCGCTCCCGCGGCTTATGGAGGTTCCCAGGCTAGGGGTCCAATCGGAGCTATAGCCACTGGCCTACGCCAGAGCCACGGCAACGCGGGATCCGAGCCGCATCTGCAACCTACACCACAGCTCACGGCAACGCCGGATCCTTAACCCACTGAGCAAGGGCAGGGACCGAACCCCCAACCTCATGGTTCCTAGTCAGATTCGTTAACCACTGCGCCACGACAGGAACTCCAAAATCACGTTTTTAATATGTCTAGAAATGAAGCTAAATTGTGCCTGGATTGAGGGTGATAATGGTAATGGTGGCATGAAGTGAATATTTGTTGAGAATTCACTTTATTTGACCAAGAGCTTTTATATATTATCTCATTTAGTTTTCCTAATAAATATAAATGATGGTATTATATTCATTATATATTCCTGAACTATGACCAAAATAATTTAAGAAACATAAAAATGCCAACTTGACTAACTTTAGTATGATAATACCATGGATCTGAATCGTAATATATCATGTTATTTTCTCTAAAATGATACAGATATCCTTCCTAGAAGATTGTTGTACAGTTAGAAAGGGAAAATAGAATTCATTATTGCGTAGTACATTAGAGTCAGAAATTTCTTTCAAGACAGCATGAAGAATTGATTCTTAGAAGCAGAATAGTATGGCACACATAATAGTAATGATACAGCCTTTAAAAAATATATGAAAATTGTGCTGGAAAGTACTGGATCTTCCAGAAGCTGTGCTCATAAAAATAACGTATGAACTTTATCTAAACTGTTGATTAAAAGCATTTGATTTTATGCAAGTGGATATGTAATTGTTCTAGCACATTTTGTCATACATTTTGTTTATCTATTTATCTGTTACTAGAAATCTGTTTCTGAGTTTTGGCTATTATAAATAATGATTCTATGAATATTTCTATTTAAGCCTTTTTATTGACATATGTTGTAATTTTTATATTTTAATTTCCCTCTTTAATGAGTGGAATAGAAAAATCTTATGGTGGGTGTATGTTTCCCTTTTTTTAAGAAAGTGATGAAATGTGATTACACTATCTTACATTCTGCCAGCAGTGTATGAGAATTCTAGGTCGTTTTACATTCTTGCCAACATCTTTACTCAGTTTTTCATGTAAGATATTGCAATAGTTATATACAGCTGACCCTTGAACCAAGCTGGTTTATACTCCACTTATATGCAGATTTTTTTCAGTAGATACATACTACAGTATTATGTGATCCATGGTTCTGCATCCATAGATACAGAGGGCCAACTGTCAAGTTGTACATGGGTTTTTGGCTGCAAGAGGTGGGAGGGGGCCACCTCTAACCCTGGTGTTGTTCAAGGGTCAGCTATATATGATAGCTATCTCAAAGTTTTAATTTGCATTTCTCTAATGACTTAAAATGCTAAGTACCTTGTCTTGTGCTTATTTACCAGCACTATGTCTACTTTGATAAAATGCTCAAGTTTTTTGCCTATTTTTTAATTTGGTTTTTTGTTTCCTTATTATTGAACTTTGATAGTTTTAGAACGTATGTTTTTGGTCCAAGTCTTTTATCAGATAAATCCTTTGTAGTTATTTTCTTCCAGTCTGGGTCTTGTCTTTTCATTTTCTTATCAGTATCTTTTGAAGAGTGGAAAATTTAAATTAAAGTCCTATTCATCTGTTTTTAAGTTGGAGTATGTTTTGGTATTATAGTTAAAGCACATTGCCTACCTAAAGTCAAAGAAGTTTTCTTCCAGAAATTTTATAATTTTAGGTTTTGCATTTGGGACTTACTCCTTTTCTGGAATGCAAGGTTGGTTTACCATTTAAAAAAAAAAAAAAACTATTAAAATTACCAAAATAACATACCAAGAGAAACAGTCTGATCATCTCAAGACCACACTCTGCCTTCTTGGTTCAGCTCTTATACTGTGAACAAGTGTCCTTTTAGTGCACTGTTGCATTTTTGTACCTTTTTTTGGTGATTTCACTGTTTAAAACAGCTGAGTACTGAAATGCAATCTCATGTTCCCTAAGTGCAGAAGGCTGTAAAGCACCTTATTGAGAAAATCTGTGTGTTAGATGAACTTTGTTCAGGCATGAATTATTGTATAGTTGGCCATGAATTTGATGCTAATAAATCAACAATATATATTAAATAAGGTGTCTTTAAAAAGAAACAGACATAAAAGAAGGTTATGTATTAGTTGACAGAATGTTGGTCAGTTTGAACTGGTTGGATTTTCTCTCATGGTTCCTAAGTTTGGCTGCTTGATTGTGTCCCTCATAATTGGATACCAGACATGATGCACTTTACCATTTTGGGAGCTGGCTATTTTTGTATTCTTATAAAATATTTTTGAGCTTTATTCTGAGATACAGTCAGATTTCTTGGGAACAAATCAACACTTCTGGATCATGCTTTAAAGATAGATTAGTTATTACCAGAGCAGTGTTTAGTCTAGGGTTAATTAATCCCCACTACTGAAGCAAGATCCTACTGTGTGTTCTATGTAGTACTTTATGAATCATGAGACCTTCCAATCTGATTAGTAGTAACATGCACTATTTCTGGTTTTGTGGAGCTCAGAACACTAATCCTTTCAGGTGACTTTGCCCTTCATGGTGTAGATTACTTACATGTGTATTCTCATTATTCAGGTGATTTCTTGAGCAATACACGATGCATGTCTCCAAAGCTTTCCCTTTTGCAGCTTTTTTCCCCCTGTAATAGTCCGACTTGTGACTTCTAGCCACTTTGGTTTCTTTAGACCCTTACCTTCTTCAGATTGTGAAATCTGCTGGCTTCTTGAATTCTTCCCTTCCTGCGCCATGTCCAGGAAACTCTTTCAATGTATTAAGCTGGACCAATCATAGGACTCAACTCTTTTGAGTTCATCGTTCTTTGTTTCTTTATATTCTTGAAAGCTGTCATGCCATGTATTTTGTCCATTAAAAAATTTTTGTTTTAAGTAGGAAGACAAATTTGGGTGCTGTTACCTTGTCTTGACTAGGACAAGCCTCTATTGCTTAAAATTTAATCCTAACATATACTCTTTAAGATTTTATCATATATGCTTTTTCCCTATTATTCATTTAATATTTTTCTTTAAAACACCTCGTCTTTTTAACAAGGTAAATATAAATATAAATATAAATATATTAATATTTTTCTTTAAAACACCTCATCTTTTTAACTAGGTAAATTAATGTAATCTTTCTTACTTAGGTTTTACCCAAAAAGAGCACAAATAACTGGGCAGTTTTACAAATCTCAGAAAGTACGCATTTGTATAACTAGCACGCCCCAAAAAATATATCACCAGTAGGATATCAACAATATATATTAAATAAGGCATCTTATTAATATCACTGGAAGTTCCTCATCCTCCCTTCTAGTACTACTTCCAAAAGCTAGTAACCATTATCCTAAGTTTGGTAACCAGGTTATTCTTTTGTGTTTTTGAGCTTTAAATAAAATGAAATAGTGGAGATTTCCTTTTTTTGACATCTGGCTCAACAGTGTTTGTGTAACTTAAATGTAAATTTTAATGGACAATAAATGCCACGAAGAGAAATTATAGGTCTAATGTGCTATTTATGATTTTCTAATAGACATTAAAATGACACAGAAGTATAAAAAAAGTGTTTTGCATTTAATATTTTGTGAAGTACTATCCTAGAGGGAATATAATAGTAGATGATGAAGAAAGTAGGCTAGAATTGGATTCTATAGTTTTCCTTGAATGATAGGCTAAGACATTCATTCTTTTTTGTTGTTGTTTTTGTTTTTGTTTTCTTCTAGTACTGTGACATATGGAAGTTCCCAGGCTAGGGGTCCAGTCGGAGCTACAGCTGACGGCCTACGCCATAGCAACGCGGGATCTGAACCATGTCTGCAACCTATACCACAGCTTATGGCAATGACGGATCCTTAACCCACTGAGCAGGGTCAGGTATCAAACCCTCATCCTCATGGGTACTAGTTGGGTTTGTTACCACTGAGCCACAACAAGAACTCCTTTTTTTTTTGCCTTGAAATCTGTGTGGTAGGAGTAAGGAGAAGAGCAACCTGTCTGTCCCAGAGTTTTGTGACGATTGCCTTTTGATAGGTTCAGGGATGCTTTAGTGAGGTCACCTGCCCTATTTTTATTTTTCTCTTCTCATAAATTTGATACATATTTAACTCTTAGGCTTGTTATGTTTCACTTTGTTATGAATTGAATCTGTTTTTCCTTTCTATTGCCCTTGTCTTAGTTCAGGATTTCATTATTTCTTCTTCTTTTTTTTTAATAGCCACACCCATGACATATGAAAGTTCCTGGGCCAGGAATTGAATCTGAGCTGCAGCTGCTGTGGCAATGCTGGATCCTTTAACCCACTGCTTTGGGCTGAGGATGGAACCCACACCTCTGCAGCGACCCCAGCAAGGGCAGTTGGTCTCTGAGCCCACTGTCCATGGTGGGAACTCCCAGGATTTCATTATTTCTTACCTAGACTTTTATAGTAACCTGATATTGGATTAAGGGATATGTACAATCCAACCTGCAACTTTGCTCTGACACCTGCATCTTCCACACACACCCTGAATGCTAATCTCTGGGAGTTTTCCTTCTGAAACGCAGATCCGATCAAATTATTCTTACTCAAAATGTCCTTTCTCTAGGATGGCATATATATTTATTTCTAGGTAGCTTAAAGTTCCAGGGACTGGATTGTTTATGTGGTTTATTGATGTGAATTCTTGCTTGTACCACTTCTGTAGTCTCCCAACTGGTCTCTTTTTCCACGTTTGCCCCACCTATGGACTGTTTCTCACCCAGAAATCAGAATTCCCTTTTTAAACATAAATGTGATGTTGTCATTTCCTTGCTTAGAAACCTCCATTGGGGAGTTCCCATTGTGGCTCAGCGGTCAACACACCCTATTAATATCTATGAGGATGTGGGTTCGCTCCCTGGCCTTGCTCAGTGGGTTAAGGATCTGTCATTGCTGTGAGCTGTGGTGTAGGTCGCAGACATAGCTCAGATCCAGCATTGATGTGGCCGTGGTGTAGGCCAGCAGCTGTAGCTCTGATTCGACCCCTAGCCTGAAAACCTCCATATGCCGCAGGTATGGCCCTAAAATGACCAAAAAAAAAAAAAAAAAAAAAAAAAAAGAGAGAGAGAGAGAGAAAGAAAGAAAAAATGGCTACCATCATATTTAAGTGCTATCTAAAATCTTTGCTGTAACTTCCAAGGCCCAGTGAAAGACCATTGCCAAACTGATCTTCAGATAGTTGTAGAAATATATACACCTATCTGCAGCATATTTGAGTGTTTCCTTTGTTTCAGGAGCTCACAATACTTTTTATTATTTTACCTTTTAATTTTTGCCTTTATGGTTGTGAAATGGCATTTCAGTTTTTCAGTAGCTTGAAAAGATAATGTTTTCTTAAGTGATTAATTGATGCTAATTCAGTTGAATAAAATAAAATTAGTTACTGCTTTTTATTTTTGTTAAAAGTATGCATTTCTCTTATTTTCGCTTATTAATTATGAAATATATTTTGATAGCTCTGGTTGAAGAAGTGTATTTTGCACAGAGGGAACGTGATGAAGCTATTATGTCTCGTCTGCAGTTAGCCAATGAGGAGAGAGATGAAGCAGTAGCACGAGCCAAGCATATGGAAATGTCCCTAAAAGTGTAAGTACACATTTAAAACTACGTATGACATTAGAACCTTTTATTTATAAAGTACCTGATTTATGTGGTGGTTACATGTTCACAAATGTTGCTGATTTTTATATGTTACACTGCTAAATTCCATATCTCCCCAGTCTTTTTCTAAAACTTTTGCCATGCTAGTTAGTTTGCATGTCAGAGATAACAGTCACTTTAAAAAAAGAAGAAAGAAAGGTACAACATTCTCAGTACAGTTACTTTGTTTCCTTCTTCATAGGTTGGTGGTGCCTGCACTCTGCCTTCCTTTGTGACCCCTCCTCTCTCCTTCTTATTATCACCTTGATTTATTTTAGCTCTTTGGATTCTTTCACTGCTCTCTGCTTGATGTGTTCATTCCTTCTCTTCACTACTTTTTATTTCTAGCTGTGGGTCTCAAACTTACTGATGCCTGAAATAAGGTAGAGCCTGAGAATCTACATATTTAACAAGCAGCCCAGGTGATTCTGATACATGTAAGTCATGGACCACACTTACAAAAACAATAATTTGGAAGGAAGTACTTCTCCAATTTTGCTGTGCACTCCAGTCACTTGGGGATCATTGTTAAAATGTAGATTCTTACTCAGTAAATATAGAGTGAAGCCTGAAATTCTGCCTTTTTTCAAACTCTGAGGTTATGCAAATGATGCTAATCTAAGGAGTCCACTTTTTTTTTTGTGGAACGACCCTAGAGCATCTAGAAATATGTTACTTGCAAGATAAAATGTAGTAATCTATTATTTTATTGATCTCTCAATATAGTTATCATATGCTTCCTCTGCCCAGCATTGTGCTAGGGTCTGTGAGGGATCACAGTAAATTACTAATTAAAACGTGGCTCGTGGAAGTTCTCTTTCTGGCCAGAGGTAACAAGCCCAACTGGTATCCACGAGAACGCCAGTTCAATCCCTGGCCTTGCTCAGTGGGTTTAGGATCCAGTGTTGCCTTGAGCTCAGGTGTAGTTCACAGATGCGGCTTGGAAACCACATTGCTGTGGATGTGGTGTATAGGCTGGCAGCTGTACCTCCTGTTCGACCCCTAGCCAGGGAACTTCCATGTGCCACAGGTGCAGACCTAAAAAAGCAAAAAAAAAAAAAAAAAAGCTCATTAGACCAAAAAATTAATTAATATTGCAGTGTTCAGATTGTGATTAATTAATGTTACTTGTTTTTTGTTCATATCAATGACTTCATTTCTTCTGAAGTGTAGTTGATTTACAGTGTGTTAATTTCTGCTGTACGGCAAAGTGATTCATTACACACACACACACACTTCTTTTTAATATTCTTTTCCATTATGGTTTATTATAGGGCATTGAATATAGTTCTCTGTGCTGTTCAGTAGGATCTTTTTTATCCCTTCCATGTAGAGTGCTTACGTCTGTTAACCCCAACCTCCCACTCCATCCTCCCCCCCAACCCCCTTCACTTGGCAACTACAAGTTTGTTCTCTATGAATAACTTAATTTCTTTGAAGACTGATAGAGAGTTATAAAACATTAAACTCATTGACAAATAAAAATAAAGAAGCAAGGGGGGAAAAAATTAGCTAAATTCCACACTCCCTCCTCTCAAATAACTGTCTTTATCAATAGGGAAACATTCCAAACATTTTTCTTTTTGTTAAATAAGCATTACTGTCTCTAAGGATGCTGGTCAGTGGTTGAATAGATGCATAGGTAGAATTAATTTGATAAATATCTATTCATTTTCTCCATGCTTTTTATTTGAGCCGCATTATAGTGTAGAGGAGAACAAACATTTTCCAGACTCAGGTAGCTGTCTCTGAATCTTAACTCTTTTGCTCCCTAGGTGTACAGCCATGGGGGAAATATTCAGAGTTTTTGTGACTCTGAATAATTTTTTTTGTCTTCAAAATATGGAAATAGTGGCTATTTTATATTGGTCGTTATGAAGACTAAATGACTTAATAAGTATTGAAAAGTACTTGACTCATGGCAGGTACTATGTAAATGTTACTTGAATTTTAGAGTAATAATCAATTGAGGTGGAACTGAAGAAATTTTTGAACTTTATGCAGTCTCGATAAGATATATTAACTCCCTAAAGATCTTTCTAAATTTAAGAATGGAGATGGTAAAAAACATTAGGATATTGGAATCTCGTCAATATTTTTTATGCAGTGTTTTAGTTAAACAATATTATTTGACTCTCAGCTATGAAATAAGTAACAGTATTAAACACCTTTTTTTCTTTTTCTTTATAAATTAAACTTTAAAATATTTGTAGAAGTTGTATTGGATTATTGGATTCTGTAGCCAAACTGCCCCCTTTTTAAATCTTAATTTCATATTTTAAAGGGTTGAATAATCATTACTGGAACTTTTTATTGTACATGGAATTTTTACACCTCAGTTTTTATTGTGGGGTATTCCTGGGCAACCAGATTTCATTTTCAAATACTTTTTTAAAGGAAGGGCTTATAAATACTTTATTCTCTAGTTCTAACATGTTCCAGACTGGTTGTGTATTATCCTTATATTCAGATTGGTCATGAATAAAATTCTTGGCTCAAGTATTTTTTCATTCTAAACATTGTAAAAATGTTACTGACTTTTCTGACATTGTGTTTGGCTGAAAAGATCTCTGAGGTCAGTCATATTTCTTTTTCCCTCACTTACAGATAGTTTATTTTTTTTCTTCCTGGGTACCCAAAGGATTTACTCTTGAAGTAGAACAACTTAATCAGGATGTTTGTAATTATTATTCTATAATAATATTTTTGGAATCACAGCATCCTTTTCTAAAGACTAATTCTTTTTTTCAGGGAAATTTTAGATTTTTTTTTTAAGTTTTCTCTTTTAGAGACCTAGTCATTTTTATATATTTTGTCCTTGTCTGTTGTCTATTCAATAATTATTTTAATCTCTGTCTTTTCCTCTGCATTCACTGTGATAACTTCAAACCTTTCCTTTATGTTAGTAATTCTAGTTGTTATTGTTTTGTTCCGTTTTCTTTCTATTTCATTTATTAAATATTTATTCTGTTTCCTTAAGGTTTCATTTCTTTCTCGTTTTAACTATATAAGTTTCAGATTTATCCTTAAGTGTCCAGTTTTCCTATTCACCTACTCATTTGTTTTGGCAGCTTCTCTTTGAGCTTTGTTTTATAGAATTCATATTCTTCTTATGTTTTTCTAATATTCTAACCCACTGATGGGAAAATTTTCTTTTCTCTTGGTTTGTATTATCTTTTATATATTATATCCCATTTGCATGAGGTTTTGTCATGTGCTTTCGGTGAATTCATAGTTGGCATGTCATTTCATCTTGCCCATGCTTAAATTGTCAAGAATTTTTCTTTGTTCTGAAATGGTACAAGTGAATTTTCCTTGATAAATATTTCATATTACTTGAAACCTACTTGCCTTCTCCTCTGATTCCTGGCTAGGTATTGCTTCTGAGCTACCTTTCTACAAAGCCCTACCTGGGGTAGTGGGGTAGGAGTGGAGGTTGGGAAGACCTTCCTGGAGCTCTATGCTCCTTTTGTTTGAGGCTCTGTCCTCTGCTTGTGGGATTTTGTCTGGTGTCTTGCATTGCACTGAGGATTCACTCTCTCTAGTCTTGTGGATCTCTTGATTCTGTGGAGTATTACTTTTGGGCTTTTATTTGTTCCACCAGTGTAATAGAAAATGGCCAGCCCTGATGATTCTTGCTTCCTCTGTAAAGATTATTCAGTAATGCAGATTCTCAGTAATGTCCTCAATTTTTTTCTGAGCTGTCAACTCAATTCATTAGTCTCGTAGGTTATTTCCAAGCAGTGTAATGTTAGTGCAAAATTCCCAGGATTTGGTGAGGTCATGGTCTTTTTCTCAATACCTGTTTTCATATGTAAAAGGAGAAGTTAGTTGAACCTGTTCAAAATCATTTTTCTACCACATACCTTGTGCCTACTTTTAAAAATTACTACATGATGTCTTATTTCCTTTAATGCTTGATTAATTTTTATCTTCGGTTCAGGTGGTTATGTGAAGTGATGAATAGATTTTTTTGTGTTCAGCTTCCACTCCACTGTCTTTACTTGGACTTCCTTTTTTATTTTCGATAACTTTTTGTTTTAGAATATTTTTAGATTTACAGAAAAGTTATAAAGATAGTACTGTGTTCTATATAACCCTCATCAGGTTTCCCTTATTGCTAACATCATATATTACTATGGTACACATGTTACAGGGGGGAAATGAACATTGTAAACAACTATTTGCTAAAGGCCATGCTCTATTCAGCTTTCACTGCTTTTCTCTAGTGTCCTTTTTATTTTCCAAGAGCTTATCCAGGATTCTGTAGACATTTAGTTATCATATCTTTGTTACTTACTCTGCTCTATGACATTTTCTCAAATTTCCTTGTTTTTGATGACTTGACAGTTTTCAGGAGTACTGATTATGTATTTTATAGAATGTTTCTCAATTTCTGTTTTGCTCATGGGTAGACTGAGGTATTGGTTTTATGGGACAAATAGTACTGGAGTGACATGCCATTTTCATCACATCATTTTAAGGTTATATTCCATCAACATGACTTGCATTACAACCAGTGATGTTAATCTTGGTCATCTGGCTGAGGTAGTCTTTGCCATATTTCTCCACCATAAAAGTACTTACCCACATAACCTTTTTGTACTCTACCCTTTGAAGCAGATCAGTAAAGTGCTTCCCATACTCAATGATGGGGCTAGGAGGTTAATTGAATTCTACTTCCCTCAGGGGCAAATAGCTACATCAATTATTTGTAATTCTTCAATACAGTAGATTTGTATCCCTCATTTGTTTTAATTATTTATGTCAGTATGGACTCATTGATATCCATTTAATTCTTTGCGTTATAATCTAATAATATTTTATTGCTTGGAGTATTCCAACTTTGGCCATTGAAAACTTTCAAGCGGCTCCTTTTTTTTCTTTTTTTTTTTTTTTTTTGTCTTTTTGCCATTTCTTGGGCCGCTTCCCGCGGCATATGGAGGTTCCCAGGCTAAGGGTCGAATCGGAGCTATAGCCACTGGCCTACACCAGAGCCACAGAAACGCAGGATCCGAGCCGCGTCTGCGACCTACACCACAGCTCACGGCAACGTCGGATCGTTAACCCACTGAGCGAGGGCAGGGACCAAACCCGCAACCTCATGGTTCCTAGTCGGATTCGTTAACTGCTGCGCCATGACGGGAACTCCCAAGCGGCTCCTTTTGATTTTTGAACATTTTCTTCTTGACACTACAAGATGCTCTGGGGTCGTGTTTTATAGCGATATGCCCACCGACCCCACCAGCAATGAAATCAGAGTTCCTGTTTCTCACCATCCTACCAGCATTTGGTACTGTCATTTTTGTTTTGTTTTGTTTTTTGTTTTGGACAATAGCCATTTTCTAGTGACAGATGATATTGAACTCCTTTTTATATGTTTATTTGCCATCTATGTATCTTTTTGTAAAGTGTCCAGATATTTGACCAGTTTTTTTTTAAGTTGGGTTTTTTCTTTTTGTTAAATTTTGTGTCTTTGTTTGTTTTGTTTTGTTTTGTTGCTTTTTAGGACTGTTTCTGAGGCATATGGAAGTTCCCCCGCTAGGGGTCAAATCGGAGCTACAGCTGCCAGCCACAGCCACAGCAATGCAAGATCCAAGCCACGTCTGTGACCTATGCCACACAGCACAGGCAGCACCAGATCCTGGACCCACTGAGTGAAGTCAGGGGTTAAACCCACATCCACATGGATACTAGTCAGATTTGTTTCCACCGTGCCACAATGGGAACTACCTAAATTTCAAGTGTTCTTTATATATTCTAGATGTAAGTCTTTTTTTCAGATATGTGGTTTTCAAATATTTTCTTCCAGTCTATGTTTCTTTTTGTTGTTATTGTTCTCTTGACTCTGTTTACCAGGATATAAGTTTTAAATGTTTATAAAGTCCAGCGTATCGATTTTTTTTTCTTCATGTTTTGTACTTTTGGTTTCATATCTAAAACTCACTGCCATATTTATGGTCATACAGATTTTTCTCCTGTATTTTTAGAAATTACAAATTTCATGTTTTACATTTAGGTCTATAATCTGTTTTGAGTTGATTTTTGTGGAAAGTGGTATAAGGTACATGTAGAAGTTTTTTGGGTTTTTTTTTTTTTTGACATATAGCATTTACTTATTCTAGCACCATTTGTTGAAAAAAGTATAATTTCTCCACGAATTTCCTTTGCACCTTTCCTAAAAAATCAGTTGACTGTATTTCTGTGGGTTAATTTCTGAACTTCCTGTTCTGTTCCATTGCTCTGTGTGTCTGTCCCTTTACCATTACCACAAACTCTTGATTACTGAATTTTTATGGTAAATCCTGAAATAGGATATTGCCCTCCCTCTAAACTTGGCTCTTTTATTATAGAATTATTTTACTATTCTGGTACTTTTGCTTTTCCGTATACCTTGCAGTCTGTTTATATCTACAAAAAGACTTGCTGGGGCCAAATGTTTTTAACATACTTTTCAAAATAGATACCTTTTATTCTTATTTCAGTAATGTAGCTATTAATAACTTGAGATGTGTTCTTTAGGGATTTGGAAATGCTGTTACCCTCAGTTTATCAACTGCTGCACAGTACTACAGTTAACATGTAATTTATGATCATAAACCTTTTATGTAGATTGATCACCAATTTTATGACGAAATCTGCCTCTAAATAGACTTCGGTGTTTTGAGAAATAAAATTCACCCTTAAAGTTAACAAATAAACTTTTATTACAAGGTCATAACTCTTTGAGGTAGGTGATATTTAGGCATTACAGGTGAGAAAACTTTGAGTACTTGGCGAAAGAGTCAGTCAGTCACTTGCACACTGTAGAACTTAACTACCTCATCTATACAGGCAGTTCAAACTGACCATATCCAAAATGGAATTATTAATTCATTATTAAGACCTGACCCTCCTTAATTCCCTGTACTGATCAGTGGCACAACGATTAACCCACATATCCACACCAAAACTTCTTCCTCAGAGCTCTTATTAAACTGGTCTCTTAGCTTTTTGTTCATTCTATCTCTTTAAATGATGGATCTACATTGAGCCTATCCTTCTTCCTTAATTTTTTTAATCCTCCATATCTTATTTATATTATACACATATTTTGGTATAGTTTTTATTAGAATACATGATAATTAAAGTTCCTTGAGGCAGGGCCTTTTTCATTTTGTTCTTGGTAGCATTCATATTGAGGGAGAAATGGGGAAGGAAGGAAAGGAAAACAGTCTCATCCCAAGACTTTTAGTTAATCAATTCATTCAATAAACATTTATTGAATATATATTATGTATCAGATATACTGCTAGTTGCTGGGAACACAACATTATGATCTCAATTTAGTTAAGAAGATTGACCTTATGTAAATAATTACATAAATACTTAAAATAATGTTGATATAAAGGATTATTGTTCCTAGGAAAAGTTTATATACAGTTCCTTCTATATTATAATCTAAGGGTTCAGGTGAGGAAATCAGGAAAAATACTTAAGAAGCAAAAACAACAACAACAAATAACAGTATATCAGTATTGGTTTTAAATGGCACTCTTGAGGTTCCTTTCTTCTCAGCTGAACTTTTAATAGTTGCATTTTAGACTAAATCTTTGTTAAAATAGAACCAATTTTTAACTGAGCTTTGCTTGACTGAAAAGGATGTTTAGAGGTATTGAGTATAAAATGAAATTATATGAATTATTTTACATCTCTTTTTGTTTTAATCCCTTATTTCTTGCTCCTTTAATCTACAGATCCCCCCTTTCTTTTTTTCTCTTATCATCTTTGCCACTTCTAATCTACACTGAATTTTTCTGTAATAATGTTTGTCTTGTCTTACTCTGCTGCTTCTCTGCTTTTCCTAACTCCTTGCATTTTCAGTGCCTTTTTTGTCTCTTTTGCTTTTGTAAAAGGATTCAAGTTAAAATAACTTATATATGCATGCCAATTTAGGCTTGTTTGCATAAGTACATTCCAGCTTTTGAGATCATAGTATCTTTTTTCAATTTGTTATTAGTGGCATATATATATATTTTAACATATTAAGGGTCACACTATGTAAAAGAGATTGAGAGAAAAAATAATTTAGAATTTTCTTATTAGCTGTTCACTAGTTCTTTTTATCATTTGAAGTCAAAGTTTTGCTTCTTTCCATTGAACAAGGTAAATGACTATAGGTTCAGAGGGAAAGATGTGATATTGACTGATTTAGGAATAAATCAAGAAATGTGACATTTCATGCATGAGTCTTTTCACTTAGAGTGCAAGGTTGTCAGTCAGAATTTGCATGGTATAGGAAATCAATTGAAACTTGAGCCCATAGACATTTACTTCAGCAATATTCTTACTAATTATCATGACTATGTCTAGTTAGACTGTTGTAGGCATAATGTAAGGTTTACAAAAGGTTTAGATTCTTTTGTTTGATTGTAAACCTCATATTAATGATATATAATGTATAGTTTGTCAGTTATATTTCATATACCACCATTACTTTATTTTAATTAAGCTAATAAAACTTTATATGCTGTACATGCTGCTAAACCTAAAAAAAGTCATTTTACATAGAAAATTCAGTGTCTTGTATAGCTGTTTCAAACTGCCTCTTTTTTTTAAAAGGTAAGTTGTGTAATTTTTGTTTTCTTAACTGATACAATAAGTAATGTAGTTATTGTAGGACTGATTTTAATTTTCTGGAAACCATGTTTGTTGATTTTTAATCTTGAACTAGATATTGAATGTCCCGGCTCAGAAAAATATGTCAAATATATGGACTTGGCACTTATAGTGTATTAACATCAAAGAGCTGGTCTTATTTTTCCATACTCTATGTATCAGGGATCAGCAAAGCAGGGAGGTATGTTGTAAATCTAGCCTTCCACTTGTTTTGTAAATAAGTTTTATTTGAACACAACTACACCTGTTCATTTACATATTGTCTGTGAATGATTTTACTCTACAAAGACACAATTTAGTAGCTGCAGCAGAGAATATATGGCCAAGCCTAAAATATTATCTGACCCATTACAGAAAAAGTTTGCTTGTCCCTACTGCATATAATCTAGTTGAGACTTAATTACAGTGTCATTGGTCTTTGATATCTGTGACAAATATTTCCTGCAACTTTTAAAGAAATACAAATTTGAACATAACCATGCCTGTTTATTTACATACTGTCTATGGCTGATTGTGCACTGCAGAGGCAGAATTTAGTAGGTGCAAGAGTTTTTAAAAATTTTTTTAGCTTTATTTTTCTCTTAGTGACCATTTATCACTAAATTTCTATCAATCACAGAGGATAATAATAAATCTAAGTTGAGATTAATATGCTAAGTGATTGACTTGGCTCACTCATGCCCTGCATGTCAGATCTGACACACTCACTAAAACATGATTCAGATTCATTTATTAGGAAAGTGATAAATCACTATTTATTATATAATTTTAAGTGCAATCACCTAAGTTAATTATAGTCAGAACGCTAAATTCATGTGTTAAGGATCTGGTATACAACTTTGATAAAATTTTGTTTTAATTTTTTAAAAAATTTTGGTTGTTAGCTCTTATTAACATTAGACTAAATACAGTAATCTTAACCATATCCTGTTGAAAGCTGTTGATTTAAAACATTTAAACCCTTTCATGTCTCCTTAAAGTAGTAAGGAGTGTTTGGAAAAAATGTGTAAATACTGCATAGGAATTACTTGGATTTTTTGCTGTGTTCATTATTTGGAATATATCAATTAGGTAACCTATCTACACTGTTATTTTCTTTTTGATCATATGTAATTTTTTGAAACAAAGAAAATGAACATTTTTTTAAAAAAAGTCTTCAGTAACCTGTCAATCTACATGCTTAATTTCCTTGTATCTTTTTGCATTTTAAATGATCAAGTTTATTAAATTATTAAGTATATAAAAAGTGAATCTTCCTTGGAAACTGTCATTAATTGGCTCTTAGTTTGATTTCATCTAAAAAGAACAACATTAAGGTAAATATTCTTCACCACATATGACTTACTTAAAAATCATATTTAGCCAACCAATAACTGATGGCTAAACGCTGCTTGTGTTCTTCATATGCTTTTACATGATCATAAATAAGTCTTAGATTTTTATCTTACATTTTGTCACCATGGTTTTTAATTGGGTAAAAAGAAATGATTATCTTCATAGTTCTTATAGAATCAGGATATTTGAAACTGTTGATTTAGTTTGGGAGAAAAAGATAAAAGATGAGAGCACATATTTGCCCTTACTGGAATGTGAATCCAAGTGGACATTAGTAGTTTGAGATACTTTAAGTATGCATAATTCAAAATTACTGTACCTACCTGTTAACTTACGCTATTTAAGTATGTATAGAAATAGTTTTTTCCTACACATATATATTAATGTTCATGTTTTTTCCTGTCAAAGTTTAGTATTTTAAAATCTATACTTTCTCTCCATGAATGTAGCAGTTTGAACTGTGGCATTTGGAACAGTTTTGTAAGAAATTTGTTAAATGTCTTCTTTTATCTCCTCCTAGTATTTTTTTTTGGCAGTAGATGTTAAATTAGAGGAGAATAAAAATGGGAAATTTTTGAGACAGAAATTTGGATATCTAAACTTCTTAGTACAATTTTTATTTTTAGTACAATTTTTAAATAATAGAGGTCAATTTCTAAAATCTACATTTCAATGGTAATCATTACAGATTTCCATTTAATCTACTGAATTTAATGATTGCCTAAATTATATTATGGACGTTTTCTAAATATGTCATTTAGAACTTCTTTCTTTATTTTTTACTTAATTTCTTCTATTTACCAACATCAACAAACATTTCAGTAAGCACTATGACTCTTAGAAGATAAAATGCATTTATAAAGGGACAAATTTACTTTTTTTGCCTTTAAATAATTCTCTGTTTTGAAAAAGAGAAAATAACATTAGTCATCTAAAAGTGTAGCCCAATTTTGGCCAGCCTTTCTATAGTATATTTGTTTTAACAAATAGGTAGCAGGAGGTGATTTTCAGGTCAGATTTAGTGGTAATTATTTGTCATTGCTTTTGAGGGAACATAGTTAAACTTTGTAATAAAAATACTTGCCTTATTTTATTTGTGATGATGTCCAAAAAAAAAAAAAAAAAAAGAGAGAGAGAGAGCGGAAATACAGTTTCTGGTAAGAGTTGAAAGTCCAGGAATAAATATCATGATAAGAATGAGTGCTTCTATCACTGGGGAACTTTCTTCATCCAAGCACATATGAACAATTGATCCTTGTAGTCATATATAGCAGTAAACATTAATAACTTAACAGTCTGAAGTCAGTGCAGAAGATATGGAGCATTATTGAAAGATGGAGTCGAGCAGGTGGCACTTTAATATGTTCAGTGTCATGGTTGACTCTAAAGACTAGTCGAATGAAATTACTTGAGGTTCTAAAGATTTAAAAAGCGAACTCATTTTGCTGCACTAAGGAAATGCTACTGATCAGGCTTTCTGTGTCCCTTTTTTCTAGGCTAGAAAATATTAACCCTGAAGAAAATGACATGGTAAGCCATTCTCTGAGGAGATTTCTTGATGTCAGTCTTATATCTTAGAGGCTTAAGTTCAATTGAGTGGGTTTCAAGAACTAAGATGTGGGAAAAAGAAGAATTGACACACTAATAATGTACATCTTTGCTGCAATATGAAAATTCAATAACTTCACTCAGTCAATTTACAATTCACATGTGCCTATTAATTAAAACCCTATATTAAATAAAATATATTAAAACTTCATGTCTGACTAACATATAATGGTGTTGGTAGACATTACAGGAATTACTGAACAGAATAAACAATGCAGACACAGGGATAGCTATTCAGAAGAATGGAGCTATAATTGTGGATAGAATCTACAAGACCAAGGAATGTAAAAAGAGAATAACTGCAGAAGAAATGAATGCAGTGATAGAAGAAAGGGATGCTGCTTTGTCTCAGGTAACTGCATATATCAGTAAAAAGCACTTACTTTCTTTACATTTTATGTTTCCCCCTCTTTCTTTACATTAAAAAAAAAAAAGACTTTTCCCCCAACGTAGTCTTAATTCAAATTAGTTTTTAGCTTATAATTAATACTGCAATGATTATCTATGTTAAAATAATGACATATTTTGTTATATCACTCTTCAAATATATGCATCCTCATTTCTTAATAAAACTGTTAGGTTGTCATAAAAATTTAGTTATCTTCTTTAATGTAATCACTTTTATATGAGACTTCTTCCTTGAGTCACAGTTTTGTGAGGGCTGAGATTATGTCTTTATTACTGTTTTATTCCCAGTGCCTAATTCAGTGCCTTTTAGTAAACATTGATAAGTGAATCAAATTATTCGTGTATTCCTTTCTGAACATGACTCACATGTTCCTGCTCTAACTGAAACCTGATTACCTCCCTGAGGATACTGCTTCCATGGCAGTCCTCTCAAATAGTGATTGTATTCCCTCCCTCAACAGTTAGGCCACTGGGCTTGGATCCTTGTTGCTCATCAGTGCTTTTCCTTTTTCCTCTCTAAACACCTCCAGCTTTGAAGCCCATGCATCAGATTGTACCACCCTGTACATACTGCTGTTGTATTTGTGTACATACTCCCCATTTCTTAAAGGTTTTAGGATCTATCTCATCGTCTTTTTCTTCAGCCTTCTCCTCTCACAATTCTTAGTGATTTAAATATCTCTGTAGCTGATACTTTCAATATCCCAGCCTCTCATCTTTTTGAATCTCTCTTCTCCAAGCAGCCATATGCTCTGTACTTTCTGCCATATACCTTTTTGTCCTGTACTACTCTTGATAATTATTTAGTCTCAGTTTCAAGCATCCTGCTTGCTGCCCACCAGTTATTATCTTCTCAGCTTGCTTACTCTGGAACTCTAACTGCAGCAAATTTTCATTCTACTGACACCAGTTATATTGATCTTACATCCTGTTTTCCTATCCCTTAACCCCCTCATGTCCTCACTTCCCTCTTTGTTTAGATTCTGTAGCTCACCATAATTATCACCAACTTGCATGTAGTATAACTTAGTTCATTTGGCCTTCCCTTCTGTTGTCCTACTCACCTACCAAAATCTAAGGTTTATAAATTTAACTGTCTGCCTGTACTATACCTTCACAACTGTATATAGCAGGAGAATATCACATAAGTTTGCTCAATTGAATTTAAGTTCATGACTACTGTCTTTAAGCAGATACATGGTGTTGCCTGGTAACCCTCTTGCCTTTTGTTAATCCACTCACTGGCCCCCTCTGAAGGCCTATTTTATCTCTTCTCCTTTCTCTCAAGCATCTATCCTCTCCTCCCCAATTAAAAAAGAATTTCTGCTTGTGCCCACCATTTCCTCTACCAGCCTGTGTGCATCCATATATTCTGCCTTTTTTATTTCTTTTTTACATAATTCTCTTTAAGGACAACCTATTTCATACTAGTTTACATCTTTTCTTGCCTGCTTAAGGTTATCACTTGATCAGTTGTTCCTTTTCTTTCCTACTTCATAAAATGTTTTCAATTCGTTCATTTCTATCACTATATAAAATTCTTTACTCTATCCAATGGAGGCTAAGTGGTAATCTTGGTGAGTCTTGGTTTGCTTGTGGTTCACCCCTATACTTTTGCTGAGGCTTCCCAAACTGAGAGCTGAGTATTCAGTAGGGCACTGCTCCTGGCAGATCTGGTATTCTAGAGTTTGTTTCCTCAGCATTGTAAGACTGCGTAAAACTCTGCTATTCTTTTCAGAGGGGTTAGGGCTTAGATTTTTAACTTCAAGCCCTGTAATGGTTTGGGATCTAGCAAATGATTAGTCCAAGCAAGAGATGAACCTGATATTAGTTGAGAGGAGCAAGTGTAAATTTAGAGTAGACAGATTTGGGAACTATTTCAGTAATACAGTGAGTATTACTGTATTGGTTTTGCACGTGAGGGAGCTGGAAGAATTAGGCTGAGTCTATATTTTGAGCGGAACACTGTGTAGATATTCCTAGCTTTGTGATGGACAAGTTTTGGGGGGAAGATCAACACATTTTGGGAGGGAATTTATATTCCTGCTGGATGTGAAATATTTGAGATGATTATTAAAAATCTAGATGGGGGGAGTTCCCGTCGTGGCGCAGTGGTTAACGAATCTGACTAGGAACCATGAGGTCGCAGGTTCGGTCCCTGCCCTTGCTCAGTGGGTTAATGATCCGGCGTTGCCGTGAGCTGTGGTGTAGGTTGCAGACGCGGCTCAGATCCTGCGTTGCTGTGGCTCTGGCGTAGGCTGGTGGCTACGGCTCTGATTAGACCCCTAGCCTGGGAACCTCCATATGCTGAGGGAGCAGCCCAAGAAATAGCAAAAAAAAAAAAAAAAAAAATCTAGATGGGGAGTTCCCGTTGTGACTAAGTGGTTAACGAATCTGAGTAGGAACCAGGAGGTTGCGGGTTTGATCCTTGGCCTTGCTCAGTGGGTTAAGGATCTGGCGTTGCTGTGAGTTGTGGTATAGGTCGCAGACATGGCCCGGATCTGGCATTGCTGTGGCTCTGGCACAGGCCCACGGCTAAAACTCCAATTAGACCCCTAGTCTGGGAACCTCCGTATGCCACAGGAGCGGCCCTGGAAAAGGCAAAAAGACCAAAAAAAAAAAAAAAAAAAAAAAATCCAGGTGGAATGTTGAGCAGGCACTTGGCTATTGCAGCCATCAGCATATAATTAAAGCTGTGTGTCTAGATGAAAGCAGGGAAAGAAAATTGAAAAAGAAGAGGTCCTAGGACCAAGCCCTGTGATCTGTCAACAATTTAGCAATTGGCTTTCTTAAGTAGAAGGGATGCATAGAGGAGACTAGAAAGGTTGGCAAGTGAGGTAGAGTGAAACTGAAGACTGTGCTGTCAGAAAAAGAAAAGAAAGTATTTGCAAACGATGAGAGCAGTCAGTTTCCTTAAATGGTGTTGAGAGGTAAAGCAAGGTGAAGAAGGAGTAATTATTGGTTTTTTGGGGGGTGGGGGGTTTTTTGTTTTGTTTTTGTTTTTTGTTTTTTGTCTTTTAGGGCTGTACCCATGGCGTATGGAGGTTCCTAGGCTAGGGTTTTAGTCCGAGCTGCAGCTGTCAGCCTACACCACAGTATCTGTGACCTACACCATAGCTCACGGCAACACCAGATCTTTAACCCACTGGGGATTGAACCTGCATCCTCATGGATACTAGTGAGATTCCTTTCCACTGAGCCACGACATAAACTCCTGCTTTGAGATTTGATCACATGGGAGATGTTGAGAGCCTTGAAACAAGTTTTGTCCAGGGAAGAGGCCACATTGGAAGAGAGAATGGCAAGGTGAGCAACTGAACAGAGTGATTATATATACAACTTTTATCTCCCTGTAATGGAGACAGAGAAATTGGGATTAGATAGAGAGGAGTTTATTGTGTCTGTGGTGGGTTTTTCTTTCTTTTTTAATGGGAGATTCTAAGACTTGTTGTTGGCGTTTTGGTGGAAATGAACCAGAAAAGAGTCAAGGTATTCTGGAACCAATCCCCCACGTATACCCCTGGATTACTGTAGTTGCCTTGGTTTGTTTGTAAATGAACATAAACTAACAAGTCTACTTGAAGATCAAACACAGAATCTTGGCCAGAGATGTAACCATAAAAAGGTAACCTTCCACATTAGCAGAGAAAAATATAGCCAAGTTTCTGAACCTCATATTGTTAGCATTTACTTCACTTTGTATCCCTTATAATTCACATAGTAGCTAGCATCTAATAGATGCAAAATAATGATTTGTTATTAGAAGTTTGACAAAAAAACTCATACTTAAAAATAAATTATAACATCTAGAGTTTCATTTTTTCAAAAGTAGGAAACATGTTTAACATTCATTATTACGATGACTGTAAATTTTTATTAATTTTTTCCCCTGTCAGTTCGTTAATTTGCTTTCCTGTCTGTCATACAATTATTTGCCTGTGCATTTTTTCCAGTCTATTTTGCTGAACTATATTGTTGATATTTGATCTATTTTAATAACTTTTTTCTTATAAAATTTTTATAACTTCTTGAAACTATTGATAACTTTGGAGAATACAAATAAGCAAGAAGGGAAAACAGTCATATACAGATCCTTTGTCTTTTTCAATGCATATTTTATCATGCATACCACTTGGTAACCTGATTTTCACTTTAATTTTATATTTTGTCAGATATTGTTATAGTTTTATAATTGAATATATTAAGATTTATTGAACTCACCTGCTGTTTGACAAGTGTTTTATGTTTTTTTTCTTTTGGTAGTGGGAACATTTTTGTAGCTAAATTTTTATGGACATGCATGTTTATTTCCTTAGAGAAAATTTCTGAAAGTGAAAATACTGGGTCAAAGAATATAAACATTTTAAATAAGTGTATATTTTCAAATTGCCTTCCTAGAAAAATTGTACATAGAACTGTTATTTGAGATTTCATTCAAGGGGGATTTAAGTAGAAAAAAATGCTAAGGAGTTTAGACATTATTTTCTAGGCAAATGAGGTCTCCTGAGGTTTTTTCAGTTTTCTGATAATAAAGTAAAATCTTAAATAAGATTTCTGGATAGTACTGCATAAAGTGAATAGAGTAGTGTAAGTCCAAGGCTGAGGAAATGATTTGGAACTTACAGTAATAATTCAGGTAAGAGATAATGAGGGTCTAAATAAGAAAAATGTAGACACATAGATATGAAAACTAAGCTTATATTTTAAGAAAACAATTTAATGGATGTATAACATATAGTAAACAGCACAAGTCTTAAGTGAAAAATGTGGTGAATTTTTGCCAATGTATATATAGTGATGTAAGGCAGCACCCAGGAGCAGCGCTCCAGAGGGCTCCTCCATGTCTCTTCCTGGTCAAAATTCCTTCCCAAGGGTAATCACCCTTTTTATTTCCAACACCATAGGTCATTTCACATGTTTCTAAACTTCATATAAAAGGAATCATGTACTCTTTTTTTCTGACTTCATTCACCCAGTTTTATTTATGCCAGTATATTGATGTGTCTTGTGACAGTTATCAGTGGTTTATCTTTTTCATTGTGGTGCTGTTTCCATCGTACAAAAATAACTTGTGTTAGAAATTTTAATTGTTTTGATTTTTGATTTATTGTAAATGAAGTACTATGGGTGTTCTTTACATGCCTTTTGGTAGACATTAGTATTTACTACTTTTGGTACATAAGCAGGTATATACAAAGAGGAAGAATAGCTGTCATAGACAGCTTTAGTAGGTAATGCCAAACATTTTTCCAAAGTTGTTGTACCAGTTTACACCAGGTATGTAAGAACTGCAGTAGTTGTGAGGGTTAATCCTTGGTATCATTGGTAGTTTCCATCATTTTGATGGATATGTAATTGTATTTCATTAGGTTTTAATTTGTATTTCTTTAGTCACTAGTGATGTTGAGTATCTTTATATATTTATTAGCCATTTTGATATCCTCCTTTGTGAAGTGCCTGTTAGACTTTTGCCTCATAATAAATTTGTTTTTTTTCTTATTTATATAACTTAGATACAAATGCTTGTATAGTCTGGGATTTCCATTTTTATTCTCTTAATGTTGTCTTTTCTTCTTAACAAAAGTTCTTAGTTTTAATGAAGTGAAATTTGTCATTTTTTTCTCCTTATGGTTAATGCATAACATCCCCTGTTTAAGAAACCTTTGCTTTTTCCCACAGTGATGAACACATTCTGCTGAGCTTTCTTAGAGAAGCTTGATTACTTTAGCTTTCACATTTAGGTCTTCATTGGTTTCAAATTAGTTTTTGTACAGTCAAGGAACATCTTTTTTTGATTATGCATATCCACTTTACTGGACCCTGTATCATGTATTAAAAAGATCATCTTATGGAGTTCCTACCACTTCACAGTGGGTTAAAAATCCTGTGGCAGTGGCTCGGGTAGCTGTGGAGGTACAGGTTCAATATCTGGCCCGGTAAATTCCATGTACTGTGGGTGTGGCCATAAAAAAAAAAAAAAAAGATTATCTCCTTTCCTCCTGCCCCAGTGAATTGTAAGATATCAGATGTCTGTATACGTGTGTATCTGTTTCTAGATTCTTGGTCCATTGACCAGCTTGCCGTTTTCGATTTTTTAAAAAAATCTTCTAGTGTTTTGATGTGGATTGCATGCACTCTTTTTTTTTTTTTTTTTTTTTGTCTCTTTGCTATTTCTTGGGCCGCTCCTGCGGCATATGGAGGTTCCCAGGCTAGGGGTTGAATTGGAGCTGTAGCCACCGGCCTACGCCAGAGCCAGAGCAACGCGGGATCCGAGCTGCATCTGCAACCTACACCACAGCTCACGGCAACGCCGGATCGTTAACCCACTGAGCAAGGGCAGGGACCGAACCTGCGACCTCATGGTTCCTAGTCGGATTCGTTAACCACTGCGCCACGACGGGAACTCCGATTGCATGCACTTTAACAAGATTGGCCTCTTAGCAGTATAGAGTCTTCCAAACCATTGATCTTTGCATGAAAACTATTGATTTTTCTTTGTATACCACTTTAGCTTCATCCCACAAGGTTTTGTTATGTTGTATTTTGTTATTATGTCCCTTACAATATTTGTTTTACATGTGATTTCTTCTTTAATCTATGAATCATTTAGAAACAAGCTCCTTAATACTTAAACATTAGGAGATTTGATGTTATCTTTCTGCCATTTAGAATTTAACTCCACAGTGGCAAGAAGACATAAACTATATGTTTTCAATCCTTAGAAATGTGTTGATACTTTGCAATGACCCCAAACCAGGCTCTGTTTGTTAGATGAGCTATGTCCTCTAAAATACTGTATATTATGCAGTTGTTGAATGTGGTGGTGTTCTCTATATGTTGTTTAGGCCAAGTAGATTAATCATGTTTTTCAATTCTATATTCATAGATTTATTCTCGCTTGTTGTATCTTTCTAAGAGAAATGTTTAAAGTATCAAATGATTATGATAATTTTTTCTTTTAATTCTGGTAACATTTAGCTTATTCATTTTGAAGCTATGTTGTTAGTTTCTAAAATCTTTAGGATTACTATATCTTCCTATTCAGTAGAATAGTTTATCATTATGAAATGCCCATTTTTGTGTTTTTTATAATACTTCTTGCCTTAAAATTTACTTCAGGTATCTGAATGTTATATCCTTTTCCATCCTTGCTTTCAACCTTTTTTCCCCAACATTTTCTTAAGAAATAGTTGCAACATAAGGCAGAGTTGTAAGAATTTTACAGTGAATATTTACTAACCATCTGGAATCTTGTGAATATTTTGCTAAACTGGATTTATTACATTATCTGTCATCTATCCATTCCTCTGTCCATCGGTTCATCTCATTAAATGCATTTAGAGTACTTTGGCCTTGAAATTCTTCAGCATAGCATATCATTAATTCATGTTAAATATTTCCTAGTTTTTTCTTTTGGTTTAAGTTATATACACCAAAATGTGTAAACACTAAGTCTTCATTTTTAGAATTTTGACAAGTGTGTAGAGCTGTATAATTGCTACCATAAACCAGATAGTAGAACATTACTATCACCCCCAGAAAATTCCTGCATGCTCTTTCCAGTTAATCCATGCTCCTACCCTTCCCCAATAACAATCACTAATCTGATATTTTTATATCATTAATTAGTTTTACTTTTTTCTAGAAAGTTATATGTTGGAGATCCCAATCCATCTAAGATGATCACATTTATTTGTGTATTATATTCTTGTGCAGATAAGAAATGTATATTTTTCTAAGCTTGCATCTTGCTATTAAGGACTGATTTTTTTTTTTTCTTGAGATTTTCTTTATCTTTTTGAAGTAGGTCTAGGATTTCTGTTATTTCTTTCTCTGTACTAATTCCTGCAGGTCATTCTGTAAGACTGATGAGTGCATTTTAGCATATCACTCCTAAAGGTCTGCATATAGTTTTGCCATCTTAATATATCAAAAGTTGAAATTATCTCCCTAAAAATTAGTTTTCACCAGCATTGTAATACTGTTTGAAATAAAATAGACTATGTTATTTACACAATACCATTGTCTCCAGTATATTATTATTCAGTGTAATAGCAAACCTATCCTGGTTTTCCAGAAGTGCCATTCTTCCAGTAGCAAGTTGGGCAAGATTGTAAGGAGTGTGAATTTAAGCTATGAACTCATTATGAACATATTTGATAATTAATAGATGTATGTACGTATTGGGGAACCTGTATTATAAACTTTTTGGCATGAAACCATCTTTATTCTAAAAACATAATGAAGTTTTTTTGTATAAGTTATAAATTTATAAATTTGGTAGTAATATTCTTGGAAAACTATTGATAATTTCATAAACTGCCTTATGGGCACAAAAATTCAAATTCCTCTGGTTTTCTTTCTTTAGTACATCTTTGATTTCATAAGGAACGTTTTCAGGTAGTATTTTGGTGGATTATATGTATGCTTAATTTTATCTTAAAAAAATAAGCACATGCAACCAAATGGCTAGTAAAATTATTTAACTTGCTTACCCAAGTATTGTGGGAGGAACATAAAGATATCTGAATATATAATTCACCATAAAATATGTGTCTTTAGTCCTATGTATGTCTTTAGTTCAAAATGTCTTTGGTCCAAAGGAAAGTTTTCAGTTAACATTTTGGTGGATTATATTTATGCTTAATTTTGTGTTAAATAAATAAGTACATGGCAAGAAAATGACTAGTAAAATTATTTGATTTGCTTACACAAATAGTGCAGGAGGAACATAAAGCTATCTGAATATGTAATTCACCATAAAACATATGTCTTTAGTCCAAAGCAATAAAAGTATCAGAGTACAGTGTATGTATTCTCAATATTAGGGCCTCCATTCTTTTGAAAATGACTCTGTGGCTGTGCTTGAACATTTGCCTACAGGTTTGTTTGATTAATTGCCACTTGACTCATCCTATCATAATACTAAGCTCTGGGATCACAAAGGATCAGATTCCCAAACCACCTTCTGGAATTAATTTAAATATATAATATTGATACTTCAAAATGATTCAAAGGAAAATGGTTTTTATTGTTTCTAGTAGCCTTTTTCAGTATTAAACTCCTTGGAAAAAATTCCAAAGTTATAAACTCATCATTAGTATGATTTGCCCTGTGGTAAAAAATCATAATAATCCTATAAGTAGGTTAAATATATAATAGAATATAATTTTAAATTATAATTTACCTGGAAACTTTTAAATAAATTTATCTATAAATCGTAAATGTTTTACTAGATCTTCATGAGTGTTATTTTGGTTTAGTGACCATTGAAAAATGAGACTTTTTCACTATTAATGTTTACTTATTATTTACAATAGTTATTTCAGATAAAATTTACACACACAAATGAAGTACATGTATATTAAATCAGCAATTTGACAAGTTTTAAAAAATACTTAACATCCGCATAACCACGTTTGATAAGATATAGAACATTTCCATAACCCATGAAAGTTCCTTCATTTATTTCTCCTCCCTACCAGTCATACCTGTCCTACCCAAACAACTTTCTGTTTTTAACGACTGGTGTGTTTTGCTTATTCTAGAACCTCATACAAGTGGATTGATTATACAGTGAAAGCAAAATATTTGTAATATTCATCCATGTTGCTCCTTCTATTAGTAGTTTTTTCTTTTTTGTTGATAAAGTAGTATTCCATGTTGTGTAATCTTATATTTGTTTTTCTTGTTGACAGAACATTAAGTTTGGATTTCTCCAGTTTTTGTTCATTATGATTAAGACTACTAAGAGAATTCTTGCACAAGTCTTTTTGTGGGAATAAATTTTCATTCTCTTGGTTAAATACTTAAAAGTGGAATTGCTCAGTTATATGTTTGACAAGTATTTATTTATTTATTTAGTCTTTTTTGCCATTTCTTGGGCCTCTCCCGTGGCATATGGAGGTTCCCAGGCTAGGGGTCGAATTGGAGCTGTTGCTGCCAGCCCGTGCCAGAGCCACAGCAACGCGGGATCCGAACCGCGTCTGCGACCTACACCACAGCTCACCACAACGCCGGATCCTTAACCCACTGAGCAAGGCCAAGGATCAAACCCGCAACCTCATGGTTCTTAGTCAGATTCGTTAACCACTGCGCCATGACAGGCGCTCCTGACAAGTATTTATTTTTAAGTGAAAGTAGGAAATTGTTCACTAAATTTGCTATATCATTTTACACCCAGCTGCTATTTATGGAAGTTCTGATTGCTCCATAGACTCACCAACAATTTTGTTGTCAGTATTTTTAATTATAACTATTTTATTAGATTTGTAGTAGTATATATCATTGTGGTTCTAATTTGCATCTCCTAATGACTAACGGTGTTCAACAGTTTTTCATGTGTTTATTGATCATTTATATATCTTTCTTTTTGGCCATTCCCACAGCATGTGGACTCTCCCAGGATCAAACCCGCACTGCTGTGGTGATAACAGCCAGAAACTTAACCTACTGTGCACAACAAAACTCCTTGTCTATCTCTTAATAGGGTGATAGAGTTTAAACTTAAAAGAGTTTTTACTGATTTGTCGAAGTTCTTTATATATTCTGGATAAAGTCAGTTGTCAGATATATGTATTACAAATATTTTCTCCTAGTCTCTTCATGCTTATTCATTTCTTAATTCTGTATCTTGATGGACAAAAGTTAAAAAAAATTTTTGGCCACACCCATGGCTTATGGAAGTTCCCAGGTCAGGGATCAAACCCTAGCTAGCTGCTGCAGTGACAACAGCAAATCCTTAACTCACTGTACTCACTAAAAAGGAACTTCTAAAAATTTTTGATGAATTTAGTATAAAGTATTAGACTTTTGATGAAGTCTAATATATCAGTATCTTAATATACCTTGCTAAGAAATGTTTCTTCACCCCAAGATCACAAAGATCTTTCCTCTAGAGGTTTATTGTTTTAGTTTTTACTTTAAATCTGTGCTTTACTTTGAGTTAGCTTTGAGTTATTATATAAGATTCAGGATAATTTTCTGAACAGGTTAATACTCAGGTGTTCCAGCACTATGTATTGAAAATTGAATGGCTTTGCTGTCATTTTTTGAAAATAAATTGACCATATATGTATCTGTTTATAGACATACTATTCTATCTTTTTAAAAATTAATTAATTAATTAATTTTTTTTGTTTTTTAGGGCCCTACCTGTGGCATATGGCAGTTCCCCGGCTAGGGGTCAAATCAGAGCTACAGCTGCTGGCCTATGCCACAGCCACAGCAATGTGGAATCTGAGCCGCATCTGAGACCTACACCACAGCTCACAGCATTGCCAGATTCCTGACCCACTGAGCAAGGCCAGGGATCAAACCTGCATCCTCATGGATACTTGTCAGATTTGTTTCCACTGCACCACAATGGAACTCCCATACTGTTCTATCTTAATGATCTTTTTTTTCTATGCTTATGCCAATGCCACACTTAATTGATTGCTGTAAATTTTTATGTGAGGCATTGACAGTCCTCCAAATTTGTTCCTTTTTAAGGTTCTTGTTATCATTGATTATTTGCATTTTCCTATAAATATTAAAATTTGATTTTCAATTTCTATAAAAAGCCTGATAGGATTATGATTAGATTATGTAGAATGCATAGATCACTGGAGTGGATGGGATTGACATCTTAAGAATTTTTAGGTTTTTGTTTGTTTGTTTGTTTGTTTTAATCCATGGTATTTTTCACAGTCTTCATGGTAATAATGCATCACATGGTTTAAATTTAGGAATCTTGAAATAGTAAAATTTCTTTTTCCTTCATCCTTTTGATTTATTAACATACATATTTATATTTAGCTTGATTCAGATAATGTCTTTCAGAGAAATTATGAGAATTAAAAATATACTCTCCTAAGTTTATCTATGCATTAATCATTTTAGGTACTCTTTATTTCTTACTGTTGGAATGAATTTTCATTTTGTGTTATTTTCCTTAACTTGAATAACATCTTTCAGCTCTTTTCTTTTTTTCTTTTCTTTTCCTTTCTATCTTTCTCTCTCTTTTCTAATTTGCATCTACTCTTGGTTAGGTCAGTTCTCATTTATCTGATTATATCTTTACTTAACCCTCATTTTTAAGGATATAGTCACTAGATATAGATGGATGTAATATGTAAGATGGCTATAAGAGATGCCCTAAGGGATCTCCTGTATTCTAGATATATTCCTCCTTATCCCCATTGTACATTAGCAAATCTCTTTTCTCTGGGTAGTCAGGATTAGTTATCCGAGCCTGTACATTAACCTCATTCCTTACATATTGATTCAGAGGCATGAGGAGCCCCAAGTGCCCAAATAACAGTTTCAAATTCCAGTTAAATGGAATTTTTGTTATGGCACCAGGTGGAAGTTTTTCTCCCTTTGGAACTAAGACCTCTGGATTAGCAGAATCTCAGTTTGCCGAGGTGGGAAGCAAAAATTTGATATTGGATTTTTAAGGGTAATAGTGAATGAAGCCACTCTGATTTCAATCCCTTGATTCCTGGATCTATGAATATTGACTGTGGTTGAAAAAACACCATAGATTGGACTCTGGTTTAGACCATATACATTGTTATGAGAACCTTGTCCTAGCCCCACAAGGTATTGTCTTATATCTGGCACTATACCCAAGTCTTAAAAAGTCCCTTCCACTGTTTTATCTAGCCAGGTGCATCAGGATGATGGAGAACATAGTGGGATCAGTGTTCATGAGCATGAGCCCATAGCCACACTTCATTTGCTAAGAAGTGAGTTTCTTGATCAGAACAATGCTGTGTGGAATCTCATGGTGGTTTGTAAGGCACTCTGGAAATCCATGGATGGGTATTTTTGCATAGCATTGCATTTCAGAGAAGGCAAGTCCCTATTTAGATGAAATGTTTATTCCAGTAAGAACAGTAAAGAACAGTCTTAGAAAGTAGAAGAATGAAAGGTTGTAATCCAAGAGCAGAGTTAAAGATTAAAGAGAACTAGGAACAAAAAACCATGGTTTGAGATATTGTTTGAAGGTAAATTTTATTAGAATAAGTGAGTCAAGAAATTTTGAGGCTAGAATGTTATGTAGATGATTCTTGCTTTTGCTAGAATATTAACAAGATTTTTTTTTAATGTGGGAAAGTACTCTTGGTTCTCAGATCACAGTGGTACAAGTGAGAAAGAAGAAAGTCATCCAGATTAATGCTTCTCAAACTGTGGTGAAAATCAATTTCTTTAAATGTATTTTTTGAATGTGTTATGAACCACTAATTTTATAACATGTAATAGATATAGCTTACCAAAAAGAAATGAAAAATATGTAGACATACAAAATTTAAGCATACATTTAAAAT
Organism: Sus scrofa; assembly: GCF_054392235.1. Lineage (NCBI taxonomy): Eukaryota > Metazoa > Chordata > Mammalia > Artiodactyla > Suidae > Sus > Sus scrofa. The sequence continues at coordinate 71,256,188 of NC_139389.1, read as the reverse complement.
TTTTTAAATTATAGTTTATTTACAGTATTATGCCAATTTCTGCTACACAGCAGTGACCTAGTCATACATATATATATATATATATATACATTCCCTTTCTTATACTATCTTCTATCATAGTCTATCCCAAGAGACTGGATATAGTTCTCTGTGCTGTACAGTAGGACCTCATAAGCATACCTTTTTCTTTTTTTTAATTGGGCCCCCACTGTGGCACATGGGAGTTCCTGGGATAGAGGTCAAATCAGAGCTGCAGCTGCCAGCCTACTCTGCAGCCACAGCAACACCAGATCTGAGCCCTATCTGGGATCTACACTGCAGCAACACTGAATCCTTAATCCACTGAGTGAGGCCAGGGATCAAACCTGCATCCTCATGGATACTGGTTGGGTTTGTTTCCATTGAGTCGCAATAGGAACTGCAACATACAGTTTTTTTAAGAGTTCAATAGCCGTAAAAATTGCTCTGTGACGTTACTATAAAATTTTTAATTTCTTCTGACTTTTAGTACTAGTTTCTTGGCAGTAACAGTTTCTGACCACTACTAGCACGTGAACCACACACTGAATAGATAACAGGAACTTCAGGAGTGAAAGGATTGTTTAATGAAGAATTAGTGGACCTAGGAATGATAGTGGGAACCAGGAAAAATACGTCATAGTTTTTTTTCTGCCTCTAAAGTAACCGTATATGAAGAAGGAGTGAGCTCATTAGAGAGGGTTCAGAGAGAAGTGGCACTGTAAGTGAGGTTTTCTGGTTTTTTTTTTTTTTATTGAGGTGAGGAAATAAAATGATTAAACAATGTTTGAAAGTATCTTGGCAATGAAAAAGTACTTCCAGGAGTTCCCATCATGGCTCAGTAGTTAACAAATCGACTAGGAGCCACGAGGTTGTGGTTTGATCCCTGGCTTCGCTCACTGGGTTAAGGATCCGACGTTGCCGTAAGCTGTGGTGTAGGTCGCAGACGCAGCTCAGATCACTCGTTGCTGTGGCTGTGGCTTAGGCTGGCGGCTACAGCACCGATTCAACCCTTTCGCCTGGGAACATCCATATGCCACAGGTGTGGCCCTAGAAAAAGGCAAAAAGACCAAAAAAAAGAGAGAGAGAGAACTAATAAGCTAGAAGAGAATTCAGGTTGACTTTAGGAAGCTGTAGACTATTTTTCACTGAGATTGCTCTTTGGTTTGGATGATGTTCCTGCCTTTGCATATGCATATTAATAAAACAATTTCAAGAACATTTAAAAATTTTAAAAATTGGTGAAAATATTAACTCTGTTGAAAAACTAGGAAATGTCCTGAGAACTGTCAAAAGTTTCCAAAGCATTGGTTACAGTAGTCAGTAAATCAGTCCACAAGTATTTACTGGTTTCCTGTGTTGAATGCTAGTTATATTTACATATTCTAAAGTAATTAGAGTCTTATCTCTCAAAGATAATGACTTCTATATAATACTCAACTTGTTGATACTTTGATTTATCACACAATTTTTTAGTTTTATTCCTGTTGTAATCTTAGAAATTCAAGTGGCTTCTGTTAGGCTTTAACAGAGTTTGGGTAACACACATTATACAACAAGAAAATTAAGAATGAACACTTAACTAATTGACAACTCTATTGAGATTACAACATTTATAATAGAAAACAGGGTTTGTAAAGCAAGAGGAGGCATCTGTGATTCCAGCAATACAATAACTGAAAAAGAGCTTAATAAACTATTCAATTGTGGCTGTCATTCAGTGAGTACTAATACTATTTCCTTTACTCTGCTTTGTGTTTTACGGTAGTATAAGAGCATCTCTATCCTTTTGTGCAATAACTGCCAACTTAACATTTAGGTTATACTGTTGTTTATTTATGGATTTTAAGAAAATCCATTGAAGTTTACTTAAGAACCAATTCATTACAATGGTATTATTTACTGAATTTTGTTTTCCTGACCATTAGCTAACAACAGGGTTCAGCATTGCAAGGTTATAACTACACACAAAGGATCATAATACCACATCCTAGAAGTGGCATTAACTAGAAATCATCATCTTACAAATAAATGCCTTTGTAGCACTGAAGATTATAGAAATTGAGTAAGTTAGAGCAGACCTCTTTTATGTAGTAATTTTATAATTATTTTAATTGTTTCATTTATAAAATGTTACATATTTTAATTATTTCTGGCTATTCCTGTTAAACTATAGAAATATGTAATTCTATATATTTGCTGTAATTCCTAAAAACCAAAATTTAAAACTGTTCTAGTGTTTTATTATTGAAATTAAAGAGGAAGTTATTAACTATGAATTACAACTTTTAATTCAAGTACTAGAGTTATCATCTCAAATCCTAGATCTTAATGATAATCCTGAACATCTGGAAACTATCAACCAAGTTTTCTTAAATTTTATATAAACATTTCTAATTCCACCTTAACGTATTAAGTATAATTATGAATCCATATAATTTATAATTATTGATGTAATTAATGATTCGTGTATTAGGTGTGAAATATAATAGCCTCGGTGTTAGATTGTCATTTTCTTCTTCAACCTGAAGGCTACCCCAGCATATTGAGATAGTAATTATTGTCATTTATATATTATTACAAAATCTGGAGAAAATTTTCTATAAAGGAAATGTTTAGGAATAATTCCATTTTCTGTTAACTGTTCTAGAAAATCACCAGTTTTACAAATACTAGGAAAAGAAATATTGAAAATCATAGAAAATTGGAAGGGAAAAGTTTCATTGGGTGTTAAGTCAGTTTGAAATAAAGGAAAACTTAATATTCCAGTCAGTCAGTTTCTGTATTGCAGGAACCTTTCCCTTATTAGGGAATAATTGCTTTCCTGTTCCTTGAAAAGCAGTAGAGGCTGCTTGTCATGTCAAAGTAATTATTACCAATCTTGTCATCCCTTGAAAAACAATTATAAAATTGGAAAAAATGTGTGAACAACAGGCTGTGCAAGACAGCTCGGAAGTGAGCTCAGGGATTTCCCTGGTATTATGCTTGGAGGCACTCTTGCTGACTCAGAAAGGTAGAACTCAGTCATAGCAGTAGTTTTTCACTAAATAAGAAGAAATTTAAGTACAGGTATTTAAAATAGCTGAAACTTGCAGGAAATGATAATTAAATGAGAAGAAACTATTCCCATATGTTTGGGAGGAGCCTGGAGGGGAAATGCCAGATATTTGTGAGGTAATTCACTTTCAGTCCTTGTCCAAGAGTTTTGCAATTCATGCACAGGTTTTGCATGCAAGTGGTTTAGAAGCACTGACACAGTTAAATGGAGAAGTTGGAGTAGGTGTACTCTAACTAAAGGGGAGAAACCTTGCAAAGAATCTTGGGCATTCAGTCGATTCTTCCTCAGGTTAAGGACCAAGAATGAATGCAGTCCTGTTTGGTAGATCATTCCACAACAATGAAAATGTTTTCTGCATTGCTCATTGCGGTAGCTACAAACTACATGTGGTTCTTGAGCACTTGAATTGTGGCTATTATCAAAGAATGATTTATTTTTAATTTTATTTAATTTTAATTAATACATAGTTAAAATTTAATAGCCACACATGCCTAGAGCAACTCTAAGTTAAGGATCAGGTCCTAGGATTAAGTTAAAAACTAGAATAGACCTGTTCAAATAAATTATAAGAATAAATTTCATAGGTACAGAGGAATCCACAAATAACTCTGCTGGAGGAAAAATCCAGTCTTCAAAGAAAGACAACACATTATAGATACCTTACAGTGAACCACCCGCAATGACCAGCATATAATTAAATTTGACCCACAGTCGAGAGAAAATATAGTCAACAGAAACAAATCTTGACATACCTCGTTATGTTAGAAATAGCAGAAAAGTGCTTTGAAGAAGTCATTCTAAGTTTCTTTAAAGACTTAAAGGGAAATTGATCCTAATGAGTGAACTGATGGGGAATATCAGCAAGGAATCGAAAACTGTACAAAGAACTTAATTGCAAAACTAAAATCATTACATCTGCTATGAAAAAAATCAGTGAACAAAGTTAATAGCGGTTTAGAGACTGTACAATAAAAGTTTAGTAAACTTTAAGACAGATCAGTACATTTTATCCAACCTGTAGAAAAGAGGAGAAAATGAAAATAAAAGAATACAGCCTCAGTGATCTGTGAAGCAATGTTGAGCAGTCTGTGTTTAATTTCCAAATAGTTTTGAATATTATAGATATCTTATTCTTGTTAATTTCTCATTGAGTTCCTTTCTTAGCAGAAATATACTCTATGATTTCAGTCTTTTCAAAGCTATTGTGATATAGTTTAAGGCCCAGCTTATAGTCTTTTCTTTTGTTCCGTTGAGAAGAATGTGTATTCTTCCTTTGTTGATTACTTTATAAATTTCTGTTAGGTCAAAGCAAATGAAAAGTCAAACCTTCTGCAATGTTAATGATTTTGTCTAGATTGTCTATCATTTACAGAGAGAATCAATTATGATTCCTCAATAGTGTAAGAAAATGAAATTAGAACACTTAAACTATCTGATTTCAGGACTTGCTTTAAAACTATAATAATCAAGACTGTCTTGTGCAAACACAAATCAGTATAACAGTGTAGAGAGCCCAGAAACAGATCTCACATATAGTCCTTGTTTTTTTTTTAGCATTTTAATAGTTTTATTGAGATTTACATACCATCCATATATTTAAAGTTACAATTCAGCATTTTTATTGTATTCTCACAATATTAGAAAATTTTTATCAGCCCCAAAGAAACCTGTGCCCATTATTATTCCCATTCATTCCCCCAGAACATACTCCACCAACCCTAGGCAACTACTAATCTGCATAGATTTAGCTATTCTGGACATTATATGTAATGTAATCATGCAACATGTTTTGTGGGGTTTTGTGACTAGCTTATTTCACCTTGTATAATGCATTTATGCTATTTTATGTATATAACATGTCACAGTCATCCCCTGGTGGACGCTTGGGTTACCTCTACCTTTTGGCTATTGTGAATAATGCTACTATGATCATGGAACAAATATATCTGAGGCCCTGCTTTCAGTTCTTTTGAATATATACCTAGAAGTGAATTGCCAGATGAAACGGTAATTCTATTTTTACTTTTGTTTTTTGCGATATTCAGGGCCATGCTCATGGCCTATGGAGATTCCCAGGCTGGGGGTCCAATCGGAGCTACAGCTGCCAGCCTGCACCAGAGCCACAGCAACATCAGATCTGAGCTGCGTCTGCAACCTACACCACAGCTCATGGCAACACTGGATCCTTAACCCACTTAATAAGGCCAGGGATCAAACCCACAACCTCATGGTTCCTAGTTGGATTCGTTTCCTCTGCACCACAACGGGAACTCCTATTTTTATTTTCTTCAAGAAACTGTTTGTTATACTGTGATCCATAGCAGCTATATCATTTTACATACTGTCAGTAGTGCACAAGGCTTCCATTTTTTCCATATGCTATTGATACTTATTATTTTCTGTTTTTGTTTGTTTTAAAATAGTGTTCCTAATAGGTGTGAGGTAGTGTATTATGTGGTCTTGATTTGTATTTCCATAATGATTAGTAAGGGAGGACATGTTTTTATATGTTTATTGGTCATTCGTGTATCCTTGGAGAAATGTCTGTTGAAGTTCTTCGCCCGCTTTTTGATTTTTTTTTAAATAAAGGAATTATTTATGTCTTCTAAATAGTAAACCCTTATTAGATATATGATTTACAGATATTTTCATCTGTTCCATGGGGATATCTTTTCAGTCTGTTGATTGTGGGGTGTTGGTTTTTTGGTTTGTTTTTTTGGGGGTCACACCTGTGGCATATGGATGTTCCCAGGCTAGGGGTCGAATCAGAGCTACCGGTCTACAGCACAGCCACAGCAACATGGGATCTGAACCACATCTGTGACCTACACCAGAGCTCACGGCAACACTAGATCCTTAACCCACTAAGTGTGTCCAGGATCGAATCCGCATCCTCATGGATACTAGTCGGATTTGTTTCCTCTGAGTCACAGCAGGAACTCCCTTGATTGTGCTCTTTGATGCACAGAAGTTCTTATTTTTGATGTAGTACAACTTATCTGTTTTGTCTTTTATTGTTTGTGCTTTGGGTGGCATATCCAGAAAGTCTTTGACAAATTCAATGTTATAAAGTTTTCCCCTTACATTTTCTTCTAGGAATTGTTGGGTTTGTGTGTTTGCCTCTGTGTGTGTGTTTATTTTTACTTTTTTTGCTTTTTAGGGCTGCACATGCGGCATATGGAAGTTTCCAGGCTAGGGGTTGAATCAGAGCTACAGCTGCCAGCCTACGCCATGGCCACAACAATGCTAGATCCAAGCTGCCTCTGTAACCTACACCACAACTCACAGCAATGCTGGATCCTTTAACCCAGTTAGCAGGGCTAGGGATCAGACTCTCATCCTCATGGATACTAGTTGGGTTTGTTACCACTGAGCCACAATGGGAACTCCCTAGGAATTGGATTTTTTTTACCTCTTACATTTATTTAGGCCTTAGATCCATTTTGAGTTAAATTTTGTGTATGGTGTAAAGTAGAGATCCAACTTCATTTTTTTTGCATGTATATATCCAGTTTTCTTAGAACCATTTCTTGAAAAGACTGTCCTTTCCTCCACTGGATTGTCTTGGCATCCTTGGGAAAAAAAATTTGCATGTTCTTTTTCCATTCTTCAGTTGATGGGCATTATGCTGCCTTCATGTGAATAATGCTGCAATGAACTTTGGGGTGCATGTATCTTTTTGAATTATAGTTTTGTCCAGATATATGCCCAGGAGTGGGATTGCTAGGTCAAAGGGCAGCTTTATTTTTAGGTTTCTGGGAAACCTCCATACTGTTTTCCATAGTGGCTAAACCAATTTACTTTTCAACAGCAGTGTAGGAGAGTTATCTTTTCTCCATCCCTTCTGCAGCATTTGTTATCTGTGGACTTTTTTTTTTTTTTTTTTTTTTTTTTTTTTTATTTTCCCACTGTACAGCAAGGGGGTCAGGTTATCCTTACATGTATACATTACAATTACAGTTTTTCCCCCACCATTTCTTCTGTTGCAACTTGAGTATCTAGACATAGTTCTCAATGCTATTCAGCAGGATCTCCTTGTAAATCTATTCTAGGTTGTGTCTGATAAGCCCAAGCTCCCGATCCCTCCCACTCTCTCCCCCTCCCATCAGGCAACCACAAGTCTCTTCTCCAAGTCCATGTTTTTCTTTTCTGAGGAGATGTTCATTTGTGCTGGATATTAGATTCCAGTTATAAGTGATATCATATGGTATTTGCCTTTGTCTTTCTGGCTCATTTCACTCAGGATGAGATTCTCTAGTTCCATCCATGTTGCTGCAGATGGCATTATGTCATCCTTTTTTATGGCTAAGTAGTATTCCATTGTGTATATATACCACATCTTCCGAATCCAATCATCTGTCGATGGACATTTGGGTTGTTTCCATGTCCTGGCTATTGTGAATAGGGCTGCAATGAACATGCGGGTGCATGTGTCTCTTTTAAGTAGAGCTTTGTCCGGATAGATGCCCAAGAGTGGGATTGCAGGGTCATATGGAAGTTCTATGTATAGATTTCTAAGGTATCTCCAAACTGTTCTCCATAGTGGCTGTACCAGTTGACATTCCCACCAGCAGTGCAGGAGGGTTCCCTTTTCTCCACAGCCCCTCCAGCACTTGTTATTTGTGGATTTATTAATGATGGCCATTCTGACTGGTGTGAGGTGGTATCTCATGGTAGTTTTGATTTGCATTTCTCTTATAATCAGCGATGTTGAGCATTTTTTCATGTGTTTGCTGGCCATCTGTGTATCTTCTTTGGAGAAATGTCTATTCAGGTCTTTTGCCCATTTTTCCATTGATTGATTGGTTTTTTTGCTGTTGAGTTGTATAAGTTGCTTATATATTCTAGAGATTAAGCCCTTGTCAGTTGCATCATTTGAAACTACTTTCTCCCATTCTGTAAGTTGTCTTTTTGTTTTCTTTTTGGTTTCCTTTGCTGTGCAAAAGCTTTTCAGTTTGATGAGGTCCCATGGGTTTATTTTTGCTCTGATTTCTATTGCTTTGGGAGACTGACCTGAGAAAATATTCATGATGTTGATGTCAGAGAGTGTTTTGCCTATGTTTTCTTCTAGGAGTTTGATGGTGTCCTGTCGTATATTTAAGTCTTTCAGCCATTTGGAGTTTATTTTTGTGCATGGTGTGAGGGTGTGTTCTAGTTTCATTGCTTTGCATGCAGCTGTCCAGGTTTCCCAGCAATGCTTGCTGAATAGACTTTCCTTTTCCCATTTTATGTTCTTGCCTCCCTTGTCAAAGATTAATTGACCATAGGTGTCAGGGTTATCTGTGGACTTTTTAATGAAGGCCTTTCTGACCAGTGTGAATTGATACTTCATTGTAGTTTTTATTTGCATTTCTAATAATTAGCAATTTTGAGCATCTTTTCATGTGCCTGTTGCCTATATGAATGTCTTCTTTGGAGAATTATCTATTTATGTCTTCATTATTTCTTTACATAAGCTCTTTGTCTCTCTACTTTCTTTCTTCACTTAATTTGAATTCCATAACGTGTATTTTGGTCCACTTGAAAGAAACACAAGGCCCCTTATGCTCAATTTTTACTTTAGCATCACAGACATAGAGAACAAACTTGTGGTTACCAAAGGGAAGTGGGGAAGGAGTGGTATGGACTTGGATTTCGGGTTAGTAGTTTCAAAATATGACATTTAGAGTGGATAAACAAGAAGGTCCTACTGTGTAGGACAGGGAAGTTTATCCAGTCTCCTGGGAGAGAACATGATGGAAAAGAATTTTTAAGAGTGTGTATGTATATATAATTGAGTTAGTTTACTGTACAGCAGAAATTGATACAACATTGTAAATAAACTATAATTTTGAAAAAACATTGACTTTTTTTATTACTCAAATGAATTTATCACATCTGTAGTTGTATAATGGTCATAACAATCCAGTTTCTCAGGATTTCCATCCCATAACCCAAGCACATTCCCCCATTCCCCAAACTGTCTCCTCCGGAGACCGTAAGTTTTTCAGTGTCTGTGAGTCAGCATCTGTTCTGCAAAGTTCAGTCTGTCCTTTTTTCAGATTCCGCATGTCAGTGAAAGCATTTCATGTTGGTGTCTCATTGTATGGCTGACTTCACTTAGCATCATAGTTTCTAGGTCCATCCATGTTGCTAAAAATGCTGGTATTTCGTTCATTTTAATGTCTGAGTAATATTCCATTGTGTATATGTACCACATCTTCTTGATCCACTCCTCTGTCGATGGACATTTAGGTTGTTTCCATGTCTTGGCTATTGCAAATAGTGCTGCAATGAACACTGGAGTACACGTGTCTCTGCGAGTCATGGTTTTCCCTGGATAGATGCCCAGGAGTGGAATTGCTGGATCAAATGGTAGTGTTATTTTTAGTTTTCTGAGGGATCTCCGTACTGTTCCACAGTGGTTGCACCAATTGCAATCCCACCAACAGTGTAATAGGGTTCCTTTTTCTCCACACCCTCTCCAGCACTTAGTGTTTATAGACTTTTGGATGATGGCCATTCTGGCTGGTGTAAGGTGGTACCTCAGAGAGGTTTTGATTTGCATCTCTCTAATAATGAGTGATGTTGAACATCTTTACATGCGTTTTTTTGGCCATCTGTATGTCTTCTTTGGAGAACTGTCTGTTTAGATCTTCTGCCCATTTTTTGATGGGGTTTTTTGTTTGTTTCTTGCTATGGAGCTGCAGAAGGTGTTTATAAATTTTGGAGATTAATTTCTTGTCCGTTGATTCACTTGCAAAGATTTTCTCCCATTCTGTGGGTTGTCTTTTTGTTTTGTTTATGGTTTCCTTTGCTGTGCAGAAACTTTGAAGTTTGATTAGGTCCTATTTGTTTATTTTTGTTTTTGTTGTCAATACTCTAAGAGGTGGATTATTGTGTTATTATCGATTTCTCCTTTTAAGGTTGTTAGCAGTTGCCTTATATATTGTGGTGAACCTGTGTTGGGTGCATAGATATTTAAAATTGTTATATCTTCTTCTTGGATTGATCCTTTGATCATTATGTAATGACCTTCTTCGTTCCTTAAAATAGTCTTCATTTTAAAGTCTATTTTTTCTGATGTGAGTATTGCTACTCCAGCTTTCTTTTGATCCCCTTTTGCATGAAATATTTTCTTCCATCCTCTCACGTTCAATTTGTATGTGTCCCTAGAAGTGAAGTGTGTCGCTTGAAGACAGCATATATATGGGTCTTGTTTTTGTATCCATTCAGCCAGTCTATGTCTTTTGGTTGGGACATTTAGTCCATTAACATTTAAGGTAATTATTGATATGTATGTTCTTATTGACATTTTATTAATTGTTTTGGATTTGTTTTTGTTGCTCTTTTTTCTTTCCTTCATCTCTTGTTCTCTCCTCTTCTGGTTTGATGACTATCTTTAGTGTTGTATTTGAGTTGATTTTTCTTTGTTTGTGTATCACTTGTAGATTTTGGTTTGCAGTTATTCTGAAGTTTTGATATGAGTCTATATGTATATGAGATTGTTTTAAGTTGTTGTTCTCTTGATTGCAAGTTCATCTCCAGTGTCCTGCATTTGTACCCACCTCTTCTTATGATTTCCGATTCTGGTGGTGTAATTGTGCATGGATGATTTCGTGTCCTTACTGTATATATACCTTTACTGGTGAGTCTTGTCATTTGCAGAATTTTTGCTTCCTGTTGCTGTCTTTTCTTTTCTTCCTAGAGACATTCCTTTAGTATTTGTTGTAAAGCTGGTTTAGTGTTGCTGAATTCTCTCAGCTTTTGCCTATCTGTGAAGCTTTTGATTTCTCCTTCAAATCTGAATGGAAGCCTTGCTGGGTAAAGTAATCTTGGTTGGAGGTTTTTTCCTTTCATCACATTAAGTTTATCATGCCACTCCCTTCTGGCCTGCAGAGTTTCTGCTGAAAAATCTTTGGATAACCTTATTGGAGTTCCCTTGTATGTTATTTTTTTCTTTTCCCTAGCTGCTTTCAGGATTTTTTTCTTTGTCCTTAATTTTGGTCAGTTTGATTAATATGTGTCTCGGGGTGTTCCTCCTTGGGTTTATTTTACATGGTACTCATTGTGCTTCCTGGAATTGAGTGTGTGGGTCCTTTCCCATGTTAGGGAGGTTTTCAGCTGTTATCTCTTGGAATATTTTTTCTGTCCCCTTCTCTCTCTCTCCTCCTTCTGGCACCCCTATGATACGGATGTTGGTGTGTTTAACGTTGTCCCAGAGTTCTCTGAGACTCTCTTCATTTCTTTTCAGTCTTTTTTCTCTTTTCTGTCCCGCATCAGTAATTTCCACTAATCTGTCCTCCACCTCGCTTATTTGTTCTTCTGCCTCCTGTATTCTGCTGTTGGCTGCTTCTAGTGAATTTTTTATTTCAGTTATCGTATTTTGCATCTCTTCTTTTTTAAGTTTTATATCTTGTATCTCTTTGGTCAGTGTTTCCTGTAAGTTATCCATCTTTGCCTCCAGTTTATTTCCAATGTCTTGCATCATCTTCAGCATCAACAGTCTAAAGTCTTTTTTTCTGGAGGCTGAGAATCTCCTCATCACTTAGCTGATTTTCTGGGGTTTTTCCTTTCTCCCTCATCTGAGTTATAGTCCTCTGTCTTTTCATTTTTTTAGTTTTTTGGTGTGGTGACCTTTTTAGAGAATAGGGTTGTAGCCTCTCTTACTTCTGGTGTCTGCCCCCCTTGTGGCTGAAGTCTGTATGGGGGCTTGCTGTAGGTTTCCTGATGGGAGGGGCTGATGACTGCCCCCTGGTAGGTGGAGCTGATTCTAATCCCTCTGGAGGGTGGGGCTTAGTCTCTGGATGGGATTCGAGGCAGCTGTGTGCCTGAGGGGTCTTTAGGTAGCCTGTTTACTGAGGGGCGGGGCTGTGATCCCACCTGGATTGTTGTTTGCTCTGGGGCTTCTCAGTGTTGACTGAAGGGTGGGGCCAGATTTTCCCAAAATGGCCACCTCCAGAGAAAGGCAGCTGCTGAATATTCCTGAGAGCTTTGCTTTCAATGTCCCTCCCTTACAACAAGCCATATTCACCCCTGTTTTCCCAGGATGTCCTCCAAGAACTGCAGTCAGGTTTGACCCAGATTCCCATGGAGACTTTGCTTTGCCCTGGGACCCAGTGCATGTGAAAGTCCGTGTGTACCTTTTAAGAATGGGGTCTGTGTTTCCCCCAGTCCCGTGGAGCTCTTGCACACAAGCCCCACTGGCCTTCAATGCCAGATGTTCTAGGGGTTCTTTCTCCCAGTGCCAGATCCACACACGTGAGAGTTTGATGTGTGGCTCAGAACTTTCATTCCTGTAGGTGAGTCTCTGAACCAGTTAGTTTTCAGTCTGTGGGGCTTTCCACCCAGGAGGTATGGGGTTGTTTTTATCATGAAATCGCCCCTCCTACCTCTTGATATGGCCTCCTCTTTTTATTCTGGAGCAGGATATCTTTTTTAAGGTTTCCAGTCCATTTGGGTGAGGATTACTCAGCCTTTAGTTGTGAATTTTGTTGTTTTTATGAGAGAAGTTGAGCTCCAGTCCTTCTGTTCTGCCATCTTAATCCCATTATCCTAACTTTTTCTGTAGTTCTAGCTGTTTCCAATCCTTTTACTCTTTTCCTGTGTGTGTACACTAAATTTTTTTCATAAACTGATTTTTTCTGCTTGAGTTTGAACCATACTTATTATTTAAAGAACGTATTATTCTTTACTTCTGCGTCGTTATCTACCTAGCAAGATAATATCTAACTCATAGTGTCCACATGAAGTTTGACTGATTATATTTTCTTGGGGTCATACTGGTGGGATGTAGAAGTTCCTGGGCCAGTGATCAAACCTATGCCATAGAAGGGACCCAAGCCATTGTAGTGACAATGCGGTATTCTTCCCTGCTGTGCCACAAGAGAAGTCCAAAGTTTGACTGATTTAATACTTAGAAGGTTCTTAGAACAGGAATTGGCACATACTTATTTCTAAGAGATGATTGACTATCAGTATATGGCAGCTTTTATTTTGAAACAGAGATACAAACCACAATTTTTTAAATGAATAGCTTTTATGAATACAGCTAATAGTATTACAAGAATGCTGTCTTAATTGCATAGCATACTAAAAAATACCTGTATATCTGTTGATACCTTTTAAAATAATTGTCATGGTGACTATTAATCATTTTACTTCGTAATTTAAAATGTTTCTTTAATCTTTTTTGAACAATTTAATTGTTTAAAATGAGTATAAACTATTTGTTATTAAATCCTTAGTTATCTACTTTCATATGGTGTTTTTTAAATGTTATATATAAACCTAATTAAGGTACATATATATAAATATGTAGAAACATGTCATTGCCTGGCATTTTGCCTGGTAAGTGCTGGTACCTTGTCTAGAGGATGCTCAGTGAGTGCTTACTGAATAATTTGTTTTGTTTTTGTGTATTGCATGTGTGTATATCGGCTGCAGAATATGTTTTTTCAGAGACTCATTCACATAATTTCTGTTTTTCTTTTTAAATCTTTGTTTTCTTTTAAACCTCATGAGTATTGTATATATTGTTCATTTAACCAATTTTTTTGATATTTTGCCAGGACTTTGAAGAAACAAATTACTTTTTCAAATTTGAAAACTCTTTATTGCAAGTTACTGTAATGTGAGAAAACATTCTAATTATTATTGTCAAATCTAAAATGAAGTGACTTTTTATAAATTCTTCTTTAAAAAAAAGGGAATTAAAAAAACTTCCTTATATCATCCTAAGTGCTTCCAAATACCTGCAGTTTAAAGTACATAATTCACATTGACACGAACGTTTAGTTTCTGTTTTGACTGGAAGCATCTGGTGTTATTTTTTGTCTGCAAAGGATAGAGTTGTATAGCATCCAAATGGGAAGATGTTTGTAATGAAATCAACATGATTTGTGACTGAAAGCAGATTGTTTAGGAGCAGAAACAGCAGTTGTTAAAAACTTAGACATTGTTACAGAACTTTGTGTTAACTTAAGCCATGTTAATCTTTCAGAAAGTACATATAAAGTAAAAGGGAATCATAATATATTGTCCATTTGATACAGTTCTTTAGAATTTACAATAATGAGTAAAAGGAAATTACTGGTAAAAACAGATCTTATAGTAAATATGATTCAAATTCCTTTAATAAAAATTTACCACTTTTTTTGGCAATACTCATTGAAACTTCTTTTTTTCATGTTTTTAAAGAAATGTTTTTGAAATATAGTTGATTTACAATTTTGTGTTAGTTTCAGGTGTACAGCAAAGTCATTCAGTTGTACATATACATATATCCATTCTTTTTCAGATTCTTTTCCCTTGTAGGTTATTATAAAATATTCAGTACAGTTCCCTATGCTATACGGGGATTATTGATTGATTATCAATTTTATATATAGTAGTGTATATATGTTAATCCTTGTTGATTAACAGTTTTATGTATAGTAGTGTATATATGTTAATCCCAAATTCTTAATTTATCTCTCCTCCCCTTCATTCCCCTTTGGAAGTAAGTGACTCACTTCACTTAGTATGATAATCTCTATGTCCATCCATGTTGCTGCAAAAGTGTTGTTTCATTTTTATGGCTGAGTAGTATTCCATTGTACTGCAGTTGGGTTTTTTTTTTTCCCCCTGTGCCTGAGACATGCAGAAGTTCCAGGCCAGGGATCAAACCCCTGTCACAGAAATTGCCCATGCTGTTGCAGTGACAATGCCATATCAATCTTTAACAACTGTATCATAAAGGAAATCCAGTACCACATCTTCATTCTTTTTTTTTTTCATTTTTTAAGGTTTTATTGAAGTATTGTTGACTTATAAGGTTGTGATAATTTCTGATATACACCAAAGTGGTTCATTTATACATGTACACATCCATTTTCTTTCAAATTCTTTTGCCACATAGACTATCACAGAATATCGGGTGGAGTTCTCTGTGTTATACAGTGGGTTCCCATTGGCCAGGCATTCCATGAACTGCATTGTGCATATACTGATCCCAAACCCCTAGTCCATCCCTCCCCAGCCTGTCCCCTTTGGTAACCTAGTTTTTCAAGGTCTGTGAGTCTTTCTGTTCTTTGAATAAGTTCATTTGTATCCTATTTTTAGATTCCACATATAAGTGATATCATAGGACCTTTTTTTCACTATGTGACTAACTTCACTTAGTATGATATAAACAGAGAAATCATTAAGTATTACATATAAAGCACAATGAAAGAAATGGATAGTATTGAAAAAGAATATAAGGAAACATCTTAAAGTGAAAACTATGGTCATTGAAATTAAAAGGTTAGCGAACAGATGAAGGGGGTAGACACAGCTGAAGATAGAATCAAGAGTCTCAGTTCACTAATGATAGATGTTCAGAATTCACACACATTTAAAGCAAATTAAAATATGAAATAGAAATTAGGAATTCACATTGTAGCTCAATGGGTTAAGGACCAGATGTAGTATCTGTGAGGATGTAGGCTCCATCCCTGGCCTTACTCAGTGGGTTAAGTATCCGGCTTTGCCACAAGCTGCAGCATATATCACAGATGGGCTTGCATCCGTTGTGGCTATGGTGCAGGCCAGCACCTGTAGCTCTGATTCGACCCATAGCCTGGGAACTTCCATATGCTGCAGGTGTGGCTGAAAAAAAAAGAAATAGAAATTTAAAATTATTAAAGAAAAATGAATAAATCCAGTATATGACTTATAAGAATTTCAGAATGGAACTAGGTAGCATTTCAAGATACAATTCCTCTGAGTTTTCTGGGTGAGAAGCACAGCAAGTATCTAGAACATTAAAACAAATCAACCCTTTTATATACTGTAGAATTGAAGAACTCTGAAGTTAAAACTACAGAACATTTTAAAGAAACCATTAAGAAAAGACATGCCTACTAAAGAATGATTATTAGACTAATAATGACTTCACATTAGCTACAATAGATGCCATGCTGTGATGAGGTAGTATCTTCAAAAAGCTGAAGATACAGCTTGTATCATAACAGTTATATCCAGTAAAGAGTGTGAAAACAAAATAATCACATTTCGGGCAGAATGTCTCACTAAAAGATCTTTTAAAAGCTGTATCTCTGGGAGTTCCCGTCGTGGCGCAGTGGTTAACGAATCTGACTGGGAACCATGAGGTTGCAGGTTCGGTCCCTGCCCTTGCTCAGTGGGTTAACGATCCGGCGTTGCCGTGAGCTGTGGTGTAGGTTGCAGACGCGGCTCAGATCCTGAGTTGCTGTGGCTCTGGTGTAGGCCGGTGGCTACAGCTCCGATTCGACCCCTAGCCTGGGAACCTTCATATGCCATGGGAGCGGCCCAAGAAATAGCAAGAGGACAAAAAAAAAAAAAAAAAAAAAAAAAAAAAAAAAAAAGCTGTACCTCTGAAAAGAGGAACTTGAACCCAAAAGGAAAGCTAAGATAGTTTTATAAGGGACTTCTACCAATTCTTATAAGAAAAGATAATATTATATAAACTTTCTGAAAATAAAATGTGAAAACTTTTTATGAGGCTAATTCTTTCTTGATAACACAGCTGAAAAAGATTGTCCCTCAAAAGGGAAAATAGAGATAAGTCTCACTCAGGAAC
Organism: Sus scrofa; assembly: GCF_054392235.1. Classification (NCBI taxonomy): domain Eukaryota; kingdom Metazoa; phylum Chordata; class Mammalia; order Artiodactyla; family Suidae; genus Sus; species Sus scrofa. The sequence goes on along the minus strand of NC_139389.1, from coordinate 71,239,551 downwards.
ATACCAGCAAGCTGATATATAAAACATTTTAAACCAAATTAAGGTACCTCATTTTCATAGCCATATATCCATATGAACATGCAGTTTTTGAATGTGTAAGCTGCAAACATGTATTTGACACAATCATTTATTTACTATTTTATTCAGTTCAGAGTTATCGTTAGCTCACCCCAGCATGATTCCCAGGTCAATGTTAAGGTTAAACCTTATGGAGAAATGAAAATAAATCTAATGTTTATTTCTCGAGCAAGAGTGAATATTTTTGTATGTATCATGTAAAAAGAAAGAAGTTTCTTTGGATCATCTCTAATTTACATGGAAACAAAAGAAAATAAGTGGTCAGACAACTCATGACTATGCTTTCTTACTTGACCTCTGATATTTATAGCTTCAATCTTTTTCTCCTGTATTTTTCCTCTTTCAGTTTATAAAATCATTTACTGAAAATAAGTCCAACTAGGATGTCATCTGCTCCATGAAACATTTTTTACCCCAGTGGCCAAAACTGTCTTCCCCACCATTGTTCCCTCAGAATTCATAGTTAGTCATTCCATTTTAAACTTAGTATGTAATCATTTGTACTAAAATTAATTGAATATGTAGCAGGTAATTCTTGTAGAGAATATTGTGTTTCTGTGCCTTATTCATTTTCAAGCCACATGTTTTGTCTTCACTAAACACAGTTGTATTTCAACTGCATTTGACACCAAATATTTTAATTTTTACAATTTATGTAAATTATGTATGTGTCCCTTCCATATCAAGTCCAAAAGATGTCATCTCACTATGGTTTCACTCATGCAACTTTTAAAAATGTCATAGGTATGTGAACATCATTATATGATTCAGGTCACAACCAGGAATTTGATAAGACTTTTCTTTTAAAGGAATTTGTATATTACTCAAGATTGGGAAATACTGATTGAGACTGCAGAATAATATAGAAGTCAGAGACGAAAATCATTGTTAAAGGTAGTAAGAAAGGCCAATTTGGATTATGACTACATCTTGATTGTATCATAATAATGATTTTTAATTCATTACAGCTAACCATTTGTCAATTCATTCTAGAAGTAACTTTGTCTAGATCTTGAATCAGTACATGTACTTATTGGTTATTAAATATCCAAATTTAAAAATAGGTAAATTAAGGAGTGATTTTTAGTATTTTCTTAACAATAGATTTAATACTTTATTCCTTTGCAAATTACCTTTGTATCTTCATATGGTCCTCATATGCAGCAGATCAGTTTATGTCCTATACAATTATTGTGTAAAATCTTTTATATATTCACATTACAATCTTGTATTTAAATGGCATGACATTTCACTGAATTTTTTGAACATAGGTGCTTCTACTAGACCATTTATGCTTTAATTTATAATTTATTTTTTTACTTATAATTTTTATATTACCAGTAGGTCAGAATGTCATTTCACATGTTTGTTATCTCTTGTTTTACTTAAAAGTAAGATTTACTCAAAATAGGAATTAAAAAACTTGTTTCCTTAGTTATTTCCACATCTTGTAGCACTCTGTGGCTCTTATTTTTCCCTACTCAGCTGTTTTTTAGATAGTTCTAAAATCTGAAAAGTATCATATATATGATAGTTTGTACTAAAAATTTAATAAAAACAACACAAAATCCCACAATGTAGATTATTTAGAACCTTTTGTGATTTTTAGAAGTAGGCTATTATTCAGCCAACAGATACAAAACGAAAACCACTTGGTAAATGAAGAAAATAATTTTAATTATAATTTGTCTTAATTTTATAAGAAATAATGTTTTCTAATATTTTATGTGGTAGTATTTAGATTATTAAAGGTCAGACTGAAAATTGCATTTGAATTTGCCAGAGTACTATAAACAATATTATTTTGTTCACATTCAACATCACTTTTAACTTACTATTCTTATCGTAAAGGATATTTTGTCTTTTAGAGAATACAGAGGTATTATTATTTACACTAATTCATGTGGGTAGGTAAAAAAATGCTATAACTCTTTTACTTAATGGGATTCTTCCCCTGTGGCAGTGCAAACGGCTAGAGCAGGAGCTTCATCATCTCAAAGAGCAGAACCAGACTTCAGCAAACAACATGAGACATCTGACTGCTGAAAACAATCAAGAACGTGCTCTGAAGGTAAATCTCCATTCCTTCTTGCAGGCAAATTAAGTTTGTAAGCCCTTGGTGCCAGCTTTGTGCGCTGCATATATCAGTTGTGTACATTTCAGCAGAAGTGAGCTGTGGTGTTTGCCAACAACCCCTTCTTTAAACACAGATACAGCACCCTTCTGTTATGGTATTATTTTATTGTGTGTATGTGTACATGAAAACAACATATTTTCTGAATTTCAAGTGGTGGTATATTAATATCTTTTGGTTCATGTTCATTCTGTTTCCGATTTCAGAGTATATTTTGCAGTTAATAAAAGGTGGCCATCCTGAAAGAAAGAAAATAATGAACTTTTTTTTGCATTAGTATTTATTACAATAATTTTCTAAATGACTTATAACGTTAATAACAAACAGAACTGACACTCCTTGAAAGGCATGTGAATATGTTTGGGAATTGAAAGAGTACCTAAAATGTTACTTACAATAAAAAAAGCAAGAAAAAAATATGCTCTACAAGAACTTCAAACAAGGAAAGACTGCATTTCATGACAAGAATTTTTGTTTCATTTTAATATAGATCTATCATCATGAAAAAGGATATTATTTCAATTCTACTAATTATCTTTTTATCTTAAGATACTTTTCATTCTCTTTTTTTGTCTTTGGCCAGTTTCCTAGCATAGTGCTTGTGGCAGAGTAGGGATCCCTGCCCTCAGGGTGCGTGTGTTCTCATTAATGGGTTAAAAATAAAGACAAAATATATCCACAGAAAACATAAAAATTCATTATTGTTGTTACTGTGCAATTAAAAAAAGATGTGCTACTGAGAAAATTATATTGTACTTTGTTGTCTTAAATTCATTTTTTGCTGCAGATTACAAAAGAATATTATGTCATCAGCAGGGTAATTTATTAAGCCAGAATTATCTACCAATATTGAGAAAAATTGTGACATCTTGATGTGGAAAAAATTTTAATCTGTTTATCAAGTGTGAGATTTGGTTGAAGTCAGATTTTTCTACAAAATGTGTTTAGCTTCATTTTTAAATTCTCAGTAGAGGTGTGTATTATTGCTTAATGTACTTACTTTATCTTTCTTCTCTTGAATTTATAGACCAGAACAGTAAATAGGAAAGAAAAGAATTATAGATTGCTATGATTATTTTTCAGATATCCCAAGGGATTCACTATTGTATGAGTAAAATTAAGTATATAATTTTTTGCATGTATACTTGCAAGGCAGAAGTAACATTTTTTTGGAGTTCCTATTTTGACTCAGCAGTAATGAACCCAACTAGTATCCATGAGGATGCAGGTTTGATACCTGGCCTTGCTCAATGGGTTCAAGGATCCGGTGTTGCCATGAGCTGTGGTGTAGGTTGCACATGCGGCTGGGATCCCATGTTGCTGTGGCTGTGGTGTAGGCCAGTGGGTATAGCTTGATTAGACCCCTAGCCTGGAAACTTGCATATGCTGCAGATGCAGCCCTAAAAAGTAAATGGACCAAAGAAAGTAACATTCTTTTAAAGACAACTTCAATTATGAGTGCTGATATTTTTTTTGGCCACACTCTCAACATGTGGGAAGTTCCCAGCCCAGGAGTTGAACCCGTGCCACAGCAATGATCAGAGCCACAGCAAGTGACATTGCCAGATCCTTAACCTGCTGCACCAAAAGGGAACTCCTTTGCACACTAATTTATTATCAGCACTAGGGGACATATTTTATGTGCTATGTATATTATGGCTAATGCCGTTTAAAATAGTATCTAAAATAAAAATTCTAATTTAAGTTACATAAAAACTGCATAGTTTTTATTCTGGCATATTTGATAGAATAGTTAAATTGAATTAAATGGCAGCTGTTATTTATGGAGTGAAAAATGATACATGCTTCTAAGAGATTATTAAAGCTAGAGGTAAATTGTAGACCAGAAGAAACCAGGAGGTTCAAAACAACAAAAGTAGGAGTTCCCATTGAGGCTCAGTGAGTTAAGAACCTGACACAGTGTCTCTGAGGATGTGGGTTCCAGCCCTGGCCACACTGAGTGTTTTAAGGATCCTGTGTTGCCACAAGTTGTGCCATAGGTTGCAGATGCGGCCCAGATCCAGTGTTGCTGTGGCTGAGGCATAGGCCTCAGATGCAACTCTGATTCGACCCCTAGCTGGGGAACTGCCGTATGCCACAGGAGCAGCCATAAAAAGAAAAAAAAAATCCCCCCCAAAAAAATAAACTCCCAGAAAATAGAAATCTCTTGTGAACTGTAGACTGTAATTTAAAGTAATAGATACAAAAGCTACATTTTTTTCTTCCTGACAAATATATGCTGTGTTAAATCTTTCTAATTGCTCATTTTATTATCCAAAATTTTCAGATTTTTTTTTTTTTTTGTCTTTTGTCTCTTTTTGTTGTTGTTGTTGTTGTTGTTGTTGTTGCTGCTATTTCTTGTGTTGTTGCTATTTCTTGGGCCGCTCCCACGGCACATGGAGGTTCCCAGGCTAGGGGTCGAATCGGAGCTGTAGCCACCGGCCTACGCCAGAGCCACAGCAACGCAGGATCCGAGCCGCGTCTGCAACCTACACCACAGCTCACGGCAACGCTGGATCGTTAACCCACTGAGCAAGGGCAGGGACCGAACCCGCAACCTCGTGGTTCCTAGTCGGATTCGTTAACCACTGCGCCACGACGGGAACTCCTTTTTTTGTTTTTTTAATCCTTCATAACTTTGTCCATTAACCAAGCAACTCAATTTTTTTATAGAGTAAGAGTGGGAAGAAGAATTAATTTTAAAAAACTCTTTTTATCAATTCAGTCTTTTTAAAGCCCCTGTGTTGGATCATTTTATAATATTTTGTGTCATAATTCTTTTTAGGAACCTTAAGTTTATTATAAAAGTTAGGTCATTTGTAATATGTCTTTTTTCTGATCATTTTTTAAAAATCATTCTTAACTTTCAGGGACTTTTCTTTATTTCATTCTTTTATTGTACTTCTTGTCTTTAAGTTGCCATATAAAGTATGAATAATAAGTTTATTACAAAGCTATTTGGTGAACAGACTGTCTCCTTTGTGAGCATTATGTTTTTATTTTACAAACTATTTACATGTCATTTAATTTGTTAGCTGATTTGATATTTAGTTGGTATCTAAATGAAGTTTAAGAAGAATTTTTTAAAAAAGAGTCACTCTCTCTAGGAGCTTTTAGTCTACTAGCAATATTTCTAGTATTTTAACATAAATAATAACATGAGTAATAACACTAAGAAAGGTGAAATAAATTTGAATAGAGTGAGAACTGAAAAACTTTGTTTTATTTCGTTGTGTTGTGCTGTAGTTCCTAAAAGAAACAGTCCTAGAGATAGGCTTGGAATAAAAATCTAAGTTAATAATCACACTATTACTTAGAATTACATAGAATTTTCCCTAGCGATGACTATGACAAATATATGATTATCGTAGGGGGATATACTTCTTTTTTTTTTTTTTTTGTCTTTTTGCTATTTCTTTGGGCCGCTCCCGCGGCATATGGAGGTTCCCAGGCTAGGGGTCGAATTGGAGCTGTGGCCACCGGCCTACGCCAGAGCCACAGCAACGCTGGGTCTGAGCCGCGTCTGCAACCTACACCACAGCTCACGGCAACGCCGGATCGTTAACCCACTGAGCAAGGGCAGGGATCGAACCCGCAACCTCATGGTTCCTAGTCGGATTCGTTAACCACTGCGCCACGACGGGAACTCCAAGGATATACTTCTTATTAATCTAGTGCTATTTGGAATAATAATGTCTTTATTTAATAACCAGAAATTTTTTTCTAAATTATTTTTATGGTAGAGGATAGAATTATACTTTTTTTTTTTTTTTTTGGTCTTTTTGTCTTTTTTCAGGGCCACACCTGCGGCAAATGGAGGTTCTCAGGCTAGGGGTCTAATCCGAGCTACAGCTACCAGCCTACGCCAGAGCCACAGCAATCAGCAGAGCCAGATCCGAGCTGCGTTTGTGACCTACACCATAGCTCACTGCAACGCTGGATCCTCAACCCACTAAGCAAGGCCAGGGATCGAACCTGCAACCTCATGGTTCCTAGTCAGATTTGTTTCTGCTATGCCACGACAGGAACTCCAAAATTATACTTTTGATGATCACTTAAATGCATTATTTTTGAAGTAGCATGGAATATGTGCTAGCTAAATTTGCTTGCATGACATTGTTTCCCCACTTTTATAATAGTTGCAATTTTCCCTAGTAATAAGCAGAATACAGTGATACATATAGGATGAGGATCTGAATTTATCCTGAGGGTTACTTTAATTAAAAAGACAGCTTGTTTTTTCATTTGAAAACTTATATTAAGAAATTTGTTTCTTGAACAACATACTCTTGAACATTTAATGATTTTAAAATAAAGTTAAATTAGCCATAACCGTGCAAACATTAAATTTAATAAGAAATTTCAGGGGGGAGTCCCATTCTTGGCACAGCAGAAACAAATCCAACTAGGAACCATGAGATTGAGGATTCAATCCTTGGCCTCGCTAATTAAGTTAAGGATCCAGCATTGCCGTGAGCTGTGATGTAGGTCACAGACTAGGATCAGATCTGGCATTGCTATGGCTGTGGCATAGGTGGGCAGCTGTAGCTCCAATTTGACCCCTAGCTTGGGAACTTCCATATGCCATGGGTGTGGCCCTAAAAAGCAAAAAAAAAAAAAAGAAAAAATTTCAGGGAGTTCCGTGGTGTTCTAGTGATTAGGACTTGGCACTTTCACTGGGAACTGAGATCCCATATGAAGCTACTGCATGTCATGACCAAAAAAGAAAAAAAGAAAGGAAAAAGAAAGAAATTTCATAAAACTATTTTTCTTTCCTCTTTCATTTTACTTATCTTCCTCATCACACATCTTTAACTTTCTGCAATTGGTCTTCTCCACTGTAATTCCATTGAAAAACATTCTTTATCGAATTATATGTGACCTCTGATAGTTAAACCTGTGAAAGTTACCATTTCCTGTCCTGCTCGGTATCCAAGTCAACCTAACTGGAATGCATTTCAACCTTAGTGCTCCTTGCCCTCATGAAATACTTTGCTGTAGTTGTTTGTTTCTAGATCCTCATCAGTTTTCTTTTCTTTGTTATTCTTCAGATAATCTCTCCTTCTACCTCTTCCTAAAATATTAATGTTCCCTTGGGTTATGTGGTTAGTCTCTTTCTAAAAAATCCTCCCCCAAACCTTATTTTTTTAGAGTAGTTTTAGATTCCTAGCAAAATTGATCAAGAAGAGTTCCCTCATACCCTGTGCCCCGTACATTTACATGTCCTCAGCATGCAGCACAAGAGTGGTACATTTGTTACAGTCCATGAACCTACCTCAGTGTAACTCCAAGTCCATAGTTTACATTAGGGTTCACTCTTAGTGTTGTGTATTCTCTGGGTTTTGAGAAATGTAAACAAGTATCTACTATCATCAGAGAGTATCTAGTATCATACAGAAGAGTGTCACTCTAAAAATTCTCTGGGTCCCACCTGTCTCTCCCTCGCCTGACAGCCATTAATCTTTTTACTGTATCCATAGTTTTGTTTTTTCTAGAATGGCATATAGTAGTTCTTTTCAGATTGGCTTCTTTCATTTAGTAATATGTATTTAAAGTTCATCCATTCTTTTGATGGCATTATACCTCATTTCTCTTTAGTACCAAATAATATCCCATTGTCCAAATGTACCACAGTTTATTCATTTGCCCACCTACTGAAGGACCTCTTGATTGCTTTCAGATTTTGGCAATTGTGAATAAAGCTGTTGTAAACATCCACATGCAGGTTATTTGTGAACATAAGTTTTTCAGCTCATTTGGGTAAATACCAAGAACTACATTGGCTGGATTATGTGGCAAGAGTATGTTTAGTTTTGTAGGAAACTGCCAAACTGCCTTCCAAAATAACTGTACCATTTTGCATTTCCACTAGTAATGAATGACAGTTTCTGTTACTCTATATTCTTGCCAGCATTTGGTGTTCAGTTTATTGTAGACTTGTCTCTTCTAATTTCATCTGTTCCTACATCATTTATCATTTATGCCCTAATCAATGCTTTGTCTACCCTTCCACTTGGATATTTTAATGTCTTCTTAACCTCAACAGACTTGAAACCAAATCCCTAATTTGACTTCCTAAGCTCTCTCTTCAACCTGGGAAGAAGTCAGGACCTGAGTCAAACACTATTGACTGTATAACTTAACATTTATTCTCAGTTATATTCTCCTTTGTTTGCCTTTACAGCTTTATAGAAGCTGGAAAAGTTAAACATTTTCTGAGCCTTTCTTTTTGCCAGTGAGAAATAAGAGGAATTCTGCAGCAGGAATGGGAGAAGAAGGAACAGGGTCTCTGGACAAGTTTTTATTTTCCTGACATAATGACAGATGCAGCAGGCACCACGCCTTTCCTTCTTATTACCTTGAACACTTACTTGCTGCTTTGTGGCTATGAAGTAAATGCCAAGAGAAGCTGGCCTTAACATCGTTGAGTCCTTTAGCCAGGAAGCCACTTGAGGATATTAAGCACCTGTACCCTGACTTATTTTTCTGGCAACCCAATGCCCTGTATTTTAAATCATTCTTACTTACGTCCAGATTGATCTATTAACATCTGCTAATTACTGGCACAACTGTCCTCCTAGATATATAGGCTAATATAATTGACATAATCTTCACATCCTTTCAGGCTCTCACCTACCACAAAGCAGTTGAGCATCCAGTCCTGTCAATTCTGCAGCAGTAATTTCTTTCCTATTTTTCTCTCATTTATTTTATCATGCTCCTATCTTATGTCAAGTTTGTGACCTAGAAGATAATAGTACCTCCTGACTAATTTTTTCAACTTCAGTTTCTCACCTTTCTAATCAATTGTCACACTTCCCTTAGCTGTCATTCTAAAACACGAGTGACACTTTTCCACCCAAAAACCTTTACTAAGTCTTACATTTTTAGCAATGTAAGAGAGTATCCTCAATAACTTTCATGATTACAAATACTCAAGAAGGAGGCTGTTACTTAGTATTTTACAGCATTACTGAGAAAAGAAGAGAAGTAATGTGGAAAGGCCTGAAACAAAGTGGAAATAGGAAAAAAGAGCAGGGGGTGGGGTGGGGATAAATTATTATCTGAAGCCATCTTGCACCCTGAATACATTTGTCAAATGTTGAATTTGAGCTTCCATTTTAATGGCTATAAGAGCAAGACAGATAGGAGACAGATCCCAGGGCCTATTTAAACCAGAATGTAATGGGAGATCTCCTGAAGTAGAATCCCAGATGGCCACACCATTGGTGTTAGGTGAACATGAGTCAAGGCCTTTGTATGAAATATAACAAGAGTATTGGACTTTCTTCACTGTGGTGGGGAAGAAATCTCTGAGAATTCATTATCCATAGCCAGCTTTTAGGGGAGTTTAGAACCACACCAGTAGCCTGAATTCTCACTATCTCTGGTTTTAAAAGTTGAAAACTTAATTTCAAGTCGTAGTATCCTGGAGGGGCCCATAAACAATAGACCGAAGCACACTGACTTCGCATTAGGCCTCTAATAATTCCTGTAGATAAAATTTTAAAGACCTTGAGCTATCAAAATTATTTCTAATGAAAGTCAGTAAAAATATATAGGCAGTAGAATCATATAGATTACCACATAGTTCAGATATTCTAATTATCAGACAGAGAATGTGACATGTTTCATTAACCCTAACCCTAACTGGATGGTGGATTTCTTAAAAAAGAGCTTCTTGACAGTAAGAGCAAAGACGTGACTAAAAATGATCAAGTGTATTTGGAAAAAAGATAGATGGAACTTAAAAGAAATTCAAATAATTAAAATTAAGCAGCAAATAGGTTAAACAGCAAGTTACACATGGTTAAAGAAACCATTAGTGAACTAGAAGATATATATGAACCAAGTATGGAATGAGAACCAGAAAGACAGAAATGAAAAATAGACAAGAGATCCTAAAAGGTACAAAATACAGAGAGGGAAAAAAAAAAAAAAGTCTTTAAAAAGTCTCTTTGGAGTTTGAGAGAAGATAATATAGGGAATGGGGAAAAGGTAGGATAGATGCAATAAATAATGACTCAAAATCTTCCAGAGTTGTCAAATGATACACACCTCAAATCTAGTAATACCAAATGAATTCCAAGTATAATAAATTAGAAGAAAGAAAACCTGTTAAAAACAACCATTAGAAAAGACATATTGACAAAGGAACAGCAATTAGACTCACTGACTTCCCAACAGTAATAATGGGAAAATATCTTATATACACTGAAAGCAACAAGGGAACTAATTCCTTGAATATACAGAGAGAAAGTGTCAAGAGCAGGGGTGACATAAAGATTAGGTAAATAAAAAATTCCAGTTGCTTTCTATTGTCTATGGAATATAATCTGAACCTCCTAAGTATGAAATTTAGGATGCCACACTATAGTTTTAGCCTGTTTTTTCTTCTTTTTTTTCTTCTTTTTGGGGGTGGTTGGATGGGTGGGAATATAGTCTTGGTAAATCCCAGCTATTCCCCACTACTTAACCGTTTCCTAAATGTGTCATGTTCTTTAATTTCCTCTGGGCTTTATTTCTGTTAATGACTTTATTTTCATTGTCTCTTATATTAGTTGATTGCTTACATGTCATCTTCCCTAAATCAAAAACTTCTTGAGCTTAAGGAATAATTGCTTTTGCATATCGCTATTCTATTGAAATTTAGCATATTGATGAGCTTGAATTCATTATAATATTTTTAGATCAAAAATCCGTTCTGGAGTTCCTGTTGTGGCTCAGTGGGTTAAGAATCCAACATAATGTTTGTGAGGAGGAGGGTTTGATCCCTGCCCTCGCTCAGTGAGTTAAAGATCCAGCCTTGCTGCAAGCTGTGGCATAGGTCACAGATGTGGCTCATATCTGGCATTACTATGGCTGTGGCGTAGGCTGGCAGATATAGCTCTGATTTGTCCCGTAGCCTGGGAACTTCCATATGGTACAGGTGTGGACTTAAAAAGAAAAAAAAAATCAGTTTTGATCTATCCTAGTTGAAATTTTAATCTGTCCAAATTTATTGAGTATCTACTAAATTCAAGACATGGAAGACATGGAATTATGAAATTATCCTGGTATAAAGTTGTTTTTATAATCACTAACTGTGCCCAATTAAAACTTTATGAGAACTTTGTCTAGACACTCATGTTGCAACAGAACAAAGGATGGGGAAAAAATGTAATTGTAATGTATACATGTAAGGATAACTTGATCCCCTTGCTGTACAGTGGGAAAAAAAAAAAAAAAAACTTTATGAGGATTTCTATTTTGTGCTAAAATTTCTTTGCTCATGAGTTGAACATTGTAGTACCAGGAATTTTCATTTTTCACTCTTAGCTTAAAAGTACTGATAAAAGAGATGTTTGATCATTTTGCCCTTTGCTGTTTATAGTTTACTGTAGGATAAGAGACTCTTTTAAGAGACTGAGTCAATAGTAAATTGTAGTTTGTAGTGTTATATCATAGTTTTACTCATTTTTTAAACAATATATATGTATTTATGAGACTGTCTGAATTGTGGCCCAGAAAGATTCTGACTTAAGGGAAATTCAGTCAGTTTTAAGTCAGTATGGTCACAGGTAGGATTATCCCATAAAATTTATATTTAAACTAAGACATTTTTGAAAACAAGAGGTGTATGATAAATAATTATAGCAGGAAAACAGGGTTGTAGCTATAAAAGGGTGCCACAGTACATCCTCTTGGTGATGACACTGTTCTATCTTGATTGTGGTGGTGGTTACATCAATCTACATGTGGTATTTTATAGAACCACACACACATACACACACAAGTACATGTAAGGCTAGTGACGTCTGAATGAGCTCTGTGTATCGTGTCCTGGTGTTATTTTCCTCATCTAGGTATTATATTGTGATTATGCAAGATGTGGGTCAACATCCCCTCCTGGATCAGATGGAAGGTGCATAGGACCTCCTTTTCTGAGTTTCCGTGAGTTTGCAATTATTTCAAAGTAAAAAGTTATATTTAAAAAGTGAGTCACTAGGCTCAGCCCACACTCAAGGGGAGGGACTGTTTATACAAAGACATGAATACCAGGAGGGAAGAATTATTGAGGGCCATGTTAAAGGCTGCCTGTCACAACTTGGGTATATGTTACACCTCAACTTAATATTCTGCAAAAGGAGTTCTGTTGTGGCACAGTGGAAACAAATTCGACTAGTATCCATGAGGATGTGGGTTTGATTCCTGGCCTTGCACAGTGGGTTGGGGATCCAGTGTTGCCATGTGCTGTGGTGTAGATCGCAGACATAGCTCTGATCCTGCAGTGCTGTGGCTGTGGTGTAGACCAGCAGCTGTAGCTCCTATTCTACCCCTAGTCTGGGAACTGCCATATGCCCCAAGTGTGGCCCTAAAAAGCAAAAAAAGAAAAAGAAAATCTGCAAACCAAACTCACTATCTCACCCCCCAAACCTGTTAATTCTGCAGACTTTATCTGAAAGTAACATCTATGTCCACCAGTAGCTTAGTCAAAATCCTTGGAGTTAGCCTTGGTGCCTTTCCTTCTCTCACACTCCAGGTCCTCTGTGTAAACAAATTCCCTTGGCCCTACTTTTAGTGCATGTCAGGAATTCAGCTTCTTCTCATCACTTCCACTCCTACTACCATCTTTCAAGCCTCATTTTTTGCCTGAGTTGTTGAAAAGCTTCCTAGTGGTTTCTTGTTTCTATCCTTGCTTTCCTCTGTTCTCAACACATTCTCTGGAATGATCCCATTAAAATATAAATTAGATTACATTACTCTTCTAAGAACCGTCCCATGGCCTGCCATTTCACTCAGAGGATAAACCTACAAGACCTCTTGATCTAGCCCTCAGTTTAGTCACTTATTTTAGTCACATTCCTCTCTTACTATTTCTCAAATCCACCAGGCATGCTTGCATCTCACGGCCTTTGTACTGCATGTTTCTACTTCCAAGAATCACTCTTCCCCCAAATATTCACACAGCCCACTTAACTCCTTCAAGTCTATTCAGATGCCACCTTCTCAGTTAGGCCTTCCCTGATTAACCTATTATAAATCTCAACTGAAACCCTTACAACCATTTCTCTATCCCTTTCCCTGCCTTTTCTCCAAAGTACTTAGCTAAGAAATACAATTAAGTCCTAAACATGGGTTTGAACTGTGCAGGTCCACATATATGCATTTGTTTTTCGGTAAATATGCTCTATAGTACTACATGATCCAAGATTGGTTGAATCTGTGAATATGGAATCATAAATGCAGAAGGCACACTGTAAAGTGATAACATCGATTGTCAACTGCCTGGGTTTGGCATCTCTAACGTCTGCATTGTTCATGGGTCAGCTGTATATGTTTTACTTATTATATTTGGTTTCTCTTTTCCTGATGGGAGTAAATGCTCCATGAGGTCAGGGATTTTGTTTACTTTGTATACCTCTGTATCTACTGATGATATTAAAAATATTTCACAGTCAGTGACCAATCATTAGCAGATGCCAGATATTAACAGTTTGTATGGCTATACTTTTACATATCAGCTGAAACTAGCTCTGTTTAATTATGGTTAATAATTGATTATTAATTATTAATAAATTAATAATCAATTATTAGCATCTAATTAAACATAACTTTTTAATTATGTGTTAATAAAACACACTTGTGAAAACAAATGATTATATAAAGGTTGTAATAAAAATACTGCAGTCTGCTTCCTCATCTTACCTCTTCTGATTTCTGCTCTAGAGAAGAAATCACTTTCAACTCCAAGTATTTTCTTCTGTATCTACACTATATTTCTAAATGAAAGGCTTTTACTATTTATAGATATCTCATTTTTAGTTATTATTAATTGACTGTTTACTATGAAAATGAGGATTTAGATTTCCTTTTGTGAGATCCATGTTTAGTATTTACATTATTATAATATTCATAAATGAGCATATAGTGAAATACAAGCATATATTGTTTTATTGTGCTTCACTTCATTGCACTTTGCAGATAATGGTTTTCTATTTGTTTTGTTTTTTACAAAGTAGAGATTGTGGCAGCCCTCTCTTGTCAGATGATAGTAACTTTTTTTGCATTAAAGTATTTTTTAATTAAATACTTTTTTTCTCGACATAATGCTATTGCACACTTAATAGACTTATATAGACTTGTAGACCAATAGTAACTTTTGTATGCATTTGGAAACCAGAAAATTCATGTGACTCGCTTTATTGCTATATTCATTGTATTGCAGTGGTCTGGAACCAAATCCACGTTATCTCTGAGGTATGCTTGTATTACGCAGCAATAAAATGGAATAGCTTATTGATCCATGCAACAACTTGGATGGGTCTCAAGAGCATTATGCTAAATGAAAAAAAGCCAATTTTGAAGGGTTATGTTCATATGATTCTACTTACTTAACAGTCCCAAAGTGAGAAAGTTTTTGTGATAGAAAACACATCAGTGGTTTCTAGGAGTTAGGTTGAGGAGCAGGGTATGGCTCTTAAAGGGTACCAAGGAATTTCTTTAATAATAAAAGTTCTAGTTTTATAATATTAAAATATCATAGAATTATTTACCAGAAAGTAACGGAGGAAAGATGTAAAAATAGGTGAAATCCACATAAGGTTTATGTCTGAGTTAATAGAATTGTACCAATGTCAACTTCCTGGTTTTGATTAATACACTGTGGTGTTTATATGGTACCATTGGGAGAAGTTAGATGAAGTCTACATAAGAAATCTCTGTATTCTTTGGAGTTTTTGTGGGCCTTGAATTATTTCAAAACAGGATGTTATTAAAAATTTTACATGTTCACCATAGCAAGTGAAAAATATGCTAAGATATATAAGAAAATTTTAATCCTCTCCCCTCTCACAGTTTCTGGACCTGCCCAATTAATCTTAAGTAGGAATTACAATACTTATCCTATGTTACCTGTCTAATGGGAATTTTAATGGAAATGTATTTATATTACATCAATTAGTTTTGACATTTACCATGGGATTTTATACTTTCCTGCATAATTTAGAGTCTCAGTAGGATAGTTCCAGTATATAAGTCATCTGTCAGTCTGGTTTTGAGATTGCTTTGTCTTTTGACATTTTTGTTTTGCTTTTGCTTTTCATATGTCTCATGATTTTGTTTCTTTGTTTGTTTTGATTCTTGGACATTGTGAGCAGAACAGTGCTTCTTATCAGGCCAATAGTGTGAGCACTGTATTTAATCCACTCAAGAGTTGCTCTGGATTTGGCTTTATTATTGCTGTGGTCATTGTTAGCGCATTTTAAGTTTCACATTGCTCTAGCACTAAGTTGCTGTTGCCTTATGCCCAGGATGGAAGCTCAGGTGCTGGAGGATTATTTTCATTGTTCTTACTTCACCCTTCATTTTTAGTTGGTCCTATATGATGACACCTCAGAGGTGTCTCACTGTATACTCCATGGCAGCCAAACTCTGACCTACCTGTAACTGTGGCAGGTAGTGTATAAGAAAAACTCTTGTGCCCCTCTCTTGTGTAGAAGCTATATAATGCTATTGGTATAATATCCTGGGCCTAGGTCTATTTGCTACCATCACCCAGGAACAGAAAGAGTTCTCCTATTCCCAAACAAGTTTTTCTGTTTTCTGTGCTCTGAGAGTTTCTGCCCCTCCTCAAGCTATACGTGGCTTATGCTCTATTCACGGAAGATGCTGGGGCTGGGTTCTGGGGTGGGAGGGGAGGAGGTTTGCTCCTTTCTATAGCGGTCAGTCCCCTCTCCCATACCCTCTACATGTGGACATCACTGAGGGAAGCTATCTGATTTTCTACCCTGTCTTTAATATGTCTCATGAGCATCTGCTGGAGATCTGTGGGAAAAACTCTACCAGTGGGTGCAACCCTCTCTTTGTCAGGGATATTGGAAGGTTCTGTGTGATGGTTGATCCTTCTTGCCATGCTCTGCCCTAGGTGAACTTTCTTTGTTCCTCATGGCAACACAGGATCCTTAACCCACTGAGTGAGGCCAGGGTTCGAACCTGCATCCTCATGGTTACTGGTTTGGTTCGTAACCCACTGAGCCACAATGGGAGCTCTCAAAGGTAGATAATTTTTCGGGAAGTTTATCTATGAATAAAAGTGCAAGGGTTAAAGTGTAATGTGAATAATATCACTTGGAGGATGAGTTAAAGAATGGATAAAATAATAGTGAGGGAGTTTCCGTCGTGGCGCAGTGGTTAACGAATCCAACTAGGAATCAAGAGTTTGTGGGTTCGGTCCCTGGCCTTGCTCAGTGGGTTAAGGATCCGGCATTGCTGTGAGCTGTGGTGTAGGTTGCAGATGCAGCTCGGATCCTGTGTTGCTGTGGCTGTGGCGTAGGCCGTTGGCTACAGCTCTGATTAGACCCCTAGCCTGGGAAACTCCATATGCCGTGGGAGCGGCCCAAGAAATGGCAAAAAGACAAAATAGTGAAAATATCCTCAACCATTCTCCTTTCATAAGAAATCTGATGTGTACCTGTCTAATCCAAAGCTGGCTGGTAATGACCTGTATGGTCTGGTTCCAAAAGATTGCTAAGTGAGGTGGTAATTTAATAATTGTGAATTGGGAAACTGATAAGGAACGGGACAGTGAGCTTTGAATGCTGAGCCAGACGATCCCATTGTAGACTTAGGACCAGATAGACTGCTGTAGGCCATCGGTACTCTGAAGTTATGAAGAGGCTAGTTGGAAAAGTTGGAGCCAGTAGATTAAAAAACACAACATTCTGAAATGGGTGATAGAAGGAGAGTCTATCCTGGTTCCTAATAACCTTCCGTTCCCATGTCAGGCTTTGTTTTCCACACAATAAATTTTTTCATTCTGTATAACAAACAAGACTCTTAACTAGACTAGGTTTATAATCTTTGCATACTAAATGAGGCATTGGTATGACATCATTCATTATAGGCTCTTTGAAAGGAACAGTTACATTGAAGGGTGGCTTTGTGGGTTACTGACCCAGGTATAGCCAAATCATCAAAGCATGTGTAAGTTCATCAAGTACATCAAGACAATAAAACTGACGATGTTCAGATGAAACAAGGGTGAACTATTACCTCTTACTTAAAAGGAATGCTGAATTACTGTGGGAAACTGCTGTGGAGATTATCAGTGGCAAATTCCAGATATAATACTTGGAAATACTTAGGTTTAATTGCTCTTAATATTGGTTACTATGTTTTTCTAATTTTGACTTCAATAGTACTGGTTAAGCAATTTGAGATATTATTTTGATAAGTATTGATAGACATTACAGTTACACTGCATATTTCCATACTGTTTTATATGTTTTTTAATATGCTAAAAAATGTTTATCAGCATGAATACATGAATGAAAACAAATACTTTCAATAGGAAAATGAATTTTAGGCACACCAGGCAGATTCATCGTTATGGGTGTCAGCTTTAGAAAGATCCTGGAATCTTATTCCAGTCTTTGTGTCACCTGGTCTTTGGACCTAGTATTTCCTCTAATTGAAATGTCCTGCATTACCTATTGCCCTGCTTCTTTTGGCCAACTAATACCTACTCATTTGTCCTCAGTTTGGCCACAGTCCTCTTGTCTCTGGCCCCTGGAGAGGGATTTGGGTGGTAGAATGAAATCATTTTAATAACAAAATAAGCCTTGATCTGAAAAGAAATGTAATATGTGAGAACCTCTCAGTGCTCCCAAAACTTCCTCCCAGGGCTTTGCTAAGTCTGCCCACATCAACAGTCCTACTTCCCTCTTGTTTTCTGCTCTCACCCTTTTTATCTATTCTCTTTTTTTCCTGACCTCTTGGTCTTTGGTATTACAGTGACCAAGTAGGTGTCGAAGAGCATATGTCCATGATATTGTTGGAAATATTACACTGGGACACTTTAAAAGCAATAAAGGTCCACTTGATTGGTTGTTAGGTAATAAAATTTGTTTTCTACCAGTTGTGCTTTTAAATTTTAGTTCTGCTTCATTTTCTAGTTGATTCAGGATTGGGCCAATACAAGTATTTTTGTGGCATTATCAGTCTATATCTTTTTTAAAGTGCTTTCTTGGTAGTAAGTCAACTATACTCCAGTAAAATTTGTTTAAAAAAATAAAGTGCTTTCTTGGTATTTTAGGGGTAAGCTAGATGAAGCTACATAGAGATTGCTAGCCAAGAGAAGTTTTTCTCTTTCATTTTTAGTATTCCCAGCAATCAAATTCTATACAAAGTTGTACCTCATTGTGGTTTGGAATAAGTGATATATTAAATTCTCTTGTGAATTGCAGTGTAGTAGTATTGTGAAAAGTGGAGTGCAAAATCCAGATGGCTTTTTAAATTAATATGAAATTTAACTTGATGGTTTTTAAAAATTACATGTTGTTTGTAAACTAAAAATACATATTTTTAAAAACTATTATCAAATACAATTAATTTGGATACTAAGTGAAAACGTTTCTGATTTGAGACATGAAGATAGAAAGCAGTTAATTCCTTCATTAGAGATTATGTAAAATTCTCAAAAGAAAAGTAACTGCATTTAATCGTGTAGTTTTCTGTACCAAGCAAATTGATAGTAACATTTTTCACTGGAGTGGTTTACAGACACATAGCTTTCAGTAATGAATCTACAGAACTTTAGCATGTACACACCTTCTTGAAAAAACTAACATTTGACATAAATTGACCTAGCTATAGTATGTCTTCTATATCAAAATGGCTTTATTGTGTTGTTCAGTGTTGGTTAGTTTTTCTGTTATGTTGATGCATTAAAACAGATATTAAATTTTATCATTAATTCAGTGCCTGGTCTCCCATCAAATCCCCTTAATTACAAATTGACTCCAAGGATTAGACAGCATGGATTTTAATTTTAACTGAAACAAAAAAAGGCATCTTGAAAAATCACTCTTGCCTAGTGACTCCTAGACACATTTTAAAAAATCCTATAATTTATTGCTGAGTATTAAAGTTTCATACAATACAAAATGTACAACCTGCATTTTTATTCCCTTATATTCATATTAAATATATGTTTTAAAATATATTTCATAGTCTTGAAAACACTCTTGATTATTTTTAGGTAAATATCAGCCTCAGGAGTTTTGATAACTTATAACCCTTTCTTTAAACAATGTTAACTTTGAATCTTATACAACCATACCTATATCTGAATGACATTTATATTATCTTGTATTTCTGCTTCCTTAATAATTTCACATGATCACACATTGTAGTCTTATATATTCCACGGAGGTCTTTCCAATGTAATCCAATATCCTCTATCTAGCATTATTTGTAATTTATGAATATTTTGTTGAATCTTTACTTCCTTTTGATACTTGCTATAATTAAGTCCACAATCATTTTTGTGCATTTTTACTCTGCAGGTATATAAATTT